>NC_085141.1:373366994-374074494 GCF_024139115.2 Armigeres subalbatus | reverse complement strand
TGATGATGATGATGGTAATGATGATGATGATGATGATGGTGGTGATAGTAGTAGTGTAGTATGTAGTAGTAATAGATGATGAGTAGAGTAGTAGTAGTAGTAGTAGTAGTAGTAGTAGTAGTAGTAGTAGTAGTAGTAGTAGTAGTAGTAGTAGTAGTAGTAGTAGTAGTAGTAGTAGTAGTAGTACCTTTCTCCATGGACTTCCCTCAGAACACTACTAGAGGCACGTAAACAAGGCAGGACCGTTTAAAACTGTTTTAATTTATGTGAGGGAACTCGAAAAATCATGCAAAAGCTTCAAATAACCACAGCATATACAACTTCGACCCCATAGACACATTTTCTTGTTTTTTCGAGATTTTTCAACTAGATATGGGTCATCTATGTGCACCGATGGTCCAAAGCCGTCCATTCTCCTTAGTCAAAAACAGTACCCTTGATGTAACATACTTGCTGAACATACTAAGTCATTTAAAACACAATTTCATACCGAAAAGCTCGATGCCAAGTTTGATGCCAATGGAAAAATCAGTTGTAAAAGTGGTTTCCACAGAGCCTCACTGTGGGTCTCGAAACAGTCGCACTCGGTCAGGGTGCGCTGCTTAGTCCCGGATAGCACGATAAAGAATCGGTGCAGAAAAGAACCCTTTTTAGGCAAAAAGAACACTTGGAAAAATTACACCGCACAGAGAGAACAACGGCAAACGATTCGATTGTCTCAAATGTAGGGAATAATTTATACTAGAACTATATGCTATACAAATGCTAGCATACTTGTGCAATTGTTCAATTTAACCAACAAGTTTAGCAATAAGAACTAAGAAGTTAATGCACCAATGCACGAATGTACCATGCGTCTCCATATACTCGTATGCTCATATGTTCATCATTCCGACCTATCATGGATAACACATAAACATATTAGATTGTCGAATTAACTTAGTATTTTACTTTCTATAAGCATAAAATATGTAAGCGACAAAAGTTCAAAGACGAGAAACCCCCTGTTTCGTATTAAAATAATCTCGTAATTTTCCCCATCAATCAACTATCGCCAGTCGATTTTTAAGGTTGTGAAGTACAAATGAGGCACATGTTATTTTTACTTTTTACCTGTCGACCAGTTGAACCAGAGACATAAGTCTCTCTCTCAATCATTACAAACCATGAAAACAAGTGCGAAAAACAAACAGAATCTGAAAATCAATCCCCACCGACAAGCTATGATGAAATACTGCGTGCTCAAATGCCGTTTGAAAGCATTTTTTTTCGCAGAGCTGTGTAAAACAAAGTAAAATGCATCATAAGTACAGTTTCCCTCGCAATTGGAGCTTTTGAGAAGGAATTTATCATGGAGTTTATCTCCCTGATTCAGTTATTTATCGTTACATACTATCGAACGCCTCTCACGATATGCTGCATATCGTGAGTGGATACAGAGATTATGAGTGGGTTTTTTTCATTTCACACTGGATTTGATCCCTGCTGACTTAGATGATGAAATATTTAATCGTATTGCAGCAATTGTGTTTCATTGCAAAGATTTTGAATCATTCGATCTTTTCGTGGCTTAAATCTACGTCAAAGAGAATTAACGTGATAGAAAAGTTGATCTAAAGTTGAACTAATCTCGAAGTTTTCATACCTACATGCGGTATTGACTTTTTAAAGTCGGCTAAAAAACTGAACTTTAGACGATAAAGTGGTTTTCGTTAAAACACATTATTCCTCGATACAATCGCCAAGAACATATCCAACTTTGACTAGCACTTTTGATGAGATTACTTTGTATCGAGTTCAAATTACATAGTTCAAGGCAGAGTTCAAGAACCGCCCGAAAAAGTTGGCCAACTGGTATCAAGTTGGATTATCAAGAAATAATGGAATACTCTTTGCTCTCGTTCAGTTCAAAATGCACCTCTGGGAGATAACCTGTCAATGCTGCCAATCCGCTACATATGATTGGTTACCTAATTCGCTAGCTTCTGTTTCGATAATGTCGGCACTCGGCACCCCTCATGTGATTGTCAATGTTTTAGAACATGTACTTTTTTTTTACTGATTTGTTGTAGAAGCATAGCATAGGTAATAGGCTGATGCAAAAAAAATGATGCGCTGTTGAGTAAGTTGGTGCATTTGATTTTCATCTACGAATGGTAAATTTATCTGAAATGCTTGAAAAATGCTCTGTTGAGCTTGATTCGCCGGAGAAGCTTTATTAAGCATATAAAAGTGCTTACTTTTTTTGCCGTACTTTTTGTGTGAGAAAAGTTTCTTATCTGGTTCTTCATATTAAAACAGATTGCATATTTATCTGATTAAAAACAACGGAATTGAAAGCAAAAAGACTAGTTTTAAAAAAAGTTTCCACTCTTAGTCACGCAAATACAGTGAGATGGATTATGAAATAAATTTTCTACATAAAAGGTATTGTATTTATTATCAACGCTGATATAGATCATGGAAGCTCCTTATGAAACAACCACAAGAACTGCAGTTCAAAAGAAATTGAAGGATAACTCCATCTTTTTAAAACGAATTGTCCAAACTAGTATCGAATACGCCGCTTATCCATTATTAGATCGATCTGTAATGTTCAGACATTTGTTTTAAAGACAGAAAGCATAATTCTAGAGCGTACCCTGCAAAAGCATTGTATTGTATCAGTCTAATAAGAGATAATCGCTAATACACGTACGTCAACTGTCCCAAAATTTCCAACGAAGTGGTTTCTCTACGGTCGGATGAAAACAAAATTCGCAGCTGCGAAAAACCGGTTTCAAATTCTGTTGTTGGATTACCTATTCCGCATATCCGTGATATGATTAGCTCACCTTTTGTACTAAAGCCCCCAGTGGTAATCCGATTGACACGTGTACATGACTTATCCCACTGCTGATATATGGCGTGGAGGTAATTGCGCCTCGTATACTCAGCTTCCTTAGATTCTTGATGCTGTGTTGTTCTGTTAATCGCTTACTACGATTGCAAATTCTCACTCGATGACGCAGATTTAGTTTCACTTTGTTCTGTTCACGATTTCACTTTTTTTTTGGCAAAAACCTCACTTGGACGAGATATTTACATTTGCAATTCGGATGGCAAATCACTACGCTTGGCATATGTTTCATATGCCAAGTCGATCGAACTATGTTTGCGTATTTACATGCCACCCAGCTAAACGTCACTACACAACGCTGCTTTGTTATCACGATTGCTTATGTGTTTATCATAAACAGAGCGCCAATCCACCCATCTCCGCACATATTCGGATGGATACTGTTCTGGACGAACGTTCCGTTTGGTTGTAGTGGTGTGGCTCCCCCACAGATGGTTCAAGTTGGCTTCACGCGGAAAGCCCCAACTGAATATGTTCGCGAACTGACTGTAAGAGAGTGGATACCGAATGAATGACACCCACCTCGAACAAGAGCTGCGAGCGTACTGCGGACTGTCGGTCGGATCCCGCAAAAAGTGGCTGCCGGACAGTCGACCCCACCATAACTGTGAAGTACTTCTATAACTTCCCCCGCGCTCGTTCGCGGTGTCCAACCCCCCATCTGAGCGAGTCGAGCGAGTGCACTCACCTGATGTCTTTGAATTCGTTACGGGATTTTGAGTTTGGCTTTTCCTGCGCGTGTAATCAGATACCTTCTCACCACACCGAAGAGGACTCCTATTTTGATGAACCAAGACTTGGAGGATGGCCGCAGTGGTAGAGAACTCAAAACTGAAACTGCCATGCATGTGCGCGCACTTCCATACGTGCGAATAAGCGCTTGCAAAATTCTTTGTTCTAAACAGTGCAACACGGACTTGGTGGCGTCGCGGCGACGATGACGACGACGGCGATGATCCACATGGACGAACTGCTCTTCATATTGTGCTCTAGTTGTTCCGGCGAGTGAAGTCCTCTCGTGATGTTCTATGAATCTCGAAACGAGAATTCAAGATAGATGCCTTGAGTCTTTTTGTGGCAACTGCGTGATGCTTCTCTAGCCAGGCGAGGTGTTGTGCATCTGTAAACAGTGGAAAGATGTTTGAACCGATAACAGAAAGTGGTAATGGTGCGATTTAATGCACGATGGAGACTCAATTCAAAACATCGATAGTATAGAACTACACTGGTTTTAATGTTTTATGAAGTGCGTAATGAAGTTGCAAACATCAGCAGCCTCGCAGCTTAGTGTTCAATGAGCACTTCCACAGTTATTAACTGCGAGGTTTCTAAGCCAGGTTACCATTTTTGCATTCGTATATCATGAGGCTAGCACGATGATACTTTTATGCCCAGGGAAGTCGAGACGATTTCTAATCCGAAAATTACCTAGACCGGCACAGGGAATCGAACCCAGCCGCCCTCAGCATGGTTTTGCTTTGAAGCCGCGTATCTTACCGCACGGCTAAGGAGGGCTCCTCCTATACTAAGTATACTAAGTATATGTAAATGCAAGGGGTATCTCACCGCTATTGATCGTATATAGCGAATATCAATCAAGATAAAGTCGATTTAAAGCGAATGGCATTGATTCCTATGATACGATTCAGTTTGATCAATATTGCAACGTACCTTTTTCGTTTAGGAAGAATTGTTTCTCTAAATTGCAATTTTTGGCATAGCAATCGTGGATTTTTCACGTTGTCAACAACACCATTCAAGTTTTTTCATGAACAGAACAAAATTTTGCGAAATTTCTGAGTCTTCGTTACCTATTTATTAACCTTCTAATTCCCAAGACCGCCTTTAGACGGGATATTTTGATTCTATTTTGTTATGTTTAAATGTGGTTTAACCGATTCAACACGGATTTTTTTTTTCATTGTATTTCAACATAAATTTTAGACATACCGTTTCAAAAACGGATGAAAACCATAAAAAAGTTGAAATATGGGTGTAAAAGATTTTTTTGAGATCTTTTAAGGCTTCCAAACCTTCGTCGAGTTCAGATCTTGATGATGTACATTAATAACAAAGCGTTTTACGGGGCCGCAATCCTAATATGAAGTTGGAAATGGTACATGAGACATAATTGAACTATTTTTATCAAATCGCAGTGTTACCAGAACATCAACGGTACAAGATCAAGAGAGTAATTCATAGGTTCCCGAGCTTGTGTGTTAGTTGGTGAAGCCCCATGGGACATCATTACATCAGTATATAACAGTTTTTGCTCGGGATACCACTGTACGCCGTTGCAGTCGAGTGCGCGCTCGAATAAACACCCTCGTATCAGTGGTTTTTGCGACCGTAAATACGCTAAAAGTGTCCCGTCGGATAGTGTCCGGCACTAATTGCTAATTAGCAATCAATTTCGGTTGATATCGGTGCGTTATATAGTGAAAAAGTGGTGAAAAGTGATCCCACAGCGTGGTTATAATAAGCCGCCATCGTATTGTTTACGCCCGGCTCGTGTGTTTGATCGCTCCGTTTTCTGCTGCTGTTGGTCGGGTGCAGGAAATACTATCGAAGTAGAAAAAAAATCTTTGGCGAAAAGTTTTGGAAAAATTGAGAAGTGCTCAATCGGAATCGGGGAGTTATACAATGTCTTCCGAAAGTGTGTGAACACAGTGGTTCACAAAATTTTGCGTACGCTTAAGAAATAACGTCGAAGGAACGAAGAAGGTAAGATCGTCCTTTTTTATCTTTCTTCCGTTTATTTGGGGTAGGTAACGGGTGACCGTTGCCAATCTTGGGAATACCGACGTAAGCAACATGACGGCCGCTAGTAGCGGCGACCCGGGAGGATCAGCAAAACGTAGACTTCCGATATTGATGGACCCGACGAACAAGGTGAAACCCCACTCCTAAAGAACCCGTTTATTATTTCGAAGTCCGTAGAGGCATGTGTTGGACCGATCGAGAACGCGAAAACTGAAGTGTCCGTGACCCGGCCCAAGTGCAAAAGTTACTTAAACTGACAAAGCTCATCGACGGAACCGAGGTAGAAGTGGTACCACATCCAAACTTGAACGTTAGCCGTTGTGTCATCTCGTGCTTCGAATTGATCGATATGGAGGAAAAGGACATCCTGGTGGAGCTGATAAATGACAAAGTTGTCCGTGTTCAGCGGATCACCAAAAACCAGAACGGCCAGAAAGCTAATACTCCCGCCCTGATACTTACCTTTGCCAAAACTACGTACCCGGAGCACATAAAAGTTGGCCTTCTACGTGTTGCCACCCGCCCGTACTTTCCAAACCCGATGCTCTGCTACGGATGTTTCAGCTACGGTCATACTCGCCTACGATGCCCCTACGAACGACGCTGCTTCAACTGCTCCGACGAGTATCACGGAGAAGAATGTAACAAGGCACCATCTTGCCTGAGTTGCAAAGGTGACCACCGAACAACCAACCGCCAATGTCCCGTGTATAAAAAGGAAATCGAGGTGGTAAAAATCAAAGTGCGAGACAACATCACTTTTCCGGAAGCCCGAAAACGCGTCAACCAGCAAGCTAGTGGAAGCTACGCACAGGCAGCAGCACAACAGAATACCATCGAACAAAAGCTGAAGGAGCTAGAAACGGCAATGATTAAAAAGGACAAGGAGATTGCCAGACTGCTGGAAGAAAGCAAGCGGAAGGATGAAAAGATCGCCCAAATGATGGCATTCATCAAACAAACGAAGCAGCAAGCCAGTCAAACCAAACAGAGCCACACTAGCGAAACAACCGTCAGCCAGGAAAAACCACGTGACCAGCAACGACCAGTCCCCACGACAACAGGCCCTTTCACCCGATCGAGATACAATTCTCCAGCCACTCAAGAATCCATGCGCCAAAAAAGACCGCTATCACCCACGACCCCACGGAAATGGATTTCTCCAGTGAGGAGTCGGAGATACCGGAGACCTGTCCTAGCCAAGGTATTCGATAGCTCCACCCCCCAACATCGCATGAACTCCAATGATGACCAAGGCACGAACACGGACAACGAGACTAATCGGTTCGGAAGTAGGGAAAGTGTAGTACCTTTTCCGACGCAAGTACGGCAGGTTGAAGGAGTCATCCGGGACGTCTTACCCCAACCAGTTGATGGCGAATTCACCTCCGTAGCCGATGGGAACACTGATTACACCACGATACCGGAAACTTGGGATAGACGGCAGCGTAATGGTTTCGACAGCTGCTGGCACTGTGGGGCAAATCGTCCCACAGGCAAGTTCCAGCTCAGGTTTCTGCCGAGGTTATTGCAGTCAACCCGCCGACAAGAAGAACATCCACGTCGTCGTCCGTCACTTGTTCCGTCACAGACAGCCGCTCTGGTGGCGTTTTCGCCCTACAGTGGAACCTGCGTGGCCTCAGGGCCAACATCAGCGAATTGAAGCTCCTCATCGCCGATCTCGAGCCATGCGTCGTGGCACTGCAGGAGACGAAAGTTAACCAAACGGTCGTCCCACCAGATTTCGTCGGCAGGCACTACACGTTGCTTCTGGAATCGAACAGTGTTCACTACTGGCAACACGGGGTTGGCCTTGCCATCCGAGAAGGCATACCATTCGAGCGTTTGCAGATCGACACCACCCTGCACCTCATCGCTGCACGCATCCACGCGCCGATTCAAGCAACAGTAGTGTCTGTCTACATCCCGCCAAATTCTACGCATATTCAGGCCGCATTGGGTCAGTTATTTGAACAGCTGGAAGGTCCGGCGCTGTTTCTGGGAGACTTCAACGCGCACCATCTCGCGTGGGGGTCTCACCAATCGAACGCGCTCGGCCGATTTATCGCCGAAAACACATTGACGCATCACCTAGTCATATTAAATGACGGTTCACACACCCGCATCGACCCGGCCACCGGGAATACCTCGGCTATCGATGTGACCATCTGCTCAGAGAATCTGGCCCGCAGGTTCATTTGGTGACTATATCGGACACGCACAACAGCGATCACTTCCCGATCACGGTGTCCATTCCCGGGTGGTCGAATCAACGAACGATACGACGCAAATGGCTCTACGATCACGCGGATTGGTCGCTATACGAGCGACTTACGGCAGAAGCCATTCGATCAGATGCCGAATGGGATGTTCAGAGCTTCACAGAGCCTATTATAGCA
Source organism: Armigeres subalbatus (assembly GCF_024139115.2). Taxonomy (NCBI): domain Eukaryota; kingdom Metazoa; phylum Arthropoda; class Insecta; order Diptera; family Culicidae; genus Armigeres; species Armigeres subalbatus. The sequence continues at coordinate 374,066,433 of NC_085141.1, read as the reverse complement.
GCAGCGACGAAGGCTATTCCACGTACCAGTGGGCGGATTGGACCGAAAGCTGTACCATGGTGTTGCCCCGAAGCAAAAGCGGTGATCCGACAGCGGCAAAAGTGCCTTCGATCTCTCCGACGCCTACAGCAAGGTGATCCGAACCAACCCGATGCGTTAGCGAAATTCCAGGAGACACGAGCAGCGGCACGAAAAGCGGGCGAAGGAGCAGTCGTGGGAAAATTTTGTGGCTAAAATATCACCAAGCAGCACGGCGACCGAACTATGGTGGACGGTGAATACCCTGCGTGGCAACAGACAACAGCGTCCGGTAGTGCTCAAGCGCGCGGACGGGTTTACGGACGACCCCGAAGAAGTGGCAGAAGAACTGGCAAAAGTCTATTGCGAAAGATCGGCGACTTCCAGCTACCCTTCATCGTTCCAGATGGCGTAAGCGGCAGCTGAACGAAGGTCCATAGATGTTTCGCACAACAACGATGATGTGTATAACATCGATATCACCCTGAACGAACTTCTGTGGGCACTCGACAAAAGGCGAGGTACCTCAACAGGCCCAGATTCGATTGGGTACCCTCTGCTGCAACGACTTCCTATTTCCGTGAAAACGACACTCCTCGATCAGTGGACGACTCGACAAGCGCCCGCATGCTTTCCGGGCAGGACTTGGCACCGACACATACTTCGCCGAGCTTGAAAGGTTGCTGCCTACAACCGACGAGCACTGTCTGATAGCGTCCCTGGACCTATCGAAGGCTTACGACACCACCTGGCGACACGGCATCCTGCGATCCTTAAAGTCTTGGCGGATACGTGGTCGTATACTTAACCTACTGCAGAGCTTCCTCTCGGATCGCACCTTCCAGGTATCTATAGGAGGACACATGTCCGGAGAATATCCGCTGGAGAACGGAGTACCACAGGGTTCCGTTCTTTCCGTGGCGCTGTTCCTCGTTGCTATGCAGCCTATTTTTCGAGTTCTTCCGGTTGGCGTCAAAATCCTTGTGTACGCAGACGACATCCTCCTCGTGGTACGAGGGCCAAAAGGACAAGGATTATACCGAAAACTGCAAACTGCGGTTAAAGCTGTGGACAAGTGGGCGAAGAGCGTTGGTTTCTCCATATCGGCGACGAAATCGCAGACGTTTTACTGTAGCCCCAACGCGCGTCGAGAGCCAGAGAAGCAGATCACCATTGATCGAACTGCCATTCCGAAAACCAACCGTCTGCGAATCCTGGGCGTCACCCTTGACCGAACATTAACCTTCAAGCCGCACTGTACAGCTGTGAAGAAAGCATGCGACTCCCGGTTACGGATTCTCCAGATGATCGGAACAAAACTGCCGCGTGGCAATCGTTCAAAGTTACTGCAGGTCGGCTCGGCGCTAGTCACTTCAAAGCTGACATACGGAGTGGGACTAGTGAGTCGAGGAGGGCCAGACACACTGCAGACACTCGCCCCTGTATACAACAAAATGGTTCGTTACGCTTCCGGAGCGTTCGTGACCATCCCGATCATCTCGGTCATGGCCGAAGCTGGAACCCTTCCATTCGAACTACTAGCAGTTCAAATCATCGCTAGGATGGCCATCCGGATTTTATCTAAAAACAGCAACAACAGCACTCTACCGTTAATCCGACGAGCGTCGGACCGGGTACACGAACTTACGAGAACAGCGTTTCCCGCTATCGGCCAACTAGTTAGGCAGAGCGACCGTGTGTGGCACGCACGAAAACCGTCGATTGTGTGGGATGTGAAGAGAAGCGTGCGAGCTGGCGATCCGCCGGATAGAGTCCGACCAGTTGTTCAACAGCTGCTTTCGACCCGGTTCCATAGGTCGACAGTAGTCTACACCGACGGCTCGAAATGTGAAGATACTGTTGGAGCCGCATTTTACACGACCGGCCTCGCAGGAATATCCCTACTTCGGTAGGGTAGCGCGTGAGCTGCTTCGGCAGGGAGTGAGTGATCTGGTTGTGCTGAGGCAGGAGTGTCATAGCGTGTCGCCGCTATTGTCACCTCGAAGCGCAGCAGAAGTCTGAGTATGGACTGCACATGCTGAGGTAGGAGTGTCGTAGCGTAGTATCGTTGATTTGTCCCTACATACCGCTATCGACACCTCGAGGCATGGCAGTGGAGTGTTAGAGTTAGCACCCGAATAAGGGTCACATGGAGCGAATGGTCTTTGGAGAAGCTGCTTCGGCGGCAGGGTAGCAGTGGGTTGTACCCACACACCTACAGTTGTGCACATGTGGTGCATGGGGAGTGTCCCTGCTTCGGCAGGGTAGCGTGTGGTCTGCTTCGGCAGTGGTGTGATTGATCTGCTCGTGCTGAGGCAGGAGTGTCGTAGCGTAATATCTGTAGGCCCAGGCAGTTACCGCTATTGACACCTCGAGGCATGGCAGCGGAGCGCCCGGGTGAGCATCCAAGTAAGACTCAAATGGTGTGAATGGCACCCAAGTCAGTCTCGCATGGGACGGGTGCCTGTGTGAGCGATAATGAGCGAGTACGTTTAGTACTGCCATATCCCAGAAGTAGTACTGGGAGGTAGTTCCTGGGGGAAACGATGGTGGAGCCCAAGGGAGTTTAGTCGGTATTACCGGTATGGTCGAGTCCGACACTCCAGTACACTTCCGTGTGGTAGTTTGGCAACTACAATGCACGTGTACTGGGTTAGTGTGTAAATGCATTCCCCCTTGTAAAAAAAAAAAAAAAGACCGAGGTAGTGCAGCTGACCAACGTGCGCTTACGCGACTTAGGATCGGCCACACTCGGCTTACCCACACATTTTTGCTAAAAAAAGACCCGCCGCCCACTTGCGAATGCTGCGGTTCTGAAGTGAACGTACGACACATCATCCTGCATTGCCGAAAGTACGAGAAAGAGCGACAAAGAAACAATATCAGCACTACCAGCCTGACCGATGCCCTGGGAAACGATGACGAAAGTTCGACGAAGCTGCTGGAATTCCTGCACCAAACTGGGCTGTTCAGGCAACTGTAAAGAGAAAGCAACGAAGACATCTACACTACACAAAGCCTTTCCCCAGTGCCGGCTGTTGTCGGTGTATCTGGAAAGAATCGTGTAGTAGTTTCGACAACGGCTGGCACTGTGGGGCACTGGCACCCCACAGGTCAGTACTTGAATTCTCCAACCGGAAGCAGATACTGTCTCGCTTAAAATTCCAGGTCACCACCAAACTTCAGCCATCCTCCGACCGGAAAAATATCACACAAAGCGCATCCCCAGTGCCGGCTGTTGTCGGTATTGGTATAACTAGTGTGATGGTTTCGACAACAGCCAGTACTGTGGGGCAAAGTATCTCACAGGCAAGTTTCACCTAAACATTCCTTATACGGATACTACCGCGATACACTATTTCCACAGCAAATCCTGGATGAAGAGCATTCACACCTTCATCATCGCACCGGCTCGCTCCGACCTTACGATGTGACCAAAAAAACAAACATCCGTGGAACGAGAGAGACAGAGAGAAAGAGAGAAGAAAAAGAAAAAGAAGATCAAATGTGATCGTAATGCCATTGTAAACTATTGTATTTCAAAACCCCGCTGCCTGACACGAATGCACCTTTCTGGTGTAAAGCGTCATAAATAAACAAACAAACAAACATCAGTATATAAGAAATTCAACATTCTCAAAATAGCTACGGTATTCCAAACCATTCTTGAGTTCAGATATTGGAGGTCTACAACACCAACAGAGTGATTCATACGATCCTGAGCTTGTGTGATAGTTGGAGCAACCCCATGGGACATCATTACACCAGTATACACTAATCACAACATTTTCAGAGTTCCTGCGGTACTCCAAATCATTCTTGAGTTCAGATATTGGAGGTCTACAGGACCATCAGAGTGGTTCATAGGTTTCCAAGCTTGTGTGTTAGTTGGTGAAGCCCCGTGGGACATCATTACACCAGTATATACAAAACATAATTTTCCCAGAATATTTACCGTACTCCAAACCATTCTTGAGTTCAGATCTTGGGGGTCTATAAGACCAACAGATTGATTCAACGGCTACTGAGCTTACGTATCAGTTGCAGAAACCCCATGAGACATCATTACACCAGCATATGAAAATTATGACATTCCCAGAATATCTACGGTACTCCAAAGCATTATTAAGCTCAAGTATTGGAGGTCTACAAAATCAACATAGTAATCCATAGGTGCCCGAGCTTGTATGTTAGTTTGAGCCCCATGGGACATCATTACACCAGTATATACAAATCATAACATTCCCAGAATATCTACGATACCATACATGAGCTATTCTAACTCATAAAAATAGTTGAGACATCGAAGATCTTCGTGTTCATCGATTTGAATATTAAGATCTGTACTCAAGAACAGTTTGGAGTGTCGTAGATATTTAACGAATTATGTGGTGTGTCTGTAATGGTGTTACGAAGTACCGTGGAGCTATTCCAACTCATAAAACTAATGAGGACATCAAAGATCTTCATGTTGGTCGATTTGAATATTAAGATCTGTACTCAAGGATAGTTTGGAGTGTCGTAGATGTCGAACGAATTCCGTAGTTTGTCTGTAATAATGTAACGAAGTCCCGTGGAGCTATTCCAACTCATAAAACTAGTAGGGACATCTTTTCATGTTGATCCATTTGAATATTAGGATCTGAGCTCAAAGACAGTATGGAATGTCGTAGAAATTCAACGAATTCTGTTATGTGTCTAAAATGGTGTTACGAGGTATCTTGGAGCTATTCCAACTCATAAAAATAGTTGAGACATCGAAAATCTTCCTGTTGATCGATTTGAATATTGAGATCTATACTCAAGGATAGTTTGGAGAGTCGTAGATGTCGAGCGAAGTGTGTAGTATGTCTGTAATTGTATTAGGAGGTACCTTAGAACTATTCCATCAAACGAAGACGAGCCAGCCTCGGGCTGAAAGTCTCCTTAATAAAGACACAAAAAAAGGTTATTCCATCTCATAAAAATAGTGGGAACATCAAAGATCTTCTTATTAATCGATTTGAATATTAGGATTTGAGCTCAAAGACAGTTTGGAGTGTTGTAGAAGTTCAACGAATTCTGTAATGTGTCTATAATGGTGTAACGAAGTCCCGTGGAGCAATTCCAACTCATAAAATTAGTTGAGACATCGAAGATCTTGTTGATAGTTTTGAATATTAAGATCTTAATTCTGTGGTGCGTTTGTAATTCTGTTACGAAGTAGCTTGGAGCTATTCCAACTCATGAAACTAGTGAGGACATCGAAGATCTCCATGTTGATCGATTTGAATATTAAGATCTGTACTCAAGGATAGTTTGGAGTGTCGTAGATGTCGAACGAATTCTGTAGTTTGTCTGTAATGGTTTGTTTGTTTGTTTTTATTAACGGCATTTCCCACCGCTGGAGTGCATTCATGCCGAATCAAAAAGTATCCCTGATTCGGGAAGATTTTCTCCGCTGTAGTGTAGTTCTTCCACGCAGCCCTCATCACTACACCATCTCTTCCGAACTAGTTCGTATCTAGCCTCGTTCGATTCACTTTTTCCAGTCGACAACACGGAAAGTTACACGGAAAGCACACGGGGCACCAGGGACTTTGTCCAAGGGCTTGACGATCCCTCCCCAGACCATCTGCGAGTTGTGGTGCCTGCCTAGGATGTGGTGGCGTTTGACAGTGGGCTCTGTGAAACTTCTATAAAAAGCTGCATGTATCCGCAAGTAGGCTCCGCCAAAGCGACCGTGTGCCGCTCAATGTGCACAAGCCCAAGTGCTGATGTTAGGTGGGACGCTAAACAGGCCTGACACGACGGCCCTCCGACGAGACAGGAGGTTTGCGCAGGCCCAATAAGCCGCCTCTAAAAACAACCATTACGAACGACATAGAAGATAATACGACTCGATACAATCGGCAGCGACCTAGGCTACGAATATTTGGAATAACGAATGATTGGAAGCTTGGAACATGGAACTGCAAGTCGCTAGGCTTCGCAGGGTGCGACTGGATAATCTACGATGGATTTAATTCCCTGCAACTTCGACGTTGTAGCGCTGCAGGAAATCTGCTGGGCAGGACAGAAAGTGTGGAAAAGCGAGCATCGAGCGGCTACCTTCTACCAAAGCTGTGGCACCACCAACGAGCTGAGAACCGGCTTCATAGTGTTGGGAAAGATGCGCCAACGCGTGATTTGGGTGGCAGCTAATCAACGCAAGGATGTGCAAGCTGATGATAAAAGGCCGTTTCTTCAACTATAGCATCATCAACGTGCACTGCCCACACGAAGGGAGACCCGACGCGACGAACAGAAAGAAGCGTTCTATGCACAGTTGGAGCAGACATACGATGGAATCCCACGGAACGCTCAGGTTGGAAGGGAGGAGATGTATAGACTGGTCATCGGACCGGATAGTCTGCACACCGCATCGAACGACAACGGCCAATGATGCATAAACTTTGCATCTTCCCACGAAATGGTATTCCGAAGCACTTTCTTCCCCCGCAAGAATATCCACAAGGCCACATGGAAATCACCTAATCAAAAAACGGAAAACCAAATCGACGGTAAATTCTTCTCCGACACCACGACGTACGCACTTACCGCAGTGCGAATATTGAATCCGACCACTACCTCGTTGCAGTATGTCTGCGCTCAAAACTCTCGACGGTGTACAACACGCGACTTCCGACTCCGAATCTCCAGTAAATCCAGGAGGTGATCGGCCGGCTGATAAACAACAAAGCTCCTGGAGCTGACCAACTACCAGGAGACCTGTTTAAACACGGTAGTGAGGCACTGGGTGATAACCAAGGTTTGGGAGAATGAGGTTCTGTCGCAGAAGTGGATGGAAGGTGTCGTGAGTCCCATCTACAAAAAGGGCGATAAGCTGGATTGTAGCAACTACCGCGCAATCACATTGCTGAACGCTACAAGGTACTCTCCCAAATTTCATGCCGTCGACTAGCACCAATTGCAAGGGAGGTCGTGGGCAGTACCAGGCGGGTTTTATGGGCGAACGCTCCACCACGGACCAGGTGTTCGCCATTCGCCAAGTACTGCAGAAATGCCGCGAATACAACGTGCCCACACATCATCTATTTATCGACTTCAAAGCCGCATATACGCAATCGATCGGGACCAGCTAAGGCAGCTAATGCACGAAAACGGATTTCCGGATAAACTGACACGGATGATCAAAGCGACGATGGATCGGGTGATGTGCGTAGTTCGAGTTTCAGGGGCATTCTCGAGTCCCTTCGAAACCCGCAGAGGGTTACGGCAAGGTGATGGTCTTTCGTGTCTGCTATTCAATATCGCTTTGGAAGGGGTAATACGAAGAGCAAGGATTGACACGAGTGGTGCAATTTTCAATAAGTCCGTCCAGCTATTTGGCTTCGCCGACGACATAGATATTATGGCATGTAACTTTGCGAAGATGGAGGAAGCCTACATAAGACTGAAAAGGGAAGCTAAGCGGATCGGACTAGCCATCAACACGTCGAAGACGAAGTACATGATAGGAAGAGGTTCAAGAGAAGACAATGTGAACCACCCACCTCGAGTTTGCATCGGTGGTGACGAAATCGAGGTGGTAGAAGACTTTGTGTACTTGGGTTCACAGGTGACTGCCGAAAATGATACCAGCAGAGAAATTCCGAGACGCATAGTGGCTGGAAATCGTACGTACTTTGGACTCCGCAAGACGCTCCGATCGAATAGAGTTTGCCGCCGTACCAAACTGACAATTTACAAAACGCTTATAAGACCGGTAGTCCTCTACCGACACGAGACCTGGACGATGCTCGTGGAGAACCAACGCGCACTTGGATTTTTCGAAAGTGCTGCGTACCATCTATGGTGGGGTGCAGATGGCGGACGGTACGTGGAGGAGGCGATTGAAGCATGAGTTGCATGAGCTGCTGGGAGAACCATCCATCGTTCACACCGCGAAAATCGGACGACTGCGGTGGGCCGGGCACGTAGCCAGAATGTCGGACAGTAACCCGGTGAAAATGGTTATCGACAACGATCCGACACAAGAAGGCGGGGTGCGCAGCGGGCAAGGTGGATCGATCAGGTGGAAGATGACAAGACTGCGTGGTTGGCGACGTGTAGCCATGGACCGAGCCGAATGGAGAAGACTCTTATATACCGCACACGCCACTTCGGCCTTAGTCTGAATAAATAAATAATAGAGACTACTGAATGAGCTCGAGATTCCCAAATTGGACGCATAGTCAAATCACTCGCAATCCATATGTCAAGCCAACACACCGTTTGAAAACTTTTGATGATCTGAGAACTATTTTGGTTCTCGGTAAAACAGGGTGATCAAGAAGGCATCAAGCCTTCTCGCCTTCCCCCACAAATTTAGAATACATGATCGATATTTGTGAAATCGTGACGAATTTTCAAAATCCAATGCGACCGATCTCAGGTTATTTATTTCTGTACATCAGTGTTGTTGACACAGTCGTTGACCAGCACGTTAGCTGTGGTATCAGTTGATCAAATTTGAGCTCCGTCACATCGTTGCGTTTCGATGATAAGATGCGGTAAACCTGGTACGAATAATTGATGCCATGATCGATTAGGCTCACATTTGAGCACACTTCCTTTTCTCTGACGATTGGAAGTAAATCCAATGCAGTGTTGAGAAACTGGAGTCCAGTGGTTACGCGTTTATTATTTAAAATTGTTTTTAGAATCACTTGTTTTGTGTTGCACTATATCAAAATGTTGCCATAACAGAGATTTTTATTTTTTCTTGTGAAATTTTCCGGCTATTTGTCGATTTGCAAAAAAAAAATGCTTATAGTTCCTCGCTTTTCTTTTCAACAATCTTTAATTTAGATATCCTAATAAGTACATGTATCGAATTATCAGTTAAAGATTAAAAAATTTTCTGATTGTAATCGGATCCTTCCATCCATGCAATCAGAAGTGGAATTAAACCATCACTAATCGTTTCCAGATGTCAACAACGATTATTGACATTGACGCTTAGCGGCTGGTTTAATGTGGTTTTAATGGTCTAGCCTGGGTTTCTCACATTGCATTGTTGCCTTCGAATAAGATAAGATGTAGATTGTTAGTTATAACACAGGATTGCGAATAAAAGGAAATTGAAAAATATTCACTGTCTCAATCGCATAATTTCATTTATATTATTATACTATTGTCCATATTATTATTATTATTATATTCTATGTTTCTTAAATGGTGAGTCAGCAATCAAAAATATGGTCAACACGCTTACTGGCTAGAGATAAATTTAGTTTTTGTATACAATCTAGCATCTGGTGTTTGTTTAAATACTTCAATGTCTGGGCGAGTTGATAGAACTTAAATGACTACCAGCTGAATGCCAATCGCAGCTTTCATTTGAACAAAGAACCAACGTCGGCCCTGTAATCGCATTGAATTTTCTTTCTTTACTATAATTTGTGCTTTTACTAGTAATATTCTGTGAGTCAACATAACACAAAATCATAAAAGTAAGATGTCAAGTAGAAGCACACATTATTGTTGGCTTGCAGGTATCGGATAGTCAGTCATTTACTAAACTTGCTTCGAACATACTTCATAACCAACACATTGCTGGTGAAGCTTTGCCACATAAATGCCTTATTCGATATCAAGGTATTTTCCTCGGCGAGGAGGTCGTACCTGTTTAAAACAAAATGCGTTTCCGCAGTTACATGCTTGAGATAAGCAATTTGAAGCCCAATTGTCTTTAGCAATCTTTTCTTTCTATGAAATCTGTCAACTATCGTTCGTATAATTTTAAACCATAACGATTCGATCTTTGGGTCGCTGCATGCAATGTCCCATTACCGTTTCCATACCATCCGCGACAGAATCGCATTCTCCAAGCGATAGAATCGCGCCGCATGTGTTTGGGGGAACCTTTACCCCTCAACGTGTCAATCGGCGGGTAGCAAGCCATGACTTGCCATTTTCTTGTTGAATCTTCGTGACATGTTCACGCATCCATGGAGAGCCGCTGCCACCAGCCGTTTCGGGCCACACATTTTGACGATCCTGCCAGGTACGTAATCCTGATCCTGAAGCTGATTTCATATGATGAGTTGAATGAGTGAAGAATAAAATATGTTGTGGTTTGATAAATCATATGGCGCGTTAGGAAGACCACCACACAATGGTTTGTGTTTTTAAAAGAACGACTACGCGCGTCTGGAAGACCGCTGGAAAATGGTCTGTGGTGTGGACTAGAGGCCTGAACATTATTCAGGCCTCTAGTGTGGACAACCAGAAAGTGCGTTTCAAATACCACAGGTAGGGGAGACTTGAATCCCTTTTCTGATATCCAATGTATCACAGCCAAAAATAAATAAACATACGTGATTTCCAAAATATATTTTAACTTTACTGATGTATGACAGTCCTTAAATTATTGTTGTTATTTATACATCGATTTTTTGGAAGGCTGTCAAAAAACGACTTTTCAAATATTCGGGGGAAATTGATCCCTCTCCAAGAACTTGCTTTGATAAAATTAGAAAAGTGCCCTCAGATTTTTATTAAAATACGCAGAATTTTCGAATTGCTATGAGTATACATGAACGATTTTTGTTATTGAATTCGACAACACATAAAATTTGAAAATTTACGGAGACTTGATCCCCTTTCTATGATATCTACGCAATAAATAATTATTCCTGCCAACCCTTCACAATATCAATCAAATCTACAAAAAATTAGAAGCCTGAAAACAGATTTATATTTTTTTGAATTTTTTTATTGTCAAATTTTTGTATCGGTGACTAATGGGGGATCAAGTGTCCTCATATTGAGGCAATAACTTCAAATCCAAATATCCTGAAACTTTGATGGAATCTTGAAATTTTTATCAGTACAGATCATTAAGGTCACTCCTGACAGAATCCAAGTTTCAAAGTGCTCGTGTTTTCGAGGGCACACCACTCGATACGGAGGCGGCGGACAACTGTCATTTTTGTTAATTAAGCTTTGCTTTGCTTTGCACGCAGCATGCGTGAAAAAATAAAAATGACAGTTGTGCTTTGCTTCTGTATCGAGTGGTGTGCCCCCGAAAACGCGAGCAATTTGAAACTTGGATTCTGTCAGGAGTGACCTTAAGCATATTTATGCTTTGTGTTGTTAAAAAAAACGAAAGCATTTGGTCATTGTTATGAAAAGTTGTTCAAATTTTGCGTAACCAATAAAAAAACATAGGAAGGCCAAAACATACAAACCGCCCTGCAGAATAAATAAGGTTGTCAATCCAAAAAATAACTCACATAAAGGTCATTTGACTAAAGGATCTATACTAAAAAATACCCTATAGCAAAACTACTTTAGTTCTCGATAAAACAGGGGGTGATCAAGTCTTCCCACCTTCCCTTATACAAAACACGTCATTCAAAGCAAGTCATTTTTTCGATTTTTGACCACCATTTCCCCCCATAGTGCAGTGGCCGGGGATCCATGCGAAGGTGGCACCAGTGATCATACCTGAAAGGATTCCCTGGATCCAGTTCGGAGTCTCACTTTAAAGGGTGGACAAAAAATGGCGGCGGCTTCGGCGGAAAAAAATATTGCACTAGCGAGGTAGGCTATCCGATTTGGCCAAATTAGGTTCACAGACTTCAAAGCCAACTTCTCGGCACTATTTCGGAAGCGTGTTGCAATGAGTTCCAATACGGATCTACGGAGTTCATTTGTGTTATTACCAGATCCAGAGCTGACAATAGTCATCGTCGCAGCAAGAAAAGCCACAGTAGCGACTAGTTGTATTGTATTCATTGCTACTGGACGCATCGCCAATGACGCGCACGACGTTAGCTTTCGTCTTGCAACCTAATCGTCACGACGACATCGAAGAATGAAGACTTCATACCATTATTCTTCAAGCAGCAGCTGCCATGCAAAGATTTTTTATTAATTTTTTGTATTGTGCCTTGCAACAAAATGACAACTTTCGTGATAATTTTCCAAGGCTCTCAGATGTTAAAAAAAATTCCGCAGTACAAATAGCACGTGCTATCAAAGCGTTCATCACCACAATGCACCACGTGTCGGCGGAATTTTCAAAAATATCAAAGAAGCTTTTTTTTCTGGCGGTATGTTTTTCTTAGGCGAATATATGGCGCTCATTTTCTGTTCCGATTAAAAATAAGCGGAGGATTAGATTTTTTTATGAGCGGTACAGTAATAATGAATTTTAAGTAACGTATGAAGACGTTATAAATGCTATAGAAACATGTTACCAAAGTTTGCATTATTTGTTTATATTAAACGCCATTATGTTTTTAACCCCTCCGTCTATAATGACGACGGAAATCGTTATAACTTTTGGCTGCGCGACTATCTTCGTGGTACACGGCTTTGCGACAGATGGCAATCAAAATCCGATGTCGGAAAGGAAGAATGCCGGCATCAACGTAGGCAACAGGCGAGAATGTGTCGATGAGGTTCTGGTAGACAGAACAAGTTAGCTCAAGGCCGTAAAACAAATGGCTGTCGACGACAGCTTGCCCGACTTTCAGTCTGGTACTCCTTATTGGTAGCGATGAGGAAAAGCGTCACCGCTAGGACCGACCTTTGGGGGACGCCAGTTTCTTCTGGGTACTCGTCCGATGCTGGTGCTGACAATAAGCACTTGGAGTTCCTTTGGTGAGGAATTTTTACGAAAGCAAGCCTGTTGCCTGTGATTCCCCAGTTTTGTAGTTTTCTAATGACCAAAGGAGTCCAGGTCCGGTTGAAAGCCTTGGCGACATCGAGTGACACAAGGTCAACATGCTTGCCTTCCTCATACGCTTCTTGGAGCACACTGCTCTGGTTAGCAAAGTATGTGCTGGTGCCTGGGCGAAAAGCGTGTTGACGGTAGCCAAACCTTCCGTCGCACAGTGTTGCTTTTTGCCGATTTCGTGCGCTTTTTTAATAGCATCGTTCAAGTTAGATATGAAAAGGACCTTTTTTTAGAAAACCTGTAAAATGATTAATCCACCTAAAAGTGAGATAAAAATTTTGCTTAACAATCGAAACCAGCTATGAGCCTAGTGTCTTCAGGAAAGTAGTAGCGGATGGTATTTCAAGCCACTTTGCCAAAGATACCCCATACCTATGACTTATATAGTACCGCCATCGGGGGTGACAATGGGTCAACGCTCTCACCGGCAGCCTGGAGGTCGGATAGCAAAATCGTTCAAAAAGGTTTCTTATATTTTAGTCTTCTTGCCCTCAGATACATTCAATCTATTCTACAAGCATTCTTAGTATTTGAAACAGTGACCCATTCTCACTCCCATTTGACCCATTGTCACCCTCGACGACGGTACGAGATATGTGACATGTTTTGTAGAAGGTCCCTGAAATCAGTTTTCGGAATTCCTTGGGGACGAATGTCCATCAAACTCCCAGGTTGACAAATCCTGTGTGACATCACCGCGCCTTCGGGGTTAATGCTTGGAATACAGCATTTTTCTGAGTATAACAGGCGTACGGATCCCTTGTGGAAACAGCACTTTCTGGCTTAATAAGCTTATAACCTATATGGTTCTCCCCTACAAGGGATAACCGCATTGTGCGGAAAAAAAACTAGAAGACTGCTACCAAGGAGGCGAAGTAGTCACCGAGAGCATTGGCAACTTGTGCAGGGTCAGAAATTGTGCGGTTGCCCTGATCGAGATGGATGGGAGCCACCCTCGATTTTCCACTAATTGCATTTACTCGCCTCCAAAGTTCGGCGGAGGTCTGGGCGGGTTTGATGCTGTCGATGAAATCCTCCAATTGCTTGGACTTCTCCTCCCTGATGATTATCTTATATTGCTGATGCTTCTCCTTATAAGACTCCAGGGTGTCTTATAAGGGGGTGGTCGCTTCTGAGCCTGAGCACGTAAGGCCTTGCGTCTGACTTTAACAGCGTGCCGAGTTTTCACCTTCCAGGAATGCTTCGGCTAGAACGGAGCCTCGAGAGTCGGACCTTGATCCTCCCCAAATGGGATGGTGGACGTTCATATCCCCAAGGAGAAGCAGGGGAGGAAAAGCGTTTTCAATGAGGTTGCTTACCTTAGCTTTTATGGCGGGGAAGGCACCGTAGGGGATGTAGACGTTGATAATTGTGGATAATTGTGTGCCTTCAGCGTGTGTTAATAGATTCACACATCAGCGTGTCAATCGGCGAGCAGCAAGCCATGACTTTGCCCCTTCTAGTCAGACCTCCGCGGCGTGCACACGAATCCACGGAGAGTCGGTGTCATAACTTCGCTTCGGCCGTTTAGGGCCACACATTTTAACGCCAGTCTATGTTTTGGATCCTGTTGCTGATTTCATGAGGTGAGATGACATGGGCGTAGCCAGAATTTCGAGTAGGGGGGGGGGGCATCTTTTTTAGGTCTTCTAGTTTTACAGTAGTTTTATAAAAACACATGAATATTAGTGCTTGGCACTATTTCCTTCACAGTTCCAAAAACTTTGAAACCAAACTCACAACCAAGAGTAAAGGCTGGATCACAATAGTGCGTTGCACGTCGCCCTGGGCATTGAAGTCAGCGTTTTGACTAAAACGCAACGCCAATAAACATGACACATTCACGGTCACAATGCAACGTGAGCGGCAATGTATTCAGGAATTCCACCATACATTTCGCCGGGAATTGATTCGAAAGTTCCTCCATTATTTACCCCAAGAAGATCTCCACGAACTCCTTAATAAGTTCTGCAGGGAATTCTTCAGATAATAGTTACTCATAAAAAATTCTGAAAAAGTGATCCGTGGAATTCCCAAGAATATTCCGTGGAAATTTGGCAGAAATGCCAGTAACCATTCCTGAGAGTTTCGCGAAAAATCTTCGAGTTTCTAGTGTAAATTCCATTAAATTTTCCGTTTCCAAAAGTTTCGAATAGTTTCTTGTGAAAATTTCAAAGAATTTTTTCAGTAATTCCATCGAAAACTTATACAGAAATTATTTTGAAAATGAAATCAGCAACGGAAATTAAGGAAGAATTCCTAAATAAATTCCCAAAGAAATCCTGAAGGCATTCCTTCAAGGTTTCCACTGGGAGATCCTCCATGAGTTTATCCGGAAATTCCTTCGGGAATTCTTCCAGGAGTTCTACCGGCAGTTCCTCCAGGATTTCCTCCAATAATTATTCTATAGATAGAACGGCAGTTCCTACAGGGGTTCATTTGAAAATTCTTCCGGGAATTCCTCCAGAATTTCCCCCGGGAGTTCAGTCAGGCTTTTTTCTGGAATTCATTTTGGCTTCTTCCGGAATTTATATAGAAATTCCTCCAGAAGCTACTCTGAGAGTTTCTATGGAAGCTTTTGATTTGATTTGATTTATTGGACTATAGGCTGTAAGCCCGTTACCCTACTTATACATTATACACATAATTGTTGTCACATATACAATTGTCCTCTTAAAAATAATCTTAATCTATCACGAATTACATCTGTTGTCATGTTTGTAGAAATTACATCTTGTAGTCTGTTAAATTCAGTCATGAACCTGCTGGTAGGCTCGTGCTGCGTGTAGTTCCTTGATCTAAATGGAGGATCGAAGACCCTCCGACGACGAACAGTAACCGGGCTAGTAAGTTGAGCCGGTTATAGAGATATGGGCTACTAATTCGCCCTCTCAAGATGCTACAGAAAAAGACGATGTCAGCAATCTTGTGTCTGCTACTGATGGTGTCGAGGTCAAATAACGAGCAGCGATTCTCATACTCCGGTAATTCTTCTCTCCATCCAAGGTTTCTCACAGCAAATCTTAAAAACTTTCTCTGTACTGCCTCCAACCGTTGAATATGAACTTCATATTGTGGCCGCCACACCACACTCGCAAAATCCAGTTTAGTCCTAACGAGGCTAACATAAATTGTGAGAATTGCATGTGGATCAGTAAGCTCACGTCCAAACCGTCGGGTGAGAGCAAAAAGTTGCAATGTGTCCTTAATGAGTCTGTTTATGTGTTCGTTAAATGTCAGTGACTGATCCATTGTTACGCCCAAATCTCGAACACTATCTACTCGTTGCAGGATTGCATGACCTAAACTGTAGGTAAATGATATCGGCCGAACTCTTCTGGTGTAGGTAATGACCGAGCATTTGCTTGCATTGACGCTAAGTCCATTCCCACTAACAAATCTTTCAAAATTGCAAAGATCTTTTTGCAGCAAGACACAGTCATCAAGGACTTTTACTGGCATAAAAATTTTTACGTCGTCGGCATAAATCAACACTATCGCGTTGGTCATAAATGACGGGAGTTTATTCATGATCATGACAAAAAGCAGCGGGCCCAAATGGCTACCCTGTGGAACTCCTGAATTAACATCGAAGGCAGCCGATGTATTGTTGCAAACTCTCACATACTGAATTCTGCTAAACAAATATGTTTTAATCCATTCGAACAACATTCCTCCGATGCCAAAATCAGCTACCGTGCGCATTATACTGTCTATCCCAACAACATCGAATGCCTTACTCATATCCGTATAGACACAGTCAACTTGATAGCCTTTAGACATATAGTCCGTAACCATGGAGCTGAATTCACACAGGTTTGTCACAACAGACTTACCTTTCAAGAATCCATGCTGAGCTGTCGAGACATGTTCGTTGATTCGTTCGTAGAGATGGGAATAAACTAGTCGTTCAAACAATTTCGGCATCGCGGATTGAATTGCGACACCACGGTAGTTTTCCGCATTACAACGAGATCCTTTCTTATGTATAGGAGTTATGTGCGAGATTTTCCATAGTTGCGAGAAGTAACCAGATGACAACGAAGAATTGAAGAGAAAAGAGAGGGGTCCTGCGAGTTCATCCTTGAGTTCCTTCAAGAGCTTAGATGGGATTTTGTCGGGCCCCGCCGACTTGCTTATGTCTAGCTCCAACAATCCTTGTTCCACTTCATCGCGTGATAAATCCATAAAGTCCGTGGCAGCGGCGTCTGGAGGATTAATTTCATTCACGGGATCGCTTCGATAAACACTCTTGAAGTAGTCAGCGAAAAGCTCTGCGGTGTCCTGTCCATTGGTTGAAGATTTGTTTCCATACTTCATCTCTTCCGGGATGCCGGCATTCTTCCGCCTACTGTTGACAAATTTCCAGAAAGATTTAGGATTCTCCTTAATTCCATTTTGAACGCTAGCAATGTACACCTGGTACGCTTCTCTGTGCAATACTTTGAAAGTAGCTAGAAGCTCTTTATAGGAGGCAATATTCTCTGGAGTAGGGTTTCTCCGCTTTTTCTTACATGCTTTTCGTTTATCTTTGAGGACTTGGATAAGAGTAGGAGAGAACCATTCTGGGTATGGATTCTTTCGAAATGGACGATCTTTTGACAATGGAGCGAACCTTGTGAAAATACTAAATAATGTGTAGTAGAACGATACAACATTATAGTCTATGCTATTCGTCACAGTCACTTGTCCGCAATTCAAAATATCAATCGAATGAAGAAATTGCATCTTCGACATCGCCCGCTGCTTGTATGAGTCCGGTTCGTGTTCAAATTCAGTTTTTGAGACGAAGATGTTGCTCCATAAAACATCCATCAAAGCAGCTTTAACCGAAGTGACATCAATTAATCCAAGATTGAGATGCTTTCTGGGCACCCCTACTTCTAACTCTCGTAATGCATCAGTTGCGATCGTCAGTTGCATAGCATAGTGGTGAACAGTTGCTTTACTAACGGTTCAGTCACGGCGAGTTGGCAGGACTCAGTATCAGTGGTGAAAACGAGGTCCAAATATTTGTTGTTTTGATTTGGTAAATCGCACACTTGCATAAGTCCAGCTGACAAGAAACCATCAACAATGGCGATTTCAGAGGATGACGAAATACGATCAGGTAAGAGAAAACAATCTTTTCCCTCATTTTTTTTTTTTTTTTAACTGATTTTATTTGCTAATTATCTAATACATGCATTCATCTCTTAGACTAGGTGTTCCGTGTTTTCTTAACACTATCATCCTTATTTGCTATGTTATATTTTTAGTTATTATTAATACATTTCAATTGCCTCTGGCAGTTAGAATTTTTCCTCTGGTTGAATTGAACCATGTAGGAATTACAATGTTTTCAACTTAAACTAATCTTAACCTATTTTATACTAAGGTTACAAGGAGTTAATCGTTGCAATAGAAGATTGCAACGATTTTAGTCTAAAATTGGAAATTATTTTGTTGGACATTTGTTGCAATGTCTCAATATTAGAAATTCTATGAAGTTCATTGGTACTATACCACGGAGGCAACTTCAGAATCATTTTCAGAATTTTATTTTGAATCCTCTGAAGTGCCTTTTTTTCTGGTATTGCAGCAACTAGCCCATATTGGCACAGCATACAACATGGCAGGTCTAAAAATTTGTTTGTAAATCAAAAGTTTGTTCTTAAGACAAAGTTTTGATTTTCTGTTTATAAGTGGATATAGACACTTAATATATTTGTTACATTTGGCTTGAAGGCCTTCAATGTGATTTTTAAAAGTTAATTTTTGATCTAGCAGAAGTCCTAAATATTTAGCTTCGCTAGACCAATTAATTGGAACCCCATTCATAGTGACAATATGTCTGCTAGAAGGTTTCAAATAAGAAGCTCTCGGCTTATGTGGGAAAATTATAAGCTGAGTTTTGGAAGCATTCAGGGAAATTTTCCATTTTTGCAAGTAAGTGGAGAAAATATCCAAACTTTTTGCAATCTACTACAAATGACACGAAGGCTACGCCCTTTGGCTGAGAGACCTGTGTCATCTGCAAACAAAGATTTTTGACACCCTGGTGGTAAATCAGGTAAGTCAGAAGTAAAAATGCTATACAAAATGGGCCCCAGTATGCTGCCTTGGGGGACACCAGCCCTTACAGGTAATCTATCAGATTTAAAATTCTGATAGTTTACCTGCAGTGAAGCGATCTGATAAATAATTTTGGATCAGTTTAATAATGTACAGAGGAAAATTAAAATTCATCAATTTTACAATCAAACATTCATGCCAAACACTGTCAAATGCTTTCTCTATATCAAGAAGCGCAACTCCAGTCGAATATCCTTCAGATTTGTTGAGCCGAATTAAGTTCGTAACTCTTAATAACTGATGAGTGGTTGAATGCCCATGGCGAAAACCAAATTGGTCATCAGCAAAAATAGAATTGTCATTTATATGAACCATCATTCTATTTAAAATAATCTTTTCAAACAGTTTGCTTATTGAAGAAAGCAAACTGATTGAGCGATAACTAGAAGCCTCAGCTGGATTTTTGTCCGGCTTCAAAATTGGAACAACTTTGGCGTTTTTCCATTTATCTGGAAAGTATGCCAATTGAAAACATTTGTTAAATAAATTAACCAAAAAGGATAAAGAGCTCTCAGGAAGTTTTTTGATAAGTATGTAGAAAATACCATCATCACCCGGGGCTTTCATATTTTTAAATTTTCTAGTAATAGATCTCACTTCATCCAAATTAGTTCCCAACGAAGGGTCAAAAACATTCTCTTGATTGAGAATGTCTTCGAAGCTCCGTGTAACCTGATCCTCAATTGGACTAGTGAGACCTAGACTAAAATGATGGGTACTCTCGAACTGCTGAGCAAGTTTTTGAGCCTTTTCGCCATTTGTTAATAAAATTTTATTTCCCTCCTTAAGCGCTGGAATTGGCTTTTGAGGTTTTTTTAAGAATTTTCGTTAGTTTCCAAAAGGGTTTCGAACTGGGATCCAACTTCGAGACATTATTCTCAAAGTTGGTATTTCTCAGAATAGCGAAACGTTTTTTTATTTCATTTTGCAAATCTCGCCAAATAACTTTCAACGCGGGATCGCGAGTTCTTTGGTATTGCCTTCGCCTCACATTTTTAAGACGGATCAGTAGCTGAAGATCGTCGTCAATAATAATGGAGTTGAATTTAATTTCACATTTAGGAATTGCAATGCCTCTGGCTTCGACAATTAAATTTGTCAAAGATACGAGAGCATTATCAATATCACTTTTGGTATCAAGAGGAATATCAACATCAAAATTCCTATCGATATACGTTTTATATAAATCCCAATCAGCCCTAATTGTGAGATTTCAAATGTCACAGGAAGGTGATCAGAGTCAAAGTCAGCATGAGTTACCAATTGGCCACACAGCTGACTTGAATCCGTTAAAACCAAATCAATTGTCGAAGGATTTCGAGTGGATGAAAAACAAGTTGGGCCATTGGGATATTGAATAGTATAATATCCCGCAGAACAATCTTCAAATAAAATGTTGCCGTTGGAATCGCTTTGAGCATTATTTTATGAACGGTGTTTGGCATTGAAGTCACAAGTCAAACTGTGCTGATAATAATTCAAAAGTGTTCGATATTTTAAAAAATTTGAATAAAAATAAATAAAAAATAAGTATTAATAAACTGTTTTCATGATATCATAACCCATACCAAAATTCAAACCCAAAACTCTTAGAGTTTCTATAACAACATTGTGTAACTGCCACATTTAATTTAATACTTAGGATAATATTAATTCATTTTTATTTATTTATACATATAATATTTATACATATAATATACATAATATCGATGAATACATAAATATGGAATATCATACAAACAACTTGTTTAACTCACGCAAGGCCCTTAACAATAAAATCAAGCAATTAACTTTGATTGAACTGAACCTGAGTTGCGTGCTCTTGCCTACGCAATGCGGTCGGGTCTGAGCTTGACGACCGACTGGCAAATGCTTACACAACCTCACTTGATCAGTACCGTTGCTGATGAAGAATGTGTATAGCCGCCAGACATTCTAAATACTCACGCTCCTCTAATGTGGACGTGTACAATACACATGTGGAAGTATTGGCTTGAGAAATGGATTGCGAGTGATTTGACTATGCGTCCAATTTGGGAATCTCGAGCTCGTTCAGTAGCCGCTAGGTTGCGAAGGCCGACGGAGGTCCTTCGTAGCTTAGTTGGTTAAAGCACCAGTCTAGCCTACTGTAGGGTCATGGGTTCGAGTCCCATCGAAGGGAAAGTGGTTACCTCCAATACATTTTTCAAATCAATATCTTCCACATAACGTACATATTCACATATGAGTTTCCATAACATTGTAAATTAACGTCCAAGTCGGGTGGTTTAATCCCCGGAAATAGGCAATTAACTTTGATTGAAATAAAATCAGCATCAAACTGCGATTCTTGAAAAAAAAATACACGGAAATTTTTTTTGTTTACTATATGTGAAAATTGTGAAATGTTTGAAATGTCATAACTTTTTTGTTTATTAGTTTACCATCACCAAATTTTTATGGTAGATAGCTAATATAATGGACCGTTTTCCCTAAAAATAGTTTGAGTTTTTGTGACAAAAATGATATTTTTAAAGGCAAAAAAAATTTTTTTTTTACTGTGCACATTTTCTTAAGAATCACCATTTAGTTGTCTAACTTTGCTGAAAAAATCATAACAATCGAACATTCCGTTTTTGCTGTGCAGCTTTTTAAATATTTTTAAACCATTTTCACATACACCCTTTTGAAAAGTTAGTCGTGACTCAATATGAAGATTTGATATCGAAAAATGACGATTTAGATGAAATTGAAAAACTGTGCAAAGTTTCAACTCAATAGAAAATCATGAATTAAAAATTTTCTTAAATTTTGATGCTGTTGCTTGGAATCGCTCTTTTGTGAGATTTCAAATGTCACAGGAAGGTGATCAGAGTCAAAGTCAGCATGAGTTACCAATTGGCCACACAGCTGACTTGAATCCGTTAAAACCAAATCAATTGTCGAAGGATTTCGAGTGGATGAAAAACAAGTTGGGCCATTGGGATATTGAATAGTATAATATCCCGCAGAACAATCTTCAAATAAAATGTTGCCGTTGGAATTGCTTTGAGCATTATTCCATGAACGGTGTTTGGCATTGAAGTCACCAATTACGAAGAATTTTGATTTGTTGCGAGTCAGAATTTGAAGATCAGCTTTCAACAAATTCTTTTGCTGCCCATTGCATTCAAAAGGCAAATAGGCTGCAATGAAGGAAAATTGACCAAAATTTGTTTCAACAGAAACTCCCATGGATTCAAAAACTTTGGTTTCAAATGAAGAAAATAATGTATGTTTGATACGTCTATTAATGACAATAGCGACCCCACCGCAGTCAAGACGATCATTTCTGTAGATAAAATGATTTGGATCTCTTTTAATGGAGAGTCCGGGCTTTAAATAAGTTTCTGTTATAATGGCAATATGCACATTATGAACTGTTAGGAAGTTGAATAATTCATCTTCCTTACCCTTTAGAGAGCGGGCATTCCAATTTAGAACTTTCACACAATTATTTAGATCCATTAAAACGGAGTCCGATAACAATTTTTTGTGTGTACTTTATACCAACCTGAACAGCTTCTGGTATGGTATTTGCTTTGAACATTGCATCAATCATGTGATGCAATTGTTCAGTTGAAAAATCAAAATCGGAAGCAGTCATGCTACCTGAATCGGCAACATGACCGTTATTTTCCGTTGGGACATGGGTATAAACCTCATTTTGAGAAGAGAAATTTTGTCTACCAGCAGCGATGTTTGCATACGTAGGTACATTCGAAAAATTGGAATTTACTGAAGTGCTTGCTACCCGTTGACGAGCGGCAAAATTTGTTTGTGAATTGTGGTAGGTATGAATTGCTCGACCGGTAACTGGTTTCGAAATTTGAGCGTTTGTAAAATTTCTACCCGTCGAATCTGGGATCCGATTGGAATTTCCCGTCATCAATTTTGCACGGGAATTCAAAACTTTTTTGCGTGAAGGGCATTCCCAGAAATTGGATTTATGATTGTCCCCACAATTTGCACATTTAAATTTATTGGAATCTTCTCTCACAGGACATGCGTCCTTGGCGTGAGAGGTTCCACCACAAATCATGCATTTAGCATCCATGTGACAATGTTTGGTTCCATGACCCCACTTTTGGCACTTACGGCACTGGGTGGGGTTTTGGAAATTCCCCCCAGGCCTGCGGAAATGTTCCCATGTAACACGGACATGAGACATAATACAGGCCTTTTCCAAACTTTTCATATTATTTAGTTCACTTTTGTTAAAATGAACTAAATAAAATTCTAGAGAAATGCCCCTCTGGGAAGTACCAGAGTGGGATTTCTTTTTCATCTTAATTACTTGGACTGGTGAAAATCCAAGTAATTGAGAAATTTCAATTTTAATCTCATCCAGTGATTTATCATCACTGGGGAGACCTTTCAAGACGACTTTGAACGACTCAGTTTTGTCGTCGTATGTGAAGAATTTATGGCGCTTCTCAGTTAAATACTGAAGGAGACGTTTGCGATCGTCGAAGGATCCCGGCAAAACGCGGCAGTCACCCTTCCTAGCAATCTGAAATGAAACCTTGATCCCCTGAAGGTTACTCAAAATCTCATTCCGGAAGCCAGAAAACTCGGCAACAGATACCACAATTGGCGGAATCCTTTGCTTTTTCGCATGAATCGAATCACCTGGGCTAGAGGTATATTCGATTTGCTCAATTTCATCATTAATCAAATCGAACTGATTGCTCAGTTCGATTGGAGAAGAATTATTTCCGATATTAGAGTTAGAAGGAATATCTGAATTCTCCAGCTTCCTTCTATTTTTTCCGCGCTTTGGCAGGACGGTCTTGAAACCTTGTTTCTTTGAAGGAAGTGGAGAATTCAGAGACTCTTCCTCTTGTTTTTATTAATGCTCATGGCTGAGCGTGGAGACGTGACCTTCTAAGAGGTTTTTCCCAGAACGGTGTCCCTGCAGGATTACCACCGCTTGTCGGAATTTTACTTCCGCAAACGGGTCCAACGTAAAACGAAGGCACGGGTCCTTGCAAAGATCGTAACGGGATCAGTGGGTACAAATAGCGCTAAGAAGCACCGTTGAAATTAAAATAGCTGCGGGTAGTATTATAAACTTCCTTCCGCAAAGAGAGAAAGAACCGCACAGCACGAAAGCACGATGCGGTCTCATGTATTGTAGTTTGTGAAACTACAAGGTGCGTATGGAAGACCAACGGAAATGGTTTATGATCTAGAAAATTTCAAAGTCCTGCGAGCATTGATTTTGATTAAAACATATTTAGATTTCATGAAGCCACTTGGCGACGTACATGAGACTATCAGTTTTGCTATGATATAACGAAATCTGAGAGAAATGGTGAAATGTTCAATGCTGTACTGTTTCGAAACTGTTCGGAAAGCCAAATATATTATCTAGAAATTTATCTTGGAATGTACTGATTTAGTAGTTATAGCGGGATTACCTGTTGCAGCAGATATCTTGGAATTTGAAAAATTAAAAAGGTTGCCTTATTTTACAAAGCTATTCGGAAGTTCGAATTTATTATGCGTAAAATTAGTTTAGAGTTATTGGCTAGCAGTACTAATTAATGGCAAATGGATGATGGTGTACTATACGCCAAACTAAAAGTTAGATTATGGATTTGGATTGATTTTGGATTGGCTTTGTATTGGATTTGGTTTGGATTTAGATTTGGATTGGATTTCGATTAGATTTGAAATGGATTTGGATTGGATTTGGATTGAATTTGAATTGGATTTGGATTGGATTTGGGTTGGATTGGATTTGAATTAGATTTGGATTGATTTTGCATTGGATTTAATTTAGATTGAATTTGGATAAGCATGGAATTTCTTATCTTTGTTACATAAGTTGTTCTTAAATCTTATTAGTAATGAAGTTCAACACCACTTAGTTTTGGAAAAATCGAACAACTAATACATTGGATTACGTTTCTTTCAAAGTTGTTCTGCAAAACCAAAGGCGATGAACGCATCTACATGGCCCAATGGAATAAAATTTCGTGAATTCGTGCATCGGTGGAAGCCTCTCGCTTCAACTGGCATAATATTCTTTAATGTTTGATATTGTATTTCAAGTATTTTGTGTCTGCTGTATCTTCTAATTGTTGATAAAATAGCTGAAGGAAAAGAAAATCAAAATTGTATACTCAATTAAGTTGAAAACCGGCATAGGAGACTAGCGAAGTTGGATTTTTCTCGTAATCCGTACGTTAAACCAAACTACGCTAGTGGCGCGCTAGTCTAATTAGGGCCCAATGAGACTAGCGCGCCTCTAGCGAAGTTAGGTTTAACGTACGGATTGCGAGACAAATTCAACTTCGATAGTCCCCCATTCCGGTTTTCAACTTGACTAATGATAATTAAATTTTCAAGCAAATGCTTTAAGGGATCCATTTCTTTCGATTCAATTAAACACAACAATTAAGACAACGATATTTTATTAATCTAGTCTAACTTTGTCAATACAATATAAAAAAATAATTGCAAATGCATGGCTATGACTACTTGTTGCTGATGATGTATTACTAGTCAGGAAACAGCCCAACGATATGATTTGATTTTGAAATCAAGTAAAGTCACTCACACACATTCAAACTGTTCGTTTCTCACTCAAATCATATGCTCCATACTTAGAAAAGCCAAGTAAAACAATAAAATTATCGTACAAGTTTGTTACATTAGTAAAACTATAAAACAATCCTGAACAATCCCTTAGGGAGCACCTTAGTCCACCTTTTGGACATTTGTGGCCTTCATCGATCCTATTTTCTTCATTTAATTTCCCTTTTTATCGCCCACTGCTGCTGCTGCCGCTTTCGGCGGAGCCAGCGCTTGTCGAACTTTGTCGATCACTTCGGTGAAGATTATCGTCCCTGTAAAGACCAAAAGCGTACCGATCCAGTGGTAGATGGTGAACGGATTGCTGAAGTACACGATTGAAAACAGAAGGGAGACGAACTTGCGGAGCGTCACGACTAGGGTAACGGTCAATGAGGAGCATTCCGTGGTCAGCACGTACACGGAACTGATGCAAAGGTACTGCGTGAGAACGTTACCCAGCAGATAGACCCACATAATCGGAACGCCGATGTTGACGATCGGCAGCGCGTATAGCTCACTGGCATTCGCTATCTTGATGTGGTCCCAGATGTTGGTGGTCAGGATCAAGAAAAAGGGCAGCGGTAGCAAGTGAGTGTAGAACAGGGCTTCCTTCGGGTGTTTTCCGTAGCGTTTGTAGAGCACTTCCTGATAGATACCCATTCGAGCGGAAACGAAAAGAGCAAGCGTCAGCAGCGCAATACCCACCGCCCACCAGAAGAACACGGTCATTGGATCTTCCTCTTCTTCGGTTTCCACCACCTGGGTGCTCTTGACTTCCTTTCCGGAGATGATTGTGCAAATAACGATTCCAGCGGTGATCATTCCTACCGAAAGGTACTTGGAGAAGGCGTACCGCTTGCGTAGAATGACGATCCCCATCACCATGTTGGCGATGAGCGATCCCGCCCGGAAGATCATATGCAGCGGCATCGGGATGTTGAAGTCGAAGGCGTAGTTGTTGCAGACGCTGGACACAAAGAACATCGCCACCAGAATGGTGTAGTCTCGGAGGCCGATCCGTGGTTTGACGGTGCCACATTTGGACGTGTTGATGAAGCCTTCGAGGGCGATGAACAGGAACTGCAGGAACGTGATCAGGTTGCCCGAGCCGGGATCGATTCTGGAGAAGAAAGAGAATGAGAAATGCAATTAGTTTTGCGGGAAAGTGATATGCTATTGCTGGAATTGGAAGTGTCAATCTTCACACTCTGCGAGAGAGCAAGATCAATTCCATGCACAAAATAGAACTCGATCTTAACATGTGATCGCATATTTGTAACATTTGCAATTTGGTTGATTTTGTAAATAGTTTGTCAATCCTCTCCCACAAACTCAATCATTTCCAGCTTACCACAGATAAGGAAGATAGTAAAGCCTATTTTATTGTTATGAGATTAGATGCAGTAAATTGAGGATTCTGAACGTTTCACAGGCTTTTTGGAAAATGAACAAAAATGCGAGTGTTTCAAATATGCGACCATGAACAGGTTATCACCAGTAAAAAGTTACAAAGCCATCTTTCTCAAAATAGATTGATCCTTTCTTAAGACAGATTCCGTCCATTTCGCATAACTGTAGTGATATCGTTGTGTAGTGTTGATGAATTCAACTCATCGGATAACTGCCTTCAATCTTCAACTGATTCCGCTTGATTTAAACTCCTACATGAGTGATCAACGACCTAAATTACATTTCGTAGTACCCGGTCGTATCAGACAAACCTTCACTTCAAAACACCATAATACACAAATTAGGTGCTTTAAGATTAGAAAATTTCCAGCAGCTCTTATTGCCAAACAGATAAGTAAAACCCCACCGCGCACGACCCCTATCAATCGGACCAAAGCAGTCTACCCCTACATGAGTGAACGGATGAACGTATGCTGCTGCTCTCGCCGGTGGCAAAGCATCTCCGTTCATGCAGCGCTGATAACTATTTCGAGTTCTCCCCAGTGCAGCTCGTTGTCGATAGAGGTGTGTGCTGGCTGGTATGAAAGCTGTTTAAGTCGGAGGTGATTTTTTTAAATTATGTTTGTTTCCCAGCGAAATTTTTGACTTGTTCGGACTTTTCGGGGAAAATCTTCTAAAATATAACGAATATCCTTGGAATAATCTAGTGAAATTCTCAGAGAAAAAATCCCGATATTACTTATGAAATTCCTTCGAATTTCCTCAGGAAATTCGGCGGAAAAAATCTTGAATTTCTAAAATTTCCTAAAGATTTTGTAATTAAGACACTTTTCAATTTATCAATTTCACTGTAGAGTTAGATCAAGGTTCGTTATTTCATATACACTGAAACTGAGTGTGAAGTAAATTTAACCATGGTCGCGTAGTAAAATTCACAATATCAACATGTTGTTAAATGAAATGCACAGATATTTAAAATAACTTCAATGTTTTCAAAAATACCATAAACTTTACCATGTGCATGGTAAAAATTACAAAACATTTTCTGTCATCTTTTCCTCTCGACAAAATCAAAGTTGTCCATATACAGTTCCTTTGTTATTAAGTGATTTAATAAAACAGAATACGCAAAACAACCGAAAGATGTTCGGAATATTTGTGTACGGATATAGTTGTCCATTCATTGATGGTTTGTATGAATATATTTTAGGCCAAAAAAATGTGTGGTAAACTTTGATTTTTCTTCTAGCTCGAGATGAGAATACGGGATTCCGTGAATTATTATTACGTACTGGAAGTTGAATTCATCGATTATTTATACTTTAAATGGTAAGATTCATTTTTTGTCATTTTTCCATCAATTTATTTAAGCTTTTTAAAGACACAGAGCTACGGTGGCATTGGAGTTTACCAGCGAAGGAACGACAAACGACCGTCATTTTCAGTCGTGAGGTGGACAAAGACGTGAGGATTGTGCTGGAACGATCTCGAGAGCAGCAACTCACCCGTCAGCTGTACCTTTATGTACTATGTACCTGTACCTGTTATGTCGGCAAAATAACACTATCAGATCTGACATGTTGGGAAATCTAGAAAATTTTGGGTTTGTTATGTTCTCCATAATCAGCATACATGTATTCTGATTGAAGCTACAATTCAAGAATGGCTAAATAAAGAATGAAAATTTTATGTTTGTTTACCAATTTCAATTCGTTTGACAAATATCGTACCCATAAAAATACGACACAGCACAGTAAAATATACTACAAATTTAAATGCAACAAATGGTTCAATTTTTAACTATAATTTCCGTTTGGGTTGACCATGTTCTGTGGTAATTTTGTCATTTGTTTGTTTATTATGTGGCTATGGTAGAAAATACTGCTCATACATTGTTGAAATAAATGCAGTATGGAGTCTGCACAAATCAATTGGTGTTATGCATTTAATTTAAACTATCAATATGGTATTTTTTACTACAATGCTGTTTTCAGTGTAGGTATATGCATTAGAGCCGTAGCGTGAATTCTCAGCACGCTTAGCGAAATCTGGGCGCCCCCTAGCTTTAAAAAAATTAATCTATTATAGCAATTTACATTTAGATCAATTTGAATCATATGTAAAATAGGTAAGAATTAAAGTTCGAGTTTCAGTGGCATCCACGAGTCCTTTTAAAAAGCGCAGAGGATTACGGCAAGGTGATAGTCTTTCACATTGTCACAGTCAGTCTATCCCAGTTGTCCGATTTACGACTTACGATTTACACACCGCGTAAATCGGATGACTGTTGTGGGCCGGGGACGATACCAGAATATCGGACAATAACCTGGCGAAAATGGTTTTCGATAGCAATCCGATCCGACGCACTAAGGAGTATTTCAGCCCGAATCCTGGCCAAAAGTCAAACACATTTTTTTTAGATACAGGGGTTAGGCAAAATGATTGAGATAGGCAAAATTTGGCCCAAATTCAAATCCTTATAACTTTTTGAAAAATTGATGAAATTGGACAAAACCGGAAGCATTCGACAGCAAATTTAGTCAAGATTTAGGAACATGTGCGGTCAAGAATACTGGCCACCGGACACCGGAGATGTTCCGGATTTTCGGAGGCCATGTCAAAAATACCTTTTTTTTGCCGCTCGTATTTTTGTGTGGTTTGAAGTTACATCGATAAACATTATTTTCCTAGAAACTAGATCTTATTGAAAATTGAATGCGGGCTGTTGCGCTAAGATCCGTTGAAAAACAGCCGAGATATGGCCATTTCAGTAAACCTGGTTCCGGATACTATGGTCAATTATGTGTATCCTTCCAATCACGTATATATTATCCGGTACCATATCAATATTGGTATCAAACTTCAAGATTTTTTATGGAGATGCTTCAGGAAGCATATGCAGGACGATCAGTTGCCCTGACCACTCTGTAGTAGGTTCCAGGTGCCCCGGGGGAAGTAGCCAATTTGAAAAACGTTCAGAACCCTATCAATATGGGTATCAAACTTCAAGATTTTTCATGGAGATGCTTCAGGAAGCATATTCAGGACACTCAGCTGCCCTGACCACTCTGTAGTAGGTTCCATGTGCCCCGGGGGAAGTGGCCAATTTGAGAAACGTTCAGAACCCTATCAATATGGGTATCAAACTTCAAGATTTTTCATGGAGATGCTTCAGGAAGCATATTCAGGACGATCACTTGCCCTGACCACTCTGTAGTAGGTTCCAGGTGCCCCGGGGGAAGTGGCCAATTTGAAAAACGTTCAGAACCCTATCAAAATGGGTATCAAACTTCAAGATTTTTCATGGAGATGCTTCAGGAAGCATATTCAGGACAATCAGCTGCCCTGACCACTCTGTGGTAGGTTCCAGGTGCCCCGGGGGAAGTGGTCAATTCGAAAAACGTTCAGAACCCTATCAATATGGGTATCAAACTTCAAGATTTTTCGAGGTGATACTTTTAAATGCATTTTAGAACCAGCAGCTGTCATGACCACTCTGTAGTAGGTTCCAGGTGTCCTGGGGAAATGGCCAATTTGCAAAATGTTCGAAACCATATTAAAATGAGTATCAAAGTTCAAGTTTGTTCAAGTAGATGCTTCAGGAAGCATATTCAGGACGATCAGTTGCCCTGACCACTCTGTAGTAGGTTCCAGGTGCCCCGGGGGAAGTGGCCAATTTGAAAGACGTTCAGAACCCTATCAATATGGGTATCAAACTTCAAGATTTTTCATGAAGATGCTTCAGAAAGCATATTCAGGATGATCAGTTGCCCTGATCATTCTGTAGTAGTTTCAAGGTGCCCCGGAGGAAGTGGCCAATTTGAAAAACGTTCAGAACCCTATCAATATGGGTACTAAACTTCAAGATTTTTCATGGAGATGCTTCAGAAAGCATATTCAGGACGATCAGTTTCCCTTGCCACTCTGTAGTAGGTTCCATGTGCTCCTGGGGAAGTGGCCAATTCGAAAAACGTTCAGAGCCCTATCAATATGGGTAACGAACTTCAAGATTTTTCGAGGTGATACCTTTAAATGTATTTTAGAACCAGCAGCTGTCATGACCACTCTGTAGTAGGTTCAAGGTGTCCTGGGGAAGTGGCCAATTTGCAAAATGTTCGAAACCATGTCAAAATGAGCATCAAAGTTCAAGGTTTTTCATGGAGATGCTTTTGGACTCTCCTGTCGAATAGAGTTCGCCGCAGCACGAAGTTGACCATCTTCAAAACGCTCATTAGACTGGTCTGCCTCTATGGCCACGAAAGTTGGATGTTGCTGGCGAAGGACCAACGCGCCCTTGGAGTTTCTGAATGGAAGGTGTTGCGGACCATCTATGGTGGGGTGCAGATGGAAGACAATGGAGGTGGTGGTGGAGGTCAATGAACCACGAGTTGTAACTGTTAGGAGAACTACCCACACGGTACAATTTTGGCGGTTACGATGGGCCGGGCATGTAGCCAGAATGTCAGACGATAACTCGATTGAGATGATGCTTCGATAATAATCCGACCGGTACAAGAAGAAGAGGCGTGCAGCGGTCACGGTGGATCGACCAAGTGGAACGCGACCTGCGGATCTTTCGCAAAAATGAAAAACAGACGTCATATTCAGGATTTGTCATCATATCAACAAATACCTTGTCTTCCAAAATAATTTGATAATCGGCAGGCTTCACTTTGCCCTTAAGTACCATAATAGGACCATGGCCATGTCAAGATATAGCACCCCACACAATTGCTAAGTCATGCTTGCGACCTGCTGCCATTGATGGCAGGCCATCTTACACTTGGTCAATCTCCAGTGACCGCATCGCGCCTCTTCTTCTTGTACCGGTCGGATCATAATCGAGCACCATCTCAATCGGGTTGTCGTCTGACATTCTCGCTACATGCCCGGCCCACCGTAACCGCCAAAATTGTACCATGTGGTGGTTCTCCTAACAGTTACAACTCGTGGTTCATTGGCCTCCACCACCACCTCCATTGGCTTCCATCTGCACCCCACCATAAATAGTCCGCAATACCTTCCATTCGGAAACTCCAAGGGCGCGTTGGTCCTTCGCCAGCAACATCCAACTTTCGTGGCCATAGAGGCCGACCAGTCTAATGAGCGTTTTGTAGATGGTCAACTTCGTGTGGCGGCGAACTCTATTTGACAGGAGAGTCCAAAAGCATCTCCATGAAAAACCTTGAACTTTGATAATGAGTATTGAGTATTTGATATGGTTTCGAACATTTTGCAAATTGGTCACTTCCCCGAAACACCTGGAACCTACTACAGAGTGGTAATGACAGCTGCTGGTTCTAAAATGCATTAAGAAGTATCACCTCGAAAAATATTGAAGTTTGATACCCATATTGATATGGTTCTGAACGTTTATCAAATTGGCCACTTTCTCCGGGGCACCTGGAACCTACTACAGAGTGGTCAGAGCAACTGATCGTCCTGAATATGCTTCCTGAAGCATCTCCATGAAAAATCTTGAAGTTTGATACCCATATTGATAGGGTTCTGAACGTTTTTCAAATTGGCCACTTCCCCCGGGGCACTTGATCATCAGGCAGAGTGGTCAGGGCAATTGATCATCCTGAATATGCTTCCTGAAGCATCTTCATAAAAAATCTTGAAGTTTGATACCCATGTTGATAGGGTTCTGAACGTCTTTCAAATTGGCCACTTCCCCCGGGGCACCTGGAACCTACTACAGAGTGGTCAGGGCAACTGATCGTCCTGAATATGCTTCCTGAAGCATCTCCATGAAAAAACTTGAACTTTGATACTCATTTTGATATGGTTTCGAACATTTTGCAAATTGGCCACTTCCCCAGGACACCTGGAACCTACTACAGAGTGGTCATGACAGCTGCTGGTTCTAAAATGCATTCAAAAGTATCACCTCGAAAGTCTTGAAGTTTGATACCCATATTGATAGGGTTCTGAACGTTTTTCAAATTGGCCGCTTTCCCCGGGGCACCTGGAACCTACTACAGAGTGGTCAGGGCAATTGATCATCCTGCATATGCTTCCTGAAGCATCTCCATGAAAATCTTGAAGTTTGATACCCATATTGATAGGGTTCTGAACGTTTTTCAAATTGGCCACTTCCCCCGGGGCACCTGGAACCTACTACAGAGTGGTCAGGGCAACTGATCGTCCTGCATATGCTTCCTGAAGCATCTCCATGAAAAATCTTGAAGTTTTATACCAATATTGATATGGTACCGGATAATATATACGTGATTGGAAGGATACACATAATTGACCATAGTATCCGGAACCAGGTTTACTGAAATGGCCATATCTCGGCTGTTTTCCAACGGATCTTAGCGCAACAGCCCGCATTCAATTTTCAATAAGATCTAGTTTCTAGGAAAATAATGTTTATCGATGTAACTTCAAACCACACAAAAATACGAGCGGCAGAAAAAATGTGTTTTTGACATGGCCTCCGAAAATCCGAAACATCTCCGGTGTCCGGTGGCCAGTATTCGTGATCGCACATGTTCCTAAATCTTGACTAAATTTGCCGGCGAATGCTTCCAGTTGTGTCCAATTTCATCAATTTTTCAAAAAGTTATAAGGATTTGAATTTGGGCCAAATTTTGCCTATCTCAATCATTTTGCCTAACCCCATATTATTTTTCGTTTTTATACTCTCAAATACTAATAAATACTAATTTTCCATGGGATTTTCGGATCAATATTGATTACTTGTGAGCAATGCTGGCTGCCATAACTTCACCATAATTAACATGCTAGTTTTATCGCAAATGTCCATGAAAAAATGTTCATGTTTCATCGTGTTTTTCTGGGTTTTAAATTATTTTTAAGATGAAACTCAATGTAGGTGCCAATAATGAGAGTATTTAAAAACGTTTTCAAGAATGATTCGATTTGAAATAATTTTCCGGTGATCCATAATGATGATATTAATTGCAAGCTTTTTTACCTTTCTTACAATAATATGTTTTACTAAATTAAACTTTTGAGTAGGTTCCAAGTCCGATCAAGCAACAAAATTGTGAGCGTTGAAAAGATTGTAGGTTCCTTAATAAGCTCCACGAAAAACATTTCACGCATCCTCACGCAATCGTGAGTTGTTTTTATTTCAATATAGTGAAATTTGCTAAAAATGCTAAACGAAAAAAAAAATATTTTTTTATGATTTTGAGCGATATCAATATGGTTCGCGATGCCAATAAATGGTTCGCTTTCAAA
The DNA here is from genome assembly GCF_024139115.2 of Armigeres subalbatus. NCBI lineage: Eukaryota > Metazoa > Arthropoda > Insecta > Diptera > Culicidae > Armigeres > Armigeres subalbatus. Next base: position 374,032,361 of record NC_085141.1, on the reverse strand, counting down.
GAAGAGCTGAACTTTGATGAAAAGCATAAGCATTTCACGGATGTAAAAGGTTGTTAAGAAATAAAGCGGTTGAAGTGCAACGTATTTATCTGATCTGCTCCATTGATTGTAATATCAATACATTATCCAGGAACTTTAACATTATCCGATGACAAATTTATATATTCGAAGTGAACAAACGAAGCACATTTTTTGGAAATCTTAGTAGGTAATAATTAAAGAATGAAAATCAACATAAAAATCATACTCATTGGCAGAGCCAGAGGAGAACACCACTAGTCGCAATCACGCTGTAGTACCCAAAGGCAGCGTTCTTACGCCAAGTGGTGCTTTACCTAATAACAACAACTGACGCCGCCAGTGGCCATACTTCACTACTAGTTTAATACAAAGAGCACTAAACAAAAAAATACGGAAAAATATATAAAACTCTTTTAGTGGAATGTATTCAACCGTCTAAGACGAATTAAGTACTCTCCATTTAATTCCGCACCAGTTAACTGGTGGAATTAAATGGAGAGTACTTATTATAGTTAGTAGATAATTATTCGTCTTAGACGGTTGAAAAAAAAATACGCTTTGCTGTTAATTGAATGCATTTACAGACGACAAAATGATTAACATAGTTTTGGCCACGCTTTTACACTGCGTACTCCTATGTGCGACGGGCGCAGTAAGCAAGGTGGGAGACAATTTGCGGACCCTTCGCAGTCAAGCGGTTTCTCGAATAATAAACAAGGTGTGCTCGCTTGACTATGGATATACGAAAGATATTCAATATGCAACCGCGGTGGAGATTAGTACTCGGATTCTGATGGCTTTTTCGCAAACGTGAGCTTTAAGTGGTCTCATTGTGTAGGGGTTATCACGCCTATCTAGAGAGTAGGAAGTTGAGGGTTCGAGTCCCTCTAAGACACGTGGATACTTTTTCGCAAATTTCGTATCGATTTGTCCCTTTCGAAACATGACCTGCAGGCCTTCCATCGCCAATGAGATAAGATTAGGGTACCAGAAGTCGAAATTTTGGACGATCAAGCCAAGAAGAACATCGGTGTTTTGCGGGACTCCCGTTTAAACGATTTTCTTTTTCGCTTGATCGTCCAAAATTTCAACTTCTGGGGCCCTCCTTAGTCGTGCGGTAAGACGCGCGGCTACAAAGCAAGACCATGCTGAGGGTGGCTGGGTTCGATTCCCGGTGCCGGTCTAGGCAATTTTCGGATTGGAAATTGTCTCGACTTCCCTGGGCATAAAAGTGTCATCGTGCTAGCCTCATGATATACGAATGCAAACATGGTAACCTGACTTAGAAACCTCGCAGTTAATAACTGTAGAAGCGCTTAATGAACACTAAGCTGCGAGGCGGCTCTGTCCCAGTATGGGGATGTAATGCCAATAAGAAGAAGAAGAAGAAGAATATACAAGATACGACCGCCCGACGTAAACTACGCAAAACAGATTAAAAGGTAATTATTTTGCTTAGAGTTTAGAGTGATTGAAATTTTGACTTTTTCGCTTCCCTATGCTTGGATGATAACATTTGCTGTTTTGATGAACCTCCTAAATTTTCAACTGAATTGATTGTAATTTAACAGTTTGAAGTTTATAATGGAAATTACTAAAGAAATAGCCACGTATGTAAAAGATCGTTTCGTGAGGCGGCTAATTTAGAGGGAGATCCCCCAGCGCCGGACACCTCCCAATACCGGACACTTCTTAAAACGACACTTGCAGAGGTCCCTCCTTCATCTTATTAAGTACAAAAGGAAGCTATTGAAAAGGCTTTTAACGGCATGGAATATCAGATCTTCATGTGGTAAACTTTGTACAAAATTTGAAATTGAACAAAAATGCTTAAAATTTTGATGTTTCGCGTTATTTTAGAAGGTTTGAATCAACAATATTAAAATCAATCTAATGCATTCTGATTATGTGAAGATGGTCCATATTAGCCATATTTTAAATAGTGATCATGATTTGTTAGATGTACCATATAATTGTGGTGCAAAATAAATGTCTGTATGTATTCGATAGTATCCGCCCCGTTCGGACATTGAGAACTTTCATAGCCATTCTTTACTTTCTTGCTGAGAAAGCCACATACATGAGCAGAAACAAAAAATGAAGAGAACATTGAAAAAGGTGGGAATTTGGATTAGGATGTAGGTAAAAAATTTTGCTGGAGAGTTAAATAAGCTCTACGCACAATTTTTAATATTTACAACTTAAAGCACGTGAAAAATATTACTATTCTGAATGATGTCTTTACTCATATAACCGGAACTAGTCACATTTGAACATGATGCAATAGTGTCCGGTACCAGGAGACATTTTTCTGAACCTGTGAAATTTTTCACCGAAAAACGTTGAAAAACGTGTTCAAATGATCAAATATAGTTTTTATGAATCATCAGTGATTTTGTGTATAAGGTATAAAGAGAAACATAACACGGATAGTTAGTTTATTTTTTTAAATGGTTTATGTGTCCGGCACTGGAGGATCTCTCCCTAAATATAATCAACCCGTAGACTTCGTAGAATATTTCCTAATCTGTAAGACGGTTGTTGATGCGAACTGATCGGATTTTCGTAAGCAAAGTTATAAAGAAAAAAAAATGCTCATTATTGATATGTTATTCTTTTCGTGCTCAATTGAAATCACGCTTAACTTTATAAAAGGTCCTAAGTAACATTTTTTTCATGAATTAATTTGAGTATTGCAATCAAAAGCTTTCATGTTGTTCTGTTGACTGCGCTATTCAAATTAATTCATGAAAAAATGTTACTTAGGACCTTTTGAAAAGTTAAGCGAGAATTCCTCGACAATTTTTCTTGCATACAGAAAATTGTTTCGCAACAAAGACGATTTATTCACTTGCTAAATTTCCTATGTTGCCAAAAAAATTTCATATAGTAATCTTTAACCGTTTTTCTCGCAAGTTTTATTCGATGATTTTGATTACTTTGTTCGTTTTAACGGTTAAAATGACAAAATTTACAGCAAAGGAATCTTACTGTGATATCAAAATAAAAACTATTTCTGCTGTGGATGAGACATCATAATGAGGGTATATAAAAAACTCGGGACCAGTTTATAAAATTTAGAAATCGTCAACAAACTGAAATCGCAATATGTACATATAATAAATCATGGAGATCAAAATTTGAAAACAAATTATGATTTCAATTTGATGTCGATTTTCAATTTTTGCTCATTATGATGTCAGACTTTGCTGCAGCATCCATCGAGTAAGTACAGTGCGTACTTTAGTCGTCGCGACATGCTTCCGAATCAGTGAAATGCATTAGACAGCCATTGCGTTTTCGTCTTTGTATCATCATGAATATGGCGTCGTTCAATAGAAATAATTCCCCTTGTCGTAAGACGAGTTTGTACAATCCCATTTACTTTCACCACTTAATTGTACCTTGATAGATACGTATTTCGACCTCAACAGTAAGGTCGTCTTCAGTGTCTCGTACTTGACTCGTGTCTCGACTCGTACGAGACACTGAAGACGACCTTACTGTTGAGGTCGAAATACGTATCTGTCAAGGTACAATTAAGTGGAGGAAGTAAAGGGGTTTGTTCAAACTCGTCTCACGACAAGTGAACACATTCTACTTAAAATAATTTTCTTAACAAAAAGAAATAATTTGTCGCTTTCCAAGGCGTTTTCCAATATTAGGAAAAACCTAGTAGTCATTGCTTGTGAAAAGACGCGTTTTTTCATGTCAGATAATTTTTAACTGAATTTTTTTTTTTTTTTTTTTTGAAAGGAATCGTGCACAAAATTTTTCAGTACTTCAATTCCCAAAATGTTCTTTGGAGCCTTTCTGCTGGCCTCTCTATTCGCGTCCCAAGTGAGATAAAAAATGGCATCCAATCCAGCTGTACAGCTCTACTCCAGCGGCTTCCGTAATATCCAGCAGCTCTGCGGACTAAACAAAAGTGGTCAGACAGTTTTTCATGAAAACCAAACAGAAGGCAATGGAAAGAAGATTAAGACTCAGGAAAGTCGCAAATCGATGCAGTCTATCGAATCCTGTTGGTCGATTTGTGTTCTATTACTTAATTTGCGATGCATCAGTGGTGCAACGGAATCGGAATAACATACCAATGGTGTCATCTGCATTCCTCGGAAATTGTGTAAAAGTGATGCCTAGACACTTATTCGTGCACGTTGACGTGGAAACCATCTAGTAATTTCCCGGAAACTATTAAGAAGAAAAGTCTTGTCACGAAATCGCCAAATTGGATGTTCCCCGGATATGTCGATTCAAGTATAACCTGATTTTCACCAGAACCTCAACGAACAATTGGTCTTTCCATCTCTGAAGAAAACCATTCATATCAAAACAGTCTGATGTTGAAGAAAGGATCTTGCACATTGAGGACAGATTTGGTGAGAAAATTCCATTGCAAATTATCATAATTTACATTAAAACTATATAATTATATATAAAATATCCATCAGGGCACCCGATTGAAACGATTTGGATAGGAAGAGTGGAATTGCCAACTTCCTATTGTTAACATTTCGTGGATAAAGGGCGGGCTCTTCTCCCCATCTATTGGGTCAATCTGGGGAACAAGGGCTAGATTGTATTATTGTATGTACGAACTTTCTTCTGGAAGGAGATTCTCTATCCATCCCGTGGATTCGCATAAGTGTCTTTGCTTATGGAACCACCCCACCCATTTTTGGCCCTTCATACAGGAGTTTGATGAAATACATACAATAGTATAATCATGATCAAATCGTTTGTCAGATATGGCCAGTGCTATCGGCAGGTGCCTTGCTACAATAGATGGTAGTATCATCATCATCATCATCATCATCATCATCATCATCCAAGGCGTTTTCCAATAGATTTCCTTTCCAACTAACGTACTATCCAGTATTTTGCGCTCGATAATCGCTGTCAAGTGAGTGCCATTTGGCATTCAAGAGGTAGAAAATATTTACATATTTTAAGCAATGTAGACCTCGTTTTTACAAAAAAATATTGGCTCTCATCCACTTTGCCTTGAACCAACAGTTTTGTATCTCAAAAGTCAAAAACGTATCTTGTGTTGATTTGTTTGTGCCCTATATTTGCTTCAATTTTGTCCTGTTTCAATATATTTTCAATATATATTTTCAATTTCTAGCTGAGAAGAGAAAGAAAATTACGAAACTTTGGAATCTCAATCATGAATCTCAGCTATGAAAATTCTCCAAACATTTTTGTTGTAAAAAATAACCCCATAAATAATAATTCGGTTTCCAAAAATTCCTTCAGGAATACGATCGTAAATTTTTCTTAATTGCAAAAATTTTGAATGTAGAAAAAAACATTCACTTGGCCGCCATTATCGAGCGCATAATACTGGATTCCTTTCCAGTGCGCTCTTGGAGATACAGAGGATTCCTCGGTCTCTTGTAGCAATGAATGTCGAACTAATTTTCCTCCTCTTATCTTAATTGACTGTGAGAACATAGCCGGTATCGTTATTGGTCTTGAATTAAAGAAACTCCGAAGTATGTATAGTGAGAATAGCTTTCTAGTCCCAAGAAGACTATTATATTAGCGAGCTGTGCATATTTGTTTTTTCTCGTCCAATTACGACTGGCAACTACTATGTGTACAGTCAATCAAGGTAAGCTAAACTAAGCTATTATGATGTTAGACTTTGCTCGGGGTAATTCCGTCAAACATTTTTCGTAGAGAATTTTTGAATAAATTTTCAAAAGAATTCGTACAGGAAATTCCGAAGAAATTTTCGAAATTTTCTCATAATTCCTTTTTTGAATATGCTAAGGAATGTCTTGAGGATTTACCAAAGAAATTTCTGGAGAATTTTAAGGAGTTCTTTTGGAAATAAAATATCTGAAAAAAAAAACCCTGAAATTTTGTCCTGGAATGTTTAAAAGAAATGTCGGTGGAAGTTCCGAAAGAATTACTGTAAAATGAAATTCTCAAGAGAATAGAATTCCCGATAGTCAATCAAAAGGAATTCCTGGAATAATTTTCGAATGAGTTGCTGAAGGAATTTCTGGAATTATTCATGAAATTTTGTGGAAAAGTCCTGGAGGTATTCCCCAAAGAATTATTTATGATATTTACGAAAAGATGTCAGAAGTTTATTCCCAAAGAATTCTTGAGAACAACTGAAGAATTTTGGACAGTAATAAAACCCGGTTTTGACTCTGTAAGGGAAGGTCCATAAAGTACGTCACGCAAAAATTGTGCGATTTTCAATCCCCCTCTCCATTTGTCACGATTTTTGTAACAAAGCTCTAAAATTTTTGTATGGATCGTCACGATGCTCTGAACCCCCCTTTCCCCCTAAAGATGTGACGTACTTTTCCCCTTATTCCTTGCTAGAAACCCCCCCTCCCCTCAAAATGTAGTGATTACAGTCTATCCATTATCACAATTCTTTGGATATTCTCAGAACTTCCAGGTATTGGAAGTTTTTTTAAGAAGATTCCATTTTAAATAAATTACTGAACAAATGATAGACGATCAAATGCAATGAAATTTTCGTAACATTTGAAAAAACCTTACATTTCTTTAAATTGATTTATCGCTTGACTGATTAACCCCTCCATTTATAATAGTTCTTACTACTGACGCCTAATTGTAAATGAACCAATAAAGCCAAAAATGCTGCTACCTGAACTCTGGCGCCGCCAGTGGATATAGCCATCAGCTATTCAGAACGATTAGCACAATGTATTGTACAGTTTCCTTCACAAAAGCACAATTAGGCTGCTTAAAGACACATCAATCTAGCATATGACGCACTACACCTTTCTTGCACAAATAACTAGACTAACGAGGAGAAAGAAAAGATATAAAGACTTAAGTTTACCACATTGCTTTTACAACTTACAGCTCTAATAGCGATAATGCGGACAAAGCAGAAAACTAGTACTGATATCTGCGGTTCGGACAAAAGTAAGCGAATCCGTAGCCCTCAGATTAAGGAATGTGACCTCGTCGAATTCGATTGAAGTTCGGATTTCCCGCGAACCTTTTCGATTGTGTAAACAATTGCGAGATATTAATTTGACCGCTGGCTCTTTGTGCAAAATCTGGAGTAGCCACGACTCTCTCTTTTCCAATCTTTCCGAAGATTTCCTTGAACTCGACATTGATCGTCATCTCGCGAAATTGAGCAGAACAGTGGAAATCGTGAGGTATCCTTTTATAGGAGCTCGGTTTGTATCGCTTTGCTTTGGTCTACAGTTTGGCGCGTGTACTTTAAAGTAGTTGGACTTTGGCTACTACGGAATTATCTGCGCTATTGATAATCATTTTTTTTAAACAATTTATTCGAAGTATTTCTTGCACATCCATTGGCTGCCACCCAATCAAGTGTCGGCGCATCTTTCCCACCACTATGGAGCCGGTTTCCAACTCGTTGGGGGTGCCACAGCTTTGATAGAAGGTAGCCGCTCAATGCCCGCTTTTTCGCACTTTCTGTCCTGTCCAGCAAATTTCCTACAATGCCACGACGTCTAAGTTGCGGGGATGTAATTCATTGCAGATCATCTTGTCGCAACCTTCGAAACCTAGCGACTTTCAGTTCCATGTTCCAAGCTTCCAATCGTGATCCTTTATTCGTCGTTTGGGTCTTTGCCGATTATATAGAGTCATTTTATCACTCACGTCGTTCAAATTGTTTGGTTTTACTGGCAAAACGCAACGAATATAAATTTCGTTTTGTATACTTGTTGTCTTAGTTCATTATCTTGATCTAATCAGACAAACACAATAATATTATTTCCTACAGAGACGGGCCTCTATTACGATTCCTCGACAATTTCTAGTTTGCTCGCTGACTCGCGTTGCTACTGTAGTTATCAGATAACGTCCATCCAATCTTCTTAATGTGCTTGATTTGATTTTTTTTGTTAGCTGATGCAAGAGGGTAACACCTTCCAAGCAGTCGTTGTTTGTGTGGTATATTACTAACTATTATCTATTGTACATAATGACTCTCTTGCCATTCTGAAGGGGTAGCTCTTGTATGTTTTGAGTGCTACTTCTGCTATTTTGACGTAATTACCACGAGCTTATGTCTTCGTTGGTCACAGTCACAGTCAGATTAAGCCCACAAATTTAAATTCTCCAAATATAGATTCCAAAGCTTATAGATTCGAAATAGTTTTATACCTAAACAGAATTTATCAACCGTTTTCCTCACATTTGTTACGTTGAGTTATAATCAGCTTTGATTACTTGTCAGCTGTATACCAGTTTTCAGCGTTGAGAGACTAACGACATATGACTATCTGCAACTCATTTATCAAATAAGGCTATCACCAAGTTCATGACAATGCACATATTCACTTCCACGTGCTTAAACGCTTATTTCCCTGTCGGTAGACATTCACCCAACATGCCGCTAAGTAACTTAATGCACGAACTGTAGTTAACCTTGCCCAACACTTACTTGACCAATAGCTCCAGGAACACCACGTTGCTGCAGCATCCCACGAAGACCATCACAATCGCCAGTGCAGCACTCATCTTGTAGGTGTACTGTTTGTTATCGTTCGTATTGAGTGAAGGAATGGCGCCCAACACCTGTCCTAGATGCGTCGCCGCTGAATATATTCAGCAGAGCCTACTTGGTGGATATGCGCCCCGCTTGTTTCGATCAACAGCTACAAGAGAAGAAACCAAAATAGAAGTGGGTAAATCTCGGTTGAATTTGAAGCTAAGGTATGTTAACTAATCACTCATCTGCAGATATTTTTTTGGGTCAAAAATATTAACTTACTAACATCGTAATTCGTAACAACTCAAGGCGGAACCTGTTTTGAGTGGTCAAAGTTTTGCCAAGATCATGCCTTGCGTCCATTATGCCTTTGACGAAATCTGTTATTCTTAATGATGAATGAGACGTAACAATTTGTAAAGTCATTCTGCTACCGTAGAACGATGTCGCTTTAGCCAACTAAACATGTTTGTTTTGTTAAGAAAATTATTTTGAGCTTTTTAGTGCAATGTCTTCACTTGTCATAAGACGACATCTTCAAGTACACTCAACCAAGAAAACTAGTGATAATCATACGAACATCTTATGTTTTTTTGCTATAAGAATTATTAATAAACTTTGTACGATTTTCTTATGAACTGAATGTTATATGACCGAGAATGATTTTCATCAGATATTCTTATGAAAATATTAAGCCTCTTCAAAGCTCATAAAGAAATTCATAAGAGAATCTTATGAACACCAATAATGCTTACATATGAAGGTCATAATATTTTCAATACGATTTGTATATATATTGTGTGGGAGAACTAGATTCAAAAGAGAAGGAAATGAAAGTCGCGAATCATATAATAAAACATATTTATTTTTTTAATTTTTAAACTCGTGTAAACGCTCAATGATCTTTAAAATAAACTAATATACAATTCACCAACATTAATCGTATCTGTTATCCCGCACTGCCATAACTGAGAACATCGTATACAACAATTGTATGCATTAATTGAAATGAAATAATTCATGTTCTCCCTTTCAGTCATTATGCCGTTTGGTGCGATTTTTCACAACCCCGACTATTTTGTCTTTACGTGGTTACAACGCATCAGTTGGGAGACTCGAGAATCGCCGCGCTGGTATTTTCCTCTACAGATGGTGGCAAACGTTCAATGATACCGATGGGCTGGAATCTTTATGCGCCTTGTCGCCAACAGAATTCTGTAAAATATAAATAGTGATTTTGTTTCTAAACAACACAATAGAAAACCTTAACTAGAGGAATCATTTACTTACACATTTTATCCTACAATTTACAACCGGCTCTTAACTGCGGGTTAATCTGGAGATTGTAAGAAAATAGAAACAGACGATACTCAAATGTTTTCCCGGTTGATGCTCGGGTTGATGGTCTATATACTTATTTCGCCATGTTGACTTCTCTTTTCATAAGATTTGTCTTATGAGTTTTTCACATAAATAGAAGTGATAAGCATCATAAGACAACTCTTATGTTTTATTTTTCTATAGATAACTGCTATGAACTTTATAAGATACAAAAATGAATTTCATCACTGACCGACTAATTTTCATAATACTCTCAATGAAAATAGAAATCGATTATTTTTTCACGCTTCATAAGATGAGACTTATGATGTCCTTAAGATAATTTAGTTGAGTGTACGAGACACTGAAGACGACCTTACTGTTGAGGTCGAAATACATATCTGCCATGGTACAATTAAGTGGTGGAATTAAATGGGATTGTACAAACTCGTCTTATGACAAGGGATGTTTGTTTTATTTTCTTGTTTATCATCAGAAAATGTTTGAAACTTTATGCTCTCGTACATTTAACACATTTGAATTTGATATTTTGCTAAATAAAATTACGAAATTAATTTTACAATTAATCTTCAAAACGAAAATTTCCTCAAATTAGGCCACATCAATAAAAATGAATTATTGTTTCAGAAAAACAGATGAGTCATTGTTGAACTAACTTAGAAATTAATATAGCCCCAGTTCACGGTACCTTGATAACAAAATAAAGTCAACCAAAGTGATATGCCCTTCTCTTATGTAAACAGCACATTAGTTGATGCAAACAGATGATTTTCATTATGATATCAATCCGATTCACACATTGACATATCATCTTTTTCTCATTTTTTGCTGCATTAGAAATTACCAATTTTGGAGTAGTCACACGAACACGAATAACTCCATCGGACAGAAATAGATTCATTCTTCCTTCACTATATTTTCGGCACGAAAGCGTGATTTGTACTCACCTGGGTCAACGAGCAAAACTCTACTGCCGCTTGTAGTTGCCGAAAAGGCGAGTGACAAGTGGCAGATCGAAACTTCGATGCGTGTTGAATCGTCTTGTTGGCTCTTCTATGTGTGTGCCCGTTCGCTTCAATGAATGTTGGATGTAGTTTGACGTTTTTTTTTTCATGCGGATAAATACAAACTAAAACGGTTTCCACTAACACTGCCTCATTAACAAACTTGTTGAACGTCATATTATCTGTAGCAATGAGAATGTAGTAGAAGGTTGAGTTCATTGCCAAAGAAAGAGATAGCATATGATACTCCCTTGTGGCGTATTTGACTTCTGATTTCTGGGCGATGAAAAATAGCATATATTTAGGCGGTGAAAATTCCATTCACAAAATTTAAAAGCATCCTAGTCCTACTTTTCTCTGATCTGATTTACTTGATATAAAATTTAGTAAACTATAACCTTAAACAATTATTTTAGTGTAAAACCATTTAGAGCGAATATTTAGAACAATTCAGATCAACAGCACCGGATATATACGGATTTTCTCGTGGAGTCAGTTGGTCGGCTCTGTGCATAAGAAAGCTAATTATTGTACCAGGATTGTTAATCGATAAACGATATCGTCTTTGAAGACATTTGTGTTTTACGTTATCGACTACTACAGTCGAAATCAAGTTTATCAATACATTTGTTGATTCTTATACATAGTGTTAGTTTTGGGGAACCGAAAGACTTGCGATTTGGTCGAGGTTAGGGAGTACAATAATATAGTAGGAAAGGAAAGGACTTTGGGGTACTTGAGTAATTACGATGCTGATGTTCAAAAGTTGACATTCTTCGCGATGTTCACATCTGTAACGGGAGAAACAAACTCTTTTTGAGAGACAACATCGCGAGGAAAACATACGGAAGGGATTAACGACAGACATTGAAATTCACAACAAGAGGAAGACATTCATAATGGGGTACCAGTCCGAGTTCTGCCCCGGTCGAGTATAAACGCTTATAGGCAATTAGTTAAACCAACAACCACGATCGCGAAAGTGTCATATTATACTAAGGACACACCTGTGGTAATTATACCATGGTACAAGAGGACAAGAAAATTATTCCAAGACTATCTTTGATAAAGACAATAATTGGTATGGTAATCATTTCAAGATTCTTGTACCATGGTACTTATACCACCAGTATTACCCCCCGACCGAGACCGTGAAAGTGTCGAATCACCAATTACTAGTGCCGTCGACCGAAGCGTAAACAACATACATAGTAGACCTCTTCATGTTTTCAAAAAGTATCAAAAACTCAACCGATCAGCCCAGAATCACAATTCTTATGCTAAAATAAGTCTCCTGTCAAATTTTCAGCTAATTCGGATAAAATTTCGAGGTGGCTCAAGTCGATTTTGTGTTTTTGGGCTATTTTCAATTTTGGAAAAAAATCTAACAAGATATATAAACGTCGAAAACTATCGCAACAACTTCTATACGGAAGATTTTGGTGTGCTCTACAAATCTTGTGAACATTGCGATTCGTCGCGTTCACGTTTTGTCCATGTTAAAGTGATTTTGAAGCAAATACTGTTTCCCCCAAAAGTCGTTGTTCGACAAAAAACTTGAGTTTATGACAAATGATTGTTAAATTGAAAATTTGAGTAATATAATTGCCCATGTGCGATTTACCGTTAAATTCTTAAAAATCAGAAGCTGAACATTTGTCATAAATTTGCACGCTGAGATTTCTTCGAACAAGTTGTTCAAACAAAGAAGCTTCGATTTCACTTGTTACTACGATGCACTCAATGTTAAAAGCATGCAGACATATGATGGAATTAACAAAATTTGGAAATCGTTTGTTGTAAGCATCAAATATCATATAATTTAATTTATGTTTTGTTCGAACAACTTGCTTGAAGAAATCCTAACGTGCAAATTTATGACAAATGTTCAGCTTCTGATTTTTAAGAATTTAACGGTAAATCGCACATGGGCAATTATATTACTCAAATTTTCAGGGAAAAAAGAGGAAGAAAAATATAATAAATTAACAATCATGTATCATAAACTCAAGAATTTTGTAGAACAACGACTTTTGGGGGAAACAGTATTTTTATACACTTAAAAGCTTAAAAACCACTTTAACATGGACAAAACGAGAACGGAACGAATCGCAATGTTCACAAGACTTGTAAAACATACCAAAAGCTTTCATATAGATGTTGTTGCGATAGTTTTCGACGTTTATATCTCTTGTTAGATTTTTTCCAAAATTGAAAATAGCCCAAAAACACTAAATCGACTTGAGCCACATCGGAATTTTATCCGAATTAGATGAATATTTGACGGGAGACTTATTTTAGCATAAGAATTGTGATTCTAGGCTGACTGGTTGAATTTTTGATACTTTTTGAAAACAGGTCTAATACATATAGGGCTCTGAACTTGAATAAACCGTGCGCCACCGGCGACACCAACTCGCCGGATGAGTGCATCCAATTTCCCCCTACTGGGGGAAACCCCAGAGAAATGATAATGGTGATAGAAAGGATGGAAGAGGATAAAAATTTCCACGAAGTGTCCCCGATACTTGTGGAAAAAAAAAACAATCCAAAGCTACTGTGGAAGCGGAACCAGGGCAAAGAAGAAAGGAAGGATGGAAAAATTCTAGTGACGGTGAGGAACGAACACCAGGCAAAAAACCTGGCTAAAATTGAACAATTGTTTGACGCAATTACCGTCAAAGTGTACGAGCACAAAACTTTTAATTCGAGCAAAGTAGTGATAGTATGCTGAGACTTGAAGGAAGTGAGTGACGACGAGCTTCTAGAAAACCTATCGTCCCAAAGAGTTACGGAAGTAAAGCTGACATCAAAAGCCAGTTCGAAGTGAAGTTCAAGGAATATAAAGAAGAAACCAAAAAAGTGACAAATGAAAACGAGAAACAGATGGAAACCATGAAGGAAAACTACAAAGCACTGAAGCACAAATTCGAACATTTGGTATCAGTCTACAAAGAGGAGAAAACAAAAAGAAAAACAGCCGAGAACGATCTCGAAAGTCTGAAAAGGACAACAGTAAACTACAAGAAACTTTAAATTTGTACATCCCATAGCGGACAGAAGAACCCAACTAAGCAAACAAGAAGTCAAGAGAAGCAGCCAAGTTCACCTCCAGGGAAAAAAGGAAACAAAATGAAAGCAGTTATCGAAGAAGTAAGATAAACTTCCACAGACCAAGGAAATAATTCAGATGACGGAAACGGGAAAATGACATGATCCTAGAAAAACAAACAGCAGTGAACACCATATAATTTCATGGAATGTAAGAGGCTTAAAGAGGAAGAAGGCCTGACCTCATCATCCTTGCAAGCACTTACAATACAATAGCTATTTGCCTTCAAGAAACTATGTGCCAAAATGACAACCAATCAGAAATCAGAGGATATTCAACATACCATCGTCCAAGAACAAATGGAGCAAGAGCAGCAGGCGGTGTAATAATCGCAGTAAAAAAATCGACTTCGATAGTCAAATCATAGATATTGATACAGATCTAGAAGCAATTGCAGTTAACATCGGAGCACCACTGAACGCAAACTTACTAAACGTATACCTCCCTCCGGGGGCACAGATCACAAAAGAGGATATTATGGATTTAATAGAACAAATTCCTGAACCTTTCATCCTGGTAGGTGACACAAATGCCCACCATCTCTTATGGGGATCGGAAAATATCAGCGCTAGAGGTACAACAATAGAATCAATAATAAACGAAAAGAACCTGGTAGTCCTGAACAACGACGAAAAAACCTACATAAACAGCGTCACAGGAATCGGATCTTGCCTCGATATTTGCCTCTGCACTAATCAACTAGCGGGAATATTGGAACTTACCGTCTGTGAGGATTCACACGGAAGTGATTATATTCCACTAATTATGACTAAACCGTAAAATTCGTCAGCAAGTGGTATTGACACATTCACTGAAATGTATACACCGCACTTGCTGCTCATCTTGTCCATTTAAATGCCGCTCCAATGTTGCCAACATTTTTCTTGGAGTTTGGTATATATTTGTAAAAAAATCAGGAATGCTGGAAACACTGATTTGTTGAATGAAAACCAAAATAAACAGCTGTCAACTCAATTACTATAGAACCAAGTGTTTACCATTTTCTGCTAGATTTTCTGCTAGTGCGATTCCGGACGTATTCAACATATTTATTTACTGAATATCTAGTAAGTTAAACATCACATTACAAATGGCAAGAACTGACAGATTTTCTATTTCCTATCTATAGTAAATAATGGATAATTCCTTCGGAAATCCCGAAGATAATCTGTGCGCGGAAGAGGAGGAATACTTAGGCCCGATGCCCACGTAGCTTCTTTTCAACGCTGCGTGCACACGGCGTCAAAAGGACGCATGTGTGCATCGGGAAAAAGCGGTAACGCAGCGTCGCCGCACCGATGCACACCTGCGTTTTTTCAACGCCACGTGCACGCAGCGTTGAAAAAACGCTACGTGGGCATCGGCCCTTAGACGACTCACTGGGTGATGGAGATCCATTGGCTGCTGAATGGGAATCGGCGGAACTGTATGCTGATGCTTTCAGTATGCCAGATGTAGATGTGGACGTCGAAGCAGCCAGCGAGAAGAACCAATCTGACCCGGAAAATAAAGCCCAGGTTGAGGAAGACCCAGAACGAAAGAAGTTTTTTTTCTTAGCTGATTATGTAGTTAAAAAGTATACCAGACAGAAGAGCGGTTTGTGCATCAATCTGAAGAAAAATGTGCCTGAAAATGTATCAGGAAACACCCTCTCTGAAGTTTTGCAGTGTATTTGGAATTTTATTGAGCCACACCTTTGCCGCGAAATAGATGTCAGTGAATCTGATGGCATCAAGGTGTCTTGGTCTGCAAAAGAAAAACCCGATATACGTGACATTGCAAAATTTGTGTACCTGAAAGACACGAAGAGGAAGAACTTGATTTAAGATTGACCAGCTGGGAGAGGGGAAAATTATGCTGAACTGGCGAGAGAAGACAATGAATGTGTTCGTGTTTGCTTATTCACACTCGATATGTTCAGTGGCTATTTGGGACGAAGTGAATAAGTGTCTTCTTCAACCAGCGAAACCCGATAGAGCAGGAGCTCCCTGTAATGTCAACTTGGATGAACTGATTCGAGAGCTGAAGGGACAAAACTCTCATCTTGAAAGCCATGATTCCGGATGTGTACAATGGGCAACGGCTATACACGCAACTCCAGCTCACCTCCAGGAGGAAATGAAGAAACAAATGCCGCCAGCTGACATGCGGGGAATGTTTTGGTCTCTACCCACTTCTGAAAGTACCCGTTTGGAATGCACACGGCAAGGTCTGACAGTAGCACAAAATATTGTGGACAACCTGTCTTCAAGCGTACTAGAGCTTTGCGATAAAGCAGATCAGCTGATGACATTTGCATTCGAAGTTAAATTGATGGCGCAAGGGATGAAAGAGAAGCTGAACATTTGTCGTGACATGGTGATCGGCATGCAAACCTCGACTGCTCCACAAGAAACGATTCTTAGCCGATCACTACGCGAACAAGTAGGGGATATGATGGATTTTGACCATGTGTGAATAAAGTATTTTGTGATATCATACTTCTGACTTCTAAATAAATGAATTATTAAACATATATTTATTGGGATTTACTCTGCAAAAATAATTCAATTCAGGTTTTTCTCGAAAATATATCCCGATGTTTTGATCATTAACCTTCCTAGTGCATTAAAAAAAAGTTACACATTGTGCATTAGCGGGTCAAAAATGACCCCAAAATGAAATCGCTCCCAAAAGTTCATTTTCAAACCGATTCTCAATCTTTTGGAACCAAATTGAAGGTATGGATTCCACGGATGTCATTACGGACAGATTTTTGCACTTTGGCCATTCTGGTTCCCAGGAATCGATGTTGAAGGAACATAGATTCTTAGGCCAATTTTTGGCGTGATTTCTTGCCTATCGAAGGGTGATTTTTGAAATGCTCATTAATTTGCGTAGCAATAATCCTAATAGAATGTAGCCATTGTCCATTTCCATGGATCAACACAATTCCTGATTATTTCACGGTCCAGTGTCCATCCGGAAGACCCGGAACATCCGTAGAAGTGATCAATTCATTGAACTCATCCTAGAAGAGTGCAGTTATCACAAAGCTTCTGATTATCGTAATTTGAGCAACAAATGATTGTGGTGACCCATTTTGGAGGAACTGGGTGGCCACCGGAGGTCCTCCGGAAGATCCGGAACATCCGTAAAAATGGTCATTTCATAAAACTTATCATAGAAGAGCGCGGTTTTTTCCAAAGCATTTCCTTATAGTACTTTGAGAAACAAATGATTGTGGTGACCTATTTTGGTGGACCTGGGTGGCCACCGGAGGTCCTCAGGAAGATCCGGAACGTCCGTAAAAATGGTCAATTCATGAAACTTATCATAAAGGAGCGCGGTTTTTTTATAAAGCTTTTCATTATCGATCTTTGAGTAACAAATGATTGTGGTGACCTAATTTGATGGATCTAAGTGGCCACCGGAGGTCTTCCAGTAGATCCGGAACGTCCGTAAAAGTCAATTATCAAACACATCATAGAAGAACACGGTTTTTTCCAAAGCTTTTCTTTATAGTACTTTGAGTAACAAATGATTGTGGTGACCCATTTTGGAGGAACTGGGTGGCCACCGGAGGTCCTCCGGAAGATCCGGAACATCCGTAAAAATGGTCATTTCATAAAACTTATCATAGAAGAGCGCGATTTTTCCCAAAGCTTTTCCTTATAGTACTTTGAGTAACAAATGATTGTGGTGACCCATTTTGGAGGAACTGGGTGGCCACCGGAGGTCCTCCGGAAGATCCGGAACATCCGTAAAAATGGTCATTTCATAAAACTTATCATAGAAGAGCGCGGTTTTTTTTCCAAAGCATTTCCTTATAGTACTTTGAGTAACAAATGATTGTGGTGACCTATTTTGGTGGACTTGGGTGGCCACCGGAGGTCCTCAGGAAGAGCCGGAACGTCCGTAAAAATGGTCAATTCTTGAAACTTATCATAAAGGAGCGCGGTTTTTTTTCTAAAGTTTTTTATCATCGATCTTTGAGTAACAAATGATTGTGGTGACCTAATTTGATGGATCTAAGTGGCCACCGGAGGTCTTCCAGTAGATCCGGAACGTCCGTAAAAGTCAATTAAACACATCATAGAAGAGCGCGGTTTTTTTTTCCAAAGCTTTTCATTATCGAACTTTGAGTAACAAATGATTGTGGTGACCCATTCTGAACGACCTGTGTGGCCACCGAAGGTCCTTCAGAAGATCCGGAACGTCCGTAAAAGTGGTCAATTTATGAAACTTATCATAGAAGGGCGCGGATTTTGACCAATTTTGGTGGACCTGGGTGGAAGATCCGGATCGTCCGTAGAAGTGGTTAATTCATGCTAGAAAATTGCGTTTTTTTTATTGTCGAACGCTGGCCATTTTGATAGACCTGAACGGCCACCGGAGTTCCTTCAGAAGATCCGGAGCGTCCGTAAAAATTGTCAATTACGAAACTTATCATATAAGAGCGCGGTTTTTTACAAAGCTTTTCATCATCGAAAGTTGAATAACAAATTATTGTGGTGACTCAATTTGATGGATCTGAGTGGCTACCGGAGCTCCCCAGAAGATCAGGAACGTCTGTAAAAGTGGTCAATTCATCAAACTTATCATAGAAGAGTGCGTTTTTTCGAATCTTTTCATTTTCAAACGCTGAGTAACAAATGATTATGATTAATTGCATATTATTCGGCAACTCGGTCGTACGAAAACCATTTTTTTGTTAAATATCTTGGCTGTGCATATGCACATCACATGTTTCGAAATGGACAAATTGATATGAAATTTGCGTAAAAGAATCCACGTGTCTTGGAGGGACTCGAACCCTCATCCTCCTACTCTCTAGATAGGCGTGATAACCCCTACACAACAAGACCACTTAAAGGTCACGTTTGCGTAAAAGCCATCAGAATCTGAGTACCAACCTCCACCGCGGTTAGCTCTTTTTTTGCAAATTGAATATCTTTCGGATGCTTGATTTGTCCAATATCCACATGTGCTTTACTGTTGTATATCCACAGTCAAGCGAGTGCAAGTTGTTTATTAAACGAGAGGATCGCACTATAGCCCCCAACAACGGGCTGGGCGGATTGTATAGAGTGCGAATCAATCACACAAATGGTTATGGTGACCCCGTGTGATAGACCTGAGCGGCCACCGGAGGTCCTCCAGTATATCCGTAAAAGAGGTCCGTAAAAGAGGTCAATTCATGAAACTCATCATAAAAGAGCACAGTTCCTTCCTAGCTCTTCATTGTCGTACTCTGAATAAGAAGATTCGGAGCATCCACAAAAGTTATCAATTTAAAAAAATCATCCCAGAAAAGAGTATGTAAAAAAATCTGTCTATTATCGAACTCTGAGCAAGACACGAAGGAATGTCGTGACCCGTTCTTATTTACCAAAGTAACTATCGGAGGTCTTACGGAAGATACGGAACATCGGTTTAAGTGGTTAATTGATGTTATACATACTAGAAGAGCCTATTTTTTAAATTTCCTTGTCGTACTCTGAACATGAAATTATTGCCGTAAACTTTTCTCACGGATGTGAGTAGCAACCAAAGGCCCTCCGGAAGATCCGTATTACACGTAAAAGTGATCAATTCATAAAACCCACCTTAGAAAAACACGCCATATAAGAGATGATTACGCACACGATTCTTCTAAACCTTTTTATTTTCCTAATTTTAGAAACAAATGATCGTAACCAATTCGCATGGATTGCCCATTGTATGTCTTCAAGTACACTCAGATCATCCGTAAAATCGGTCAATTCATGAAACTATTGTCATAGTTTTCCTATTTTCGTATCCTGAGTCATTACGATCGTTGTAACCTATTCTCAGGAACGTGTGTAGTCACCAATGAAGCTCCGCAAGATCAAAAAATCAAAAAATCAAAAAATCAATTTATAAAAATTATGGTGACACAAATTTTTTTTTGAAAGGACGATCACATTAACCCAGAAAATATTTTCAAGTATGGTTAAATTTGCTTCCATGAATCGATATTTAGTCATAAATCATCGACTCATGAAAGTTTGACTTAAAATAAAAATTTACTTTGGTTGAATCTTTTGACTACTTTTGGTCAAAAATTTCTTGCAAGATGATGGATCATAAAAAATCTATCTCATAATTTTAAATTTTTATTAACAGGGAGTCTATAATGGCAGCAAAAAGGTTCAACTATGATAAAAAGAGCACCTGAAATTTTCATAAATTTTTAGGGTGACAATATCAGGTCAAAAATGTGATAAAATCGTGTCGAAAACGAGAGAAAATCGAGGGTAGACAAAATCGCGAAGTGACAAAACCGGGTCGATACTGTATTATTAGGCTAACATGATGAAACTTTTATGCCCAGGGAAGTCGAGAAAATTTCCAACTTAAAAATTTCCTATCAAAAGATCGTGTTCTAGTAGGATAAGTTTCAAGTGTTGACCAATCCGTAGGAACTTTAGGAGGACATCCAGTGATCACTTAAGTCATGTATATGGATCAAGAGAGGGCCTTCACTGACCATTAGGGCAGTTCACATTTCAAAAATGTTCGAAAATTCCAACTCCCATATGTCTATTAGCATCATTTTGATAATTTGGGAGTCCCGGCAAAATTTCAGGCAATTCGGTGGCCGTTTAGGGGTGGCGCGAAGTCAATTTATGTTTATATGGAAATTTGTATGGAAAAAACTTAAAATTTATTCAAATCCCTCTACAACTCTTAAATCGTGATGAAATCATGATGACATCCCCAACCTCCATTTTTGGAGTCTATTTGAGCTCAACCAGTGGATAACTATCTAATTTTGATTTATATTTCCACTGCTACGTTGAGGCTAATTACACCATTTTAGCCATTTATCTCATATTCACACTGGCAATAGAACCGTTCAATCCACTCATAACTAATGTGTTATCCGGAGGTCTCCTTTATATAGATTCCAAAAAGGAAGGTTGGGGATGTTTATTTGAATTCATCACAATTTGACAATTGTAGGGAGACTTGAATAAATTTTAAGTTTTTCCCATATAAATTTCCATATAAACATAAATTGACTTCGCGCCACCCCTAAATGGCCACCGAATTGCCTGAAATTTTGCCAGGAATCCTATATTATCAAAATGATGCTAATAGACATATGGGAGTTGGAATTTTCGAACATTTTTGAAATTTGAACTGCCCTACTGACCATTCAAGTCCATAACTGAGGGTCACGACAAAAATGTCTTACTCAGATTGCGATAATAGATTTTTTGTAAAACCATGCTCCTATGATTCGAGATTCGTTAGTTTGCAGCTTTTAGGAATATTGTGGGCATTATTCATAAAGGAGTGACCGCTCAGGTCCATAAGAATGGGTAACGATAATTTTCTATAACTCAGAGAATGTTAATGAAAAGCTTTGGAAAAGCCTTCTATGGTGGGTTGCATAGAATGAACATTTCTACGGATGTTCCGGATCTTAGAAAGGACCTCTGGTGGCCACTCAAGTACATTTAAATGTGTCACCACGTTCTTTTGTTACTCAGAGTAGCTTTGTAAAAATTGCACTCTTCCATGATGAGTTACCCAGGGCCTTCAAAAAGGGTCATCATAATCATGTATTACTCAGCGTTCGGTGATTCAGCTATTCTATGGTGAGTTTTATGAATTGACCACTTTTACGGATGTTCCGGATCTTCTGGAGGAACTCCGGTGGCCACTCAGGTCCATCACAATGGGTCACCATAATCATTTGTTACTCGTAGTTCGATAATAAAAAGCTTTGAAAAAAAACCGCGCTCTTCTATGATAAGTTTCATAAATTGACCATTTTTACGGACGTTCCGGATCTTCTGGAGGACCTCCGGTGGCCACCCAGGTCCACCAAAATAGGTCCCCACAATCATTTGTTACTCAAGGTACTATAAGGAAAAGCTTTGGAAAAAACCGCACTCTTCTATGATGTGTTTCATAAATTGACCACTTTTACGGATGTTCCGGATCTTCTGGAGGACCTTCGGTGACCACACAGGTCCATCACAATGGGTCACCATAATCATTTGTTACTCTTAGTTCGATAATAAAAAGCTTTGGCAAAAAAACCGCGCTCTTCTATGATAAGTTTTATGGAATTGACCATTTTTACGGACGTTCCGGATCTTCTGGAGGACCTTCGGTGGCCACCCAGGTGCATCAAAATGGGTCACCACAATCATTTGTTACTCGTAGTTCGATAATGAAAAGCTTTGGAAAAACCGCGCTCTTCTATGATAAGTTTCATGAAATGACCATTTTTACGGACGTTCCGGATCTTCCGGAGGACACCCGGTGGCCACCCAGGTCCACCAAAATAGGTCACCACAATCATTTGTTATTCACAGTACAATAATGAAAAGCTTTGTGAAAAAAACGCGCACTTCTAGGATAAGTTCCATGAATTGACCATTTTTACGGATGTTCCGAATCTTCTGGAGGAACTCCGGTGGCCACTCAGGTCCATCACAATGCGTCACCATAATCATTTGTTACTCTTAGATCGATAATAAAAAGCTTTGGAAAAAAAACCGCGCTCTTCTATGATAAGTTTTATAAATTGATTATTTTTACGGATGTTCCGGATCTTCCGGAGGACCTCCGGTGGCCACCCAGGTTCACCAAAATGGGTGACTATAATCATTTGTTACTCAGCGTTCGATAATGAAAAGCTTTGGAAAAAACCGCGCTCTTCTAGGATGAGTTCAATGAATTGACCACTTCTACGGATGTTCCGGGTCTCCCGGAGGGACACTGGACCGTGAAATAATCAGGAATTGTATTGATCCATGGAAATGGACAATGGCTACATTCTTCTTCTTCTTCTTCTTCTTGGCATTACATCCCCACAGTGGGACAAAGCCGCCTCGCAGCTTAGTGTTCATTAAGCATTTCCACAGTCATTAACTGCGAGGTTTCTAAGCCAGGTTACCATTTTTGCATTCGTATATCATGAGGCTAGCACGATGATACTTTTATGCCCAGGGAAGTCGAGACAATTTCCAATCCGAAAATTGCCTTGACCGGCACCGGGAATCGAACCCAGCCACCCTCAGCATGGTCTTGCTTTGTAGCTGCGCGTCTTACCGCACGGCTAAGGAGCTACATTCTATTGGGATTATTGCTACGCAAATTTATGAGCATTTCCAAAATCACCCTTCGAAAGGCAAGAGATCACGCCAAAAATTGGCCTAAGAATCTATGTTCCTTCAAAATCGATTCCTGGGAACCAGAATGGCCAAATTGCAAAAATCTGTCCGTAACGACATCCGCGGATTCCATACCTTCAATTTGGTTCCAAAAGATTGAGAATCAGTTCGAAAATGAATTTTTGGGAGCGAATTCAATTTGGGGTCATTTTTGACCCGCTAATGCACAATGTGTCACTTTTTTTGTTGTGGCGTTCCTAGAGGTCGCTGAAAGCTGGTTATCACCCCAAAATTTTCATTTCCAAAAGTTAGGAAAAGTCAGAAAATTTCAACGTCCTATCTCATTTGATTACAAAGCTACAACGTTTTTAAATCATCTCTGGGCCAAAATAGACCCCAATGCACTAGGAAGGTTAACATATGAAGTGTAGGAGGAAGTGGGTCAAAGTGTCCAGTATGAATGGAGCTCAAATTAAAAGTCTTCCATTGAATGGCTCAAACCTATATTTGTATCGAAATGACCACCAGTGATGTAACCACATTTATGGAACAAATTTGTGCACGAATAACTCCTGAATTTTGCAAATGTTTCGGTGATTGAGATAGAAAGTGGTTTTTTACTATTTTCAATATAGTTACGCTTCATGTGTTTTTTACACAAACCAAATATAATTTCGATGGGATTGAACATAGGGAATTCCCATTGATCGAAGGTACAATATGATGTTTTTGTCACAATGAATTCTGGCACCATCCATAATCCATATGGAATGGTGTCCAGGATACGTTTCTACCTTTCGACTCTCAATAGCAAACTTTACAATGCACTCAAAAAACTTTTTCCGAGTAAATGTACCCTCGGTTCGGTATGACTCCAGCATACCCGTTTGACCCAGGAAGCAAAGATAGGATTCACGTGGCCTCCGATTAAATTCTCCACGATAGAGAACTTTCTGTCCTTTGACACCATACCCACGGCTCCGAAGCATGTCTCTGGAGTCAAACGAAACTTCATCCAGAAAAACCAATTGATGAAATTCCCAGTTGATGGAATCCAGCTCGTCGGCGTACTTCAGAATATCCACTTTCCGAATCTGTGTAGCTCGCCTCTCGATTTTCTTCCAAGTGAGTCCTGCCGTATGAAGTATCCGGATAATGGAAGCAGCACTGATTGTAGCATTGAAACGTTTCTGGAAGCGATCTCGTGCTTCATCGATGAAGAGAACAGGTTCGTAGTAATACAAATCTAATAGCCACTGCCGCTGGGCTACACCAAATCGTCCGTAAACCACCTTCCGTTGCTTCCGAGCAAAAGATCCATCCCGTTCATACTGGTGAATCCACTTGCACACGATGGATATTGACTTGCCGTATATTTTGGCCAAAGAAGATCGATCCATTCCCAAGAAATAGAAACCATAAAGACAGTGATATACTGTGTTCACACTGGCATGCCGATGCTGGACATGGGTTATTAGGTCTTCATGAGCAATTTTCATTGCGGAAGGTTTTTGAATACAGAATTTATTGATTGCAATTATTCGTTTTCGGTTTACAACATCTACTCAGCGCTGATACTGAACAATAATATTTGTAAACATTGAATAAAATGACATATCTGTTCATCGCGGCGAATGAGATGAGCGCGGCCGTTCCTTTTGGTCAGCATAGACCGCGTGGAATTTTGTGCAAATGCGTTAATAGTATTCCAAGATGGAAAATAGAAGATGCGGATTGGGAAAAATTCCAAAATAACATCAAAAATTGAGACGAAAAATGATGTCATCGATCAAGTAGAAGAAATGACTAAACAAATAATAATAGCAGCAGAACAATCAATTCCAAAAACTAAACCAACAACTGCTGGAAAACGTGTGCCATGGTGGAACAAAGAAGTAGCCACAGCTGTAAAAACTAGAAGAAAAGCTCTACGTTAACTTAAAAATAACAAGAACAAACCACCAACCCGCAACAAATAAACGAATATCAAGACGCCAATGACAGAGCACAAAACATCATCACTGAAGCAAAAACTAGCTCTTGGAAAGAATTCGTCAACAAATTCAACATTCATACTCCGGCCGAAGAGATGTGGAGCAATTTTAGGAAAATTCAGGGAAAATACCAATCATCAGCTATCAGAGAAATCAACTTTAACGGCCAACGCATGAACACAAACATGAAAAAAGACAAACAGCCTAGTAGACCACGGAAAAATATCAAGCGATAAAGAGTACAATCAAAACTTTACACCATTGAAGAACAGGGTAGAGCAAACACCTCTCGAAATAAGAATATAGAATATAAGAACTTCTTGCTGAAAACATACAATTGGTTGTGGAATGAATCCATGTATCCAGTTAGTTGGACCGAATCATACAAAGGAAAGGAGGAAAGAAACAACCCTGGAAACCATAGACCCATTTACCTACACAGTTGTCTTGGAAAGATCATGGAAAAACAGGCTAATGTTCATCTTAGAAGAAAAAAAATCTGATCAATCAACACCAGTATGCCTTTAGGAAAGGTAGATCTACTACCGATTATCTGGGCCATTTTGACATCATCGTGAGAGAAGCAATGCATAAAATGCGGCTAACACAAGCAGTTTTTCTGGATATTAAAAAAGCTTACGACATATCCTGGCGCAGACTAGTTCTAAACAGAACGAGCGAATGGAAAATAGGAGGAAACCTCATCAAATATCTTCAACAAATGCTGATGAAAAGGATCCGACTAGAAGAGCATAACTAAAACTTAACACAATTTCAACATATTGTGATCTTTATAACATACTTTAATACAATTTTGTTCTTAGTAGCCATTATCTTTCAAATGTTGTAACAGGATTTTAACATAATAAGATTTAAGAAATGTTTAATACCGAATTGCCCAACAGTAGGCAATTAAAATAGATGTAGCAAAGTCTCCTGCCATATAGATAGGGGGAATGACGGCTTTGGCAGGTTTTGTTCTATTATTGGCAGGGGGGTTTTTTATGACTGATTTTGCTCAAATTTGGCCTAAACATTCTTTGCATATCAAAGAATATTGTGGCCAAATTTCATAAAATTCGGTCGACAAAAACCCCCCTTGTCAATAATAGAACAAAACCTGCCAAAGCCGTCTGTTCCCCTATCATAAACGCTGATATAATTTGAAAAAGTTGTCTAATTTGTAATGTTCTTAGTTTCATGTTCTTGAAAAATATTCTTGTTCAGAAATAAACTAATATTTCTGAATGTTGATCAAAATCTGGAGACCTATCACGACATGTAACTGCACAGTAAACAATATATTTTGTTTCTGATTATGTTATAAATTTCTAACAAAATACGTATATTTATCCATGAGCTCGCCCAGCTCTACGGCGAACCCAGTATCCAGAAGGTAGCCAAAGCCGGAAAGGTACGATGGGTAGGGCATGTTGCAAGAATGCCGGACAGCAACCCTGCAAAGATGGTGTTCGCTTCCGATCCGGCAGGTACGAGACGACGTGGAGCGCAGCGAGCGAGATGGGCAGACCAGGTGCAGAACGACTTGGCGAGCGTGGGGCGTATCCGAGGATGGAGAGATGCGGCCTCGAACCGTGTATTGTGGCGTCAAATTGTTGATTCAGTGTTATCTGTTTAGATGTAGACTAAATAAATGAAATGAAATGAAAATGAACGTATATTTATGATAAAATTGTAACAAAATTTGATAGTTTTTTGTTTCGAGTAGTGTAATTTTGATAGAAATTTAGACATTTTAACAACATCTTTCACCATATTTCTAACAAATTTTATTATAAAATTTTTGTATAACATAATAACATATGATGATATAATTTTGATATGACCTTCTAGTCGGGGAGCTTCAAGGTTAAGGTAAACGGCACATATTCCCGCGACACGCTAATGGAAAATGGTTTGTGTCAAGGATCAGTTATAAGCGTGACTCTGTTCTTGATAGCTATAGGCTATAGCTATATGCTCAGATCTACCACCAAACGTCAAAGTCTTACTTCATGCAGATGACGTAGTTTTGATCTCCAGCGACAGCAACCAGAAGAAATGAGCTAAAAACCTGCAACTTGCTTTGAAAACAGTTGAAGCTTGAGTAACCCGCACTGGATTCAAGATATCAGCCGAAAAATGTGCAACCGTATCCAAATCTACGATATAACAAGTAACGCAGGAGTGTTGATACTCCAAAAGGGGGACGGAAGGATTGTTGCAGGATATAATAGGCTACTACACATGATAGATTTTTCACAATTTGAACTTTCCCTTTCCATAATAGAAAACGCTATTGGCACAAAACAGATAGGGATCATAGAACAAACTGAAAATTTCAAAGTAGGCTCTTTGTGTATCAACAATCGACGAGTGCCGTACCGTATATCCAGGGCAAAAGAAAGAGACAGCAAAACATGCGATGCTGCTCTGTCTTATCATCAGCGTAAACATTCCTCGGCTTCTTCCCACATCTTACAAAAGAGTCATTATAGAACCCCTATCTATGTTCAACCGAACAGCAAATATTGCCCACCATTCAGCATGTATCAACCCACAAGAAATACTGGCCATTACATCTAAATGTTCAACATTGCGCTAGAAGGTGTCATGCGGAGAGCCGGGTGTAATAGCCGGGGTACGATTTTCAACAGATCCAGTCAATTTATTTGCTTCGCGGATGACATGGACTTTGTCGGCCGAACATTTGCAAAGGAGGGCAGAACTGTACACCCGCCTGAAACGTGAAGCAACAAAAGTTGAACTGGTGGTGAATGCGTCAAAGCCAAAGTACATGCTTGTGGGCGGAACCGAGCGCGACAGGGCCCGCCTGGGAAGCAGTGTTACGATAGACGGGGATACCTTCGAGGTGGTCGAGGAATTCGTTCACCTCGGATCCTTGCTAACGGCTGACAACAACGTTAGTCGTGAAATACGAAGGCGCATCATCTGTGGAAGTCGGGCCTACTACGGGCTCCAGAAGAAACTGCGGACAAAAAAGATTCGCCACCGCACCAAATGTGTCATGTACAAGACGTTAATAAGACCGGTAGTCCTCTACGGACATGAAACATGGACAATGCTCGAGAAGTACTTGCAAGCACTCGGAGTATTCGAGAGACGGGTGCTTAGGACGATCTTTGGCGGTGTGTGGCGGCAAAGAATGAACCATGAGCTCGCCCAGCTCTACGGCGAACCCAGTATCCAGAAGGTAGCTAAAGCCGGAAGGGCATGTTGCAAGAATGCCGGACAGCAACCCTGCAAAGATGGTGTTCGCTTCCGATCCGGCAGGGACGAGACGACGTGGAGCGCAGCGAGCGAGATGGGCAGACCAGGTGCAAAACGACTTGGCGAGCGTGGGGCGTATTCGAGGATGGAGAGATGCGGCCTCGAACCGTGTATTGTGGCGTCAAATTGTTGATTCAGTGTTATCTGTTTAGATGTAGACTAAATAACTGAGGGATTAACACGAGTGGTACAATTTTCAATAAGTCCGTCCAGCTATTTGGCTTCGCCGACGACATAGATATTATGGCACGTAACTTTGAGAAGATGGAGGAAGCCTACATCAGACTGAAGAGGGAAGCTAAGCGGATCGGACTAGTCATCAACACATCGAAGACGAAGTACATGATATGAAGGGGTTCAAGAGAAGACAATGTGAGCCACCCACCTCGAGTTTGCATCGGTGGTGACAAAATCGAGGTGGTAGAAGAATTTGTGTACTTGGGCTCACTGGTGATTGCCGAAAATGATACCACCAGAGAAATTCGGAGATGCTTAGTGGCTGGAAATCATACGTACTTTGGACTCCGCAAGACGCTTAGATCGAATAGAGTTCGTCGCCGTAACAAACTGATAATCCACAAAACGCTCATTAGACCGGTAGTCCTCTACGGACACGAGATCTGGACGATGCTCGTCCACTTGGAGTTTTCGAAAGGAAAGTGCGACGTACCATCTATGGGGGTGCAAATGGCGGACGGTGTGTGGAGGAGGCGAATGAACCACGAGTTGCATGAGTTGCTGGGACCACCATCCATCGTTCAAATATCGAAAATCGGACGACTGCGGTGGGCCGGGCACGTAGCCAGAATGCCGGACAGTAACCCGGTGAAAATGGTTCTCGACAACGATCCGACGGGCACAAGAAGGCGAGGTGCGCAGCGGGCAAGGTGGATCGATCAGGTAGAAGATGACTTGCGGATAGGGCTTCCATATTTCCCGGGAATTAACTACCCCTGGGAAACGGGAAATCTATCTTCTATATAATAAAAATG
Organism: Armigeres subalbatus; assembly: GCF_024139115.2. Classification (NCBI taxonomy): domain Eukaryota; kingdom Metazoa; phylum Arthropoda; class Insecta; order Diptera; family Culicidae; genus Armigeres; species Armigeres subalbatus. The sequence goes on along the minus strand of NC_085141.1, from coordinate 374,002,996 downwards.
AGTTGAGATTTCCTTCCTGACGATTTAACTCGCGAACGGGTTGACCGATTTGCAAGATTTTTTCCCTAATCGATTCGTTTTGGGATCCACAAGGTTTGTATATACAAAAAGTTGGTGAATTTAACGGGGAAAGGGAAAAATATTTAAAATACAATTTTGGGTCAGCTGTTGTGAAAAAAACAACCGCACAGAAATTGATCTAGAGTGCGGTGCTGCAAAGAGTTCAGTACGTGACATTTGCAACATAAACACCCGGGCAAAGCTGGGTATTTTACGCTAGTAAAATAATAATTTCCAGGGATTTCCCGGCATCCCAGGTAATGAAAAAAAAAAAATTCTCGAAACTAATTCAAAATCGTAGTTTAAATTTTGTCGTAAAATATGATTTCGAAAATATTCATTCGACATCAGGGATGCTTGCTATTTTGTTCTCAAATGATGAAAAGTTGTTGAAAGCCTGAGAAAGTTTTGGTTCAGTTCGAAATAAGTATCAGCATCTGCTCTGGCTCAAGAGTAAGATCTGCAGTGTCCTGATGAGCTCCGCTATGTGCTACTTTTCCATATTTTTTTTGAATCTTTTTCAGCTTGTATCCGCATTTTTTTTTTCAGTTTTTGGACAACGACGGCTTCGAGAGATTCTCTTCTATTATCGCCAAAACATTCCTAACAAGAACTATTCTTATACTCGACTACTTTTTTAGTGCATAGTCATCTGGTCAATTTGAAGGATAAACCATTTTCCACTTGAACACATTTTCGTCCACTTGAACACATTTTGTATTTAAAGCAGGTGAATGAAATATTTGAAATGAGAATTCTTCCATTCGAAATAAAAAAGAGCTTTCAGGCGAGTGCTTGATTGTCGTACTTTAATGATCCTGACTATAACATTTTTTTCAGTCAAACTTTGCTTGAAATGGCAAACAGCACCTAAAACACATCAAATTGCAAAAGTTTTGCGAGTATTTGTTGTAACGATCGCATACTAAAGACCTGAAATCTGTTTATTCATCAAGATCTGTTAGTGAAATAAATAGTGAGATGATGCTAGTAAAAAATTTAATTGATATCCCAAAATCCGTTATCATTAATTTAAAAAAAAATAAGACAATTATTACCAAATATTTTAGTATGTTTAATGTTCATTTCCCGGAATATTCGGGAAACTGATACATAAATCCCAAGAAACGGGAATGGAAGCCCTACTTGCGGACCCTCCGTAGACTGCGTGGTTGGCGACGTGTAGCCATGGACCGAGCCGAATGGAGAAGACTCTTATATACCGCACAGGCCACTTCGGCCTTAGTCTGAATAAATAAATGAATAAATCAATCCCAAATCCAATCACAATACAATTTAAACCTTATCCAAGTGCAATGTAAATTCAATCCAATTTCATTCCAAAGCTAATTGAAATCCAATTATATTGAGATATATTGAAAATATAATCCAAAAAAAATTAATCCAACTCCAATCTAAATCTAATCCAAGCCCATTTTTAATCAGATCCAAAGCTAATCTAAATCTAATTCAAATTTGATCAAAATCAAATCCATTTCAAATTAATTTTGAATCTAAGGGGCCATCCACAAAGTACGTCACGCTCCTAGGGGGGAGGGGAGGGTCTGACCAGCGTGACGACTCATACAAAAATTTTAGAAGTTTAATACAAAAAGTGTGACAAAGGGGGAAGGGGGCGGGTTGTAAATCGCCAAATTTTGCGTGACGTACTTTATGGATCTTCCCTAATCCAAATTAAATCGAAATCATATCCAATTTGAATCCAATTCAAACTTAATCTAAATCCAATCCGAATCCAATCCAAATTCAATCTAAATCCAGTCCAATTCAAATCCTAATTCCGTTCAAATTAAATTTAAATCTAATCAAATTCCAATCCAAATAGAATCAAAATATTTCCAAGATTTATGCAATTCCAATGATGGAGTATGAAGCAATTTATCACAATCTAATTAGCAATTTATTACAATTCTTGCAAACTCATTTTTATCCAATTTCTAAAAATTAATTCTCGCTTAACTTTTCAGATGGTAACATTTGTAAGTAACATTTTTTTCATGAAATAATTTGAATATTGTAATCCATAGATCAGTATGAACGCTTTTGATTGCAGTACTAAAATTATTTCATGAAAAAATGTTATCTTTCCTTTTGGAAGGTTAAGCTACACTGAGAAGAATTCCATGGTAACGGTTACTATTTTGTAAACTACGCCATGTTTTTAAAACAACCACAAATTTTCAGTTAAATTAACCACGCATTCGGACAAATTCATCACTGATTCAGTTCATGCAACAACATTCCACCAGGACCACAGTTGATTTTTACTGCGCGCATGGTAAAATCAAACGTAAATTAACCCTCGGAATGGTAATTTCGACCACAACATTTTTTTGCGTGTAGGATTCATATTCTACCCAGGACTGAGAAAATTCTTCATTTTAAATATATTTATCGCACACATAAATTTTTGTCATTTGAGAATTCAAATATATACAATTTGTATCCACACATAAATTTAATAATTGCATATTAGAGACCACACACACATTTTATTTGATTATAAATGGTTATGTGTGCACTTATAAACATTATGAGTCAAATTAATGGATTTTTGCCAATAAAAATGTGTGGAATTTTTGCAGTGAGGAAATCAATACTCGAGCAACGCCTAACAATATACTATTTGTCGTCAACACAGCTTGTTACGTGACATTTAAGTGGTCTTGTTATGTGGGGTTATCACAGCTATCTAGAGAGTAGGAGGTTGAGGGTTCGAGTCCCTCCAAGACACGTGGATCCTTTTTCGCAATTTTCATATCGCTACTCAAGTTGAAAACCGAACTGGGGGACTAGCGAAGTTGGATTTTTCTCGCAATCCGTTCGTTAAACCTAACTTCGCTAGTAGTGCGTTAGTCTAATTAGGCCCTAATAAGACTCAATATGCTAAAAGAAAGGTGTGGTGATCACTTTGTGTATCACACAATCACACAGCAGATTGCTTGTAGTAGTGCGTCGTTTCCGTCGCGTCTTAGCAACGTCTCAATTACATGACAACGGATGACGTCACATAGTTTGTTATTGAATTTTCTTTGATTTCTCCTCCTAGCGCCGCGTAGCGCACCATCGTGTCTATGGGTAACCAACAATTTGTTATCATATCAATAACACGAAAAAATATTCCGCGGTAAAAGGTAATTAATTTTGTTTCTAATGACATTTGATCTTTTTTTTCAGGATATTCACTTCAGACATTTCAGCATATCAAGAGTATTTGTATGCTTCAAAATAGGAGGCTGAATGTTTATATGAATATTGCACAATACATAATACGAAATTTTCAGTGAATTCTGTAAAATGGATGCTTCGCGGAAGATGGCAGAAGTACTCAATTAACTAATGTGGAAAGTTTTTTTTTAAATGAAATTGCGTTGATTTGAAGTGTTTTCATTGGTCTTGCAGATGCTGCTTTTATTTATTTATTGTAAATGATAGATGTATTTCGTTGGCAGCAAAAAAAAACATTAATGACAAGGTATTCCGACCATGGTCGAAGAATGAAATGAGACCGTGTGACGTCACATACATTCCCCTCAAATTGTGTTTATGTTTACAGCTTACTATTAAACATCGAGTTCCTCCACACCTTTCTTTTAGCATATTGAATTAGACTAGCGCGCCACTAGCGAAATTAGGTTTAACGTACTTGAGTAGCGATATGGAAATTGCGAAAAAGGATCCACGTGTCTTGGAGGGACTCGAACACTCAACCTCCTACTCTCTAGATAGCTGTGATAACCCCACATAACAAGACCACTATCGCTAGTCCCGTATTCCGGTGTTCAGCTTAATCGAGTATATCAATTTGTTCATTTCAAAACATGTGCTGTGCATATGCATAGCCAAGATATTTAACAAAAAAAAAAAAAAAGATTTTCGTACGGCCGAGTTGGCGAATAATATGCAATTAATTAGAACCAGATCTGTTCAATGTGCGATGTCTACAACATTTGTGGATAATCCTTCTCCTAGAACAATTGATTCCGGGAAGTATATGACCTTTTTCTTTATGTTTCCTTGTACCATGAATTGATCATCACCTACTGCTACTTTCACCTGTTTGTGCTTCCGTTTGGCTATATTTCTGCAGCTCTTCAACTTTTTAATTTCGCATTTTCATTTTCTAGCCGCAAGATTTTTCAGGAATATACAACTAAAAAATTAAAAAGAAATAAAGTAATACATTTGTACTTTTCAATATTAAATATTACCGAAATAACTCTTGGCGACTGTGGAAAACTTATTCGAAAATCAAGTCGTTTTCGGCCGTTGCAGTCTTGTAAAGCAGCAAAAATAGGTTTACTTCTGCATCCGACGGTTTCGGTAATTTATTTTACCGAAATTTTACTCAAATCCTTGAAAAAGGTAAAATAAATTACCGAAACCGTCGGATGCAGAAGTAAACCTGTTTTTGCTGCTTTACAAGACTGCAACGACCGAAAACGACTTGATTTTCGATTAAATATTACCGGACATCAATTTGCGAACGGCTTTCGGCAACCGTACAAGTTCTGTAATTCTCCTAGTCAGGAATGGGTATGTTTTTCAAGCTAATTGGCGTTTCTCCAACCCGAGAACTTCAGGATGTTCCAATGGCTTATCAAGAAACTCGTAATCCTTCCTATTCCCAATCTTTTCAATGTTTTCCTGTCCCAGCGCTGTGCCGTTTTCTGTGATCTTGAGCTGCTGAACTGGATTTGATAACGGAACAGAAGGAGACTCTTTCACCGATGAAATATGCGGTACGTTCGCAAAGCACGGAACACGGAAGAAATTTTACCAGCTATGTCTTGAATTGTTCGCCCTAAAATGTAGCTACAAATGGATTTGAAAATTAATGAAATTTAAAAAAAAATGTAGTCACGCTGCATAATCTTGCGCTGTTTGGAACGGGAAATCTTTCCGGCAAGTTACAAAAATCTATCCATTGACACATTCCGACAGCGGATTTCGGTAATTTTCAGGCCTATGCTAAGAGCTCATGTTTAGCGTAGCCAACACCAACACCAACGCCGAGCAACGTACGTCAAATCTAAAAAAGCTTAACATCATAAAACATCCGAATTCAGCTTTCTTCAATATGCAACTTTAATCGGGAATATTCATTAAATATGACTAATGAGTTTAATTGATTCAAAACTTATCTATATGATTAATTTTGATTTTACTTACATGGAGAACAACAATTTGTCTTTTATTTCACCGTGAAAAGCTTGAGCAGAATTTAAAAATAAATCCTGCTCTTTTATTGTTGTGGATATTTTTAATTATCAAGCTACAATCATTGGTGTTGTTGACGATTGTTGACATCTCATGCAACTGACAGCGGTCTATCTGCACACTGTGCCCGGGACATGGTGGCTATTTTTAGGCTAAGGGAGTTAGATAGGGATGTCTATAGCCTGGTAATTTTACGTCGCTATTCATTTCGACAATTGTAATGTGAAAACTTCATTATTATTTGATTGATTGCACTTTTGAAATCCCGATGGAAGGTGAAAGTTTATTTTGTTTTTAATATGAGATTTTACAATGTCGTCAGTTTTTCTTCGCAATTAATTCAGTTGCCAGTTCTGCCGTCTGCGGCAAATGGATTCTCATCTATGACTTTCACTATCTATAATTTACATAATTTGATTTAAATGATTTTGATTGAGTTCTCCTACTTTTTTCCTGATTTTTTTCTGTTAGAAATAGCTAGTGAATCGTCTCAGGTTCATTAATAAACTATTCTATGTTTGCTTCAACGAGTTTCATCAGAATTTTAGAATATCTGCCAATATATTCAACTTTTTATGTTCTATGACATTTGAATCAATATTTGTTGCTTATGAATTGTGCCCCGAAATTGCTGTTTCAATATCTACAAAATCAATCAATCTGATGTATGTTTAATGCTTATAATCAGTATGTGGTCTGCAGTAGGGATTATTATTATTATTTATTCAGACTAAGGCCGAAGTGGCCTGTGCGGTATATAAGAGTCTTCTCCATTCGGCTCGGTCCATGGCTACACGTCGCCAACCACGCAGTCTACGGAGGGTCCGCAAGTCATCTTCCACCTGATCGATCCACCTTGCCCGCTGCGCACCTCGCCTTCTTGTGCCCGTCGGATCGTTGTCGAGAACCATTTTCACCGGGTTACTGTCCGACATTCTGGCTACGTGCCCGGCCCATCGCAGTCGTCCGATTTTCGCGGTGTGAACGATGGATGGTTCTCCCAACAGCTGATGCAATTCGTGGTTCATTCGCCTCCTCCACGTACCGTCCGCCATCTGCACCCCACCATAGATGGTACGCAGCACTTTCCTTTCGAAAACTCCAAGTGCGCGTTGGTCCTCCACGAGCATCGTCCAGGTCTCGTGTCCGTAGAGGACTACCGGTCTAATTAGCGTTTTGTAGGTTGTCAGTTTGGTACGGCGGCGAACTCTATTCGATCGGAGCGTCTTGCGGAGTCCAAAGTACGTACGATTTCCAGCCACTATGCGTCTCCGAATTTCTCTGCTGGTGTCATTTTCGGCAGTCACCAGTGAGCCCAAGTACACAAATTCTTCTACCACCTCGATTTCGTCACCACCGATGCAAACTCGCGGTGGGTGGCTCACATTGTCTTCTCTTGAACCTCTTCCTATCATGTACTTCGTCTTCGACGTGTTGATGACTAGTCCGATCCGCTTAGCTTCCCTCTTCAGTCTGATGTAGGCTTCCTCCATCTTCTCAAAGTTACGTGCCATAATATCTATGTATCCCTGCTCGGGCAGCAGGGACTATGTCCAAGGGCTTTACGATCCCTCCCCAGGCCATCTGCGAGTTGTGGGGCTTGCCTAGGATGTGGTGGGGTTTGACAGTGGGCCCTGTTAAACCTCTATAAAAAGCTGCATGTATCCGCAAGTAGGCCCCACCAAAGCGACCGTGTGCCGCTCAAAGCGCACAAGCCCAAGTCCTGGTGTTAGGTGGGACGCTAAACAGCCCTGACACGACGGCCCTCCGACGAGACAGGAGGTTTGCGCAGGCCCAATAAGCCGCCTAGAAAACCAATCATTACGAACAATATAAGAGATAATGCGACTCGATATAATCGGCAAAGACCTAGGCGACGAATACAGGATCACGATTGGAAGCTTGGAACATGGAATTGCAAGTCGCTAGGTTTCGCAGGTTGCGACAGGATGATCTACGATGAATTACATCCCCGCAACTTCGACGTCGTGGCGCTGCAGGAGATTTGCTGGACAGGACAGAAAGTGTGGAAAAGCGGGCATCGAGCGGCTACCTTCTACCAAAGCTGTGGCACCACCAACGAGCTGGGAACCGGCTTCATAGTGCTGGGTAAGATGCGCCAACGCGTGATTGGGTGGCAGCCAATCAACGCAAGGATGTGCAAGCTGAGGATTAAAGGCCGTTTCTTCAACTATAGCATCATCAACGTGCACTGCCCACACGAAGGGAGACCCGACGACGAGAAAGAAGCGTTCTACGCACAGCTGGAGCAGACATACGATGGATGCCCACTGCGGGACGTTAAAATCGTCATCGGTGACATGAACGCACAGGTAGGAAGGGAGGAAATGTATAGACCGGTCATCGGACCGGATAGTCTGCACACCGTATCGAATGACAACGGCCAACGATGCATAAACTTCGCAGCCTCCCGCGGAATGGTAGTCCGAAGCACCTTCTTTCCCCGCAAAAATATCCACAAGGCCACATGGAGATCACCTAACCAAGAAACGGAAAACCAAATCGACCACGTTCTAATCGACGGTAAATTCTTCTCCGACATCACGAACGTCCGCACTTACCACAGTGCGAATATTGAATCCGACCACTACCTCGTTGCAGTATGCCTGCGCTCAAAACTCTCGACGGTGTACAACACGCGTCGAAGTCGGACGCCGCGGCTTAACATTGGGCGACTACAAGACGGTAGACTAGCCCAAGAATACGCGCAGCAGCTGGAAGTGGCACTTCCAACGGAAGAGCAGCTAGGCGCAGCGTCTCTTGAAGATGGCTGGAGAGATATTCGATCCGCCATTGGTAGCACCGCAACCGCTGCACTTGGCACGGTGCCCTCGGATCAGAGAAACGACTGGTATGACGGCGAATGTGAGCAGTTAGTGGAAGAGAAGAATGCAGCATGGGCGAGATTGCTGCAACACCGCACGAGGGCGAACGAAGCACGATATAAACAGGCGCGGAACAGACAAAACTCGATTTTCCGGAGGAAAAGCGCCAGCAGGAAGATCGAGACCGTGAAGAAACGGAGCAACTGTACCGCGCTAATAACACACGAAAGTTCTATGAGAAGTTAAACCGTTCACGTAAGGGCCACGTGCCACAGCCTGATATGTGTAAGGACATAAACGGGAACCTTCTTACGAACGAGCGTGAGGTGATCCAAAGGTGGCGGCAGCACTACGAAGAACACCTGAATGGCGATGTGGCAGACGAAGATGGCGGTTTGGTGATGGACCTGGGAGAACGCGCGCAGGACAGAATTCTACCGGCTCCGGATCTCCAGGAAATCCAGGAGGAGATTGGCCGGCTGAAGAACAACAAAGCCCCTGGGGTTGACCAACTACCAGGAGAGCTATTTAAACACGGTGGTGAGGCACTGGCTAGAGCGCTGCACTGGGTCATTACCAAGATTTGGGAGGAGGAATTTTGCCGCAGGAGTGGATGGAAGGTGTCGTGTGTCCCATCTACAAAAAGGGCGATAAGCTGGATTGTAGCAACTACCGCGCAATCACATTGCTGAACGCCGCCTACAAGGTACTCTCCCAAATTTTATGCCGTCGACTAGCACCAACTGCAAGGGAGTTCGTAGGGCAGTACCAGGCGGGTTTTATGGGCGAACGCTCCACCACGGACCAGGTGTTCGCCATTCGCCAAGTACTGCAGAAATGCCGCGAATACAACGTGCCCACACATCATCTATTCATCGACTTCAAAGCCGCATATGATACAATCGATCGGGACCAGCTATGGCAGCTAATGCACGAACACGGTTTTCCGGATAAACTGACACGGTTGATCAAAGCGACGATGGATCGGGTGATGTGCGTAGTTCGAGTTTCAGGGGCATTCTCGAGTCCCTTCGAAACCCGCAGAGGGTTACGGCAAGGTGATGGTCTTTCGTGTTTGCTATTCAACATCGCTTTGGAAGGGGTAATACGAAGAGCAGGGATTAACACGAGTGGTACAATTTTCAATAAGTCCGTCCAGCTATTTGGTTTCGCTGCAGTAGGGATCCTATGTCCATTAATATAGGATTCTTAACTTAAGAACTAATACTAATACGCGACTTGAACATCCGTTTACTTAAATTAAAATCATACAAATGACTGATAATATTAAAACATTCACAACAAACGTTATTTCGGGGGCATTAAAACGGAGTTTCGCCAAGAGATAAGGACAGTCGATGTTGTTCTGCAGAACGTCGAATACGAAGAGCCTCTGAAGAAGCATTCTCCTACTCCTCAATGTAGGAAGACTCACGAGTTCACAGAGGTGCTCATATGGAGGCAGCTCACGTCTATTACGCCACACACTTAAAATAAATCGCCGAATTCGGTAAAATTTTACCGAAATCTCAACAGCAGAACTGTTCGGTAAATAATTCAACAGATTTTCGGTGATTGGACAATTGAACAATTGAAAAAATTACAAAAAATCTGTAAAATAAATTACCGAACAGTTCTGCTGTTGAGATTTCGGTAAAATTTACCGAATACGGTGAAATGAGGTAAGTGTGCAGGGAAGCCTTCGTAGCGCAAATCTGATGAAAGCTTTCTGAACATGTTCGATTCTAGCTAGTTGCGTTGCGTGATACGGTGCCCATACGACTACGCCATACTCCAAAATACTGCGAACCAGCGATGCACACAACGTCCTGAGGCAGTAAATATCGCTGAAATCTCGGGTGTTGCGCTTCATAAGTCCCAATATGGCAAAAGCTTTAGCTGTTGTGGTTCAGATATGCTCACTAAACCGAAGTTTACTGTCCAGTGAAACACCTAGATCTTTGACGAGCGAAACTTGATTCAAAGTTAGGTCGTGCATAGTGTATTCGAAAATTATTGGAGAGCGCAGACATGTGAACGTGATAATGTTACATTTGTTTACATTCGCCGTCATTCCATTTCTGTCACACCAGTCCGAAAGCTTATCATCATCGGCTTGCAACGCGCAACAATCCACCAGCGACGTTACGGCTCGAAACATTTTCAAGTCGTCGGCATACATTAATTTTGAAGATTTTAATTCGCTGCATAAATCGTTCACAAAAAGCACAAAAAGTAGGGGCCCAAGGTGGCTTCCTTGCGGCACTCCGGACGTAATACGGAAAGGAACCGATCTGACTGTCCCGAGTTTCACATATGCATAACGGTTGTCGAGGTATGAAGCGATCCAAGTGGCTAACCAGTCAGGGAAGCCGATTCTTCTGAGTTTCTCCACCGCAAGTTGATGAGGAACTCGATCGAAAGCCTTCGAGAAGTCCACATACACAGAATCGATTTGTTGTCGCTTTTCTATACTATCGATTAGCATAGACACATAACTCATAAGATTCGTAGTAGTCGACCGTTTCCTAATAAATCCATGTTGTTCGGTAACTATGATGTGTTGAACTGCTGGGTAAATAAAATCCAGCATCATACTTTCGAAAACTTTGGCGAGGCAGCTTGTATTCGCGAAGTCGAAGCAAATTCTGCTCTTCCCTCCTATGGGAAATCCCATTGCTATCTGTCAGAGTTTGAGTGAAACATGGCCGCCATCTCCTTCTCTCTGTTGCTCTACTGTAAAAACCCATAAAGAACTGTCATTGTTTGTGTGAAGAATTTTGCTTCGACTTCGCGGATTGTATTAACACAGACATGTATGTTTGTTTGGCATCTACTTGTACTAGTGTGAATAAATGCATTGATGTATGTGCGATCTACGCTCTATATTCTCGTAAAGATCCACCGTACCTGCTATGAACTGCATACAACTGCAGTGGAATGTTTATGCTTTCTTGCCGACAGATAAACAAAAACTAAACTGTCATCGAAAAATACGAGAGAAAGTGGATAAGCGGACGCTGTTCGTGAAAAAAATCATATACCTATTTAATAACCTGATAATAGATTAAGAGTCTTCTGACTATGACTATGATGCACTAACTGAAAAGTACAATAATTGATATATGTAAGTATTCCGAATATGTAGGATAATGTAATGTAAATTAATTGATACATTCTGTATTTCAGTTCACTATTTGCTCTGTTGACCATCGTTTCGATATCAGTTATTTTCGCTCACCTCATTATTAAAATGAATCCGGCTCCAAAGAAAATAAGAAAAAGCTTATCCTTACAAACAAAAATCGATATTCTGGACTGTCTTGCTGCGGGAGCAAAAATAGCCCAAATAGGCCGGAAGTTCAACATATCGCCGTCAACAATTGCAACTATCAGACATAACGCGACTAGCATCAGGCAAGCCGTCACTCGGGGTGCAGACATAAGTGCCAGCCGGTCATCGTACGTCCGTAACCCGCTAACCGAGCGAATGGAAAAGATGTTGCTCGCCTGGATGGAAGACAATCAGCGGGAAAACAAATCGCTGGATAGCGAAACGATACGAGCGAGGGCTCTTCACATCTATGGCCAATTGCAGGCTGAGCAGGGAACGGAGGTACCACAAAAACGAGTATTCCAAGCGAGTGCGGGATGGTTTGAAAAGTTCACGAAAAGATATTCACTGCCAGGTGCGAAAGGAGAGATTTCACCTCTGGGTGCTTCTGCTACCTTTCCGTCCGAAGAGAGCGAGATGATGGAAATGTTGATCGATCCTGAAGCTGCCTCAACTTGCGTCGAAGGGACCGAAAATCATTCACTAGAATTCGATCAAGTTAAATTGGGTGAATTGCTTGAGATTTCGGAAGTTATGGCAAATCTCGTGTTGAGCGAGGATATGAACACTGGGCGGGCGGTAAAGTTTCAAAAGGATCTCAACAAGCTTATGGAGCGCTACAAAGAGCTTCATCACCAGCAATCTGCTATCGTTTCAAACTATGAAAATAGCTTGGTTAAGGAGGAGAAATTTACACCATATTAATAAGCTTATTTATAAGATTGAGTTAATATAACATCGACTATTTATTTATTTGCATACTAAATAAAAAGAGATATTTTAAGTTTTTCTCATTACATTCATTGCGAGTGCGAATCTTTTTTGACCTCACGACTTCAATAAATGATGCAACTTCGTATTTTACGGCTAACAAAAATTTCGGAAAAAAAAAATCAAATTGTAGTCGTGCATCCTCGCACCATTGAGGAAGGCCCGCTCGCTAGTATACTGTACTTAATCCTTGACGCATTCACCCAAAGGCGTCGCGGGATCAATTTGTCAACCTGTGAATTGTTTGATAAAATTTCATTATTTCGAAAAAATATGATATAGAGTAGAGTGGGGCAAGAGTGCGCGTGGGGTAAGAGTACGTTTTCGATTTTTTTAAGTAATAAAAAAAGATAAACTAGCAGCATTGCATCAGTTTGACAGGTATTCTGGCCAACCATTATCATGTGTAATTGTAAACGATTTGAATAAACAACAAGGGAGATATGGAGTTAGATAACTTTTTGGCCATTTTGCTAAAAATAATTGGATTTCCGCAACTAGTATTTCATTACCATTTATACGTTCAATCAGGTGAACATTATACCATTTCGATAACCTATTATATAGAGTACTTTATGGTACAGAACACCAATCCGGTTAGTTTTCCAAGAAGTCAAAACCATTACTTGAATATTTTTTGGGACTGTGGGGTAAAAGTACGCAGGAACCGGTGGGGCAAGAGTACGCATATGAATCTTCAAGCTATGATGTCAAACCCGTATCTCCGGCCGAAATAAGACTTCTTCCAAAGTGTAAAGATTCACAACTAAGAAAAAAGGGACAGAATTCGAAATAATCACAAGTTTTTAGGATAAGTTGAAGTAGTTCGGTGTTAGAAAGGACTTAGCGAACAAAGCACTGAAGCGAAATAATGAAATAGTGTTAGAACTTGTTGTACACCTAAACTTAGTACGAAAACACAGCTTCATCTCAATAATAATTTCATTTAATCAAAAGAAACATTCATAAATTACGTAACGTTTAGCTGGGAGGGGTTGCGAGATGTGTGGCGATCCATATAATTTTTAGAGGATTCATACAAATAGTGTAAGATAGGGGAGGGGGGAGTTGTGATAAAATAGCCAAAATTTACGCTACGTGATTGGTGGACTTTCTAAGGAAAATGCTTTTGTATACGCCACGCGAAACCTGATATATATATTTTTACCTCTGTAGTTTTTTGTTTATATATATATAAAACAATGGTTTTTCGTATGAAAGTGCACATTTTTAGGACCCCCTCCCCCTTTAAGAGTTACGTAATCTTTAAACATTCCCTAATATATGCTCATTAAACATCAATTAAATGTTATTAACTCTTATTTGTGTTAATGTATACTTAAAGCACATGATTGGATAAATGCGTACTCTTACCCCACCCGATGCGCACTTTTACCCCACCGGTGGGGTAAGAGTGCGTTTTTCACTTGTCTTGCAATAAAGGTTCTACTAAAACGAATCTCAATAATTCCAATATTTTTTTCATTGGGTAACATAAAGGAAGAGTATATGAATCATCGACACTGATTTGATATGCAGAATCTTGCTTCATAAGGGCCACATGATCGATTGAAAACTAAGTGCGTACTCTTGCCCCACTCTACTCTACATATAAATAGAACTTGAAATGACATATTCACTAGAAATAAAGCATCTTCCAGTGTATCTCTCAAAGGTTTACCCTTTATGTTTCGTCTGTCTGCTTCGCAGCTATACGTCCCATTTTTCGAATTAAACTTAAAAGTGACAGTTCATAAACTCAATATTACCACCAAGTGAAATGTTAAGCCTCCCAATATGAAAAATAAAACATCCATCAAACTATTCGGAAATTATTGAACTGTCGCGTTTAAGGTCACTCCTGACAGAATCCAAGTTTCAAAGTGCTCGCGTTTTCGGGAGCACACCACTCGATACGGAAGCAACGCACAACTGTCATTTTTATTTTTTCACGCATGCTGCGACTCAGCAAAGCTGAATCAACAAAAATGACAGTTGTCCGCCGCCTCCGTATCGAGTGGTGTGCCCCCGAAAACGCGAGCACTTTGAAACTTGGATTCTGTCAGGAGTGACCTTAATTTCAATTTGAGTTATTTTGTGAAAAGAGACGTATCTTTTATTGTTATAACAAAACCAGAAGATTAAAATATATTATCACAGGAGGGTGGTAGCGTGTCATCCGCGGTACAATGGCACTCTAACCAACATCGTTTTTGGTACTTCGTTCGTGGGTGGTATACCCGAATTCAAGTGCTCATTTTGGGTGATAGGGCACGTAGTTAGTGCTTGTTATCGGCAATAAACTTTTTCTAACAAATACTTTGCATTTCGTTGAAATTTTTCGAGCCTCTGTTTGCATAGCTATTTCATGTTAGAAAATAGTTCGTCGATATCTTCGAAGCATTGTTATCACGAATAAAACGAAATAAAAACAAAAACATTGTACACCATATGTTGATTGAATGATGGGCTAACGAATTAGCCATCTTTTCAGTCCCCTTTATTATCATCATGATTAGGTGACTAATAATAATCTGTAATTAGCATGTCATATAGTTTTTAGATCAGGATTCGGATCAGGCAGTTAGTACAAAAATAAAATGACCACATGCACAAGGATTTCGGTCCTAATGCTGAGTGAAACTTTTTTGTCACCTGCCAATCATTTCATCACTTTAAGCCTCAAAATGAGCATTACATTATCGGTTTTCGTTTTCGAATTAAGAAAAGTGTATTAAATTATAAGAACTATGTTACGTAATATTTGTATATATTTTTTGTAGAAATAAAAATATTGACAAAACCAGATATTGACTTTTATTTCAAGGAAAACTGAGAAAATCTGGACTTGTAAAAGTGTAGCTTATAGATTAAATATCCCACTCCTCAACGTGTTTTTGACGGACATTTGTGTTGCGTTGCTTTGCATTGCAACAACTTTAATTAACTGATTGAAATTTCCATTTTGAAATGATGGAGACGCATGACCGTTGAAATGAAGGTTGAAATTTTCAAAAAAAATGTAGCTTAAAAACGGCCTGGTAAACCTTTCCTATTTTGTGACTGTATGTGTAAAAACCGGAACCGTATGCCGGAAGAACGTCAAGCGAAGATAATATTTAGTAGAGAACCCGGAAGAGGCCGCAGGCTTCGTGGAAGGCCGCGCACACGATGGCTTTTTGCAGTTGAAGAGGACCTGAGGGCGCTCAATGTTCAGGGCGACTGGAAGCGATTGGCCCAGGATCGAGTCCAGTGGAGAAGGATACTCCATTCGGCGTAGGTTCACCGAAGAGCTGTAGCCCATCAAGTATCAAGTAAGTATGTGTAAAAACGTTTAAATTTTCATTTAAAAAAAAAATACAGTCGTTGTGGTCCAAAAGGTTGAAAATAAAAAAAAACATATTTTGATTTTTTAAACATCTTAATGCGAGACGAGCCAGCCTTGGGCTGAAAGTCTCCTTAACAATACACAGAATAGTTAAAATACTATTATTCTTCCATTTACTTCCACTATTAACTTCTTCCATTTACTTCCACTAATAGCGCCTAGGGAGACATGCTCTGCTTGCATATTCTTCGTCGTCAGGTAAACTGGCTTGAAAGCTTGCTCGTAGTTTTTGATAAACTCCCAGTGCCGTGACAGATCTGGCGTGGAACAAGATAAATAAAAAATAATTATGAGCTAAATTATGAAAGTTGACGGCGGAGTCTACGGACGAGCCTAAGACAGTATGTAGTAGTGATATTCTACCGACTTATACAAGTATATTGGTACAAATAGAAAGTATGCTTACCGACTTCTGGAAACTGTGACGCCAATTCGTCGAAAAATGTCTGCTGGGACACAAAGCTGGCATTCATTTTATAAATACCGCCCCATCTGGTTTGGCCCCAGATAGGTGGATATTTGGCATCGTGATGTTGGAAATGTGTTTTGTATTTTATGTTTCGATACTTTTTAGCAATAGTGGTGATGGCTTTGACTGATTCATCTGACTTACTCACGACCTCCAGTACAGCGAGCTGTAGCGTGTGCACAGCACATCGGACGAGATTCAGGCTATTCTGGAACTCATTGTTCAACGAGTCGAGGAACGCATCATCCGAATCGAGACATATTTCACCATTGTCGCTATCGCCAAGTAAAGCCAAAATAGCTTGAGCCATTTCCTTTTTCAATAGTTTTACCGCCGCTATCATGTTCGACCCATTATCGCAAGTCACAGAAAATATCTGCGAGGTAGAAACTCCGTAGCTGTGAACAACTTCGAGGATCTTAGCTTTCAGAAATTCAGCTGTCTGTCGTTCATTGACTTCCATCATGCCTGTAACGCGAGAAAGTGCTTTATTAGGTGCATGTTTTTAGCTTACGACTTGGGTAAATTTTATAGTAGCATTTGTCGGTTAAAACGCGAGGAGCTACTTTCGTAGTTACTTAAACTTGAACCTGAACTTGTGTACTAACATTTAGATAAGACAAAACAAATTTACTCACCCAGTGTACGGATGACGATCTTATTCCGCAGGACATATTGAGCATTAATGCCCAGCACATGCCGATGATGCTTCGAAGCGGAGTCGATTTTTAAACAAATCAGTTTTGCCTGCATTTCTTCAGCCAGGACGGTTCGAACATGATTCGCTGCTGATGTTAGCAATTGTTTGACGTTTTGGCGATTGATGGTTAAGCCGAGGGCTGACGCTATGGGTTCATGCAGCTGTTTAAAGCCATCCCATTCAAGACTGGCCAGCGACATATTGTGTTTTGCAATCATTTTGATGATCGAATCAATAAAAAGGTGTTTATCGATCGCGATAGGGATTTTTTTCACGATGCGTGGTTTTTTGGCCGATGCTGCATCTTCGCTCATTAATCCAACTTCCACAGATCTCTCCGGATGTTTTGAACGGAAATGGCGTATGATGTTTCCAGAATCATACGAAGCTTGTTCGTATCTACAAACGCTACCGGGATCAATAGCGCATTTGGCTTTTAAACCATCCCTCTGTACAAATTGAGCTGCGATTTCACCCAAGGTCTGATCACTAACCCGTTTTCTCGAAACTTTCCCCGACGGCGCACACGATGGTCCAGGTTGATCCATTTCGGATACTTCGAAAACCAATTCGCTTCAAAAATAATTTTGAAAGAGCAAATGAAATTTTCAAGCGTTTTCAATGAAACTGACGAGTGAACTTTTCAGTATTAGGTTCTGTAGCATGACGTCACGAATGAATTCGGTCCTCGTCGAATGAACTTTTTTGACAGTTCAGTAGTACTTTCCACTGACTCCGACAAGGGTCGAGTTCGTGATTGGTTGGCTGGCCCTGACTCCAACAAGAAGTACTACTAATCTGTCACCAGATTGAGGTTACGTACAGACGCTGCAGAACCTAATTCAAAGACGTGGTTGAGAAAGTGACAGAAACATGAAATGAATAAGGGGTTTTGACACTCTTCGAGGATTAAGAATAATTATGATTCATCTACGCAGAGCAAATCGATTGACAGCTAAACTGTCAGAATCTAGCACGTGTACGAAAATGAATCCTGTCCACTCCAACATCAGGGTTCTTATATCAGGGTTCACTCACTTCGACAGTAGATGGGAGAGACTAGCGCGGGGGTGAAAAATTCATTTTCAGTGCAAAACATAAACAAACTCGGTGGCTGCCCCATATAAAAATCCAATATGGCTGAATCGTGTAATTGGCATACTGCTACACCTGTTTGTATTCACCTTGTCCAACATAATTATTTATTGATGGTTCATTTTCCACATGTCAGTTTCAGGATTTAACACTGAAAAAATACTCTGTTCGGTTTCAAACACATCTGTCGAAAAATTGCAACACTGACCACAGGACGTATTCAGCCTTGATTTGGCAGAAAAAAAAGCATTTGCGAAGTTTCTTCAAGTATGGCGCTAAAAATGGAATTTGTCACAAATCTCCTTTGTCGATAACTTAAGAACTGGAACATATTCAGGGCAGAATTGATACTCTCGAGAAAGCTCTAGAGAGGACAGTTGAAGCAAAATATGAATCCAGGGTATTGTACTATTGGTATCGGGTAAAATGGAGTAGGGCTTCTTTGCCCCTATTTGTCAGTTTTCTTCAACTTGAGAAATATGGCGTTGAATTTTTCAAACCCGTTTTACATGAAGAAATTGAAAAAAAATCTAATAAATCGATAAAACCAGCAATCTTTCTGAATATTTTGCATAATATTCGTTATCTATATACATTGCTATGGGACTACTAAATGGACCATTATTACATTGATGTTCTGTGCGAGAGTGTATAAAAATCTGGAATGTGACTGTTATGCGAATAAAAACAAGATGAGACAACACAAGTGGGTTTTAATTTTCAATTTTCGAGAACAAAGCCTATTATTTTATCAGTTTTTCTCAAAGTTGAGTTCTTTTTAAGCTTATTTCTGAAAGAAAATCAAAATCGTCAAAAATCGACATGGGACTTTAATGCGAATTGCGGCAGTTCTGGGGAGGAAGAAAAAGGAATGTGAATGCGAGCATTGGATCAAAGGATCGAAGCATTGATGAAGCACTATCAGTTTGGGCCACCTCAAACCCCCGTCATTAGTCAAATCAATAGAATTCTAACAAACACCGAAGAGGCAATAGGAGGCCAAGGTAGTGGGTCGACACCAAAGCGATCAAGCGTCGTCAGAAGTTACAGTCAGTTAGGTAGAGTGGGAAGAAATGAAAAAAGCGTTAGCAGAATTAACGGCTAAGCTGGCCAAAACAAATCGGCCAAAACCGAATAATAATTCGTCTGATTTTGATATATAAATTACATTTAGGGACTTCGGGAGAGGTTTTTTAAAAAATACAAAACGCGACGTGCACACGGGTACGGGTACGGTTCGAATGGTTTACAGAGGCCTGACTTGCTAACTGAAATGTGCTGACTTATCTACAGACCGGACGCGTGTTGCTGATGTGGAATTCCGCGAAGTACTTTGATCCGCTGCTCCAATTCCTGTAGTCTGTCCGATGCATGTTGCAGTTGTTCTTGTTGTTGTTGTTGTTCGTGTTGGTTTATTGATGAGCTAGATGTTTCGGCGATTTCCGTCGAAGTGTTTTCAGTTGAATTAGGGTTTGTAACTACTCCCCCCTTAAGAAAGGAACGTCCCGTTCCGTATCTGATTATGAATGAGATAAAGATGAACATGATTACAATTCCAGAAAATGAAAATCCTCCAAATAGGCTCCAGAATTTAAAATTGAGTTCGCTTTGCTCCAAGTACACGTGTTCCAAAGTCTTACGGTTCTGAATGGTTTTTGATGAATATCTCCCAAATCGTGATCTTCATGCAGTTTCCAATTCGGTTGAAGATTGTAGAATGCGTTGTGAATAATTTGGGGTTCCTCGGTGTATTCTTCATTTCTAAATGTCTGGTTATTGATTCGAATTGTACAATTCGAAAAAGTGATAAGTAGATTTCCATCAAGAGTGCGATTCTCTGGACCACAATTTGATTCCAACTTCTGGTTCCTGATGTTAGAAATTAAAAGCGTATTATCCGATATAACTTTGTAGATTGTTTGATTATTGAAACCAACGCTGCATTCCGGGTTTCTCCCATTAAGTAAAGCGTTTATGCATCTGTCGTTAAGTTTCCTGAGATACATAAATCGTTGAACGAAATCTCCTGGTTTCTGCGTTGTGAATATACGATCTCCGTTTTTTACAATGAACTCTGGGTACTGTCTGATGGTTTGATTTTTGTGGATCATGGGATAAATCCTGATAATTGATGAAGTAGTGTTTTCTAGCAATGGTACGTGCATAAAGTAGAGTAGTGTTCCTGGACTTGTTGCGAACTTGGGTGTGACGAACTGTAAAGCTTCGTCCGGTAGATGAATGTTGATTCCTTGATCATCAAGTAATCCTTTAATAGTTATTATCTCTTTGATTGATAATATTTTGGTGGTTGCTATGGATACCTTTGACAACATGATTGCGTCTTGGATATCCTCGAGAAGTTTGTTGATGATGTCGATATTAAAAATTGAAGAAATGATTCCGATATCATTCATCAACAGGTCGTTTAGGTTTGCCTGTATGGTTATCTCACGAATTGCGTGCGTGAGTTCCTGGATCCTGTCATTGATGTTTTGGTTTTCCTTTTCCTTTTTAATTTTGATTTGTGTAGCTTTATTTCGCGATGGTCTATATAAGTTTTCCTCCTGTCTTGCTTGACCTTAACCTCTTTGTACCTTGGTTTTCTTTTGTTTCGTATTCCCTGAATTTTATTAAAGACTTTCTTTTCTTTATGCTTGTTTCTATTTTCAAGATTTGATCGCTGATTTTCCTGTAACTTTTCTACTATCTCATCAAAGATTTTATTCCGGTTTTCCAAAATTGTTTCTAAATTGTGGGGTCTCTCTTCTCCATCTCTAATTCCGTAAAATATTTCTACCGGTTTCAATTTTGTGGTACTATGGATGGTGCTATTGTATAGTGTGGTTGCGATACGGTAAACTTCTTTGTTAGATAAATCATCATATTTAGTTTGAACACACTGGAAAATTTCATTAAGCGTAGAGTGGAAACGCTCTACAATCCCGTTGACCTCACTTTGGTTTGACGGAGTGTAGTACATTTCCACTTCTAATCTTTGGAGTAATCCTCTAATTTCGATACACTTAAACGCAGCTTCATTATCACAAACTATCAAACTATCATCAGTTTAATAAGGCCACGTTTAACGTGGGGTATCGATCTGGATTTTATAGGGATAAGCATTGCGAATTTGGATAATTTATCTACTGCCGAAAGAAAAATGTTTGGGCAGGAGATGAAAATGTCAATATGTACGATATCAAGAGGCTTCTTAGGAATGGGGGTGTCTGAAAATGTAATTCTGTAAGGATTTCTTTCATACTTACTCTCCAAACATTTGGAACATAGATTGACAAACGTCTGTATTGCGGAACGCATCTTTGGGAAGAAGAATGTTCTTCGGGTGACCTCATGGTTTTCTTCTACTCCTCTGTGTGCCCGCTGGTGGACTTCGTCAATAACCCTGTTCTGCTCTTCTGGAGTCGTAAGATCCTGCAATATTGATTGGGTGAGTGTGATTTTAAAAGTTTTATTTCTTGAGAAATAATTTCTGTACGCAATCTGCAACGTATTAATCCATTTTTCAGGACATAATATACAGTTACCTCTGGTTGGATGCATGAAATCTCTGAAAATTTTAATAGCAAATGGTATACCGAATGTTATCCTTGTTATGGTTCTCCGAAATACCGAGGGAAAGATTTCGTCGTACGATTCCTCATTCTGTAAGCCTTCTTTGATAAGTATTTGGTTCTTGAAAATGTTCAAAGGTTTTTCAGTTAAATTAATCAAATTTTCGTTATCCGAATCTGCCGAGTGTACGGTGTCGTCGTCTGATGATGACTCTTCGTCCTCTTGGTCGTTTGCGTTTATTTCATGATTGTCATTATTTATGTTTTCTGGCATAATTCTAGACAATCCATCAGCAACGACATTTTGTTTGCCAGGTCGGTATTGAATTTCGTAATCGAATTCCTCCAACCTTAGCTTCCATCTGATCAATCGATCATTGGGAGTTTTCAAGTTCAGCGCATAAGTCAGTGGCTTATGGTCTGTATATAGGGTAAATTTACGACCGTAGAGATAGGGTCGGAAATACTTACATGCCCAATCTATGGCGAGAAGCTCTTTTTCTATTTTGGAGTATTTTTCCTCCGTTTTCGTTAGAGTACGCGATGCATAGGCGATTGGTTTATCCTGGCCAATAGGACCTTGGGATAATACTGCACCTAAGGCAAAATTAGACGCATCCGTCGTAAGAATGAATCTTCTGTTAAAGTCAGGATATTGCAAAATCTGACTGCTACTGAGAATATGTTTGCATCTTTCAAAAGCTGAAACAAATTCTTTTGTATGCGTAATTGTTTCGCCTTTACGAAGCTGTTGAGTAAAAGGCTTCGATATTTTTGCTAAATCCTTAATGAATTTTCGGTAATACCCAATCACACCGAGAAATCCTCGTAATTCCTTTTCATTCTTGGGTAATGGCCATTCTTGAATTGTTTTAATCTTATTTGGGTTGGGTTTAACTCCTTCGGGAGTAACCACGTGGCCAAGAAATGCGACTTCTTTGCGTAAGAACTCACACTTATCTAATTGAATTTTAAAGTTAAACTTTCGCAGTGTTTCCAGTATTTTCTTGAGATTTATTAAATGTTCTTGGAGGCTGGTAGAGTAGATGATAATATCATCCATGTAAACCAGACATCTGACTCCAATATGCTCCCTGAGGATGTTATCCATCACTCTCTGGAATGTGGCGGGTGCATTTTTAAGTCTGAAAGGCATTCGAACGAACTCGTAGTGTCCTCCATCGACACTAAACGCAGTTTTTTCAATATCTTTCTCGTGGACCTCTATCTGATGAAACCCTGAAGCAAGATCTAGGGTTGAAAAATATTGACATCTACCCAGTTTATCCAATATGTCTGTAATATTGGGTATCGGATATTTGTCGTCAATGGTTTTTTGGTTGAGCTTGCGATAATCAATCACAAGTCGCCATTTCTGTGTACCGGAAGCATCGGTCTTCTTCGGTACGATCCAAATGGGTGACGACCAGGGGCTACTCGACTGTCGAATGATTCCTTGGTCTAGCATCTTTACGATTTGTCGCTGTACCTCTTCCCTGTGGCAGAATGGGTAGCGATAGTTTTTAGAATATACTGGAAGATCATCTTTCGTATTGATTCGATGTCTAACAGCGTTAGAAAAAGTAAGCTTTTCATCGTTATCATGACATACTTCTGGGAATTGCGTCAAGAGGTTGATGAGTTTATCTTTTTCCTCTCCATTCAAATGCTCTGTTCTGATTTTCTGTTTTATGGTTGGATCTGACTTTCTCTTCTTGCCAATCTTGTTGAGTGACTTGGAAGGAAGTATCTCCTCAAAATTGAGAAGTTCAGTAAACAAGGCTTCTTTATCGATATCGATATTTGCCTGTTTGTTATCCAGGTTCATCATTGGAAATGTAGCCGTACCGTTTTGAGCACTACACAGAGAAAACAAAAATGGTTTTTATAAATGTTTTACACTTTACATTTAAAAGTTGATTTGTTTTCCTAAGATTAAAAGTTCTTTTTTTACTTTGGAAGTTATATTTTCAATTTGAAAGTGTTTTTTACCTGTACTCAGTGTAAATTTAAAAGTTTTTTCTTTCAGTGTAAGAAATATAGAAATGTCAAATCCACAAAAAAATGTTTGTGCGAAAGTAGCCATCAAAACAGAGTGCAAAACAAAATCAAAATTCGCCCCCCACTGCAAAATTAGTTTAAAATGTCCGCAGCGCAGGAGCTAATTTCTATTTTCGGATTGCTAAGAAAGACTACATTGAACATATTGAACGAAAGGTAGGTTCTGAAGAAGGTTCAGCCACAGTTTCTAAAAATTGCGATAAGTAAATAATGTTTTCTTTGTCTTTATTAATTTCACCAGCCTATTGGAAATGACTCATTCGTACCGCAGTTTGCCGTCTCCCGCCATGATCACCACCTAACGGTTTGCTCCCTGCCGCAAAACTCGAGTGTATGCTGAATCGGAAGCTCCATGCTACGATAAACAGAAGGTAAGTGGTCAATTAAAACTTCCACGGCAATAATCTGAGTTTTGTGTTTTATTCTCAAATTTTAGTGTTTGCAGTGACCCGCAGTGATTCCCCTACGGAGAATGTCGATCTTATTGAAGCTTTCCTTTTTCCTGTTGGATCAGCTAGTCGAAAAAATGAGTCAGTATGGTTCCTGAAAGACCAGCTTGTACTGTGGAACGGGAAGTTGACCATCCTTGACCTGAACCTGGATGTTCATCAGCGTTGAACAGTAAGTACATGTTCTTATTTCAAACCATTATTACGCAAATTTCCAATGTTACTGCATTTGCCATTTGCACAAAAACAATTTATGTATGACGTGTACCTATTAATTTTGGTTCATTTGAATATATTTTAGTGGAATTGGTGTCGAAAAGTACAAACGGCCAGGCGACTGCAGTGATTCTGAGGAAATCGCGGATCGAGACCATCAGCGTCGGAGGACAGCCAGGAGAGGAATCTCCCGTTTTTCAAAATTGAAAATGATTGGAAATAAAATTCAATATTTCTCCTTTCTTCAAAATTTGTCATGTTTTGATTATTCTAATAAGAATATTACCCATATTACCATTTGAAACAAACAATATCATTCTTTCTTTTTTACTGTGTATATTTTTTCGATTTGACAGTTCTACAGTTTATTTTAAAAGCTTGAACTTTCAATTTTATAGTTTGAAATTACTTTCAAAACGGCAGTTTCTAGACTTTAGTTTTAATTTTTCGCAACTCTCTACGAAAAAGAACCAACGCTACTTTTTAATTTTACCAATGCTTTTTTCAATTATACCAATGATATTTTTTTGTGTGTATATACTCCAGACGGTATGATTATATTTTCACCAATGGAAATGTCATTTTCAATAAAAAAAAGTCTCCCTCCGTGGTTCTCACGGGTAGTTGCTTATAAATAATTTCATTCTCATGAAAGTTAATTTGTTCCTTCATTGGGAATTTTTTACTTAGGGGTATCCTTAAGTCATTTATGAGCATTGTGTTGGATGCCGTTTCAATAACAGCACCCATAGATCTCAGTGATTCAAAGCCGATGAGGCCATCAAAGAAATCGTGGAATCTGAAAATAAAGAATTTCAGATCTGGTAAACCGT
The DNA here is from genome assembly GCF_024139115.2 of Armigeres subalbatus. Lineage (NCBI taxonomy): Eukaryota > Metazoa > Arthropoda > Insecta > Diptera > Culicidae > Armigeres > Armigeres subalbatus. Next base: position 373,977,961 of record NC_085141.1, on the reverse strand, counting down.
ATATGAAATTTGCTAATGGATTTAGAAGCGTGAATTTGTCGGTCGTATGTGAACCGTTGATATTTTTTACCCTTTTCGGTGGTCCTAATTGAATATATTTTGCCGGGACTAATTCTGGTGCAATATAATTTTTATTGGCTCCCGTATCGATAAGAAATCTGTAAGGTCTACCAGTTTTCCTTTTGATTTCTAGATACGGAAGAAAGTTGTTGGTTATTCCTCTTCCTGTTTGTTCGTAGCTTCGCAAAAATTTAGCTCCTCTTGCGGTTCATCTGCTGGATCTGTTGCTGTAACATCACTATTATCTTCCTCATAGAGGTATTCGGCATATGGAAAATCTTCATGAATATTGACTTGATTTGGTCTTCTATAAGGAACGACTTGGTTTGAGAAATTTTGTTTGACTTGACCTGACGGATCGGGTTTAATATACGGCAGGGCCGGTCGAGATGGGCCCGGTAAAGCATGATTTACTGGCTTCGGTAAGTATGGCATAAAAGGTCTTTGCTGATTAAACTGATTAGGAACAAATGATTTATTTTATTGTGTTTGAATAAAGTTAGGCCTGTATGGCACTGCAGGCATAAATCCATACGGTCTTGGAATGTTATTATTTATATTTGGCGGAGGTTTTTTCAAAACATCAACTTGCTTTCTTTCTCGTCTTCTACGTAGCGCTGTTTCGTGCTCTGAAGCAACATTGTAAGCATCAGCGAGAGACTGAGGGCGGGTTGATCTGGTTAGATCGGAAGTTACGTCGTGGAGACCGTCGATAAACGCGTTAATCATGAGGGTGTCATAAGTACCCATGATTGCCTTTGCCTCTATAGGTGTATTGTTCAACAAGATTTTTGCGTTGATCTCTGTTAAAAGCGATCTGCAATTTTGATAAAATTCCAATACATTTTGGGCACCTTGTTTTAAATTTGTCATCCTCGATACAAGGATTGATAAATTAGTTTTATCTCCAAAATATTCAATGAGTGTTGATTTAATTTTGTCCCATTCTAGAGGTGTATGATTCGCAGATAAGGCATCATTTGCCTTGTCCTTGATTTTATCTCTTATTACCCCTAACCAAATGGGTACAAGACGAGCATGTTCGTTTTGAGCTACACACGCCTTGGTCTCGTTAAGTTTTTCCTCAACAGAATCAATCCATCTAGGAAGATTCTGTGGGTTCCCGTCAAACTCTGGAACTAAACGAATTAAATCCGGAATTGGGGAAAGGTTGTATTATTGGCTTGCACTTCAGGAACTGCTTGTGCAGATGCCGAAGTGGATGCTCTAGGAGCTGCCGCCAAAGCTTGCAAAGCAGCGATTTGACCTGCTGCTTCTTCGGCTTGTCGACTTTGCCTTTCGACAATGTTCACTAATTCTTCGATCTGCTGTTGCAGATCGCTAACTGACATAGCTCTTGTTGTCATTTTTCTTAAAACTACACTTGCACTATCCACTCGCACTGATCACTTCTTATAGCTAATATTAGTAGTGAAAAATAATAAACTGTTATGGTGAATACCCGACTAGAAGGTCATATCAAAATTATATCATACTATGTTATTATGTTATACTAAATTTTTATAACAAAATTTGTTAGAAACATGGTGCAGGATGTTGTTAAAATAACTAAATTTCTATCAAAACTGCACTACTGGAAACAAAAAAATATCTAATTTTGTTACAATTTTATCATAAAACTAACATATTCTGTTAGAAATATATAACAGAATCAGATACAAAATATATTGTTTCTGTGCAGTTGGAATTTTTACAGGTCGTGATAGGTCTCCAGATTGTGATCAACAATCATATTTTTTTGTTTTTGTCTGAACAAGAATATTTTTCGAGAACATGAAATTAATAACATTACAAATAAGGCAACGTTCTCAAATTATATCAGCGTTGTGATATCTGAGACTTTGCTACATCTATTTTAATTGCCTACTATTGGGCAATTCGGTGTTGAGCATTTTTCAAATCATATTATGATATAATCCTGTTACAATATTTGAAAGATAATGGCTACTGAGAACAAAATTGTAACAAAATAAGTTATAAATATCACAATATGTTAAAATTGTGTTCAATTTTTGTTATGCTCTTCTAGTCGGGTAGTCACACCAGAGAAAAATGATAGACAGATAGTGGGAATGATAGCAAATTTTGAAGGGACTTACCACAAATCAGTTGGTATTCCACCAACGATGCTGTAGAGCGGGTAGGCCGGTAGATCCGATGAGGGTCTGAGCACGAGTCCCAGTGCTTGATGAATCTTCCTGATCGGGGAACACTTTGAGATTCACAAAACCGGCGAAATTTCAATTTGCACAATTTCGGTTCACTCGCGGAGCGCCTTTTTCGATTTTCGGTTTCACTGCACTTTAACGGACCGTTCACTCCCCCCTAACTCGACTGCGCCAATTACATTTAGGGACTTCGGGAGAGGTTTTTTAAAAAATACAAAACGCGACGTGCACACGGGTACGGGTAAAACTAGAATGAGTTAATTTTATTTTCGAATGGTTTACAGAGGCCTGACTTGCTAACTGAAATGTGCTGACTTATCTACAGACCGGACGCGTGTTGCTGATGTGGAATTCCGCGAAGTACTTTGATCCGCTGCTCCAATTCCTGTAGTCTGTCCGATGCATGTTGCAGTTGTTCTTGTTGTTGTTGTTGTTCGTGTTGGTTTATTGATGAGCTAGATGTTTCGGCGATTTCCGTCGAAGTGTTTTCAGTTGAATTAGGGTTTGTAACTTATATACTAACCCATCTCGGGATCCGGAAAGAAAACCGAAACTATTTTCCACCAGAAGCGAGCCGCATCCTCCAGCGAATCAACAGGGGCTCTCTACAGTTCCACGACCGTCCATGTGGCCAAATGGGATGCTCATAGGTGCACCAGATTCGAATATCCGTCGGGCAGAGCGTAACTCACCTAGGCACCGGACCAACGATCAAGATCAACCCAGCATGGGAAGAGCAGCAAGAGAACCATACTCTGACTCTAGATGGTGTCATGGGACGACAGGGAACGGCCAACAGATTAACCGAAGAGGTAGGGATCGGAGGATTGAAGCAGAGGATCATTCTAGCTCGGATTATGACAACCGTTATCGCGGAACACTCAGACCACACGGAGTAGGACCAAACAACAGACAACTGTATCAGAGCCGCATCGAGAAGTGGAAATTATGATTTTCCGGTGACCAGGGATCCGGGATCCGTCGAAAATTTTCTGTATAAAGCCAAGAAGTTGGCAGAGCGCTAAGGGATTTCGAAGGAAATCTTTTTAGGGGATATGTTGCTAGAGAGACCAGCTTTGACTGGTTTTTAACTTTGTAGAAGAAACCTCGATTACGTACAGATTCGGGAATCCGAACATGGACCAGGTTATAGGGTCAAAAATCTATGAAAGGAAACAGCTTCGAGCAGAGTCTTTCATAGCATTTGTTTCGCAGATTGAGAAGTTGTATCGTTTGTTGTCTCGGCCACTTTCAAAGCGGCGCAAATTTGAAGTAGTGTGGGACAACATGCGCCAACATTACAGGTTCAAGATTTCGTTGGTGGAGTTTGAAGATCTCCAGCAGCTGATTCGGCTAAATCATCGGATTGACGCTGCTGACTCTCAGCTTCAACAACAGCCTGGAGATCATCATTTTTGTAGACCCGTTAGCCAGATACCCGAGCAGCACAAGTCATACAAAAATGGTTGCAGCAACTTGATTGTGACTGTATCCGGTCACATATAAGTTGCAATAAGCTATGTGGAACATGTGTGCTGCTAGGGTAGTAGCAGACTTGAAAGACAGTGAGGGCAAGACAGCAATACCGAACAAAACGTTTAACCCATTTTCACAGATTTAGCATATTGGGATCCACAATACTAAATGTCCTAACATTATTTAGAGTGAAAATATTCGACACGGAATGGGATGCCTTACTGGATTCTGGAGCAGGGATCAGTATTTTGAACTCTCTAGAATGGGTAGACCGGTACAGACTGAAAATACAACCAGCGGCCATCCGGGTTACGACGGCGGACTGGTCGACTTACGGTTGTCTAGGGTATGTCAATGTACCACTTTTTTATAAAGAACTAACTAAAGTCGGGAAGAACGAGACTACTCGAGCATGAGATCAGACTGGAGGAAGGCGTCAAACCAAAAAACACACAAATGTACAAGTGCTCGCCTTATATACAGCAGGCGATAGATGAGGAAGTAGAGTGATTTAAAAGTCTAGATGCTATAGAAGAGTGTTATAGCGTAAGGATACGTACCCAATGCGGAATATGCAAGACATTTTCCGGCAATTGGGGAAGGCGAACATCTTTACGGTCATCAAACTCAAAGACGCCTACTTCCAGATACCCTTGAAGCAGGAGTGTCGCAACTACACGGCATTCAGGATGGCAAAAGGCGTATACCGGTTCAAGAAACTTCCCTTCGGATTCACTGTTCACTATATCGAGACTCATGGACAAGGCGATAGGTTTTGATCTAGAACCGTATGTTTTCGTCTACCTCGCGTACCTTCGAGGTACACCTACGTCTAATGCGAATCGTAGCAGAAAGATTGCGATAGGCAGGTCTAACGATATATCAATCGAGTAATCCAGATTCTGCCGAAAACAAGTGGTCTATTTGGGCTACCTTCTCAATGAGAACGGAATGGTCATAGACACGTCAAGGATTCAGCCAATTATTGACTATGCGCAGCCAAATAAACGCTTCATAAAGAAATACAGTAAGGTTACGGATCCGATTATAGACTTACTAACGAAGGAGAGCAAAAAGTTTAAATGGACGAAATCAGCACCGGTACTCGGTAACCGAAATTTCGGAAAAATTTTCACGATCGAGCCTGATGCTTCCGACAGAGCGGTAGGAGCGGCCCTGGTTCAAGACCAGGACGGCGTTAAACGAGTGATATTTTAGCAAAAAGCTCAATCGCACCCAACGTCGTTATTCAGCAGTTGAAAAGGAATGCCTGGGCGTGCTATCCGCAATACACCACTTACGTCATTACGTGGAAGGAACGAGGTTCCACGTGATCACCGACGCCAAAAGCCTGTTGTGGCTTTTCAACGTCGGAGAGGAGACAGGAAATGCCAAATTACTGCGGTGGGCGCTTCGCATACAGTCGTATGATTTCGACCTGGAATACCCGAAAGGGAAAGCGAACATTACCGCTGACTGCTTGTCCCGTTCCATCGAGAACGATTCAATCGTAGTAACGGAACCTGATTTCGAATACGAAGACATGCTAGCGACGGTAAAACAGCGATATTTTTGGCCTCGCATGAATGATGAGGTGCGCAGATTCTGCACAGGCTGCACAGGCACAGTGCCAGGTCAGCAAGTCCGGAAATAGCAACGAATCACCGCCAATGGGTTATCAAAAGTGCGTCGAGTATCCGTGGCAGTTTGTCTCTCTCGACTATGTTGGGCCATTACCACCGTCAGGATCAATATTGCGTCAGGACGTGGTAGGCGCACTTGTCTCATAGTGGCCACGAGCATTTTCAGCAAATCTTGTGCAACCATTTAGAGAAGCCAAAGCTCATTCGTTGCACAGTGTTGGTTTTTGTCGATTTCGTGCGCTTTTTTAATAGCATCGTTTCTGTTGATTTTTTCGCTGTAGTTTGTTTGGAGGAAACGTTAGATATCATAAAGGGCTTTTTTTGAGAAAATCTGTGAAATGATTAATCCACCTAAAAGTGAGATAAAAATTTTACTTTTTCACCTAAACCGTATATGCGCCTAGTGTCTTCGAGAAAGTTGTAGCGGATGGTATTTTAGGCCACTTTGCCAAAATCATGTATCTGTGACTTATACTTTACTAGATATGTGACATTTACCGTGGAAGGCCCCTAAAATCAGTTTTTGAGCATAACTTTTTTATATGTTTCAGGCACTTTTACACCTTCTACAAAGTTGTTTGGCTAATAAAATACACGTTTTTGTAGAACATTGCGAAGCTCTATCTCTTAAAATTGATAAGTTATTTGAGAAAATATGTTTTTTCTAGGGGTATTGGAGAATCGTATAAGTTGGTCCGGCGCAAAATGGCGCAGACAACTTTTAGTTCTCTGAAGCTGCTGTATGTTGACTATTGCCTAGCGATTGAAGCTTGTGTTTACACGAAATTACAAACGAGTTATATAGATTTTAAATTTTCTTGTTTTTGGCCTTACTCGTACACTAAGATTATGTATAGGCTATAGGATCGCACTAAAAACCAATATTTGATGGTGGCCCATAAGCCCATAGTTTTATATAGAAATTCGATAAACTGAGCTGATGTCTGTATGTGTGTATGAGTGTATGTGTGTATGTGTAGACATTTAAAAGACACCTTTTTTGCCTTTCTCGTACACTAAGTGCAAAACTAAAAGACTTTTTTATTAAGACTAGATATACACATAGTGTCTTCGGGAAAGCTGTAGCGGATAGTATTTTGAGCCATATTGCCAAAGACACCCCATGTCTAACTATTATACTTTAAAAATATGTGACTTTTCAATGGAAGATCCCTAAAATCACATTTTTATCATAACTTTTTCTATTTTTCCAAGACTTTTCCAACCTTCTACAAAGTTATTTGTCAAACAAAACTACACGTTTTGTGGAACATTGCGAAGCGCTATCTCTTAAAGCTTAAAAGTTATAATGAAAAGGTGTTTTTCTAGGGTGTTCAGAAATCAAATAGCCTGTTCCGGCGCAAAATGGCCCACAAAACTTTTTAGGATTCAGAAACTACTGTTCTTCTACTTTTCTCTAGTGATTGCAACTTATGTTTACACGAAATTACACGTGTGTTATATAGATTTCAAACTTCCTCTACAAATCACAGATTTTTTAAAGAAACTTCGCAATGTTTATTATTTGAAAACGTCTTTTATTTAAAAAAAAAACCTAAGTTGCGTCTTACAGGGCTGGGCTGATTGATACATAAATGAGCCTTTCATTCTACTATAAAAAGTATGCTTAAAGAATATTTAGTGTACAAGAAAGGCAAAATGCAGAAATTTATAGAGGAAGTTTGAAATCTATATAACACACGTGTAATTTCGTGTAAACATAAGTTTCAATCACTAGAGAAAAGTAGAAGAACAGTAGTTTCTGAATCCTAAAAAGTTTTGTGGGCCATTTTGCGCCGGAACAGGCTATTTGATTTCTGAACACCCCTAGAAAAAACACCTTTTTCATTATAACTTTTAAGCTTTAAGAGATAGCGCTTCGCAATGTTCCACAAAAACGTGTAGTTTTGTTTGACAAATAACTTTGTAGAAGGTTGGAAAAGTCTTGGAAAAATAGAAAAAGTTATGATAAAAAATGTGATTTTAGGGATCTTCCATTGAAAAAGTCACATATTTTTAAAGTATAATAGTTAGACATGGGGTGTCTTTGGCAATATGGCTCAAAATACTATCCGCTACAGCTTTCCCGAAGACACTATGTGTATATCTAGTCTTAATAAAAAAGTCTTTTAGTTTTGCACTTAGTGTACGAGAAAGGCAAAAAAGGTGTCTTTTAAATGTCTACACATACACACACACTCATACACACATACAGACATCAGCTCAGTTTATCGAATTTCTATATAAAACTATGGGCTTATGGGCCACCATCAAATATTGGTTTTTAGTGCGATCCTATAGCCTATACATAATCTTAGTGTACGAGTAAGGCCAAAAACAAGAAAATTTAAAATCTATATAACTCGTTTGTAATTTCGTGTAAACACAAGCTTCAATCGCTAGGCAAGAGTCAACATACAGCAGCTTCAGAGAACTAAAAGTTGTCTGCGCCATTTTGCGCCGGACCAAGTTATACGATTCTCAAATACCCCTAGAAAAACATATTTTCTCAAATAACTTATCAATTTTAAGAGATAGAGCTTCGCAATGTTCTACAAAAACGTGTATTTTATTAGCCAAACAACTTTGTAGAAGGGTGTAAAGTGCCTGAAACATATAAAAAGTTATGCTCAAAAACTGATTTTAGGGGCCTTCCACGGTAAATGTCACATATCTAGTAAAGTATAAGTCACAGATACATGATTTTTGGCAAAGTGGCCTAAAATACCATCCGCTACAACTTTCTCGAAGACACTAGGCGCATATACGGTTTAGGTGAAAAAGTAAAATTTTTATCTCACTTTTAGGTGGATTAATCATTTCACAGATTTTCTCAAAAAAAAGCCCTTTATGATATCTAACGTTTCCTCCAAACAAACTACAGCGAAAAAATCAACAGAAACGATGCTATTAAAAAAGCGCACGAATTCGACAAAAAGCAACACTGTGCGTTGGTGGAATTTGTTTGAGAACTCTATATTCCGGTTGTTCGGCGTCCCGGAGACAGTATTGACCGACAACGGTTCTCAATTCGTGTCGAAACAGTTTAAAGAACTGTTAAACTACTACACACGTTTCGCACTGGTTAACCCCAGCCTACCACCCGCAGGTTAATAATACCGAAAGGGTTAATCGGGTAATCACGACTGCCATACGGGCCACGATCAAAGGAGAGCCCAATCACTGGTCAGATGATTCACAGGAAATTGCGGAGGCTATCCTAAACTCTGTTCACGACTCGACGAAACACAACCCGTACTTTGTAGTGTTCGGCAGGAATAAAATCTCCGACGGATCTGAGTACTCGCGATTTCGCGACAATCTAACAACGACCAACGACAGCGGCGAAACGGCGGCAGAGAAAAGACAAAAGCTTTTTGATCAGATCAAATTGAACCTGTCGGCCGCCTACGCAAAAACATGTCGAAACGTACAACCTACACAGAACAGAACGTACGATAGAAACAGCACCGATAAGAAGCCTGCGAGTTGAAAAACGCGTCTAGACACAGAGAGCTGTGATCGTTCACTGATAATTCAATTATAATTGGGTTGGTAATGACTTCCATCCAGCCATTTGCGAGTTTTGCGGATACGAACACAGATCATTTGCTTTTTATATTTGAAAAAAAAAAGCTTAGGAGGTAGGTATCTTGCTTTTGATAACCGCAATCGGGTTTTACACTCCGTAGGATCCACACGGTTTTGAGGTTCGTCGCTTGACGCCATAGCAGGCGTCCAAGTCACTCAGCCTTTGGGCGAACGAAAGCTTGCCGCGCTTGTGTCACAAAGTATGATGCGTCTCCACTCCACCGCGTATCCACGGGAAAAGCTCATTGAAGCTGAACGACCAAAAATCAACACGCACCGGTTGCGTTGCTCAGCTTTAGTGATGTAGGGGGAGGAATGTCATCACATGTTCCAAAAAATAAAAACACTTCTTTTTTTTTGAAAAATTAAATTTATTCAGAAAAATTAAAAAAATCATTTAAAAAAATCGGGTTTCTATATTTTCTTGTTTATTGTAAATGTGTGTCTCGATTGATTTCCTCTTTGCCTATGCTATTAGATCTGCACGCCGGGTAAATTCTACTTCGTCTCCATGCAGAGATGAATCGTTCATTTAGTGGGGGGGCACAGTTAGGGTCCAATGAAAACAGTGGAAATTACAGAAATAAAAACGTGTATATTTTCGGGGCTGTGGCTACGCTGAAAGTGTTTGGGTTGTGTGTACGTGTTTTGGGGACCAATTTCGATCGGTATGTTATCTCCACGGGTGTTCGTTCTTTCTATTTCTTTTAGCTGGTAGTTGGTAGATTTGTTTTAACTTTTCCGCAATTTTACAATTTTTTTGGGGTAATTTTCTGATCTCTCTCTCTCCTCTCTACGAGTAATTTTCTCTCCTACTACTTTTTCGTTCACTCTTTCTATTCCTTCCTTCTTCCTCGGTAGTCTACTGGTTCAAATTGTGGGATCCGTTGGTCTTGCTTACGGGTTACAAATAGAAAGTGTTCTGTTTCAGTGTGTTGCCAAAAAATTAAACAAAAATAGGTGCTTACTCGATAGGTACTAAAGGTCATTTATATTTTTTGAATTTCGCATTGGTGGTAGTTATAATGTGGATTAAATATAAAGCGCGGCGTTTTTTTTATATTTCACTGTTTTTTTCCAACAAGATCAAATTGAGGGGGCTTCTCGGTTTGTTGAAAGCAGTTTTGGTCAAAGAAGCATCGGTGTTTTCTTTTTTATTCGCGCGCGCGCCTCATGTTGGTTTCTTTTCATCATTTCTCATTTTAGTTTTATTCTGACGAGTATCTCTTGCCTCTTAATCATTCATTCGCGTGCGGAAACGCTCGAAATCATCTAAAAATAAATCGTAACGGTAGAAATGGACTTCCCGGGTTCATTTCTCTGCGGAACTGCTGCATCCGGACATGCCTTACCGTTTCAAACTCGCCGGACGCCTCGACAGCCGGATAGTTCGGGCCAACCGAAACGGCTGATTTGGAATTAAACAACAGTTTGGACTTGGACTCAGCAGAGTTTTCTTTATTTGGCATTCACGTTCAATACTTTCCAGTTATCGGAATGACAGTGACGTTGCTAGTCAATGTAAGATCAGGCTGGGGCTAAGGGTATTCGGGTAGATATTCGGATCTCAAAGCGTCCGGCAGGACGAAACGTGTCGGTCAAATCGGGATCAGACTTCCACTCTAAATCAGAAAGAAAATAGGCCTATGAAGGATTTCTAACTGCTTCTGGCTTTCTGGTGGCATGCTGGACAATGAGAATTCTGTTTTCTGCTCTTTGTTTCCGGTCTCTGTTTACTTCCATTCTATATAAATACAAACTACATTTAATATATATAAGTGCCCATTTTTCCTTCCGCTTCCTTCTTCTCGTTCACTTTCAACTTGTGTAATAGGTTGTTTTTTTATACTTTAAATTAATCTTTTGCTTCGTATTTTCACTATATTAAGTTTCTGAGGTAGTTCTTCTTTCTCTTGTTGTTGTTTTTTGTTTTTTTTTCTTGAAATTTATGTATTTTTCTCTTATAGCGATTACTTGGGTTGGATTTTAAGACGAAAATATGTTCGTATTCTAAACTGATGAACTTTTACGTGCGAATTTTAGATGGGCCGGATTTCCCGGAAATGATCGTTATTTTTGCTTTGAGTGTTCCAGCTGTTTGGCATTTCTGCTCTGTTTCTCTGTCGGAGGTGGAGGCGTTTGTTGATTTGCTGTTTCCATGGTTACTACTGCGACCGTACTGTGTGGGTTATTTGGGGATGCGTTTGGTGTGTGGCGTTTATATAAATATTGGGATATGGGTGGCGTGTTTATGGATGAGTGTAAGTCCGGTTGGTAAAGTGTATAAGTAATCTATTGTTTGATGTGTGCGTGTAAAAAAAATAAATTGACTATTGGAGACACTGCCGTTTCGTAACAGAGAAAACAGCGGTGCGGATACTTATGAGCAAGTGTGTGTGCTTTTGAAATTGGGTGTATATAAATATAAACATTCGGCGGTTGCGTGTCAACAGCTTTTAAAAAATAAAACTGTAGATTTGGTTTGAAATATTACTGCTATTTTGATTTGAGTTTGACCTAGGATAGTTTGACAGGTTTACTTTGTTTGCATGTATGTGTGTTTGTGTGGCGTGTTAAGTTTGTTGTTCATAAACCAAAACAAAAATTTGGATCATAATAGCTTGATTGTGTTTTGTGTCGGTGTTAGAATAGAAATAAGAATAAAAAAGTTATAAAAATATAATCTTTATGCAATAATATTGATTCATTTTCCACATTATTCAACACATTATTCATTTTTACACAAAAACTATAGTAATTTTTCTTCTTGAGGAAGATATAAATACAGATAATGACAAGATTATAAACTATTATCACACAGGCATGTCAATATTTGCATTATATCCTAACTCATAACTAATTTTCGTAACATTTCTGTATTTTTGTTTGTTTTAATAATTAAACAATGATAAAAATAAAAATATATATTATAATTTACGTTTCTCATTTTCTCTTATTTTTTCTCTTTAATGGGCTCGTTTTTTTTTATTATTCTTTAGACTCATGCTACTGCTGGTGGTGTTGATGCTGAAAGTTTTCAAAATTCAACTGCTACTAATAATTTGCTTGTAGAAAGTTTTGCTCTTCGCTTACAATACGGCGAACCAGGGGGGAGGGGGGTAATTTCTTGGTGAGGAAACAAAAACGGACATTGGGAGGAATCAGGGAAGGAGATGAACGGGTGCGGGGATGATGCTCCAGAATCGCCACCTACTTAATTACGTTGTAGTTCAGTCTCCTTGTGTTGGTGGTGACGGTGCCGTCGCAATTTTCTTTGTATGTTTGTAACTCTCTGTGTTTTGTTCCGGATTATGGAAGGATTCAAGGATGCGGGATGGGGTGGGGGTCGCGTTAAATTACTTAAATAAAACGAAGATAACTATAGTCCTATATATTCTTGTAGCGCAGCGTGAACTCCGTGGCTGCTTTTGTTTGGATGTGAGTTTGCATGCATGATTTTTTTCCCCAGTGTTCAATCGGATTAGCCTTTTGACAGCTCTCCCGAAGTAGGCTGTTGGTATTTTTCGATGTGGGTGGGGTGCTGCGATTGTGTTTTTATTTTAATTTCACGTTTTCGTCACGGTCGTCAAACAAGTGATGGATGCGCAGCTGCTTTTATGTGGAAGAGTGTGTTTAAGGGAAACGATCGAATTGCAAACAAATGAGCTGTTGTGAATGAAAATGTTTTCTGTTGGTAATCTTTGTTAGTAGTTTCTTCGCGCGATATCTAAACTTAAAATTTACGTTTTTTTTTCGATAGCTTTAGTAGTTTTTGATAATCGATCCAATCATTATTTTTTTTATCCATTTAGTAGTTTATAATTTAGTTTTATTTCATAATATAGTATTTCTCACCACTTCAAAAAGACTTATGATTCTATTTCAAATTAAACGAAATTATTTTAGAAATGTACTCTTTTTAAAAGAACAAAAAATAGTTTTGTAGAATTCATGATTTCTTCTTCTTTTAGTAGTAGATTTTAGTAGTATTAGAAGTAGTAGCATTAAATAGTAGTAGAAGTAGTATCAATAATCAAATCTAAACCCATGGTTTACTCCGAATATGACATTTTGTTTTGCATCCTTCCTGTGTTACGTTCAATGTTCGGTTATCTCCCTCTCTCGCATGTCAAAACCGAATCATAAAATAAACAAACAAATGTCCGAATTTCCGAATGTGGTGCTGCTGGGTGGGTGTGGCGATTGTGTCGGATTCCCCGTGTATTTAATTCTGGCCTGCTTTGCCTCGGGAGAGTAATATGGTTTCGCGAAAGGAATCGAGAAATGTCTGCCTAAATGTCCAGCCAAACCTGCGTGTGAGTGTGTGTGTGTTTGAACGAAATGGCGGATGTTTCCATGTGGTCTGGCGTTTCATTTCAAAAGTACAATTGGGTTTTCTTTTCCTTTTGTGTGTATTTGTGAGATTTTGCTTGTTTAATCCTAAATATTTTCTCGCATTTTGTTCTATATATCAATATGAGGTAAGAATGTTCCATTCCGTGTTATCTATTTCATCAAACGTTTTCTATTTTGTATATAGTTACTTGTCTCAATCATCGAATATAATATGCATGTTTGTTTTTTGTTTGTTTGTATTTGTGTCTGTATCAGGAAGTTTTCGATCCAAGTAGTGTTAAAAATGTCATTTATTATTATTTTCTTTATTTGATGCATGTACTAACGAGAAGCGAGGAAACCGGATTTCCCGTTCGCGGACTGCCCAAGTCGACAAGGTGACCTCAATTGTTTTTAATTCATCTTCTTGTTTTTGTTTGATTTCAAAAACGATCTCCCGATCAAAGCAATCGGTTTCTGTAAGTGCCTATGTGTGTCGGTTATGAAATGTCAGATTTTTTATACCGCGCCGTACAGTGTTGCCAAAAATTATTCCTATATCCTACCAATTATATGATTTTTTTGGGTTATATTATTATTTTTGTTATCTGTGTGGTTCACATATCAAACATGTTTGCTATAATTTTGAGTCTCAATTTTGTGGTTAGGTTATCTAAAATTAATGCTAGTGCAAACTTTTTTTTTATCCAGGCATCGAAACATTTATCTTGATGCGCTTATATTTACGTGTCATTTCATCTAATCTTTTAGCTTCTACAGATTCAAGGAAAATGAAATTGGTTATGTCTATTTGTTTATACGATTCACGATCACCTTGCCTACTCTGCTTCGGTTATGTGTTTGTGTGTTCAAAATTCTTTTTTTTTTTGTTCAATCTTTTCTTCATATCGAGATGCGAAATGCGATTTTCATTGTTTATTTTTTACATCATAAAATATGCCAAAAGCAAATGGTGATTTTGTCTATGTTCAGTTGTAGCATGTAGCCATGTAGTTGAATCTAAAGATGTGGGTAGTGCAAATTATAGTTCGAAACTTTTCCGCTACGGCTTTGCTTGTTTCGTGATTTGTTTATTCATTTCGTCATATTGTTTATGGGTTTGCTCCAACGTTGTGAAGTGCTGTGTTATGCCAAAGTTAACATGTTTTGTATCTTCTTTTCATGGGACTTCTCGAGTGACTTAATACCGTTTTCCAATCAGTTTGTTGTTGTTTCTGTTGTCATTTTTTTTTCTGTAATTGTTCGGGGAATAATTCATCATTGTTAGATTTTTGTATTTGTTGTTGTTGACCTCTCAAAATTGGTCTTCCATACTCGGGGGCTATATCTCTGTTTTGTTGTTTATTTTCTCTCATGGTCTGTCAATCAGATGGTTTCTGCTGCCAATGTTGTTCGTTTAGTTGTTTTTTGTTGTTTCAATTGTTATCATTGCAATTAAATTAAAAAAAATCGTTACTGGAACCGCTGGATAAATTCCCAACAGTTTGCTATTCAAATGTTGACGTTCGTTTTGTGACATGTCAAAAGAATGATAAAATTTGACAGATAAGTCGCTATTAACGACATCGGAAGCTACTGTGGCATCCATAAATGCTTGTAAAATGTTGCCTTTTTATATCAATTTATTAAACTTAAAAATCTGATGTCCGTTGGACTAAGAGTTTCCGCCCACAAAGAACATTGTCCATCTATCTTCGGTTTGTACTATTTCAATTTGTACCACGAAAAAAAAGGTTCGTTCTTTCCGCATTCAATATAAAGCATTCAGCGAATGATGTTTGTGGGTGTTTCATTCGATGTAATTCAGATTTAAAAATAAACTAGGATAGATAAACAAAGCAAAAAAGAAAACTTTGTTTCAAGATGTTTTGGAAATTATAGAAGAAGCGCAAAGAAACAGATGCCTAATGCAGCACATCTGCCATAGTTACTCTTTTTCGCAGGAAAGGGCCGTTTGGATGAAAGGGCGAAGCTATTTGGAAAAAGTTGTTTGGACGATTGTACCATTTGGCCAGACAATCCATTAGGTTGAAACCCATCTGGACGAAAGTTTCATTCAGCCGAACGGTCATACGGTCGAATATGTTATTTGGCCGAACAGGTCATTTGGCCGAACAGGTCATTTGGCCGAATAGGTCATTTGGCCGAATAGGACATTTGGCCGAATAGGACATTTGGCCGAATAGGACATTTGGCCGAATAGGACATTTGGCCAAATAAGTCATTTGGCCGAACAGGACATTTGGCTGACAATTGAGCTAACAGGTCATATAGTCAAATTGATTATTTGGCCGAATAGGACATTTGAACGAATAAGTCATTTGGCCGAATAGGAAATATGACTAACAATTGGTCGAACAGGTCATTTGGCCGAAATGGTCATTTGACCCAACGGGTCATTTGGCCGAATAGGTCATTTGGCTGAGAATTGGCCAAAAAGATCATATGGCCAAAAATGTCTTTTGGCCGAAAATATCATTAGACCGAAATGGTCGTTTGACAGAAATGACCATTTGACCGCAAATGTCAATTGGCCGTACGGCCTTATGACCGAAAATGCCGTTTGACGTCTCACTTTTCATTTCTCACTGAATTAAAAGTCGGCAGTGAGACATTTCACTTCTCACTTATCATTTCTCGCTTCTTATTTCTCACGTCTCATCTCTTACTTTTCACAGTGAGAAGTAAGAGGTGAGAAATGAGGAATGAGAAGTGAGAAATGAAAAGTGAGAAGTCTCATTTCCTACTTCTCACTGCGCACTCCTCATTCCGCGATTCTCACTTTTCACTCAGGGGGAAATGAGAAGAGAGACGTCTTTCACATTACTCATTCGGCCAAATGACAATTTCGGCCAAATTACCCTTTCAGCCAAACGGCTTTTTCAGCCAATTGACTTATTCGGCCAAACGACAATTTCGGCCTAATGATATTTTCGGTCAAATGACTCATTCGATCAATCGACTTTTTCGTCCAAATGTTCAGTCGGTCGTAAGTCGCTTTCTCCCAGATCGGTTTTCGGCCTAACAACCTTTACGTCCAAACGTCCAATTAAAACCAAATGGAACGGCTCGGTAAGATGACTTTCAGCCAAACGTGTCATTCGGCCATGTTTCATGCGTCCAAATTGGCTTCTAGGCGAATGAGTTTCAGCCAAACGACCCGTCTCCCTTTTCAGCTACGAAGTAATTTTTTTGTAAGCAGACAATCGGACATCGGTGGCGCTTTCATCTGTTTTATCCATTCGTACTTGACAATTGCGCACATTGTGTCCGCTTGAGCGCCCTTGGCCGTCCGTTTCTCCGCGGAAGAAGTATTTATATCGAAAGTTTGTGTATCCGTGGTCAACAAAATTGTTTGTCAACAAACCTAATCGAGAAAAACTGTCAGCTGCTCTAAACGGCAACAGCGAAAGAAAAAACTTTCTCAGTGTGCTGTGAAAAAAATGTCAATCCAAGGTCAGCATTTGTACGAGCTCGGCGACCTCCGTCAGGGAAACGATCAAAACTGGTCGTTTCAACGTCAAAATTCGACGCTTTCCAAGACAAAAGTTGCGTCTTTCGTAGAAGTAAAATGCCAACACTTTTCCTCCATTCTGGACAATTTTTGCAACTGTCAAACTGTGTAATATTTTTTTTCTGCTTGTAAGTATGTGTGTGTGATCGTTTCATTTCTCTCGCTCTCGCAATATCACAACCATCATTTCCTCATATTTTCAAAAAACAAACAAACGAATGGAATCCGTTTGACGGCGGTGTACTTGGCACAACTAAATAACGCGCGCATTAACCTCACGATTCACGTCTTTCCGCTTTCAACACGAAAAGTAAACAACAAAACCTAAACATCTACGAAAATAAACAAAAATAATAGGAAAATAATATGTAGGCGTGTACGTTCTAAGTTTCTAAATTCAAATTTTGACCATAGCTGACCCTCTTGATCGCTCTTGCTCACGTCCGTCAAGGTTCGGTTGTATTTATACAAATATTCAACGATATTATAGCCTCTAGGATTTAATAAATATTAAATTTTTTAGCTAAATATCTTTTTCTTCTTTTTTACTCTTTTTTGCTTTTCCCTCTCAAATATATATATAGTATATTTTCAATATAATATATATAATAAAAAAATCTAACAATTGATTTTAGTCACTTTTTCTCCGAATTTCGATTCCCTCTCTGTTTTGTTTTCAGTTTCTTTTGTCGCTTAACGCGCTCGATTTTCGAGCATTAATATTCTCTTATGTCCCTAAGTTTTAGGTAAAAGTATCTCGTGTGGTATCGGTTTCTACTCTCCTCGACTTCTCCTGCTTTCTCTCATCATCCCTCGTCCTCTCTCATCGCTCTATGTGCCGATACTACTGTGGGAATTTTGTATGATTTTAGCCCCGACATTGAACACGCATCTCGCACGAAAAATGTGCGATTTTGCGAGTTACATTTTTTCTTTTTCTTCTTCTGCTCTTCAGTCACGAATGGTTGCTATTAGAATTGATTTTTGTTTTGTCGAATTTTGAGAATAATTTTGATCGCTTCACAAGTTGTCTGCACGGGTTTGTGTTTCGTTTTTCTTCCTTTGCTGCGCCTGTGCAAATTTTGGTAAACCCTCTCTCCCTGAAGTGTCTTGTTGCTTCCTTGTCAGTCCACAGAATAATGATTTTGAAAGTTTGTTTGTCGTTAGTTGCCAAAGAAATGCGTAAATTTTGCGTCTACTACTAAACTGGAGTCCTCCGGTGTCTATCTGCTAGCTTGCTGCACCTTCTCCTAATACGAGTGGAAGGCTACTTCTTTAATACGGTTGAAAGGCTTCGATAAATTTGGAATCGACGAACTGGCCTCACTGCTGTCACCGGCAACAGCACGACCAGTCCGAATGAGATCTTGAAGTTCGAAAGTTTTTAGTCGGGTTGCATGTCATTGTTGAACACACGAGTGCTGAGGTTAGGTGCGATGAAAAAACTGGTTGGCAGCACTGCCGTTGTGGATTCGGTTTTTTTGTTCTAACTATTGCGAAAAAATGTCAAATAAAGTTAAAAAATGGAGAAAATTCAACGCTTTATACTATTTTGATTCTGTTTGCTTGCTCGTTGAGGTACGTGTCCTATCTATTGTTTGGTTAATATGTTAGAGGTTCTATTAGTATGTGTAGTTTGATTGTTTTATTGTTACGATTGGTTCTGTAAGGTGGTGAGGTTATCCAGCAGATGTTTTAATATAAAAACAAAAATAGAAAACAAGAATAATAAACAACAGTTAAGTGACGTTAAGTTAAACAGCTGTTATGAGGTTAGTTTGAGAGCTTGTTCATCAGACATTTTGCGAGTGTCTATTTAGACTCTTGCTGGGACAAGGGTGTGAATCGCAAAGGAGACTTATGCGATGATTTACCCCTTTTCCAATAAAACTAACAATGCATAAATTTCGTCAACGTCAATCATTTGCATGGTCTTCTATTTGAACGAGGGCAAATCTACGAAAAGTGCTTTCTTTTGCGATTTCCTTCCTTATTCTCGCAAGAGCATTGTTCAAAAACCGAAAATCGATTGGCGCCCAACAAGTTTATCGCTGGCTCCCATGCTCACTCGCAAATTGCTGAATCCCATCAATTGCTGTAGGGGGTGGGGGAATGGGGGAAAATAGTTACTGGGAAAATATAGCTTTCAACAAGTAGAATTATGTTCAACAACAAGTTAATAAAAATTGATTAATGCACCTTTGAGTGAGTAAAGTTGAAACGTATAGTTTTCATCGTCTAGTGTTTTGTGAGTGAGTTCTTGCATTGCTTCACCGTAGGAAAATGTAAACAATAGAGCCGTCCGACCGGTACGCGGTCAGCGACCTTCGTTGCGCTTGATTCTATCGGCTAATGTCCTAACGAATAATGACGCCATTGAGGCTTCCGCTACTACAAGTCCCAGTGAGCTTGATGATGACTTTGTCTCATTATGGTTGTGTAAGTTTGCATTAGTGTCCTTTGAGTTTTGCATATGGATTGTAAAGCGCCCGCACATACATCACGTAACACTTTTCGAAATCGGCCGACGACATCGAAATGTCGCCCAGTGCTTCGGGAGTCAAGCGTTACGCAATCTACGGCGGTCACCTGTAATGCACTTTCATTGAGGTATTGATGTTCTCTACAAATGCGACCCCCAGAATCTGAAGACGTCGTCGCCGTCGGTTGATCGGAACGGTTGGTGCGCTTCCTCCACGGTTGCTATTTTACCTTAATCTCTAACCTCTAACAATACCTTTCCTCTCAGTTCTCCTGTGTTTCTGTCAGCACCGAAATCTAAGGCAATCGACGGTTCATTCATCTCTCTTTCTAAACGCGTTCTTGCAATGTTTGGCACTTTCTCCCCTTCTTGTCATTCGTCAACAAACTGGCAACACTCTTTCTCTTACGCGGAAAAGAGCACCGAACGCAATCTCTCTCTCTTTTGCTTGGTTTCTTAATTAAATCGATCTCTTCCTAAACACTAGTTAAAAAAAACAACATTCGCTTACGCGCTCGCAAACTTGCTTAATGCTCATTACAACGTCTTACCGTGCAGGGGGAGGGGCAATAGTGCCCCCGAAAAACTTCGCTCGATCCTCGATCCTTCGATGGGAAAAGCTATCAAAAAACAGTGTGACAACCGTGTACGCGCGCTTCCGTCTCGTTCTCTCGTTCCCAAATGGAAACTACGCTTTTGTATCGTGACTCCGAGCCCCGCCCACTGCGGTGGGCACTGCCACGCCACAGAAAGCGACGGGGTCGGAATCCATTTTATGTTTTTTTTTTCAATCAATCCGAAAGAAAGTAAGGTAAATATTTTTGGTTTTTAGTTTTCCATTCTGTTGTATAAAGCAGAGCAATATTTTGAATGCATTCTAATATGCGGCTGCAGCGCTTGCGCTGACTGATGCGAAAAAACTTTGGATGGGAATGTAAATTTTAAACTGTAGTGCCTAAATTCGAAATATGTTTTGCTTAGCTAGAGAGATTTCTACGGTTAAAGACTGATATTCTGGTACACAATTCTTCCAGAAGCCGATCGGGGTCCGAGAGGGCTTCGTTCCTGTGTAGGAACCAAAATTTGATATTCTAATCCGGAGCATAACCTTCTGCTTGGAATAGTTTTTTTATATCTTGCGTTGGGTTGGTTGCTACCACTCTGAAACGAAATTGCGGTGACTCATGTTGTGAAGCAGGGCCTACCGCTGCTTCCGCTTCTAGTGTGATACGATTGATACTGGAAGTAGTTGTTGATGTGGTAGAAGTTGTTGTTGTTGTGTTAGTTGTGTAGTTGTTGTTGTTGTTGGTAGTGGTGGTGACTGTGCCGTTGAGGGCGGCACTGGTAATTGCAGCTGACGGCCATCAGCGACGATGACGACGACGATTGCAGATTTTGATTATGCGCTTGTACTGGACGACGGCGGCTGTGCGGTGGCAGCAGGCGTGGACGAGGTCGACGATTGTTCCTTCGCCTTCTGGGCTTTCTGCCGGTTGGTTGCGGGCGGGGGGTTCGTGGCCAGCATCATCGTCCGGATGCGTCGTTGAGCGGACTGTAAAGAGGGTGGAGATGGAATGACCGATTTTAGAAATTGCTTAAAACATGGAAAAGGACGACGCATTTGACTGGTGAACCTAGTGGGAGATGCCAAGCTTTACTGAACTACGAACATAAGACAGCAGCAGTACTTTTCTGACGATTTTATTCGCCTAGGGCAGCGGTTCTCAACCTATGGTACATGTACCCCTGGGGGGAATATCGCTGGCCCAGGGGTACCTTGGGCAACAATGCGTAATGAAAAAAAAATTTAAAAAAAAATTGTTTTCGCTAAAATTTAGGTCTTCTGAATCGTAATTTTATAGTAGTTCTATAAAAACACATGAATATTAGTGCTTGGCAGTATTTCCTTCTAAGCTCCGAAAACTTTGAAACCAAATCCACAACCAACAGTAAAGGCTGGATCCCAATAGCGCTTTGCGCGTCGCGTTGTACTGGGCGTTGAAGTCAGCGTGTTGTACTAAAACGTAACGCCAATGATCGTGACGCATTCACGTCCACTATGCAACGTCAGCGTTGTGCGTTTATTTAACAACAATAATGTTTAAAACAATAATGGATTTAAAAATGCATGATTTGTTGCTCATCAGAATTTTTTTTAAATAAAGTGAGAAAATTATTAACGAACTTAGCAATCAGAAAGAATATAAAATCGGCTATAACAATTATTATAAAAATTCTCTAGTTTTAGAAAACTAGAACCATACGTCTGCATTTCTGAACTCTCTGAAATAATATTTATTATAAAATAGGCAGAAAAAAACAATATGCTTTTTCCAGGAATTCCTCCGACAATTGCTCCAGGCATTCTATCAGGGATTCTTTAGGAATGCCTCCAGCAACTTTTTCGGCAATGTCTTCAGGAATTCCACCATCAATTTCGCCGGGAATTGATCCGAAAATTCCACCATTATTTACTCCAAGAAATCCTCCACGAACTCCTTTATAAGTTCTGCAGGGAATTCTTAAGATAATTCTTTCGTGCTGTTTCTCATAAAAATTCTTAAAAATTGCACCGTAGAATTTTTAAGAATATTCCGTGGAAATTCCGCAGAAAGTTTGAAAGTGTCGACCAATTTCTGATGAAAATTTCAAAGAATTTCTCCAGGAATTTCACCGAAAATTTATACAGAAGTTATACCGAAAATGAATTCAACAATGGAATTTTCGGAGGAATTCCTACATTACTTCCCAATGAAATCCTAAAAGAATTTCGATGGAAACTTCAAGATTTCCACTGGGTGATCCTCCAGGAGTTTCTCCGAAAATTTCTCCGGGAGTTTCTCAGGGAATTCTTTCAGGATTTCCTCCGAGAATTATTCCGGTAGTTCTATCGGAAGTTCCTACGGGGGTTCGTCTGAAAATTCTTCCGGGAATTTCTTCAGAATTCCCTCCGGAAATTTATTCAGGACTTCTTTCTGGAATTCATTTAGGCTTCTTCAGGAATTTATATTGAAATTCCTTCAGAAGCTCCTCCGAGAATTTCTATGGAAGCTCCTCAGGGAATTCTCCGAGAGGTCCTTTGATGATAATGATGGTCCAGCTACATACCCCTACAAAGGTTTCAGCTAGACGAGATTCGTCTATAAGATGAAAATTTTTTCCGAGAATTCTTCTGGTAACTTCACTGGCAGTTCCTCCGGGGGTTCCTTTGAAAATTCTCCCGGGAGTATCTTCAGAAATTTCTCCAGAAGTTCCTTCGAGAATTCCTCCGAGAGTTCCTTCGGGAATTTCACCAGCAATTCATCCGGGAGTTCCACCAGTAGCTCTTCCAAAAAATCATTCAGGTTTTTTTTTTTCAGGAAATCATTTAGGCTTTCTTCAGAAATTTAGCTGGAAATTCCTCCCGAAGTTCTTCCGATAGTTTCTCTGGAAGTGCCTCCGGGAGGTCCTCTAGGAATTCTTCTAGGAGTTCCTCCTGAAATTCACCGGCAGTTCCTCCGGGTGTTTCTCTGAGGAGGAACTCCCAGAGTAATTTCCGGAGGAATACCCGGGAACGTTATCAGAGGAGTTCTCGGAGGAACTGCCGGTGAAATTTCTGGAGGAATTTCTTGAAGAACTACAGAAAGAACTTTTGGAAGAAATCCTGGAGGAACTCTCGTAAGAACTCCTGGATGAACTCCCAAATGAACTTCCGTAAGAATTCCAGGAACTCCTGGAAAAAATCTTAAAGGACCTCCCGGAGGAACTTCCAGAGAAATTCTCCAAGGAACTTCTGGAGGTATTTGTAGATAAATTCCTAAAGAAAGCCTAAATAAATTCCTGAAAGAAAACCTGAATGAATTCTCGGAGGAACTACCGGAGGAATTTTCAGAGGAACAGTCGGTGAAATACCCGGACTTGAATTTCTAGAGAAACTTTCGCAATCCCATTTCCCGTGAAATTCCTGCCAAATATCCTCCAGGAATTCCCTGTGAAGTTCCTGGAGAGATTCCCGGAGCAACTCTTGAAAAAACTACTGGAGGAGCTCCCGGAGGTACTCCCACAAGCACTTCCGGAGGAATTTCCACAAGGAAGTCCTGAAATAATTCTTGGAGAAGTTCCTGAAGGAATTTCCGGAGCAATATCTGAAAAAAATCCGGTAAAAATACCAGGAGAAATTAATGCAGAAATTCCCAGATGAAATCCTGAAAATATTCCCAGATGAATTGCTGAAGAAATTACCGGATGAATTCCCGGGGGTTAGTTCTGGAAGACCTCTTGGAAGATATCCTGGAGGGACTCTCAAATTAATTTTCGAATGAAATTCTTTAGTAAATTCCTGATGAGGTCCGGAAAGAATTCTAGGACAATTCCGAGGAAAAATTCCCGGAGAAATTCCTGAAGGAATTCCTGGAGAAGTACCTAAAGGAATTCCCGGAAAAATACCTGGAAGAATTTCAAGGATTTCAAGGAGAATTCTTATCGATCCTGGATACCCTAATAAGTTTTTGGGAATCTTTTGAATTTCAACCACCTATTTCTGGATGTTTGTGGAACGTAAAGTTCGCATGTTTAAGGTAATTTATTTCAGTACCCGTTCAATTTTTTAACTAATTAGGGGGGGGGGCGACGGCCTCCTGTCCCACTCTGGCTACGCCCTTGTGCGCAGTGAGGCCCCTTTTTCATGAGGCGCCATATAAGATGCTCAGAAGCCTTCTTTTAAGTGGCTAAAAAACCGCCGTTCAAGACCCTACCTGACCAGGAATGCATAACAAAATTATATCTCGCTCGTCAAAGATCTAGATGTTTCACTGGACAGTAAACTTCGTTTTAGTGAGCACATCTCAACCACAACAGTTAAAGCTTTTGCTATATTGGGACTATAATTTTTGTTATTTTAACAACTAACCAGCAAAATTCATAACACATTTTGTTACAATATTTTTCTGAAATAAATAACTTCCGTTGTTATAATTTTATTATGCATTATTGATCGGTATGAACCCCAATTCAATAGGCCTTTCTTTGAGAGGCTCGTAAGCCATTTTTCAAGAGGCTCGAAATTCTTCTTTTAAAAGGCTCAAAAGCGTCTTTCTAAGCAGCTCAGAAGCCTTCTTCTAAGAAGCTCAAAAGCCTCCTTTCGAGAGGCTCGTAAACCTCTTTCAAAAGGGCTCGGAAGCTTCCCTTCAAGAGGCTCGGAATGGTTCTTTCAAGAAGCTCAAAAACGTCTTTTCAAGATGCTCAAAGACCTCCTTTTTGTGTGGTACTACATGATAAACATAAACAGAGCATGCCACGTTGTACCTGTCATATGACAATGATACGCACTTGCGTTCATTGCAAGTATTCACGCATCGTAGCAACCCAGAATATCTCTTCCTCATTGAGCTCCAAGAAAACTGACATGTTTTCCATTTTTCTGTACTACTCTTTAAGTGAGTACTACTCTTTAACACCATTGTTGGAAAATGGCGTATACGTCACTTTGCCAGATTACGGCAGTATAGCTATCTTCGAAACTGTAATAAATCATCCAATAAGACAATGAATGTCAAATGCTTTATCAACTTATGAGTGGTATTATGGTTATCTTGAAGAGCCCTATAAATCTAATATTGAGAGCTGTTATAACACCACAATTTTTTGGTCTCAAGTTTATCCTACGAGTAACCTCAATAAAACTTCGTGGTTTCCATAAGATTTGAAATGACATGGCCCAAGAACAAACAGTCATTATGAAATATCAAAATATTCGCAAATGTTGCGGATAAGCAGTTTGCTGGACTTGATATAATAGATATCTGCAGAAAATACAAATAATTAGAAGATTTATAAATACTTAGAAGGTATCAATAGACGTGCTTGATGAATAATATGCGTAAAGGCAAGATTCTTTTTCGGAACATCAGATGATTTACTAAAATTTAATGAATTAATCTATTTTAACTTTTATATTTGAGTTCACCTAGGAATGTTTTTTGTTCATCATTATCCAATGGAGATATCCAATCCAATTTTTGTTCATTAGTAACCAATTAATTATGATACGAAAATTAACACCACGGTGATCAATAAATACTTATCTCGTTAAGTAGTATTGAATGAAACGAGTGACATTCTGCAAAAATAAAGTATTGCGGTTCCGATGTCATTTCAAGTCTTCTATTTTCTATTTTTCTTGCCTATTACTTTCCATGTGGAAATTTTCACCAAAAAAATATTGCTTCCACCCATGTTATCTAATCAACAGGATAATCAAAAAGGAAAATGAAAAAGTGTGAAAAAGTACTCTAGCTTATTATTTCTAGGCTATTTCCTTCAATTTCCTGAATGTTCTAGAAATGAAAAAAACTGCTATGTTATAAGATAACTGCTCATAGTGCCATGTTGAAAAGAAACATCCTTCTGATCGACCAACATTTTTTTTTTTGCGTAAACCCCTTCTAATCTGCAATTAAACTGCAATTAAACATGACATGGCGTTTTATGACGCTCTTATTATCAGCCTTGAAATGCCTTTGAAGACGTTCTCAAGAGTGGTCCATTTGGTCATAATCTACTCTTGTAGTGGCCATCAGGAGGTTTTCATGCAATTTTTTGTTTTGTCGTTGTTCTTAGAAATTTGCTCTCCAAAACTGCTAATAGAATATCATAAAACTTGACATGTTACTTGGGAAGCTTATGTATCAACTGAAAAAAATAATTTCACTTGATAATGAAAATTTCAGCCAACTTTATGAAGAGCCATATATCCCGTTACTTTTTAGGTCCTTTTTGAATATATCTTATCCACGCTTATAAATGAAATTTATACCAAAACAAAACAAGGGATACCACTCAAGAAAAAGGTTGAGAACCGCTGGCCTTGGGCTTACGGAACCTCTCGTTCATCAGATGCAGTTGATACACAATGTCTTCACTTGGAAACTTGCAATTTGTTCTATGTTTTCGATCTGTTTTGTAGTCAAATGATAAATTGATCGATTTGAAAGTTTTTTTCAGCTTAAAAGTCTGATTTTGACAGTGAAACTCTCAGAACAAAGTTTGGAAAATAATCAAATTAACTTTTACATTGCTCTTATTTGGCAACATTGACAGGTAGAAACAATAATGTAACTGTCTGGCCACGACCATTTGTCAGTTGCAGTTGCGAGGGCAGCAGGGACTATGTCCAAGGGCTTGACGATCCCTCCCCAAGCTATCTGCGAGTTGTGGTGCCTGCCTAGGATGTGGTGGGGTTTGACAGTGGGCTCTGTTAAACCTCTATAAAAAGGTGCATGTATCCGCAAGTAGGCTCCGCCAAAGCGACCGTGTGCCGCTCAAAGCGCACAAGCCCAAGTCCTGGTGTTAGGTGGGACGCTAAACATAACTGACACGACGGCCCTCCGACGAGACAGGAGGTTTGCGTAGGTCCAATAAGCCGCCTTTAAAAACAACCATTACGAACGACATAGAAGATAATACGAGTCGATATAATCGGCAACGACCTAGGCGACGAATAAAGAATCACGATTTGAAGCTTGTAACATGGAACTGCAAGTCGCTAGGCTTCGCAGGGTGCGACAGGATGATCTACGATGAATTACACCCCCGTAACTGCGATGTCGTAGCGCTGCAGGAAATCTGCTGGACAGGACAGAAAGTGTGGAAAAGCGGGCATCGAACGGCTACCTTCTACCAAAGCTGTGGCACCACCAACGAGCTGGGAACCAGCTTCATAGTGGTGGACAATCAGCCAATCAACGCAAGGATGTGCAAGCTGATGCATAAACTTCGCAGCTTCCCACGGAATGGTAGTCCGAAGCATTTTCACAAGGCCACATGGAAATCACCCAACCAAGTAACGGAAAACCAAATCGACCACGTTCTAATCGACGGCAAATTCTTCTCCGATATCACGAACGTCCGCACTTACCGCAGTGCGAATATTGAATTCGACCACTACCTCGTTGCAGTATGTCTGCGCTCAAAACTCTCGACGGTGTACAACACGCGTCGGAGTCGTCCGTCGCGGCTAAACATTGGGCGGATACAAGACGGTAGACTAGTGGCACTCCCAACGGAAGAGCAGCTAGGCGCAGCGTCTCTAGAAGATGGCTGGAGAGATATTCGATCCGCTATTGGAAGCACCGCAACCGCACGGTGCTCGCGGATCAGAGAAACGACTGGTATGGCGGCGAATGTGAGCAGTTAGTTGAGGAGAAGAAAGCAGCACGGGCGAGATTGCTGCAACACCGCACGAGGGCGAACGAGGCCCCTGGAGTTCACCAATTACCAGGAGAGCTGTTTAAACACGGTGGTGAGGCACTGGCTAGAGCGCTGCACTGGGTAATTACCAAGTTTTGGGAGGATGAGCCGCAGGAGTGGATGGAAGCTGTCGTGTGTTACATCTAGAAAAAGGGCCTTAAGCTGTATTGTAGCCACTACCGGCAATCGCATATTGCTGAACGCCGCCTACAAGGTGCTATCCCAAATTTTATGCCGCCGACTGACACCAATTGTAAGAGAGTTCGTGGGGCTATACCAGGCGGGATTTATGGGTGAATGCTCTACCACAGATCAGGTGTTCGCCGTACGTCAGGTGTTGCAGAAATGCAGCGAATACAACGTGCCTACAAATCATCTATTTATCGACTTTGAAGCCACATATGATACAATCGATCGGAACCAGCGATGGCAGCTAATGTATTCCCAGATAAACTGATACGGTTGATCAAGGCGACGAGGGCAAGGTGATGGTCTTTCGTGTCTGCTTTTCAACATCGCTTTGGAGGAAGTAATACGAAGGGCAGGGATTGACACGAGTGGTACGATTTTCACGAAGTCCGCCCAGTTATTTGGTTTCGCCGACGACATTGATATTATGGCACGTAATTTTGAGAGGGTGCAGGAAGCCTACACATTGGCGTAACTACAGGAGGGCTAGGGGGGGCTATAGCCCCACCTAGAATCAAGTTAGCCCCCCTAGAATTCCTACGACTTTGCATGAATACTGTACATATCTAGTGCTCTGATCATATCTGGACGTAACTGTAAATAATGAATTCTTATCATCTCTCTCTACAGTGAGTTTAATATATTTTATCATGTTTTCTAACTTCGAAAAATTGATATATCTTGGGTTAGGAATGCTAAACACGAAGGATATTACGCTCCCTTGATTCTCATCCACACATATATTTGAACCGTTTGTTTGAGAAACTGCATATGTATCATTTTTGGCCAAAATGAGATTTTTATGTATTCTGAATCCACGTCCAAAAATACATATTCTGGCAAAAAATACGAAAAAAAAATGTTTGTTCAGGAATGTATGAAATTTGTTTCGTTTGTATGAGAAACTACATATATCCACGTACTTTGAAGAGCAATTGTAGAGTACTGCTTACATTTTTGGCACTGAAAGTGTCCTAGGGTGTTGAGTTTTGGCAAAAACTATTGATCTGTATCGAAGAAATCGAAAGATTCGGTGCAAATTTGTTCAAAAATAGATTTTTGTTGTTTACTCGAAAAAGTGTAAAATGGTCTTAGTTTCTCAAACAAATGACTTTTATTTATCAGCAAATCATTAATTCTTCAAGATTTTTATGTTACATTGCTTTGCATTGCATTGCGAGAATTTTTTTTTAAGTGTGCATATGACCTCTGGCTTTCCAACATAATCCTTGAAGATGCATGGCATTTCTGAAAGGATTGTCAAGAAAAACTTTTCGATAATGTGATAGCCAAGTACAACGTATCATATGCCTGTAATAGAAGACATTTCTTTCTGCAGATTTCTCTGGTAAAGTATTCAAACGATGTTGCTGCTATTTCCCGAAAACTTTGAATTTCCAATAATCATACCAAGCTTCTAGAAATCCGATAAAAGCTCGATAAACCCTGAAATTTTAAGGAGAGGTAACTAAGGCTGTGAACCATTCTACCGATTCGTGAAATTTTTATATAGAGGTTTTTAGGGCCGGGGAAGGTTCTTAAGTTGGTTCTAGACCTCTCCCCTCTTTGGAAAGAAGTGCTCCCATTCAAATAAAAAATCAATTTCATCATAACCCAAGAATTAACCAAGCAAATGGAACCAAATCTGGCATGTGGAGGTTTTCGAAGATATGTTTCTGTGGTGGTTTGGAAACCATCTCCTTCTGGAAAGAGGGGGGGGGGCTTCCAGACAAATGATCCAGAAAATTCTGCATAAGACTTACTAAAGACAAGAACTAATCAGAGGATATCTTTTAAGGCGAAACGAAGTTTGTCGGGTCTGCTAGTGGATATATAAAACTCGAAAGTCTTATGTATCTGAAGCTCTTATGTTTTTTTACGTACCACGACATTTCTAGAGTTTTATGTCAGAGCTGTTTAAGTCGTCCTGAATGTATTGAAATAGCTGTTTGGTAGGCCAACTTGCGGACAGTTGAACAAAAACAATATATTTTTTTGTGTTTGACCATAAGAATAGAGAAAAGTTAGCCCCCACTAGAATTTTTCCTTAGTTACGCCAATGCTACATCAGACTGAAAAGTGAAGCTAAACGGGTTGGACTAGTCATCAACACGTCAAAGGCGAAGAATATGATAGGAAGAGGTTTAAGAGAGGACAACGTAAGTCAGCCACTACGAGTTTGTATTGGTGGTGACGAAATCGAGTTAGTTTAAGAATTCGTGTACTTGGGCTCACTGGTGACCTCCGATAACGATACCAGCAGAGAAATTCGGAGACGCGTCATGACAAGAAATCGTACGTACTTTGGACTCCAATCTTGTGAAAGTAATGAATAAGAAAAAATCAGCTCAATGGATCTTCTGGGATGTTTAGTGATGCGCAGATACATCAATTAGGACTTGGTTGATCAGGTGGACCGAATGTTCCGAATTTGAGGAAGTTTTGGAGAACCAGGATACTTTACGTACATTTTTAAGTTATTAATTGTTTATCTTATGACCGTATACTTATTTCTGGACAATTGCAATAGCAATTGCTTTCTTCTCGGGGCTATGTGAGAAATTGGCCAAATTAGGAACAAAGCCAAAACAGTTACCCTATCTGTTCAGAAAAAAAATGATTAAAAGTCGCCTCAGTGTTTGCCGAGAAATGTTGTAATCGAACAACGCTGAGACTCTAGAAAACCATCTCTGAAGTTCACAAATGATGCAGTACATACTGTAATTGGGTCGTTGGAAGCCCTAGGGCATCCTCAACACTGTGTTATTTCGTAGCCTTCTCCCACGAATGCTGAAGTTTATCAAATAATTACAAAATCCCGAATAGATTCTCTACACTCAGGAAAATCGACGCATACTTTATGGCAAAAATCCATGTATTTTGAAATATGCATATCATGTGTCGGCACATACTTAATTACATACAAATTCACACATGGATACTATGACCCACATGGATAGTATGTTTGAACACTCATGTAATGCATGTGGGCGCATGGAATATATGTGTCGAAACTATGAAATCCATTTCACTACCCCCATTGCAAAAATCCATGTGTGAACTCATGAATATAATGTGGAGTTTTTTGTGAGTGTACGATGACGATGAAGTGGTTCCAAGTGGTCCAAAGTGGTTCCACTGACATCATGCTTCGTAGCTTGGCCGACGTTGCGGAAATCTCAAAGACAGTTTTCGCTGATAGTATCGTAGAAATCGGCGCTCCCCGAAACTATTCTATCTGATCCATCGAGATAGTGCAGGTTCCAAATCGCGAAGCAGAGTTCCAAAGTGCATAGAATGGACTTTAAAATTTAAGAATTTAAAATGGTCTTCATATCGTTTCCATCTCTATCCAATACCTTCAACTAGACTATACTAGTAATAGCTGTTAGAACTGGAAATGAGCGATAAAGCTCGTTTTTGCTTACAATTAGGATTGAGATATACCTAGGGATAATGTTCAATTTTGGACCCCTAGAGGAAGTGCTTACCGATATCTGCTTATATGTATCAAATGGCACGTTTGATATAGGCGGAAATCACACCATTTCATAGATGAAAGTCTCATTTATGAAATAGATGTTCGAAATTGGCATCAAGTGTTGATAAATCGCTGAGAATTGTAACTTTCTGACATTAAAATATTCTTCGTTTTGGACAGTGCAACATATTTTGGACTCCAAACATTCTGGACACCCTAGATGCTCATTGGGCGTCGTTTCGTGCCTTTAAATTAGTTATCCGCCATCGTGATTTGAAAAATGGCGGAAGACATTTATTCGCATGATCATATATAACACTGTTCCAAATCGTATTAGCTATTAATCATATTTTTCGTTGGTGCATATCATCCCCACATAACTTTTTTGAACAAAATAGAAAAATCGTAATTCAAAATTTTATTTTGTTGTTTTGTTCTAAGTCCTGTCGGTAAGCATTGGTCCACATGGAAGATATTCGTATTTTTGACCGATTGAAATGTTCTGAAGGTTTCTATTTTGGTAACAGCTTAGGAAATCGAAACCGCCGTAAAGATGCGTAAATATCTATCAATAGAAATTCAATGTTTCCCAACTCACCTGAACGCTGAAGAATGGACCGATGATGTGCACCGTGGTTTCCTCGTCCACTGGCGTGTTGGTAGTGTGTTCGGGCAGCTTAATTATACTGCCAGTTACTCGCTGCAGTTCCCGCACGTTCTGACCTCCCTTGCCAATGATGCGTCCGACCTACAAAATTTCCAAACAAAACGTGTCACAATCCAATTTAAACATCCTGCGTCTTTGCTAGCAGCAAACTCACCTGCGCACTCGGGACCAGAATTTCCACCGTTAATCTCACGTCATCCGTGCCGGAGACGAAGCCCTCTTCCCGCATCTTCTCGAAGATCAGATACTGCGCCTTCCACTGGGCCTCTGGTGTGCCGACGATGGTAACTTTGCGCTCGGTTTGCTGCTCCAGGGGTTTGTCCGCCTCCAGCGGCGCAATTTTCACCGAAGCACCGGAAAATCTTATAATATTACGAATATGCGATCCTTTGGTTCCGATGATAGCACCAACGGCATTATTTGGAATATACAGGTAGGTGGTTTCCTGGACGTCGCTGGATCCGGGCGGTGCACCAGGCACCGTCGGCGGTTGATACATCGGGTAGTTGGTTCCCGGGTACATGCCAGTGCGCCCGGTGAAGCCCATTCCGTTGCCCGCCGTGGACATCATCGCCATTGGGTGCAACCCCGGGAACATTATACTCTGCGGGGCCAACGCCTGGAGGTCGTTTTCGTAGCTCTGGCGCAGCTTGGAACTGATCTGACTCTCGCCCCGGGACATATTGTCGATCGAACCCTTGACGGTGATGATGCGCTCCAGGTTGAAGCTGTTGATGTCGTTTATCGAGCTGACGGTGATCTTTGTGTCGGTGTCCTGCATTATCCGCTTGATCGTGTTCCCGCTCTTGCCAATGATCCGTCCGATCAGGTTATTGTGGGCGAGAATCTTCAGGCAAATTTCTCTGCGGGAGGAGAACAAGAAGGTCAAACCCTGAAAATGTCCGTCACTGAACCTACAGGAACTTACCCTTTGTTTGTGTTGTTGGCCTCCTGCTGCATCACCTCCAGTATTCTTTTGCATGCGCTTGTGCAGTTTTCCGGATTGCCGTAGATGGTGATGGCCTTCTCGAGGGATCCGACGTTGTCCTTCCGATGGACGTCGACGCGGGCCCGACTGTTTTGGGTGATCTGTCGTATCGTGCTGCCCTGGCGTCCGATAATGGCACCGACCATCTCGCTGGCGACCAGCATCCGCAGCGGAAAGTCGGTCTGACGTCCTGGGCCGCCGCCCCCGGGCATACCTGCGTACTGGGGACGGTTTCTGGCACCCCGGCGGTTCGCTTTGTTGTCGAACAGCTCCACCAGCAGGTTTGATCCCTCGAATTCGATTCCGTTGAGACCCGCGACCGCTCTGGGGGGATTGGGAAGAAAATATAAAGAAAGATAAAATTAAGTTTTGAAACTAATGTCGTCATATTCTTTTTGCAAGTCAAAAAGACGATTGTGTTGGAAATTGGAGAGTCCTTAAAACTTAATTCCCCCATATATGCCGAAGTGTCACGACCGTCAGCGACATCGATAGTTTTTTTTCCGGAAAGCTATATTTGTGCTTATTTTGCCACATCTGGTTTCATTTTGTAGTATTTGCGGGACTGAATTTTTTGCTTCTTGTAAATAGAACACAGCACAATCTGACGGGAATGTCTCTAATTCCCAAATCTTCACATTAAAAAATTGCAGATTTCTGTGAAATTTCAACAAATTTCCAAATCCAGAATTAATTGATAAATAATGTTACAGATTTTCGGCGATTTTGACTCTTGAACAATGAAAAACACACAAAATCTATAAAATAAACACATATCAAACAATTTTGCTGTTCAGATTCTGTTGAATTCACAGAAATCTGTGATATGAGTTAATATTGTTTAGTTATACCCCATACGGTGTTCTAGACGTCTCTTGTCACAGTATTTTAGAACACTTCGAGTGGTCTGCCGAATTTCAGGAGATGGAAATCCTATGCTCTTCAAGCGTGGTCGCAGATTAAAAAGTTTCACTTTTCATACTACAAACATGAGGGATCATGTGTCCCCGGGGATCACGTGTATCCAGTTTCCTCTACTGTGCAGTGAAAACGTAAAAATATCCATCTATGCCTTTCTGGATGAGGGTTCATCGTCAACTCTTAAAGACAAATCAGTGGCCGATCAGCTAAACCTTGTTGGAGATTCGTAGCCACTTTGCTTGACATGGGCATCAAAAGTTTCCAGACATGAAGCTGATTCTCGGTTAGTCAATCTAAGGATTTCAGGAGATGAAGGCAGCAGAATTAATGCGTTGACGGGCGCAAGCACCGTTAGCCAGATGAATCTCCCGATACAAACCTTGCGGTATGGAGAGTTGTCTCGTCGTTATCCATATTTGGCCGGAATCCCGGTGAAGAGTTACGAGCAAGCTATTCTCATTGGATTGGACAACATCAAGCTGTTGTTTCAAGATTCGCGACAGCAGTATGGACCGGTAGCAGCAAAATCTAGATTGGGTTGGACTATTTTCAGCAGAGGCATTCCACGGGGGCATGTCAGTCGATCCTGAGCGACCATTTCGAAAATATTTGAAACTCTGCACAGTTTTTCAATTTCATCTAAATCGTCATTTTTCGATATCAAATCTTCATATTGAGTCACGACTAACTTTTCAAAAGGGTGTATGTGAAAATGGTTCAAAAATATTTAAAAAGCTGCACAGCAAAAACGGAATGTTCGATTGTTATGATTTTTTCAGCAAAGTTAGACAACTAAATGGTGATTCTTAAGAAAATGTGCACAGTAAAAAAATTTTTTTTGCCTTTAAAAATATCATTTTGTCACAAAAACTCAAATATCTCAAAACCCTATCTTTTTTCGAACGTAATTTTTTAGGGAAAACGGTCCATTATATTAGCTATCTACCATAAAAATTTGGTGATGGTAAACTAATAAACAAAAAAGTTATGACATTTCAAACATTTCACAATTTTCACATTTAGTAAAAAAAAAATTTTTTTCTGTGTAAGTTATTTCGAGAATTGCAGTTTGATGCAGATTTTATTGTTAAGGGACGTGATTTAAACAAGTTGTTTTCATGATATTTTGATTTAATTATTCATAGCATCTATAAGAAACTTAGACACGATCCAGTGTTGTGATCAAAAGTATTGATAGTGTCATAATTTTCATTGCACGTGACTGGCGAAAAATTCTTTTAATAGTGTTGAAACCTGTTGATAATAACGTTGATAGAAACATATCAGAAATGTTATTTTTAAGACAAAAGCTGCAAAATCAAAGATTTATATACACGTGTACGTCTATAGTTTACCTGCAAAAAATATACCTCTTAGAGAATAGACTTTATGATCGGGAGGAAACGGGTATCTTCAACAACAACAAATGCATGATAGGTACATACCATGACAATGCTCACGAAAAAGCAAAAAAATACTAAGGTTGTTAAAGATCTTATAGTAATTTTTTTCTTCAGTCAAGCAAATGACACCAAACTAGTCAGTAAAACTTAAAAGTGATTTTGTTTATTGAAATATTACGAACAACATGAGTAGCCGCTTTCTCAACTGTTGTAGGCCGTTTGATGGAAAAAGTGTTCAAAAGAGTTACGAAATCTCACCGAAAGCACCATAGATAAACTGAAAGCGACTGGTTATGCTCCAATGTCCACATTGAATACAAATTTACGCATTTGCACGTCCTGCCGTCTAAACGTTGACAAAAGAGCAATCTGTATATCATCGGTTGAGCAGAGCGCAGGAAGTTCGAAAACGACAGCAACTGAGGAATTGCCAGATGTATCGACAACAACTGAGGAATTACCAGAAGTATTAAGTGCTGAGAGCCTTGCCACCGTACCATCAGCGAAATCTGTTTCAACAAATCAATCGGAAGATGAGTGTATCCAAAAGGTCAACATCGAACGCTTTAACGAGGGCATAGCTGGGATAAAAGTGACTCCGATTAAATGGAGTAAGATGGACTACGTTTATTACCCGGAGAAAAATACCGTGAAATAAACGAAGCTGTACGAAGAAACCTCTTCAAATTAGGACCTGATGATGTGGAAAATACAGACTACGATGAGGTAATTATAAATATGAAGGAAAGGTTCTCGAATGCAGCCACGACAAGGAAAGAAAAATTATTGATTTTGTCGATGCTGCCAAGTTCGTGGTCTATTCAGGATGCCATTGATGAGTTCAAAACCAATAGAAATACAGTAAAAGAGGCAAAACAATTGAAGAATAACTGTCTTTCAACCAAAAATACTAGGTCTAGTACTGCATTAACAGATGAGACAAAAGAAATAGTAGTTCAATATTTTGAAGATGATGAAGAAAGTCGAGCTATGCCTGGTCAAAAGATTATGTATCAGTAAAAAAGATGGAAAGCGTCAAGCAATCCAAAACGATTAATGATGACGACTTTGAAAGAAGCGTACACACGCTTCAAGGAAATTCACGATAATATTAAAATAGGTTTTTCCTCATTTGCAAGCCTTCGGCCAAGGCAATGTAAGCTTCTTTCCAATTCAGGAACACATAATGTGTGTGTGTGCACAACCCATGAGAATATTAATCTTATTTTACATAGTTTGAAAAGAATCAATTTAACAAAGGATATTAAAATGTTAACTGGTAGTCTTTTGTGTGAAAATACAACATCAAATTGCTATCTACGATCTTGTTCGGATTGTCCAGATTCTTCATCATTGGAAAATACTTTATTCGCTGAGTTTGAAGAAAAATATATTGATCAGTTATCATTTGAGCAATGGGTGACCACGGATAGGTGTGACATAGAAACTATTGTAAAACCTGTAGATGAGTTTGTGTCATATTTTTGCTTGAAATTAGAAAGTTTAATCCCTCACGATTTCATTAAAACAGAACAATCCAGCTTTTTAAAAATACGAAAAATACATTACAAAATGGTGAATTTTTAGTCATTTGTGATTTTTCTGAAAATTACAGCTTTGTATTGCAAGATGAAGTGCAGTCCCATCACTGGAACGTACAACAAGCTACAATTCATCCATTCGTTATTTATTTTAATGGAAGTACGCAAATTGAACACTTAAGTTTTATTATAATTTCCGAAGATTTAAGACACGATTCAGTATCCGTAAACTTGTTCATTGAAAAATGATTAACTTTTTACGCGTTGATAAGCATAAAGAAGTCAAAAGATATATTTCATGTCTGATGGAGCAGCGTCGCAGTACAAAAATCGTAAGAATTTTTCGAGCCTATGTCAATTTAAATCAATGTACGGAATTGATGCAGAATGGCATTTTTTTGCTACATCACATGGCAAAGGTCCTTGTGATGCTATTGGAGGAACAATAAAGCGCATGGCCACAAGAGCAAGTTTAGCCAAAGAACGTGAGCATCCAATTAAAACTGCGAAAGAACTTTTTGATTGGGCAAATCGTAGAAAATTATCATTTTGTTTTACTACTACTGAAGAGTACGAAATAAAGGCTTCAGAGCTCAGCGAGCAATTTAATAACGCGAAAACGATCCAAGGAACCCAAAAATTTCACTGTTTCATTCCATTGTCGGAAAATAAAATTAAAGCAAAACTATACTCAAACTGTGCTGATAATAATTCAAAAGTGTTCGATATTTTAAAAAAATTGAATAAAAATAAATAAAAAATAAGTATTAATAAACTGTTTTCATGATATCATAACCTATACCAAAATTCAAACCCAAAACTCTTAGAGTTTCTATAACAACATTGTGTAACTGCCACATTTAATTTAATACTTAGGATAATATTAATTCATTTTTATTTATTTAT
This sequence comes from Armigeres subalbatus, assembly GCF_024139115.2. Taxonomy (NCBI): domain Eukaryota; kingdom Metazoa; phylum Arthropoda; class Insecta; order Diptera; family Culicidae; genus Armigeres; species Armigeres subalbatus. The sequence continues at coordinate 373,940,328 of NC_085141.1, read as the reverse complement.
ACATATAATATTTATACATATAATATACATAATATCGATGAATACATAAATATGGAATATCATACAAACAACTTGTTTAACTCACGCAAGGCCCTTAACAATAAAATCAGCATCAAACTGCGATTCTTGAAAAAAAATACACGGAAATTTTTTTTGTTTACTATATGTGAAAATTGTGAAATGTTTGAAATGTCATAACTTTTTGTTTATTAGTTTACCATCACCAAATTTTTATGGTAGATAGCTAATATAATGGACCGTTTTCCCTAAAAATTACGTTCGAAAAAATATAGGGTTTTGAGATATTTGAGTTTTTGTGACAAAATGATATTTTTAAGGCAAAAAAATTTTTTTACTGTGCACATTTTTCAAGAGTCACCATTTAGTTGTCTAACTTTGCTGAAAAAATCATAACAATCGAACATTCCGTTTTTGCTGTGCAGCTTTTTAAATATTTTTGAACCATTTTCACATACACCCTTTTGAAAAGTTAGTCGTGACTCAATATGAAGATTTGATATCGAAAAATGACGATTTAGATGAAATTGAAAAACTGTGCAAAGTTTCAACTCAATAGAAAATCATGAATTAAAAATTTTCTTAAATTTTGATGCTGTTGCTTGGAATCGCTCAGCAGCATCGATGGAGTCAATATAAATTCAGTATCTCCCATTATGCATATCTGCAAAAGCGTAGTTGAAACTGACCTACATGAGATGGTGAAACAGTATTTTGCAATGGATATCTTGGGAGTATCCGTCGTACGTGGACCTGAGACAGAGGAGGATCAAAGAGTGAGGAGTAGTCTTGAACGGACGACTACTAAATGCGCCGATGGACACTACGAAAGTGGATTACTGTGCCGGTACGAAATGGTCGAGTGTCCGTCAAGTTATGGTATGGCGGAGCGTCGTTTGTTTTGTCTCGAACGGAAGTTACGTAACCATCCGGAATTACGAGTGAGTTTGGAAAGGCAAATAATCGAATATCGTGAAAAGGGCTACGCGCACAAGGCCACTCGTCGGGCGTTAGAAGAGAGTGATCAGCATCGTACGTGGTATCTCCCTCTTGGCGTGGTAACTAATCCACCAAGTGAGAATTAGGAAGGAGAATCAACAGGCATAGCGGTTTCTGTACAGAAACGATCCAGCATGGAAGCTCGACGTATTTGTGATGGTTGTGGCCATTTTCGGGTCGATTTGCTCAATGGCCATTTTCGGGTCGACAAGTCACTACGAAGGACTTCAGCATCGACAAGGATAGCCAAATTGAACGTGTTCTTGGTATGGCGTGGTTACCGGATGAAGACGTATTCGTATACACTGTAAGCTGCCAAACTATATCGAAGGTTCAACAGCGAATGAGCTCAATACGACGAAGCGATGCATTCTGAAGTTCGTCATGAGCGTCTTCGATCCCCTCGGGTTGATCTCGAACTTACTCGTTCGCGGTAAAATGATCATTCAGGATCTGTAGAGAACCCAAGTTGGAAATTCTCATAAACTGACAACTTTCTATGCTTAGCCAAGTTCGAATCCCTCGTTGAATCCCCGGATACGATCGAAAAAGTTTGGAATCGTTGCAACTTCAGGTGTTCGTGAATGCGATTGAGTCTGCATTTGGGAGCGTCGCCTTTTTTTAAGTGGTTGATCACAGTCAACCACGATGTACATTAATCGTTTCCAAAGCAAAAGTGGGTGGGCTGCGAAATGATGAGTTGACATACGGGAAGGGGCGCCTAACATAGCTCTGGTCCTCACAAGTTCCAATACTCACGCTTCCACGGGTCTTCCGATGACAATTGACCGCCAGCTAAGGGTTGCATACTTAGCTGGTAGTGCAGCCTGGGCACTGTTATCCTTCTGACATCAGCTAGAGTGAGAGGGTGCGTCCTGTGGGGTCTGCCTAGGATGTGGTGGGTTTCGACAGTGGGCTCTGTTGAACTTCTATAAAAAGCTGCATGTGTCCCCAAGCAGGCCCTATCAAAGCGACCGTGTGCCGCTCAAAGCGCACTAGCCTAGTCCTGGTGTTGGGTGGGACTTTAAACAAATTTGATCCGACTAATCGAGCGTCTGTTCACCAAGCAGGTGCGGCTCCAACAGCGTCTGTTCTGGCATCCAGCGGCTGAGTATGAAATGCCATTTCCCGGAAGCTATACCTAAGATGGCAGCCGCATCCCGGTGGATAGGGAGCCTTTGGCCAACAACCTACTGTTCCCGAAACATCAATTTGTTCGATAATCCGATAATGAAAGAATACGGACTGATTTTACGGCGACGACTCTCAGCGCGAAACAACGGATACGAATAGGAACATGGAACGTTTTAACCCTAGCCCAGCAGGGTAAATTGGCACAACTTTGGAGAACACAGAATGCCATCGGGACATGTTCTGCTATACTCTGGTTTACGAGGTGAACATGCTCCTCGGCATCGCTGGAGTTGGCTTCCTACTAAGCGCTCAGGCATACTCTGCGCCTATGAAATGGGAACCTATAAGTGGAAGGATAATCGTTGCCAGATTTAGAACACGGGTCCGAAATCTTACTATAATCCAATGTTAGGCGCCAACCGATTCTGCCGATCTGCAAAACAAAGAGAACTTCTACAGTCAACTCAGTGCCGTCGTAGATAGAATTCCGGAGGGAGATATCAAGATCTGTTTGGGTGACTTCAATGCGAAGATCGGATCCGACAAATCGAACCATGAGCGCATTATGGGACGCCATGATCTCGAAGAAATGAGCGAAAACGGAGAGCTGTTTGCAGAAATTTGTGATATTAACGACATGGCTCTCATCGACCGGTTCACAAGGTCACGCGTGGGTCTCTCGTGACGGCTTTACAGAAAATCAAATCCGAAAATTGAAACAGAGCCTTCTTGATTTACGGAATAAACGTAGTGCCGATATCGCGTCTGATCATCACCTCCTCATCGGCGAAATACGCCTGCGCATTGCGCGGATTCGTTGACAGGAGTAAAACCCTTTCCGTTTATCATTCGTTGGAATTCAGTCCTCGAACCGTTCTCGTTTATGTGGGAGTAAGTACAATGGAGGAAATACTGTCTGGGTAAAATGAATATTGATCGAAAATGTTATTATAAAACAGAAATCCTGACCTCATGACAATCAATGGTTCAGCAGAACCACAGTTGAGGATAAACCTGTAAGAATTGGTAAAAAATAAATAAAAAAATGCTTAACTAGAAATAATTACAAAGTTCAAATAAATATTTTTAGAGTCCCTGAGGAAGGTCTCAAACGGACCGAAACGTTGGACAAGATTAAATAACAGTGTTTTGATTTTGTCAAGACTGAAAAGCCACCTCCGAAAGGTATCATTTTCGGGAATCACCAGTGAGCCCAAGTACACAAATTCTTCTACCACCTCGATTTCGTCATCACCGATGCAAACTCGCGGTGGGTGACTCACATTGTCTTCTCTTGAACCTCTTCCTATCATGTACTTCGTCTTCGACGTGTTGATGACTAGTCCGATCCGCTTGGCTTCCCTCTTCAGTCTGATGTAGGCTTCCTCCATCTTCTCAAAGTTACGTGCCATAATATCTATGTCGTCGGCGAAGCCAAATAGCTGGACGGACTTATTGAAAATTGTATCACTCGTATAAATTCCTGCTCTTCGTATTACCTCTTCCAAAGCGATGTTGAATAGCAGACACGAAAGACCATCACCTTGCCGTAACCCTCTGCGCGTTTCGAAGGGACTCGAGAATGCCCCTGAAACTCGAACTACGCACATCACCCGATCCATCGTCGCTTTGATCAACCGTGTCGGTTTATCCGGAAATCCGTGTTCGTGCATTAGCTGCCATAGCTGGTCCCGATCGATTGCATCATATGCGGCTTTGAAGTCGATGAATAGATGATGTGTGGGCACGTTGTATTCGCGACATTTCTGCAGTACTTGGCGAATGGCGAACACCTGGTCCGTGGTGGAGCGTTCGCCCATAAAACCCGCCTGGTACTGCCCCACGAACTCCCTTGCAATTGGTGCTAGTCGACGGCATAAAATTTGGGAGAGTACCTTGTAGGCGGCGTTCAGCAATGTGATTGCGCGGTAGTTGCTACAATCCAGCTTATCGCCCTTTTTGTAGATGGGACACACGACACCTTCCATCCACTCCTGCGGCAAAACTTCCTCCTCCCAAATCTTGGTAATGACCCAGTGCAGCGCTCTAGTCAGTGCCTCATCACCGTGTTTAAATAGCTCTCCTGATAGTTTGTCAACCCCAGAGGCTTTGTTGTTTTTCAGCTGGCCAATCTCCTCCTGGATTTCCTGAAGATCCGGAGCCGGTGGAATTATGTCCTGCACGCATTCTCCCAGGTCCATCACCATACCGCCATCTTCGTCTGCCACATCGCCATTCAGGTGTTCTTCGTAGTGCTGCCGCCACCTTTGGATCACCTCACGCTCGTTCGTAAGAAGGTTCCCGTTTATGTCCATAAGTTATGTCCGTAAGGGCCACGTGCCACACATATCAGGCTGTGGCACGTGGCCATTACTTGAACGGTTCAACTTGTCATAGAACTTTCGTGTGTTATTGGCGCGCTACAGTTGCTCCGTCTCTTCTCGGTCTCGATCTTCCTGCTGACGCTTTTTCCTCCGGAAAATCTAGTTTTGCCTGTTCCGCGCCTGTTTATATCGTGCCTCGTTCTCCCTCGTGCGGTGTTGCAGCAATCTCGCCCATGCTGCATTCTTCTCTTCTACTAACTGCTCACATTCGCCGTCATACCAGTCGTTTCTCTGATCCGGGGGCACCGTGCCAAGTGCAGCGGTTGCGGTGCTTCCAATGGCGGATCGAATATCTCTCCAGCCATCTTCAAGAGATGCTGCGCCTAACTGCTCTTCCGTTGGGAGTGCCACTTCCAGCTGCTGCGCGTATTCTTGGGCTAGTCTACCGTCTTGTAGCCGCCCAAAATTAAGCCGCGGCGTCCGACTTCGACGCGTGTTGTGCACCGTCGAGAGTTTTGAGCGCAGGCATACTGCAACGAGGTAGTGGTCGGATTCAATATTCGCACTGCGGTAAGTGCGGACGTTCGTGATGTCGGAGAAGAATTTACCGTCGATTAGAACGTGGTCGATTTGGTTTTCCGTTTCTTGGTTAGGTGATCTCCATGTGGCCTTGTGGATATTTTTGCGGGGAAAGAAGGTGCTTCGGACTAACATTCCGCGGGAGGCTGCGAAGTTTATGCATCGTTGGCCGTTGTCATTCGATACGGTGTGCAGACTATCCGGTCCGATGACCGGTCTATACATTTCCTCCTTTCCTACCTGTGCGTTCATGTCACCGATGACGATTTTGACGTCCCGCAGTGGGCATCCATCGTATGTCTGCTCCAGAACGTATGTCTGCGTAGAACGCATCTTTCTCGTCCTCTGGTCTCCCTTCGTGTGGGCAGTGCACGTTGATGATGCTATAGTTAAAGAAACAGCCTTTAATCCACAACCTTTAGTATAAATCTTGCAGATTTCGTGCAATTCAGCGCTTTTGAAAGCCTGTTCACTAGCGCCACCAAGCAGAACTGATCTTTATCTTAATGATTAGTTGTTGAATTTCCACTTGATGATTTTAGTTTTCTGGACACTAATTTTCCAAAACTCTCATCTATTTTTTTTTGTTTTGTCTAAGATCTCTGGTTTTTTATTCTTTTGCTTGTAAACTCAATTTTCGTACCATTTTTATCTATGAACTTTTCAGCATGGCTTACCATTTTTTTACCATATCATATTTTTCACTGACTTATTATTTTCTTTTGCCAGTCATTGCTTACCATGTTTTTTTTACCGTTTACCTTATCATGGCTTATCATTATTTTTTGTCAATTTGTTCTGCGTCGAAGGCTTAGGGGAAGTTGGGAGACTTGATCCCCGGGGAGACTTGAACACCCCCTGTTTTATCGAGAACTAAGGTAGTTTTGTTCTAGCGTATTTTTTAGTATAGATCCCCTAGAAAAATGACCTTTATGTGGTGATTTATTTTTTGGATTGACAACCTTATTTATTCTGCAGGGCGGTTTGTATGTTTTGACCTTCTTTAAGTTTTTTTTATTGGCCACGCAAAATTTGAACAATTTTTCATAGCAATGATCAAATGTTTTCATTTTTTCACAACACAAAGCCATTAATATACTTAATGATCTGTACTAATGAAAATGTCAACATTCCATCAAAGTTTTAGGATATTTGGATTTAAAGTTATTGCCTTAATATGGGGACACTTGATCTCTCATTAGGCACCCATACAAAAAAAAAATATAAATCTGTTCTCAGACTTCAAATTTTTTTGTTGATTTGACAGATTTGATGAAGGGCAGTAAAAAATATTTATTGCGTAGATATCATAGAAAGGGGATCAAGTCTCCCCAAATTTTTAAATTGCATGTGCTATCCAATTCAATAACAAAAATCGTTCAGGTATACGCACAGCAATTCGAAAATTCCGCGTATGTTGAAGGAAAAATATTTTAAAAACCTGAGGACACCTTTCTAATTTTATCAAAGCAAGTTCTTGGAGAGGGATCAATTTCCTCCGAATGTTTTAAAAGTCGATTTTTGACAGCACTCCAAAAAATCGATTGTGTATCAATAACAACAATAATTTAAGGACTGTCATACATCAGTAAAGTTAAATACTATATTTCTTAGAGAGCCTGTGTGGAAATCGCGTACCTACGTTTATTTCTTTTTATCTATGATACATCGGAAATCAGAAAAGGGGATCAAGTCTTCCCAGTCTCTCTTACCATTGTTTTTTGCCTGATTTTTTTTCGTTTTCAATCTCCTCCTGACTTTTCTTAACTTTTGGGGGAGCAACGACCACGTCCATTTATTTAAGCGTTGGACACTTGTAAACAAATTAAGTGTTCACGCCTCAAGAAATGAACACTGAATAATATTTTTTTCGACATGAACATTATATCAATACTGGCATCCCATCTCAGCCCACTCCGATTGAGTTTCAAATTTTTGCATGTTTTCTTTGTTAGATATGCTAACGCTTCTCTTGCCTACTGCGATTGAATTTAAAATATTTTAACTTTGTTTATTATTTTTACTTGCAATTCTATAATTTTTGTTATTTTATTAATTCATTATTAATACGTTGCTTTTTCATTTTCATTGGCTTTTTCAGGATAATTACCCTCTCTTCATAAGGCTTTGCTTACATTTGTTGCAATTATTCAGGCATTAAGCTTATCGTGGCGACCCAGAATGACATGTATACGCTATTGATTCCTTTTCTTAATTTTATATCCGATATGCACAGCATCTAAAGGATGTGCGTAGAACTTCGCTCGTATTCTTAGCTAATCAAGATCTACTGAAACGCTACTGTAGGACATGGTCGATCGGCGATCGATGAGACTAGCAGAGCCTAATCTCGATTAGCATTCAGATTGCCCACCATTTTACATGGACATTATTTTTATTATTGATAATGTTGATCTTTGTCGAAAAGATCAAAGAAAAAGCTCTTTCCATTCATTCATTCTATATTTGTATGATGACAGATATGCATATTTAGACCTTATCTGTAAATTTGTTTTTAGTGTCTCGTACATGACTCGACACATAACAATGCTGATGATCTCTCAGTTGAGGTCAAAATCCGTGCAAATGCGAGATGCCATTGATGTGGTGAAATATATCAATCTCGTTTAGATTTGTAAAATCATTCTACCAGAATAATTTATCCCTCCTCCTTTCTTCTGATCCGAATTTAATATTAAGGCTTCCCAAATCTAAGGGATTTCGTAGCCGCGACTGCATCGCTGGACCCAGCATGCAATGCTTCATTGACGCATCCATCATTTACAAAAAACCCGTCTCCATCAAATAGTGCACTACCACGCGTCCCCATTGATCCTAGTTCACCGTTGCTGGGGAAAACCGCACAAAGTGGCTCGCACCTAGGCGACCTAGGCCACCCACGCCCACCAACTCACCTCTGTGCCTGATCGTGATTCTCGAACGTGATATGGACGGTTTGCGTGGTCGGGTCCTTGCTGGTGACGGCGTCGCAGTGTTCGACCTTGCCGTACGGTTTCAGCAGTGGCTCGATGTCATCGAATTTGGCGTGCTGCGGTATTCCACTGATGACGATTTTGGCAATATTGCTGCAAAGAAACAACGAGAGAGTCAACGAAATTAGTCATCTGGAGTCACTGCTAGAGCATGATGGATGCAGTATCGCTAATGTAGCGCAAACCACGATGTTTGCCCTGCCGGGGTGTGGTGATTCACAGCGCAGGAGTGAGTGAGGTATATGGAATGTGATGAAATGTGCAAAAACAACTATCTCTGACGCCACTAAACTTGTTTCCTGTTTACGCGAGTTTGGCATATCGCAGTCGTCACAGACAGCAACAACAAACCATGAATGAAATGAGCAATGCCACCGTGCGGAATTAGTCACTGCCGGTTAACCTGAATTCACTTGTTGGTTGCATATGCTGAACATAATGTTCTGTAGGGTGGTCTGAAATATGTATGACAAAAGAATGCTTCCCAACTTTGTAATGCCTTTCCTCCTAGTCCAGATATCAAACGAATTTTCTTACTATTAAAAATTAACTCTGGGATTCATGGGACATACATCTCAACAAATTGGAGCTAACAGCTAACTCATTGTTTGAACCTCACGTGAAAGAGAAAGTTAACACCAACTATGGGTGAAAGGTAAACATCGTTACATTCCTGTTCCTTCGTTTATTGATTTAAAAAATAGCTCAAATAAATATATAAGTATTGACGATTATGGCAAATATTAAGGTAACTCCGTCATATCTAGTTATAAAATGTGAATCATTCTGACGTTCATCATCTCTACCTATGCCTACCGATATCGAAAGCTACCGAGTGGTTATCGTCATTCGTCAACCTCAGTAAAGTGAATGATTTGTTTGAAATTGAATTTACCAGAGGAAAAGTGATTTGTTGTGTAAAATAATTTAGGTCAGCAGTTCTCAACCTGGGGTACATGTACCCCTGGGGGTACCTTCGCTGATCCCAGGGGGTACCTCGGACAAAAATGCTTAATGGCGGCTTCTGAATTAAATTCTTCAAGATCTGAATGAGTATTATAGTTCTTCTTCATAAGTTGTGCCGTCCAACTGCAATTTACTGTTTTTGGATGTTTCTGCATACATTTTTTGCATATAAACTTCCAACGAGTTTAGCACCGCCCAAACGTTGACCGATTTGGCTGAAATTTTGTCCACAGCATCAGGGCATAAGAGGGCGGCCCATCAAAAAATTTGAAAAAGTGTTTTTTGTACCACCCTAGCGGCTGTATTACCATTCCAATAAAAACTCATTATTAGTTTTGATAATTGTTTTATGTTTAATTCCAAAACTTTGCATTGTACATGATATGCATGGCAATGCGATCAGTTTATCAAAGCCTGTAAAAAGCTCAGTAGCTTCGTTGCAAAAGTCTTCTTCGAAGCCTTTCGGGACGCTTCTTCTGAGCAGCTCGTAAGCCTTCTTCCGAGCAGCTCGTAAGCCTCCTTTACAGAGACTCGGAAGCCTCCCTTCATAAGGTTTGGAATTCTTCTTTCAAGGAGCTTGAAAGCCTCCATTCAAGAAGCTCGGAAGCCTCCTTTTAAGAGACTCAAAAAACTTGTTATCAAAAAGCTCAGAAATCTCAGAAAGCCGCTTTTGAAAAGGCTCGGAACCATACTTTCCAGAGGCCTGCTTTCTAGATGTTCGAAAGCCTGCCATAAGGCTCAGAAGCCACCTTTCAAAAGACTCGGAAACCTCCTTTCAAGAGGCTCGGAAGTCTCCTTTCAAGAAGCTCGGAAGCTTCCTTTTAAGAGGCTCGGAATCTGTTTTTCAAGAGGCTCGGAAGCTTCCTGTCAAGAAACTCGGAAGCCTACTTTCAAAAGGCTCGGAAGCCTCCTTCCATGAGGCTTGGAAGCCACCTTTCTTGAGGCTCGAAAGCTTCAAGTCTAGAGACTCTGAAACCTATTTTCAAGAGACTCGGAAGCCTGCTTTTAGGAGGCTCTGAAGCTTTCTTTCACGAGGCTTGGAAGCTTCCTATCAAGAAGCTCAGATCCTCCTTCCAAGAGGCTTGAAACCCTCATTTCAAGAGGGTTGAAAGCCTTCCTTCAAAAGGTTTGGAATTCTTATTTCAAGAAGCTTGAAAGACTCCTTCCAAGAGGCTCGGAAGCCTCCCATTTTTCATGAGGCTCGAAAGCTTCCTGTCAAGAGACTCGAATGCTTCCCTTCAAGAGGTTTGGAATTTCTCTTTCAAGGAGTTTGAAAACCTCTTTCAATAGGCTAGGAAGCGTCCTACCAAGATGCTGAAAAGCGTTCTTGCACGAGGTTTAGAGGCCTCCCTTCAAGATGCTCAGAAGCCTGCTTTCAAGAGGCTTAAAAGCGGCCTCTCATGTCTCATTTTAAAAGACTCGGAAGCCTCCTTTCAAGATGCTCGGATGCTCTGAAGTTTACTTTCAAGAGATTCAAAAGCCTTTACATGTCCTCAAAGACTTATTATAAAAAAATAACGAAATAACGAAAATTTCAGTCAGTTTTATGGAGAGCCATACTACTCAAAATCGCATATAATCAAAATCCGGCAAAGATGGGACTGATGTGCGATCATAGACATGATATATCTCATTAGTTTTCAGCCTCGTTTTTTATACATCTCTTAGGAAAGCCTATTTTCATTCACATAAAAAATAGGGGGTACCTCAATGAACGTAAAAGTTCGAAGGGGTACCTCTCAAGAAAAAGGTTGAGAACCGCTGATTTAGGTCAACACGATAAAAGATTTATTGAATTTGAAAAGCTCTTGTCCATCAAATTGCACATTGCAAATCTACTGTTTCGCAATAATCTGCTGAACAGATTCTTAGATCGCTGCATACTATTTTTGTAGTGTGCTAATCGACTATTTTTTGTTGACTTTCATAAGGAACCGAAGTTAAAATGAGTTGATTGTTGATAAATTTATATGGCCATTGCAATTACCATTGGGCGTATTGCACAAAAATCAAGCAAATGGTAAAAAAAGTTTTTAAGAAAATTATTTTGAGCTTTTTAGTGGAATGTCTTCACTTGTCATAAGACGAGTTTGTACAATCCCATTGAATTCCACCACTTAATTGTATCTTGACAGATACGTACTTCGACCTCAGCAGTAAGGCCGTCTTCAGTGTCTCGAGTCAAGTACGAGACACTGAAGACGGCCTTACTGTTGAGGTCGAAAAACGTATCTGTCAAGATACAATTAAGTGGTGAAATTCAATGGGATTGTACAAACTCGTCTTATGACAAGGGTAAAAAATTGTATTCGATTGAATCTCGGACAGATTTTGCTTGATAATGATTGAGGCTCGCAGGAAGGAACAAAAATGAATGACGATCGAATAATTTGTGAACCACCCTAATGAACACGCCGCCAGAACCGGAACTAGTCATCAAGATCCAACTGATCGACGTAGTTGCGGTGCATCGCCTCCGCGGTTGTTGTAACAACGAACGCCATGAATGTAAGCAAAAGTGTCACCGCAATGCAGTACTAGAATGCGCAAATCGTCGTCTTGGCGACGACGACGACGGTCGCCAATGAGGGCGGTCGGTGGCAGCAACGCAACGGCGCGCAACCACAGTTGAAGTGAATTATGCAGCAAGCACTAATTTATATGGAAATGTAGTTATGAATGAAATTCTTAATTTAGATGGCTGTGGCGCGGTATGGCGCGATGGTCGTAAACATTCCAGGGCTGGCGATCGGCGGCGGCAACTCGAGAGATTAGTATGCAAACGGGAACGGGAGTATATGAGCCGCGATCTCCATCAATTAACGAAAGGGTGAGAGAGAGCGAACGAGCGAGAGAGAAAAAAAATAATGCTTCTCAGAATGAGGTTATAAAAGTTAAGTCACTTTTGGAACATCAATGTCAAAACATGCGGCCGCTCGTTCGAAAATAACGTTCGCTTGTCGAAGGGTCTTCGACTTCAGCTTTACGATGTCGGCGGCGCGATGACGAACGCGACGGACGCGACTGGGTTAATTCCCGGATGCACATTGAGAGGTTTTAATAATGTTGCTGGTCTTCCAGACGGTATTCGCCTGCCGAGCGATATTGGGACCATTCAAAACGAGCATGAGTGCTGAATATCAATCAGATGTATCAGTGGGGACGATCGGCAACAACAATGGTTGTGGGGTGCAATTTTGAAAATGATCCTGATTTTTTTTTGGTTTATATTATCAAATAACAAAATCTCGGAAATAATTGGGACATTAAAATACTCCGTATTTTTCAAAACCAAGCTAAGGATTTCATCATAATTCTGCATTAATCTTTGCCACAACTATTCAACACTGGTTCACTGATAATCCATTTTTTACAATTTGTCATTAAATATTTGCTCTACATGACTTTTATAAAACCAGCATAAAACTTGAAAGTTATTGTTGGGGATATTTCGCCAATGTGTTTAGTTGGCTGAATCTGTGGTTTCAAAGGCTAAGTAAACCATAGAGCGTATAACAAGGAATCAACTTATAATATATTATATTATGTGGTTTCCATGATTATCATCAGAAGTACCGAATTCTTAATTATTTTGCACCTTCGTTCAAATAAGATTGTGCATACAATACCCCGAGCAACACACGAGGTTGTAAATCTGTTTCATTCACTCATATATGACTAAATTCGGTCATATATGGGTTACTGCAACCAAATCAACGTGAATTTTGCTGCTGGGGACCCCGATTGTCTTTGCATATACGTAAGCTATGAATTAATATCATAATAATGGGCTGCAAGTAACAGAAGTCTATTTCTTCAGTTTGACAGTTGCTCCAAAGATTGATTAAGATTAATTAGTCTTTGGTTGCACCATGACAAAGTGGCAACGTAATTGTGATTTGTCATACGCGGAAATGTCGCCAAAAGGCATTTCTATTGCCGAGTTTGTATCCCGGTGGACCATGAAAGTGCTCTTTGACCGAAAAAAAAGTGCCAACTATTCGCGAAGATGGCCACTGATCGTCCGAAATCAACTCAGATTGCGAGGGTTATCTAGGCGAAAGATATGTGGCCGTCATACAAATCCGCTGGTTTACATAGCATTGTGCTTCGTGGAGAGCAGGGCCAGTTCTAATTGGATCCAGGTTACATTAGACCCGATGCCCACGTAGCGTCTCTTCAACTTCACGTGCACATAGTTTTTAAATAGGAATGGTCGTTTGGTCGAAATCCATTCGGCCGAAAGCCATTCAGTCGAATGCCACTAGGCCGAACGAAAAATCAGGGCGAAACCCATCTGGCCAACCCAACGGGTCATACAGCCGAATAGGTAATATGGCCGAACATTTGGCCGAACAGGTCATTTGGCCGAATAGATCATTAGGCCAAATATGTAGTTTTGCCGAACAGGTCATTTGTCCTAAAAGGTCATTTTTCCGAATAGGTCTTTTGGCCTGTTAGATCATTTGACCGAACAAATCATTAAGCCGGACAGGTTGTTTGACCGAACAAGTCAATCGACAGAATATGTTATTTGTTATTATTTTTCATAATTGAAACAGATTTTACGACCGTGATTTTTGGTGAATCATTGTTTTATCGGCTTTATCGGTCATTTCTACTCAAAGTATGAGGGAGTAGATAATCGAAAGATAATTGAAAATCATCATATTGAAAGCCGTTCGCTAGGGCGCGAACAAGTATAAAACGATAGAGAGTGAAAGGGAGAAAGGAAGACTATCTATTGAACAACACACAATCGAAGCGTGAATCTTCTTGCCTAACGTCCTGGTTGTGGACGGCTTGGTTAGTGGTATGGAAACCACCGTGCCAAGACAGGCTGATATTATTGTTTATATTTCTTTGTTATGAAAACTAAAAAGTGCGAAGTAATGTCTCACTACTCACTTCGGACTTACTATTCACTTTTAGCAGTGAGGGGTGAGAAGTATGACGTTTCTTTTCTCACTTTGCATTAATCATCTCTCACTTATCTCTTCTCACTGTAAAAAGAGGGAAGTGCGAAGTGAGTAGTGAAACGTCTCACTTCTCACTTTTCACAGTGAGAAGTGAGAAGTAAGAAATGATTAGTGAGAAGTGAGACGTGAGTTAAAAATTTGAACATCGTACTCAAAGGTAAGTTTTTTAAAAAAAAAATTCAGGTACTTCATTTTTTCTGTGTGGAGAATACACGTAGATGTAGATGAAACCTAGCCGAAAAAATGATGAGTGAGAAGAAAGGCGTCTCATTTCTTACTTCGCTCGTCCCACTTTTCACAGTGAGAAGTGAGAAACGATTAGTGAGAAGTGAAAAGTGAGACTTCTTTTTTTCTCATTTCGCATTAATCATATTTCACTTGACTTGATGATGTGACTTCACGAGAGTGTGCACTTCTAAAGCTTTTAAATCCGATAACACTGGACGACAAAATCAGAAAAAAATGTTTGTATTCGCGATGCTCATGTGTTACATTTGTAGTTTTCGACCTCTAAAATCGACTGGTGACTGGCGTTAGTTGATTGATTGGGAAAATTCCGAGATTATTTGGTCACAAAATTGGAGATTAGTTGGAGAGTTAGTTCGTCGCTTTAACGGCGTTGAAGTCATTTTTATGTTTGCATGTTCATAGAAGTAAAGATACTAAGTTAATACGATAATCTAAGTTCTTACGATATCTGATACACCTCATCTAGTTTCCTGTAGTTTGCTAGTTTGTTATGTTTCTAGAGATGCTATTTTTTGCGAGATGGGATGGAGCAGGAACGCTGACATACAGAATGTAGAAGATAGCGATTTACCATCTTCAATGAGAGTAAAATTTACAGATTCAGAGCTACTTCATAACGAAAATCAGCCCAGCATGTCCGTACGAGTCCCTAGTTAGTTCCAAATAAGTTCAATGCAGATGTTCTAGGTTCTCCAAATTGTTATGGAGTTCAGGTCAATCGGTCCACCAGGTCAACAACCCCAGGTATCAAACTGAATTCAGCCCAGCATGCCCATACAAGTCCCTAAAGCCCTTGCTAATAATATGTATGACAAGTTTGATCAATGCAGATGTTCTAGATTTTCCAAATTGTTCTGGAGTTTAGTTCAATCGGTCTACCAGGTCAACCAACCCTGGTATCAAATCGAAATCAGCCCAGCATGCCCATACGAGTCCCTAGAGCCTTTGTTTACTATATGCATTTTGAACACCTCGCGGAATTTTTTTTTCGCGGTACGACATTCCGCGGAATGTATCAACTCTCCGAAACACGTTTCGCGGAATGCACCTTTTTTCCGAAAGACATTTCGCGGAATGTACCTTTTCACCGAAAATCATTCCGCGGAATGCCATTTGGCGGAATTCAGCTAGAATAATTATCATTGAAATATTTATGGATTTCAGCTTAATTACATGCAATCCGGGCTAAATTCTTTTGGATTGTGATTTAATGCAATGAAAGAAGGTAATGCCTTCTTTGAATGACCGCCTCCGGTCGTTATAACGCAAAGTGAGGGAACAACGGCTCCATGAAATGGACACGTTTGCTCGGTATACAGAAGAGAAAGGAGGTAGTCCCTTCTATGAATTAACGCATCTGCCCGGTAAAGGGGAAAATATAATGCCTACTTTGAATGGATGCGTCTGCCCTAGAGATGGTCGGTTTCACATTTTCCAAACCCGACCCGAACCAAATTTGTAAATATCCTTCAAATCCGGACCCGACCCGAACCCGGAATAAAAAAAAATTAAACCCGAACCCGACCCGCACCCGAGAATTTTTGCATTCCCCGTACTCGACCCAAACCCGACACAATTTAATTATTTGAGCCCGCACTAAAGTTTTGTCAGAAAATTCGAACTAGATATTTCCGGTTTATTTTTTTGAATCGAAAAAAATGTGAGCCCAAATAACGAACTAGCCTCACAATTAATAAAACTGAATAAACTAATATTCAGTGTTTTATTTCTCAAACCCGTACCCTACCCGGACCCGATTTTTTATCTCGCAAACCCGTACCTGACCCGAACCCGATATTGTACTAATTTTCCCGAAACCGACCCGAACCCGTCGGGTTTAGGGTTTCAAAACCCGAGACCCGAACATCTCTAGGCAGCTCGGTGAAAGGAGTTGATACTGTCTTTTTCAAAAGAACGCGTCTGCCCGGTATAAGGTGAAGGGAGAGGTAATGCCTCCTTTAAATGGATCCATCTGCTCGGTATAAGACAGGAGTTGATAATGCTTTCTATAAAAGAACGCGTCTGCCCGGTATAAGGCGAAGGGAGGAGTAACGCCTTCTTTAAATGAATGCATCTGCTCGGTATAAGGCGAAAGGAGTTGATAATGTCTTCTTTAAAAGAACGCGTCTGCCCGCTATAAGGCGAAGGGAAGAGTAACGCCTTCTTAAAATGGATTCTTCTGCCCGGTATTAGGCAAAATGAGTTGATTATTCCTCCTTTGAAAGAACGCGTCTGCCCGGTATAAGGCGAAGGAAGGAGTAACGCCTTCTTTAAATGAATGCATCTTCCCGGTATAAGGCGAAAGGAGTTGATAATGCCTTCTTTAAAAGAACGCGTCTGCCCGGTATAAGGCGAAGGGAAGAGTAACGCCTTCTTAAAATGGATTCTTCTGCCCGGTATAAGGCAAAGGGAGTTGATAGTTCCTTCTTTAAAAAAAGCGTCTACTCAGTATGAGGCGAAGGGAGGAGTAACGCATTCTTTGAATGGATGCATATGCCCGGCATAAATCGAAAGGAGTTGATAATGCCTTCTAATGCGACCTTTAAATGAATGGATTTGTCCGATATGCGGCGAAAGGAGTTGATAATTCCTTCTTTAAAAGAACACGTCTGTCAGGTATAAGGCGAAGGGAGGGGTAACGCCTTATTCATAAAATGTCTATCCGTAACAAGGCAAAGAGAGGAGATAATGCCTTCATAATATCTGGCCTATCTGCCAGATATTATAAAGGATTTTTAAGGGGCAATTTAAATTTTGAAAACAACTTCTACATATTCTGGGAGGCCGTCCTTAGCCGTGCGGGATGATGCGTGGCTGCCAAGCAAGACTATGCTGAAGGAGGCTGGGTCCAACTTCTGGCCCGGTCTAGGAAATTTATCGAAAATGTTTTTTCAACCTTTTTAGGTATAACAGTTTTAACGTGTTAATCTCGTCCGAAACTTCGCAGGTAATAATTATGGAAGTGTTGAATGAACATTAAGCTATTATTAATATTCCGCGAAATGGTACATTCCGCCAAAAGTCATTCGGCGAAAAGTTACAAACCGCCAAATGTTATTCCGCGAAATGTTCGACCGCGAAAATGAATTCCGCGAAATAGTTTTCGGTGAAATGTTATACAATCTGTTTTTAAGTTGTTTCTAAAACAAAGATAATTCATTTAAATTCTGCATTGTAATTCACCATAATATTATCATTTGGCGATAACAATACTTCCGCCTTATTAACAAGAATTTGTTTACTTTGCTCGATAGGTAGCTGGTTCGACAGTTCATTAGGTAAAATTGGCTTCACTCTTTGTGCAACTCTATATAATACATTCTGAGGCAATCCAGCTTTTCACTCTGTGATGCCATAGTTGTCTGAATCACCCTTCTTGACATATCGCTATAAATTCTATAGATGTGAATCAATCTGTGAGATTTGAATTTCTCTTGACAACAATGGACTATCATATTTTTCTAGCAATTGGAGTGTACCATCGAAACATAGAATAATGTTTCTATCCAATACTACTCCAAGACAGTTTGGAGGTTCTACAATATTTCATTAGCCTGGATTTGAGACGCAGATAAAAGACAAATACTCGGAGCACATGATTTGGCGTGGTTGATTCGGTAGAACATTTGATTCAAACTCCAGGACAATTTGGGGATCCTACAACATCTCACATGCCTGGATTTGAGATTCAAATGAATGACAAATGCTGGGAGGACATAATTGGGTTGATACCGCGGCTGGGGACATCATGATAGTCGGAGTTGATTCGGTAGACCATTTGTTTCAATCTTGAGGATAATTTGAAGATCCTACAATACAGTAATCGTTCGCTAATTGGGGCACGACCTCACCCCAACTAGCGAATGCCGTTCGCTAATTGGGGCATTTTGACAAGCGTCAATGTTGTTTACTTTTTGCATTGAACAAAGGAAAATTTTACGCGCCAGAAAATATCGATCCCGCCAAACACGGAAACAAAACGTCAACGCGTTTTTGACATCACATTCTGACGTTTAGCTGCTTTTTAATTGGGTTTCGCCCCAATTAGCGAACCCCCAACTAAAAAGCGCCCCAACTAGAAAAACCCCAATTAGCGAACGTTCACTGTATCTCCTACGCCTGGATTTGTGACGCAAATGGAAACCAAAGGTTTGGAGGACATAATGAGGTTGATACCGATGCTGGGGACATCATGGAATTCATGTTTGAATTGGTAGACCACTTGATAAAAACTCCAGGACAATTTGTATACCTTACAAAGTATCATCATGCTAGCATCATGATATACGAACACAAAAATGCTAACTTGGCTTAGAAAACTCGCAGTTAACGACTGTGGAAGTGCTGATTGAACACTAAGTTTCGAGGCGGCAATATGCAAGTGAGGGATTTAATTCCAATAAGAAGAAGAAGAAATTTGGGAAAAAATCAACCTGCTGAATGCCATATTCCGCAAAACGGCATTCCGCGAAAAGGTACAATCCACCAAAGGTCGTACCGCGAAAATTCACAAACCGTCAAATGTTATTCCGCGAAATATTCAATTGTATTTTATCATAATACAAACAAACTACCGCAATGATAGGACGCAGTTGCCTATCGTTGCGATATTTTTTAAAGGTCAGTCCTATTTTTGCGGTATTGTCAGTATTTCTTATGGAGAGCTATACCACAACACCGGGACCTTAGCACTACCGCAATCGTAGGTTCGAAAAACGCATTTTTCAGGCACCATTGTGGATGGAATTTTGTCAAACAAAAGGTGTTCTAGTGCTTGATTCGGAGAGTTAAGTGGATCCGCAATTGCCTTTCAATCCAGATAGACTATTTTAACACTACCGCAACACTACCCTATTTGGAAAAGATAACTCATATGAGGTGATCATATCAGTAGTAATCCATTGTAAATACGACTCCAGGGGAACATATCGTTTTGCAATTTGGTACATAAACAACTTGCCGCATAACGCCAGAGTTAGGTTTATCTTTTCCGTTTTATTTTTGTCAAGTATTTCCAGGAAAGTGTTCCCGAGTTTTAAACTTTCTGATCAAGGTGTACCGAAAGGCTACATTTTCACTCCCAAAGCGAGACCTTGACTGCCGTAATCTGGAAAAGTGACGGTTTAATCATTTTCCGAAAATGGTGTTAACGAGTAGTACTCATCATGCTCTTTAACAGAAAAATGGAAAACTAGTATGTTGTAATTTGTCGCATACGTCACTTTAGATTACGGCAGTTGAGACCTCAGATGTATGTATCAGCTCAACTGAAGGCATTTGCGAGACATTCGTAAGTACTGCAGATCCATGTTGATATATTAACGCATGATACGCAGTTCTTCAACGATTTAATGTTCTCCAAAAAACCCCCTGGATCTTGGACCTGTCTTTTATGATACATAGGATGCGTCCATGACATATGTCATCCAAGAAATCCCTGGAATAAAACCTCCGGTCTACACGCGTAACCAGAAATCATTCGGCCTGTTTCAAAAGTGGTACATACCGTTTGGGGTACATAGAATAGAATGTGTCCATGACATAGTTGTTAAGGAAATTCATGGAATAAGGCCTTAATGCCCTTTGTGGTGCATCGAATAGAATGCGTCTACGGCATATTTTCATAGTCATCCACCCTAGCAGCACACATGTTCCACATAGGTAACTGCAACTCATATGTGATCGGATTCAGTCACAATCAAGTTGTTGCAACCTTTTAAGTTTGACTTGTGCTGTTCGGGCAATAAATCCCTGGAGCAAGGCCTTAAGGTCTACACGCGTAATTAGAGATATATCGGCCGGCATCAAAATGGTACATTGCCTTTATGGTACATATAATAGAATGCGTCTATAGCATATGTTGATGATCATCCAAGAAATCCCGGGACTAAGGGCATAAGGTCTACACGTGTAACCAGAGATCTATCGGTCTGTTTAAGAAGTGGTACATAGAATAGAATGCGTCTATGGCATATTTTCATAGTATCCAAGAGATCGTTGTAGTAAAGCCTTAAGGTCTACACGCGAAGCCAGAGATCTATCGGCCTGTTTTATGGTACATAGAATAACATGAGACCTGTGCAAATGTTCATTGTCATAAGAAAAAACTGGAGTAAGGGATTAAGGTCTACATGCGTAACCAAAGATTTATCAGCTTGTTTTAAATTTGGTACATGTCCTTTGTGGTGCATAGAATAGAATGCGTTCAAGGCACATGTTAAAGATTATTCAAAAAAAAATCTAAAATAAGGCCTTGAGGTCTACACGAGCAAAAAAAGAGCTATGAGCGTGGTACATCCTCTTTGTAATATTGACCCTATTTTGTCACAATCCGATTTTATCGAAATTACTTTATTGTCTTTTTTCGGTGATAATTATACTCAAAGCGAAAGGGAGCTAATGTGCTGTTCGGCAAGCGTAAACAGCGTAATTGATTCGTGGCATATTTTCAGAGATTCTTACAAGAGCGCGCTAAATCTCTTCACGCATAACTCTCGCAAGCTCATACTTCGCCCAAATTGAATCTTATTCGAACTGTATTTCATCAATTTTTCGCCAATTGGATTCTATAATTAGGAAAGCTTTGATCACAGCTTGACTTTATCGAAATTAATTTATTGGCTTTCCCGGATTTCCTAATTATACAATCCGATTTTGTCTACCTATCGATTTTTAACGTTCTCGACTCGATTTTATCTCGTAACTGCATCATCATATGCACACTTAATTTTTTTTACCGGGATCTCAGCAAAATGTTGAACTTTTACCGCACAGACGTGCCCCAGCAAACATGTTTTTTGCCGAGATTTCTGTCAAAAATGCTGATAATCAGCAAATAATTTGCCGAACATCAGTAAACAAACGCTTTTTTTGCCGAAATATCAGTTATTTATTTTGCTGGCGCACGGCTGTGCGGATTTTTGCTGAGCTGCAGAAATGAAAACTGAGTGTGTGGGTGAAGTTTGTATACTTCCTAGAACCAATGAGAACAAGAACTACTTCGAATACAAACATATACCAAATGGATTCCATTGCGGAGCTTAATCTGCAGGTTTTGTTTCTATGGAGATTGTATACAGCCAAGAATAATTGACAACACCACAATCTACTTTGAATGTAAATGTATACCTAGATGTGTTCTACAACTTCAAGACAAAATTTTCAAAACGACTTATCTGCTTTTGTAAACAAAGATTCAAACGACGATTTGACGAATCTGATAGCTCTCCCACGCAAACCAACACCACCAATAGGTAGGTGAAGGTTTCCGCTACCTGTTGATGGTATTGGTTTGCGTGGGAGAGCTATCAGATTCGTCAAATCGTCGTTTGAATCTTTGTTTACAAAAGCAGATAAGTCGTTTTGAAAATTTTGTCTTGAATAATTCTCTCCGTTAAGGTCACTCCTGACGGAATCCTAGTTCCAAAGTGCTTGCATTTTCGGGGGCACATCACTCGATTCAGAGGCGGCGCACAACTGTCATTTTTGTTGATTTAGCTTTGCTGCGTCGCAGCATGCGTGTAATAATAAAAATGACAGTTGTGCATTGCTTCCGTATCGAGTGGTGTGCCCCCGAAAACGCTAGCACTTTTAAACTTGGATTCCGTCAGGAGTGACCTTAAGTCTACAAGGTACGTGGACTACTTGGATCCGATGTCAACAATAAGACCTATTTGGATTGCAAACATGCGTAAATGAGTCACAAAACTTGTTTATTATTCACGTTACGAAATTGGATTCTGCAGCCCATGAATTCAAACATTTACTTAAACGGGGTTGCGCAACTTAATAATACTTCATTAACAGCCTCCGTAACAGCGGAGTTCGTAAGCTGCCTTATGCCCTCAGCGCCGTAGCGTGTGGTTGGCCAGGTTGGCCCCCGTCAAGTGCGCCAGTCTTCAGGGGGCGCCAAATCAATGCTCAATGTATGAGGAAAAGAACAATTTTATTACTCAAGAGTTATTTATTAACTTGATTGACTGTGAGTTGATCTAAAATCCTAAGTTAAAAATATGTAAAAATATTTCTTATTTGCCTACTCCCGGATTTACAGAGACTTTCGGAACCGGGTTGTTTGTTAATCAAGAAGTTGTATCTGTGTATGATACACTCAGATTTGATTTTTGTTGAACAAACCACCCGCTTATTTGAAAATCATGAAGTTTGATACCCATATTGTGTGGATCCAACTAATTAAATTTGTGTCCACCAATACGGCATTCGAGGGACTACCATATCCGTAAGGTTTAGTAAACGTGAAAAGTAGATATTGGAAAGAATACTCAGCTTTTCTATTTGAATTCCTTCAAGGACTACATCCATAATTGAACGATAGACAATTTTTTTTTTGAAAACCCTTTGCAATAATTACTGAAACCAGGAAGTAGTGGTATGGGATTGTGTAGATTTGAGATATATTATTCAAAGCTACTGTAGTCCAAATTACATGGAGTTACATTCAGAGGATTCGGTACCTAAAATTTTACTTTGGTAAAATTGTTAGTGGGCATTAGAGTTTCCATTTCCCGGCCATTTATGCTGTCCCGGGATTCGGGATGAAAATTCTTGTATATCCCGGGAAATCCCGGGATATATTCGACGTTTTAAAAACATCAAGGATGTTAACGATCATTCAGTAATTTGCCTTCGATCTTTTAGTAGTTTGTCAATAACACATTCCAGAAGCTGAATTTCAAAATATGTTGTATGGTGGACTTCTAGTGCAAAGGTTTTTCTACAACTCTGCCGAATGGTTTGTTGTTTGAATTCCACTAGTAACGGAGTTATAGCTTTAGTTTCAGTAACTTAGACTAAATGATAACAAAATTCCAATCATTTAGTTTAAGTTACTGCAACTAGCGCTCTAACTCCGTTATTAGTTGAATTCTAATAACGAACCATTAGGCAAAGTTGTAGAAAAACCTTCGCACCAGAAGTCCACCATACAACATATTTTGAAATGCAGCTTCTGGAATGTGTTATTGACAAACTACTAAATGATCGAACGCAAATTACTGAATGTTCGTTAACATCCTTGAAAAACATTACTTTTTTGTTTTGAAAAAGTTTTATTTCGCAGATCAGGGGTAAAGTTCATATTTTAGAAAGGCCAGATGATACAGAACTCAAATTGAAACTAAATTCAATTTCACTTTAAATCGATTCTTGATTTTACTTTAAAAAGCAAATAGTATTTGCGTTTGTACCGGAAAGTAGGGTTTCTGGAATAAATGTTCGCCGAGTTCAAAAAGACGCGATCGCTGTCCGTCGAAGTAGGCTTGATTGTTTGTATTACATTTTGGATTTAGACCATTTCTAAGTTTTCATTCAAGCAGCGTATTTTCTGTGGCAATACTAGATAGTGTCAGACACCTCGCTGTAGAAGGAAGATGCACAGTGGAATCGCACTGGGACCATAAGCTCACGAGTCACAACGAAAACTCAATAGTAGAGTGCCCTCCCGAGCAAAGCTTGAGAGCAAATCGATAACTTGTTTTGATGTTGTGAAATCGCCGAATATGATTACTTAATTTGATATCTTTTTGGTCGTTTTAACGGTTAAAATAACAAAATGTATAGCAGAAAAATCTTACTGTGACATCAAATCGAAAACTATTCCTGCTATCGATGAGAGCAAATCGAAAACTTATTTTGATATTGGTTTCGATAACAAAATAAGTACTCAGTTTGATGTCAGATCATACAATTTAGAAATCTACAGCAAAATGAGATCAAAATATGTAATCAATCATGATGATTCATATTTGAAAACAAATTATGATTTCAATTTGCTGTCACAATCAAAATATGTTTTCTACATGCTCTCATTATGTTTTCAGACTTTGCTCGGGCTATACTTCATTGCAGGTTACCCGAGCAATGTCTGAAAACATAATGAGAGCATATAGAAAACATATTTTAATTTTGACATCAAATTGAAATCATAATTTGTTTTCAAATATGTATCATCATGATTGATTACACATTTTGATTTCATTTTGCTGTAGATTTCTAAATTGACTGATCTGACATCAAATTGAGTACTTATTTTGTTATCGGAACCTGCTAAACATTTTGTTATTTTAACCGTTAAAACGACCAAAAAGATATCAACATATTCGGCGATTTCACAACATCAAAACAAGTTATCGTTTTGCTATCAAGCTTTGCTCGGGTACTGACTGATACTTCTACCAGCAGTTACAGCTCCCCGTATTTATCAACGATCAACGGGTTATAGACCCAGGATTGGTTCCAGATCTACAATTTAGTGTCGATAAACTAGTCCCAAAGACTTTATCAAAGACCAACTAATTGAGTACCGTCGTCGGGAGGACAATGGGTATGGGGGTGAGAATGGGTCAGCGCATTCGGATGACAAAATCGTTCAAAAAGGTCTCTTATAATTAAGTTTTCTTGTCCTCAGATATATTAAATCTATTCTACAAGCATTCTATGTAGTTGAAACAGTGGCCCATTGTCACCCCCATTTGACCCATTGTCACCCCCGACGACGGTAACTAATCTTTGACGTAATCGTAGTAAGGGATCCATGAATCGGTTGTATAAGTCGCGTGGCGCCGTGGGATCATGAATTGGCTGCGGTAGCGTCGTACCGAAATTATCGGGGCGGGTCAGCAAAAGTCTAAGAAGAGCTTCAATCCAAAACATTCAGAAGCTGGTCAGCAGACGTCCTGAAGGAACTCGGACCAAAACATGAACATAGGGGATGAAGAGCTGATGATTACTAGCTCGGTGTTAGGAGGGCCGAGGAGATTAACGAGGCGCACACGCTATGTATTGTAAATTAAATTACGCGTAAAATAGAATCGCAAAATAAAATAAAATAAAATACAAATGCAAATTCAAACTTTATGTGATGTTAAAAACTATTTTCACATCGATCAATGAATTTAATCAATTAAGATTTAAAATTAAAACATTTATTTTTGCGTCCTTTTTCATGCTCCAAATATGTGCATCAAAATGAATGTAAATATTTCAGACTGTGTAGAGAAATGCAAAAATATGTATCGGATAGTGTGCGACTCCTCGTTGTAGACGGAAGACAAGTAGGAATAATGCGCCAGTTAGATGTATCTGCTCTTTTGTAATATCAAGGAATATTATTAGCTAGCGATATATTGTAGATACTTGTTTAAATATAAAAGAACTGCAGTTTCTGGCAAAAGTATCAGTCAGTAGACCGCCATAGGGTAAAGAAAACTCTAGTCTTGTGTTTTCTTTGTGACGCCCCCTTGGCGTTGGGCGTTCAATGCAAATAAAAATTGTGAGCATAAACACTATTAGTAAGCCTGAAGTAAAAAAAAGATGTTTTGTCCCAGGTATCTCGAGATTTTCGGGATTTCAAAAATCATATCCCGGGAATCGGGAAATCCCGAACTTTCCTAAATCCCGGGATGTCCCGGGATGGAAACTCTAGTGGGCATTAATTGATTGGATAAGAATTTTCTTTACAATCTTCTGTTTCTTCTGTTAATAATGAAATGTAGGTTGATCCTGAGTTGGATTATCTTTCTCCTTCTTCTTCTTCTTTTTCTTCTTCTTTTTCTTCTTCTTCTTATTGGCATTACATCCCCACACTGGGACAGAGCCGCCTCACAGCTTAGTGTTCATTAAGCACTTCCACTGTTATTAAAACTGCGAGGTTTCTAAGCCAAGTTACCATTTTTGCATTCGTATATCATGAGGCTAACACGATGATACTTTTATGCCCAGGGAAGTCGAGATAATTTCCAATCCGAAAATTGCCTAGACCGGCACTGGGAATCGAACCAAGCCACCCTCAGCATGGTCTTGCTTTGTAGCCGCGCATCTTACCGCACGGCTAAGGAGGGCCCCTTCTTTCTTTCTCCTACCGATGGTAATTTCGACCATCGACCAATGCAGATTTGGGTTTTATTGTCCCAACTAGGTCAAATAGTGGTTCCAAACCACTGTCAGACCCATTCCGGAGTTTTTTTTTTCTTGATTCGAATTCGATTCTTGAACTCGGCCCAATGGTGTCTCCAAACCATTGGAAGACTTTCTCCATCGTTGGATTTTTCTTGATCTGAATAGTTCCAATGGAAGTTTCGGTCAACAACCTACCCAGCTCAAAATAAGAGTTTTTTTTTCCGAATTAGACTTTCTTGACCCATCTACTAGGTCTAGCAAGGCGTGGGTTCTGGAGAAAAAAAATTGCTTTTGTTCGTTTTCGTAAAAAAATCTTGGAATTTTATGAATATGCCTCTGAATTCAAAATTTGCGCTTTTTATTTTCCTTAGTAAAAGAAGGACGCCAAATGATGGTTTCGCCAAGGGCCCTGGGACTCTGTCCCCATGACAACAAAAAGAACTGTTCTGAAAGGAAACATGTAGCACGAGGCGGATGCTGTTATTTAATCAGTTACTGCCTCAACTATCGTACCAGCTGCTCCATTACGGAGGTTGATCCGCAGACCTTGACTCGCACGACAACGACAACAACAAGAACTACTTGGAATGCAAACGGGGAAGGGTCATTTGTCCGAAACCCAATCGGCCGAAAGCCATTTGGCAGAATGCCAGTAGGCCGAATAAACCATTAGGCCGAAACCCATTTGGCCGAAAGCAATTTGGCCGAAAGAGTCATCCCGCCGAATAGGTCATTTGGACGAATAGGACATATGGCCGAATAGGGAAGGGCGAAAGGGTCGTTTGGCTGAAAGAGTCTTTTGACCGAAAGGGTAGTTTAGCCGAAAGGGTCATTTGGCCGTATAGGACATTTGGCCGAATAAGACATTTTGCTGTATAGGTCATTTGGCCGAATAGGTCATTTGGCCAAAAGGGTCATTTGGCCGAATAGGACATTTGGACGAATATGTCATTTGAAAAGTGAGAAAAGAAACGTCTCAATTCTCATTCCTCATTTCTCACTTCTCACTACTCACCTCAAAAATTTTTTTTTACAGTGGGAAGTGGGAATTGAGGAGTGAGAAATGAGACATCTCACTACTAACTTCGTGCTTCTCACTTTTTACAGTAAGAAATGAGGAATCTGAGCCAAATGGTCGAAGGACAAAAGGTCGAAAAGACGAAACGTCGAAAGAACAAAAGATAGAACTAAGGTTAGAATGTTGAAAGGACAAAAGGTCGAAGGGTCAAAAGCTCGAAAAGACAAATGGTCGAAACAAAAACATTGAGTCAAGAGGTCGAAAGGACAAAAGGTTGAAGTGTCAAATGTTCGAAGGGGCAAAAGGTCGAAACAAAAAATCTGGTCAAAAGGTCGAAAAGACGAAACGTCGAAAGAAGAAACGATGTAATCGAAGGGTTAAAAGGTGAGCATGGAATTAAAAAAAATAGGCAGAACGTCGAGTATTAATCAACCATTGCACATTTATGTTTCTTTGTGTTTCACCTGATAATATTTAATTGTAGATTTTTTACTTCTTTTAATCATATGTTTTTTTCGGGGTTCGCATATTTATATTTACAGTCAAGCCTCCATGAGTCTTTGTTCTATGACTCGATATCGACTCATGGAAGCAAATTACTCCATATTAAAAAATATTTTCTGGGTTACTATGATGGTCCCTTCAAACAGTTCTCCAAGGATTTTATATTCCACATCTCGATTTTTTCATGAGTCGATTGTTCCTTCAATATCGACTCATGGAGGTTTGACTGTATTTGTGTTTCATCTGAATTTATTTTGTTGTTGAAATTTTCCTTATTCTGATCATATGGCTTTTTCTTTGTTTCACGTTTTTATATTAATTTGTATTTTACCTGATTTGCGCCGTTAATTTTTCCCTTCTTTTAATCATGGAATGTTCATCCGATTTCTCATATTTATATTTGTGGTATTCCACCTAATTAAATTTCATTCTAGAATTTTCACTTTGTTCAAACATAGAGTATGCTTCAGGGGTATATTGTCAACTCAAGATCACAACACTTTACACTAGGCTTTATTTACTTAAATTTTAATTCTTGAAACTAGTTCTTTGCTCATTTTCATCAAAATGATCATTCGGAATATATAAATTTTTTTTGCTTAACATACCATCTTGTAATGATAATAATTTTGTTTTTATGTGCTCAAAAGACCATACTTTTCAACGTGAGTAAAATTTGTTTTGAAGTAAATATAAACGAATTAAATAAATTTATTTTTATTATTAGAATCTCTTGCGTTACGCTGTGAAGTAGGGAGGGGTATAGAATTTCCCAAGTTACATAATTACATAACGTTACATACGTTACATAATTTGTGAACAGACCCTTACCATTGTTTCATTTAATGAATTCAACGAGTAACCCTTTAACGCCCAAGACCGCCTTCAGAAGGTGTACTTTAATACATTTTTGTAATTTTTCATTGTTCAGAATTTAAAAAGTTCATTCATTATTATAAAGTTCAATACATACTTGTTACAATATGATAAAAAAATAATTTCAAACTAGAAAAATGCGTAAGAACAGTCAGTAATTAATAGAATAAAACCTCCAATCTCTGTTTATTCGACTATTTGTTCTGTCAACCTTTTTCTTTTTATCTTTCGTCCTTTCGACCTTTTCACCCATTTATTTTTTCCAACCTTCTTTTCTATCAACCTTTTGTCATTTTTTTACCTTCTATTCCTTCGACCTTTTGTCCTTTCGACCTTTTGATCTTCGACATTTCAACCTTTTGTCCTTTCAACGCTTTGTCCTTTAGACCTTTGTTTCTTTTGACCTTTTGTCCCTCCGACCTTTTGTCCTTTCGACCTTTTGTCCTTTCGACCATTTGTCCCTTCGACCTTGTGTCCCTTTGACCTTTTGTCCCTTCGACCTTTTGTCCTTTCGACCTCTTGACATAGATTCGTAAAAAGTGATTTCACAGTACTATGAGCTGCCAATATACAAATTTTAAAATGTGTTCGGGGAAAAAAATGTTTTGGCTAAGAAAATTATTTTGAGCTTTTAGTGGCAAGTGAATTTTTTGGCACCTATACACGCTAACTTTCACCTACTCAGTGACTGAGTAAAATTGTATTGCTCTCTCTTTCTATCTCACGGAAATTTTACTCAATTTCCGTTAAAAGCAGGACAACTCAAAACTATGAGTAATCCTGCTTTTGACGGAAATTGAGTAAAATATCCGTGGGAAGAAAAGAGATGGCAATACAATTTTACTCAGTCACTGAGTAGGTGAAAGTTAGAGTGTACTCATTCGATTTGCTCACAACATGTTGCGTTCGGTAGGAAATCTTCTCTTCTATATACATACAAATGAATTTCTGTCTGTCTGTGCCTTATAGACTCGGAAACTACTGAACCGATCGACGTGAAAATTTGTATGTAGAGGTTTTTGGGGCCGGGGAAGGTTCTTAAGATGGTTCGAGACCCCTCCCGCTTTGGAAAGGGGGGCTCCCATACAAATGAAACATCAATTTCTTCATAACTCGAGATCTAATCAGAAAATAAATCAATTTTAGGCGAAACGAAGTTCGTCGGGTCTGCTAGTGTTACAATAATTATAAGCGAATGTGACCTATCAGTAATTCTTCAGATTTCAGATTTTACAAATTTATTTCAGAATTTACAAATTTTCCCAAAATAAATCAATATTAGCAATAAATAATGGCTAAGCTGCAAGGCGGCTCTGTCCCAGTGTGGGGATGTAATGCCAATAAGAAGAAGAAGAAGCAATAAATAAAAAATTTACAGTTTTCCACAAAATACTCAATAAAGAGCGATAAAAAATAAAAAAAATCCATATAAAAACAGAAAAAGCAAGGTTTCGAATTTTAAACACTTTTGTCATCTATGGAAAAATGCTCAGTTTTATTGTTTTCTAATATATTTTTTTTTATTTTTTTATTTTTTTTATTGATTTTTTCATGGATAGTTTTTAATTCTTTGGTGAAAAAAAAATGTTGAAAATTTTGTAGTTGTTTATTGCTAATATTTATCTATTTACGGAAATTGTGTATTTTTTTCCGTGGAACTTTTTGATATATTTATGAAAAATTCTTCTGTTATAATTGCAGTTTTCGTTTCGATTTTTTTTTTTGAAAATTCGAAATTATTTGTGGAAATTTCATATTTCTTTATTGCCCATACCCTATTTCTTTATTGGCAATTTCCTATTTTTTAGTAGAAATTTCTAATTTTAAAGGGAGAGTTTTTATTTTAGTCTTTGAATACACGAGAAAATCATCAATACAGCTTGGTGGATTAATTATGTTTTCTTTTTTCAAAACTCAAAACATAACCTACAATTAGCCGATCCATATTCCACCACCGTCGTCAGGATCACCACCAGTCCGGTTTTTTGTGTTGTGTTGTTATTATATTAGAGAGAGAGAGAGAGGAGAGACTCGCCGACCGGCCGGCAGCTCGGGAGGGGAGGGTGGCACGCGAAGAAACGGACTGGCTCTAGAAACCTGGTGAAATGCGGCGTTTATCACGCGAACCGGCGACAACAAACAAACACTCTCCGATCCACATCGCACCGGCACCGGTTGTTGGTCAAGCCCAGCGGGAAGCCTTTTCGCTAACAAATGGCTTCCTGGATCGCGCCCATCGAGCAGCACCGCGCTGTGGTCGTCGTCGTGGACTGTTTGTGTGTGGCTATTTATGCTAATGAAAGACTCTGACGACAAATTCATGGGCGAAGGAGAATGGGCGCAATATAATGTGTATGTGTATACAAAAGACGTCGCAACAATGCAAGAAACGGTGGTGGCGGCTTCGGTGATGGTCAACAACAACAACGTGATGGCATTTCTTTGACGCATTTTTTTGATGATCGGCAACCTGGGTTCAATGACCTCATTTTCGCTGCTAGCTGATGGGGTGGGAACGGGTGGTTTCGCATCTTCATTTGACACACTAGAAAATATTCGCAACAACGAGCAGAGGAATGCGGAAATGCAAATAAGCTGGCGGCGCCGGCTTTCGCGTCTAATGGTCATCACAGTAGGCCACCGTAACATTGTTGCAACTGATTTGCTGCAGCGCTAGTGAATGGTCGATCGAAAACGCTACAGTAGGCCGGCATCTGCGAGTTTTACAAAAGCAGGCGTACTTTTTGTATTACCAGTCAGGGTTGGATCTTTCCCACGAACTTGACAATTTGCAACTTCAAAGAAGATTACTGAAAGAGGAAATATACCAAAAACAAACAATCGACGAGACGAAACAGATCGACCAAAAGTGATTGAACTTTCCAATGTTTTTACCGCATTGTTGTGTTCTGCGATGAATATCTTATTTGCGACTGAAGTGATCAACCAGCATGCGGTACGTGCTATAACTGGTTTACGGAGTGTTTTCCTCGAAGCTGTGTTTGTAATGAAACGTAGATTCCATTAGAACTTCAACGATAATTTGTTTCGGTCTTCATTAAGCGGTTCAGTTTTAAACAACAGAGTTTAGCATTGTACGACCAATTGGATTTATAAGTGGATTCCATTCAACAATACATACCCTTGATCATTGCTTTAACGGCGACATTTTTAATAAATGTATCCCTAACAAAACATGTAAGTTAGATTCAAAAAATCCATCAATTTCCGCTTTTTATGAATTACTAAGTAGAACGTTTCTCGTGGAACGCAATGAGTATCTTTCGCGAATCGCGTCCCACGTTCCGTTCAGACTTTTTTCAGCGTAAAAAGCAGTGCAACATTCTTCCAAAGTCAACGCTCGATGGAAATTTTCGAAAGAGTCATTGTTGTTATTGTTGGTGCACTGCATGGATCATTAAAAATTTGTGAAGAGGAAGCTGGCTGGCTATGGCGAACAGTGCAACACAGCGCACAGAGTCACACGTCGAGCATAAATGCGATTCTGCGGTTACGTTGCTCTGGTGGCAATCCGGTCGGACGTTGGACACGTCATTGACCGCGGAGCTTGATGATGCACCGAACAAGACTGATCAACAAGGAAAGGACGCCGGCTGCGTTGGTAGCTATGACGACGACGACGTGGTGAACAGAGTAGGCCATGAAGGCAGCGTACACCGCCGTGGTGACATCGGTGTGTTAGGAGGGGGCAATAATGTAACGAAAATGGGAATAAATCGGTAATATTATAAATTCAGTAGAAAACCGAATTATAGCCGCTATCTAAATTGGATTTTTCTCACAATCCATACGTTAAACCTAATTTCGGAAGTGGTGCGCTGTATAGCAAATCACCAAATGAAAACAGCGCACTACTTCCGAAGTTAGGTTTAACGTATGGATTGTGAGAAAAATCCAACTTCGTTAGCGGCTATAATTCGGATTTGCACTGAATTGATAATATAGTGATTTCGGATGTGATAGTACGATATCGTACTATTCAATTTAATTCCACTAAAGTGATGGAATCAAATGGAATAGTACTAACTTGTCTTATGACAAGTGAATTGAAAAAAAAGTCGAACCAGTTAAAAAATGTTCACTCAGAAAAATATTTCCAAAGTTTTATTATTGTTGTCGAACAATAATTGGCATCACGGTGCTCCCCTGACCGTTATTAACAACAAAAATTCTCCATCAAAACTAATACTCGGAGCTGAATTCTGGGGCTATACTGCATCTCTGGACGAAATTTGAAAAAAATCGTAGGGCCCGTTTTGGAGCTACGCCCTTTTTAAGACGTAACTGATATATATCGAAGAAATGCACAGGATTCAGTTTCAACACGATCTAAATATTCTAAGTTGCTATTCCCATCTAAAATGTTTATCGTATATAAATAACCATCTGACTTTTCTCTGGATTATTAGTGGTAAATTCAAGCCACACGATCAAAAATACGACCGAAACAAAATCGTGTGAAAAACAGAATTCTGTGTATAACATGTGTACTTGTGTACTTGTGTATGTGTACTTTCTCAACTTCCAAGGCGTCGTCAGCGATAAAAAAAGATTTTTTTTTGTTACAGCCATTAGAATTTTATACAAAATTGTTGACTATGACGATAAGTAATATGAGATTTGTCTAAGAACATTTAAAAATAAGATTAGCTTCATCTTAACAAGTCTACATTCAATTTTAGCCAACTACGTATGATTAACCCTTTTCATTTATGTTTAAATTAAATGGACAATATCAAATGCACACATATCTTCTTTTCACAATGAATTTAAGCTCGCAATAGATGGGTTTTTTACAACTTCGGCGTATATGCCGATATATGCTCATTGTGCCATCCCTGCCCATGGCCGAATGTATTAAAAAATCCTTTTATATGAAACTTTGTGATATGATATTTGGAGGTCTTCGGAAGATCCTAACTTTCCCAGGAGACAACGAACTTATCAATTGCGACATAGAATCCAGGTGAAAGTTTATATGAGGAGTTGAAAACATTTTGAAAATGCTTCAAAACCTTTGTCTTGTCTTGTCTTAGCACACGCACAGCCAGTATTGAAAAGCATCCTGGAAATGTCGGTTGTATTTCCGATCATTTTCTTGTCTACATTAATATTTGCAGCATATCATAAATATGACACAAGTATTGAAACGGTCAGGCCCACCGTGCTGGCTTGAATTTGGGAGAAAATTCAGAAATCCCCGGCAATCAGATTATTTAGTAATAAATAACATGATCAACGAAGAGTTTTAAATCTACGAAAGGAAGAAACGGGGACAGCCGTATCAACCGTTTCACATTCAGGGGAAGATAATTGACGAATCGAAAATGCTTCAAAACCTTTAAACAAAAACCACAGATGTCATTCACATTGTACCACTATTAATAACATGCTCCGATAACGCCAACAATTTTAGATTTAGAGAAATGACATATTAGAAAAAAGTTTTAAGGTCCATTAAGGGCTACTTGTCTATATAAAAACACAATTATGATAACAGTTATTCTAGATAAAAGTTATTGATTTTGACTTGATACGTGTCATTTTCAATGCTCTCGTGCATGCTTACTGCTGAAAAAAATAACAAAAATAAGAGCAACGTAATTTGCCCTTCAATTCTATGTTTTAAATTGATATTGGTATGGGTACATGCGTTCAAGGTGCAGTAACCCATCTGTTCTTTACTAAAGCTTCATCCATACATACGTCAACAAACTTTCTCAAATCCGCATTATTTTACTAAATGTGCGCAGCATCGAGAAGATCGTGGTATGCTCAGTGAAGCCGCATAAGACACCTTTGAGGTGTCAGACATAACCCTACACCATAAACCCATAAATCTGCCCAGTTCGTTTTAACACTGCTTTTATGTAACGTTAACGAACAAAGAGTGTTCACGTGGATTGAAAGAGGAGGACACTTCATCAATATAGAATCACTGTCCTTGTCGGGAATAAGATGTATTTTTCGCAGCATGCCCGACTTTTTCAATTTTTATTAGTAGCTGAATATTTACAATAGTCCTGGAAATGCCGCTCTCAAGTTTTTCTCGGCCTCGCAATTAGTCATTATTCCTATTATCAGGTTTATAATCTTAAGGTCACCTGCGATAATGTACTCAAAATCGTTCAATTTAACAAGCTGTCCCATATAAATACGGTTCGAATTTTCCAGGTAATAAGTGTGGATACAAAGACAGCACTTGTAGCCGATTGTCGCCAGGTTTTGAAATTTTGGTTTGATCTGGAATTATTTAAATCGATACCATTTTTAATAAACACATTTTCGTCAAGGATATGTCTACTGTTTTTAATACATTGAATAAAGCTTGTACATCATTGCAGTATGCAACTGACATATCAGCAAACTACACCCGATTCTGTTTTACACGGATTTTTTGTACACGGCCGTGTAAAAAATCCTATACAAAATGTTTGCAAAGTTGCTCCATTTTGCATGATTCGAGAAATCACTTTTTTTACATGGATTTTAAAATTTTGAACTGGAAACTTTTTTTAAGCGGAACGCATCCTCCGTGTAAAAAAAGAATCGGATGTACTTTTATTGTTGACGACTCAATGGAAGTTGACAAATATGCATAAGACGAGATATTATATTGATTTTCATCGATATCATACAGTTACGTCTTAAAAAGGGTGTAACTAGAAAACGGGCCCTACGATTTTTTTTTCAAATTTCGTCCAGAGATGCAGTATAGCCCCAGAATTCAGCTTCGGGTATTAGTTTGGATGGAAAAATTTTTTTTGTTAATAACGGTCAGGGGAGCACCGTGGGCATATTTGGTTATAAAAATGAAGGAAAAAAACTATGTATAGCAGTCTAAATGGAAAGAAGTTGGTTCAGGGAGAGTACCTTAGAATTAATCTTAGAATCGAGCTTCCATGGTTAGAAAAAAATTAAAAAAAAAAGAACTGCAGCTTTTTTTTCAAGTAAAGGAAGTTTAAATATTATCAAAAACGTCCTAATAATATTTTAAAGCTAATTTTTTATTCATTATATTTTTTATGAAATCAACTTAGAATTTTCAAATTTCAATTAAAATACTATAATATGTAGTTGTTCACGGCATTGATAACATGGGACCCCTCTTCAGAAAAAAAAACAAATCCTGACCACTCCCATGGTAGTCGAACGCGACCACGACAACAATACGCGCGCGTTGCGATGATGACATGCACGCTTAAAATCAATAACACAGAGATGTGTTTGCATCACACAAAACGGACCTAATGCGGAACATCCCCTAGATGAGCGACAGTTACACAGGCACAAAAATGCCTCGTACGGTCGTGATAACGGTCCTTTTCAACATGTTAATGTTTGTACAGATTCCTTGTTTCATGAGGAACCAAATACTGTTAAAAAAATTGAAATCCAAGCTTCAATAAAACCACACGAGCTATTTTTGTGGCTGTGTAACTATCGCTCATCTAGGGGATGTTCCGCATTAGGTCCGTTTTGTGTGATGCAAACACATCTCTGTGTTATTGATTTTAAGCGTGTGGCGCGCAAGATTTGGAGAGACGTGGAGCTTTTTGCTCCCCTTTTGGGTGTTTCGATTCCTGCATCCCGTGCCCACCACTTCGACCGGTCGGCTCTGTTTTGGGTGGAGATCGGTCGGTGCAGCATCACTGCTAAGCTGGAAAGCACGAATGGAAGGGAAGCACGATGCGCCGCCACAGCCGCCGAACTCACCGCAACAGCATGCAAGAGAGACTGGCAAGTTGTAAACAAATATCCATGCGGAGAGGAATCGATGGAAATATGTTGTTGTCCTCCAGGCGGCTGCGCGGTGGCGGCGTTGGTGTGTGGCGGGCCGCGGTTGCGGCAGCGTGATCAGCGCCCCAAAGTAGGTTGCACGACGGCGATGATCTCGGAGAACTGCATTTAAATGGCAGTCTGCAGTTCGTAGAGATCGATCTGGGGTTTCTGGATAATTGTACCGACCGGGACTTGTTCGATCTGGTTTGTTGGCAATGCTGTCATGGGAATTAGGAATCAGCAGTTGGAGAAATGTTTTGCCAAAAATTTTTTTTTTCATGGTAGCAAACAATAATATACCAAAACAACTGGACAACAAATGGAAGATCACACAAAACCACTAAGTTTCACTTTTTTTCATTAGATCTTCCTTTTTTTACAGTCTTTGCCATTATCAAAGAAAGTAGCGCAACGTGGAAGACAACATAAACTTAGCGAAACGAAGAAATAATTTATAAATAGTCATCCAAAAATTACTGAAACATTCTAATGTGTAATATGAGCTGTTGAACTCCTAACTTCATGTATACAAAAAGCGTTGTAATGATATGCCAAAATGTATGGTAAATGCTGAATGCTATCTATATGTACATTTGACCAATAACCGAAATTCGAAATAATGTGGTTCCATTACCTTACTGCTTGCTGCGGTAAGTTATCCTCACTGTACCCCTCACTATAAGGTGTTGCGTAATCATACCTGAAATAAAACAAATAATAAATTACATGTTAGTAATATTATCGATAAAATTCATCTACTGTAGTTTACGAGATAAAAATAAATAAATAATAATTTTCAATTGAGGGAAGTTGTAGTGAAATAGATAGCATGCTTGTTGCTATATTCCAAGTGAAATGCTATTTTAGCATATTCTAGTAATGTAACACGCTGTTTGATACCAACGATAACACTTAGCTATTGATCGCATGGCGTGAGAAGCAAAACTGTATTTTGTAAATCAATACAGTGTCAGCAGGGTTTGCAGAAATCGCACTCAATAGATAACGAACAACGATAAAAGAGAGGCAGAAACCTCTTCGAATCATAACAAGCCATGAAAACAAAACTATCGCACTTGTATATAAGTTGAAAAAAAAAACTGATTCGGAGAGGCGGCCTTCACTGAGGGGGCTTGATAAAGCGCGTTGTTCTCGCTTATTTTATGTTGGGGACCATATTTTTTTTGCCATGTTTGTCATCACCATTCAGATATTGAGTGGAGAAAAGTGTCAATGAGAGCCAAACGTTTTAATTCAAGCAGGATATTTTTCGTGGTTTTCCATCTCTATTGTAGGCAGGTAAAAGGTAAAACAATCGTCCAGAGTGACATGGATCCTTTTACCGCAGCAAGGCTGTGTTCGGAGGTTAACTACTACTATTACGCGGGTCTTGTTCATTCCGAGCAGCTAGTTCATCAACAAAATACTGTACAGCCAACGTTATTTGAAGATGACCACAATCATCATCTTGGCAGTCGACCTCTATCTATCGCTCGTCTTGTAAGGCGTCCTCTTCCTACTGGCATGGATGGTTGTGCCATATTTTTGGCAATAGTCGCCAAAAGTCATGATCTACTTGGACGCCATTTTGTTAGTCGAATTCTGTATATGGGTTTCCGTTGTGATGGCTTATCTCCGATAGTCGCTCGGTATATAGTCATTATCATCAATTTTGCCTTAAAGCTACTTGTTCAACATCTTTCTGTTACGGTCCAGCTAAGAGTGCAAATATTTCCTTGACGATAATCGCAAATCAACGATAACCGCAAATAATTCGGTAGATTCTTTTTTCGGATTTGACCTTTCCCGTCGAAAATTTTTATTCGCTCAATAGATTCTTTATTTTATTTAAGGTCAATTTTCTCAAAGAACCCATATTTTTTACCGCTTCTAAATATTTTTAAAATTTAAAACAAAAAATCGAAAAAGTGCTGTTTTTCAAGATTGGCTTAACATTTGCCCGGTTTTGAACGAACATCGGGTGAATTTTTCAGGCCGATTCACACGTGCAGCACCTTCTCGGTAGGGATCCTATAATGAGAGATATGCGAAAATTTTAATTGTCGATTCGGCAACGCTGCATGGTTTGTTTACCATAGCTGCCAACATTTGCCGCCTAGCTAAATAATTTTACTTTGTCCGTCACTTCATCGTTGTTGTTTATTGTTACCTGCACAATTTTTTTCACATTGATTCACTCACTTGAACCCATTTTCATCAGTTCTTGAAACCAAAAACCATTTGATCTAATTTTAGATGTTTGAAATTTGCAGCTGATTTGCCTGATTGGCTTCAGTCTGCGCGTGTCTCTATCTATAAACAACGTCTCTGGTTGTTTATACCAGAGACGTTGTTTATAGATAGAGACCCGCGCAGACTGAAGCCGAAAGTACCAATCGAACCGTCAAACGCGGTACCAATCGAACAATGTAAATAAACATGCAAGTTTTGTGATGAAGTGTTTGAGGAGTATTGTAATTATTTCAAACAAGATTTAAAATAAGTTGGTAAGTAAATAAATTTGTATATGAGAGTATAATGTTTAAATAAGTTTACCTACATCTAGCAACCTGTTGTTTTTGCTTGTAAACGTGAACGGAAGGATGCTCAGCTTTATGAAAACAACAAAGTTTCACTTCATCGCGGAAAAATACACCGGATCGGACCAGGAAATGAAGCATCTGGAGGATAAGGATCATGCATTTATCGGAAACTTAGTGCTTCGAGCTGTGAAACAACCCATCTATAAATATGGTCACTACATCCCAGTCTCGTTATTTTTAATCAGTAAGTTGGATCGTGCCCTGCTGAAATTGCTGATAGCATCCTGATTGTACCGATCATACATTCAGATGTTGTGGTTTCTGTGTGGACATTTGTCGCGCCGGAACACCAGGACTTAAAACATTCTGTGCTAAGTGAATTGTAGTATAATTTACATTTGAGTTTATTTACCATTAACGTTTTGTAGGTTTATGTTAATCAATGTTTTCCGGTGATTGTGTGTTATATACGCGAATAATAAATGAAGCGGAGTTGCACGAGGCCAACTTCGTATCCAGCCTACCCCGTTATCGCAGCCTACCCCAAAAAAATGGATTGTGCTTTGCAAGAAATAAACTTGAAGGTAAATACCCTATACCAAACCATCAATAAGTTCAATGGATTTCGACGTTTTAAATCACTGTTCTGCTTTCCGGGTATTTGTGTATCGCCGAAATTAATAGCACCACTCCCTGACGTAAAAATATTTTCAAAGCTGTACCTGAAAAATAAATGTAGCACAAGTAAAATAAATAATAAAACTTTCAACTATTATACATTTTTATTCATATCAGTTAACATTATTCGCTTTACATTATATTTACATTCGACATTAGATATAAAAAAAAGCTATAACGCCATAGATCGACTATCGAACCTCTGCTTTCTAGATTTGTATGGCTTATAGATACGAAGCCTAAACGTTATAAATCTCTCAATGACCTTTCTTCGAATATCGTGACATTCTTCGAAAATTTGAATTTTTAGCGACATCATTAGTGTTGCTAGATGAGCAGGAATATTATTATTGGTGATGAGGAGTCTTGCTATATTTTCACGAAATATTCGCTCAAGGGCGACGAAGAACAAATACACCGACTCAGTTATGTAAATTAAAGAAGTCCCTGTATAATCTTTCAGGATTGTGAATTTCGTAAAAGACTTCATAAAGGGAGTTTCACTCACACAAGGTAGAAAGCAAGAATCACACACCGTGAAATTCTTTGCAACGCTATTCAAAATATATCCACCTATGTGATATATTTGGTTTCGCTCAGAATTATCAAAAATTACATCTTCAAACACATTGTTTGAATATTCGATTTCCATCATATCATCCACATTACGCAAATCACAGGATGGCTCGATCATTGAATCCGCTGAATTGAGATTTCGAACACATCCACTGAAATTCGCCAACCATTGTCGTTCTTCGTGTTCATATGACGCACCTGGAATATCTGACATAAATTGGGAAACAGATAAAAGTTTCAAATTATCTTTAAACTGTAGCGCCGTGGGGCGCTTTTGCTTAAATCGAAGTAAAGAAAAAATGTTCTCCACGCAGTCCTGGGTAAATCTGGCCGTGTACAAAACCTTATATCGTTCGCCATACAAGAAAAAGTATTGTAGTCGTAAAATAGAATTAGTGCACAAGATTGATGCAGCTTGTTATGGTTTCCACCGCTTTTTTATTCCAACCCGACAGTTGAAAATAAATGTGCGGTATGAACGAAGAAATGATATAGTTTGCTTGTAGACATCCGGTTTTTGCAAACTGAGAGCTAGTTCAAACTGTCTTGAGGTCATCAATTTGAACCAACGCCAAACAGTCTCAATCCACAAAGCAGTAGCTAGGAGCTCTTTTCTGTCAGTTTCTGCACTCATAAAACGCAATGCGGCGGCAACATCGTGATTGACTAGCTTATAGGAATTTGCTACTTTCATAGCATCTAATTTGTTTCCACTAAGGAAATCCACTTCCTTATATGTCAAACGTGATGCCATTTTCAAACCTTTTCCCTTCTCGTAGTCGACTAGGTCCTTAAGATGAAAAACGTCAGCTACATTTGTGGTCAGATTATTTTCATCGACTACGTCCTGGGGTAGAAAAACAAACCGATTTTTTACCCACCCTTGTACGCAACTTTTGAACACGTGAGTTGCATCTGGTAGGATTTCGAAATTATCGTCACTTCTGACAGGATGTTTCGGTGCGTTGCTCTCCAATACATTATTTCTCGAGTGTTTTAAACCAAAGTCATTCCACATTCTGATGTTGTTCGGTCCACAATCAGAAGTGGTGAAATGTACTTTGAGTCCAAGATTTTCAGCCTTCTGAACAATATCACATATGACCGTTTTGAGGAATCCGTCGGAATTGAATTTCCTGTGAAGTAGTAAGCCACTACTTGCTTCCATCTGCTATGGATTCCTACCAACATGAAGATCAACCCATGTGTAGCTCTTCCGGTCTGTCCCGTAACTGTCACGTCGCCGAAGTATTTTTTATTGTTACAACAAAATGAGAGACTTTGGTCGATCGCCATTTCGTCCAGCACAAGTCCACAATCCTTCGAAGCGGTAGACATACATTCAACCTTTTTCTTCAAAAGCGCAAAAACTTCATGGAGGATTCCGGTGTCGAAATGTATGTTTTGTAAATGCTCCTGTTGAGTGCGAATTGAAGGAAGTGGGAACTTTTTCTTGTTTCTTAGGTAATTATATCCTTTGGTGCCGCAACCGAACCGCATTTCTAAGCTTTCCGTGATTGTTTGTTCGGACCACTTCGACACTCGCTTTATGTTGCC
This sequence comes from Armigeres subalbatus, assembly GCF_024139115.2. NCBI lineage: Eukaryota > Metazoa > Arthropoda > Insecta > Diptera > Culicidae > Armigeres > Armigeres subalbatus. The sequence goes on along the minus strand of NC_085141.1, from coordinate 373,898,616 downwards.
TTCTAATAACCTAACTTGCTCCGGATTGAAAAGTTTCGATACAGCGGTCATCGATTGACACTTAAAGCATTTGTCGGTGCGTCGCAAGTTTTGTCGAAGTTTTTTTAGTTGTTTATCTTTCAGTACACTTTTGTATCGAAGCTTCTGGATGGTTCGGATTAGTCTGAGAAATTAAGAGATGAAGAAAAGATGATTTTATAGCTTAGAAAGCAGCTCCGTCATGCAATATATTCATACCTGGGTTTTTTACATTTTTCGAGTCTCTCTGGTAATATGGACGACTCAGCTGTTCGTTAGAATATGCTGTAATGGTCGTTCCAATAGTTTCATTGGAGCAGCTTGGCGGCAATAGTTGCTGATTGCAGATTGTCATATACGGAACTTCTTCAGTATTCTAGGAAAAACGTGTAAATATAAATAACACTATACAAAAGATCATTGAATAAATATAATCTATTTTAAATATTTACCTCGACATTTGTTACTTCTTCGTTCCGGTTCAGAGCCGGAACAGCATCATAAGATGGTACCGCACCCGGAGCAGTTAGCAACTTTCCACCAGCCGTGGCTATGTATAAATCTCGTTCGTAATGAAAATGGAGCTGCAGTTTGATGGTCATGCAATAATTACTATCAATTCGAACACAATTTCTTAGATAACTTACGCTGCATAACCGGGAATTTACCGTCACGTTTTGATTAGGAGGTAGTCGACAGAATTCAACCCACTTTTTCCGTAACAAGCCGTCTTTGGGAAATCGGAAAAAGCTGACGTTCTTCAATGAACTATCCTGTTTGTTTTCACAAAAAGATGCCGAACACTTTAATGGCATTTTTATTTAGAACCAATAAACGAATTTAAAAAAATCTTCTCTTAGATTCCAACGAAATGCCGTTCACCTGTTTGAATAAGTCACTCGAAGAACACTCTAATTTCCGCGTTGCCAAAATCATAACAATTATTTAGGTAGTTGACCGGGTAGCCAGATATACTTCTAAATCCTCCGCGTGTCTCTATATTTATCATCGTCTCTGGTTTATACGTTCAGGGAGCTCTGTCGAAAATTCATAGAAGTTGTGAAAAATAGCTGCGTAATCGACGAAATATGAAGTGCATTGCCAAGTAGAAGACCTTAGAAGGCCGGAGAAGAAAATCTAACAGAAATAACGTGAGTTTTTTCCGCTTTCCGAAAGAATCAAAGCAGCGGCAAAAATGGCTTCAGTTTTGCGGATTACCACCGGATTTCCCTCTATCAGATTCTATGCGACTTTGCAGCGTATGTTCCTGAGCAAGTTATTTAGCGTATTTTTTCTGTTAATTTCTTGTTCTTTTCAGTATCATTTCGATCACTCACAACTGTATTTTGCAAAGCAGGGTGGAAAAATTTTGAATCTGCCTAGTGCTATTCCCGTTGAACCGAGCGATAATCATAGTACAATTCAAATAGACTAACGCAAAATGAACTCCCCCAAGAAATTATGACGTTTGTGCGGGTCGCCCGCGGACCCGCTCAAATGTCCAATTCCATCGGGTGAGTGAATTTGATGAACTCCTGCACAGGTCTATTGTGCAAAAACCGGTTCGTACACAAACCTTCCGAATGAACGTTCCCTGCGATTCACCTGCAATGAACATGCGGACAGCCACAGAAAATCCAATTGAACGAAATGCAAATCAACGCCGAACGCATGTTCTGAGGAAACCGTTCCGTGAATTGTTCCAACTAAATACTCAACTACAAACCACACCTGGTGAAAGCATTCTGACATCCGAAGTGATTGCAACTTACGAACAGCATGATCCAACGTACATGGGCTAGGAGAACCGGATGAACCGGAATTATTATCGAATACATATCATTTTGAAATTTTTAAAATTATTTAAAGAATTGCATCCGATATCTCGCTGTGGAAATTTTTTCGTGATTCTACTTTTTCTTTTTTGACATTTCTACTAGCGTATTGTGCCACAACCGCTCCATGTTTCATCTTCCCAGGAGATCGCTCCGCGTTATTTATCATCCGGACACCCAACTGATGCGACGCTTGCATATGATAACAACCTTGGTAAACAATATTGTCATTTGATTTAGACATTATTTTCTTTATCTAATGTCATTATATTTTCGGACCACCTTACAATCTCCAGCTCAATTGCGAGTTTTCCCATCGCCGTTTCGATCATCTCAGGAATGGCGTTCAAGTGAACATTTGGACAGCTCGCTCGTGTCCAATGAAAATAGCGATATTTCTAGGAAAAGATTTCCCATCGACGATGTAACTAGCATGGTTCCACCGAGCAGTCTGTTCAATCCGACCTTTATGTATGATGACAGTTATGGTAAGATTATTCAAATATTGTACAATTTAACCGAAATGTTATGCGGATCAAATACGTTTTGAAAATAACGTATGAGAAACAATGAAATATGCAGATGATGGGAAACAGACACCTTTATTCTTCAGATCAGCAATTATCGATTGTGGATACAACCTTCTATACAACGTCATTCGTAAAGGGTTTCAATGCAAAAACTCAAGAAAAGGCGAAGCCTCATTCGCCTGAAGGAAGTCGACAGTGTAATGTGATGAAACCGGACCATATCGAATATACAACCGCAGAAGGATCAAGAAAGTCATGCCACACGTGTAACGTGCTATACTCTAAATGTGAATTACAACAACGGTAAGTTCAAAGTATGGCCTCATAACGAGTAACTAAACTTTTTTCAGAGATATTCAGCAACTTAAACAAACTTTAGAGGACAATGACATGAAGCATTCTAACCTAAAGCGAAAATATGACGAGTTGTATGATAAGTACACCGACCATCCAGCGGAAAAAATATCAAAGCAGTTGTTCAATGATGACCAATACCAGCTACTATCCGGACAAGTATCCAAAGTGTATAAATGGTCAGGCGAATCTATCAGGTTTAAAATGAGTCATAACTTATACGAAAGAGAACGTAAGAAATTGCGACTGCCCAGTGCTCGAACACTCAACGAACGTTTGCAGCATATTCACTTTAAACCTGGACTGCTCGATGAAGTTTACCAGCTAATAGAGTCTAAAATACCATTCATGATGAATGCGGATTTGGATTGTTCCCTGATATTTGACGAGATGGCCATTGCTCAAGGCCAGGATTATTGTTTGAATAACAAACACTTTTTTGGAAACATTACTCTACCTAACCACACTGGATCGGCAACGCATATTATGCTGTTCATGCTTGTAGGCAGTGTTGTCCTACACTCAGTGCAAAAAATTCTGCTCTTTAATTTTACTCTATCTAAACGATTTTAAAGTCTTAACTAAATAAGTGCAGCTAATAGAGGGATATTTGAATTGGAGTGTTTTCACTGGAGTGTATTTTCAGCGCGCGCGCGCTCCTGTGGCTCTGGTGTGCATTTTTTCAATAGTTTGACATGACATTTAGAAAATTCAAATATCCCTCTATTAGTTGCACTTACTTAGTTAGGACTCTAAAATCGTTTAGATGGAGTAAAATCAAAGAGCAGATTTTTTCGCACTGAGTGTAGGACAACACTGCTTGTAGGTATTCGACAAAAATGGAAACAAATCGTTGCCTACCATTTCACAGGATCTTCAATTGAGAAAGGATGTTTGAAAGACATTGTTTACTTTACTTTGTTTACTAAACTATCGGTCTTCGTCTACACGCTGTTGTGGGCTGCTGTTATCATGTCCACTGACGCCTGATTACGTTATGATCGTTATTCAAAATATGACTGATATTGACCATCTTCTCATAATTAGAATGCTTCCGATCGAATTTGATCTTGTTGATTCAAACCTTCTAAAGTAAGGTAAAACAAGAATACCATTTGACCACTTTTTTACAATTCTAAATTTTGAACAAAGCTTTCAACCTAAAGATCATTTTTTTCCTACAGGTAAAGGACTTTGAAATAGCTATCCTTTGCACTAGATTAAATGGTGAAAGGACCTCTGCAAGTATCGTTTTGAGAAGTGTCCGGTGTTGGGAGGTGTCCGGCGCTGGGGGATCTCCCCCTCCCTACACTTACACCTTTTTTGCAAAAATGGAGAACATATTTTCAGCAAATATTGACCGACTGAGAACATCCGGAGAAGATATTAGTAAGGTTCTGTTTGATTTAATGATTGATGTAGAAGCAGATCATTTTGTAACGTGCCATAACATGAAACACATAATCGTCAAAAGATTCATCTTGTTCAGATTGCGCTGCTCTATGTGGAAGCCTGAGCGCCAGAAAAGATTTGACAGCAAATCGATGCTTTAAATTATTTGTTGCGCTTGTTAATGTGTTGTTAAGTTTTGAATATTAATGAAAATATAAAAATCGACCAATAATATGAGTTTGAGCAATTATTTGAAAGAATGTACATTGATTATGTGTATTTACTGTCCATTACAACCCAGTACTGCTTGTTCTGCAGCACGCAATATTACGGCATTCCCCACGAGATCACAGTGGGAGGAAGCTAAATTGATGAATCACAAGAATATTCTTACGTTTAATAATTACTTTTCATTTCAAAACTTTTTGTTCAAATGTATTTTATTGCGATTACGATACTTCTCAACCGAAATCTTCTTACAAATCATAAACATGTTCATTTGGCTCACACTTTGACAGGCCGCTTTCGCATATCACTCATTATAGGATCACTACTTCTCGGTTTTTGATTTTTTAAATAATTAGAGGCTCTAAAATATGGGTTCTTTGCGAAAGATGACCTTAAATAAGCCAAATAATCGACTGATACAATACAACGAGATACAATTTTTGACGGGAAGGTCAGTATTCCCGTTGAAATCCCGAATAAATTTCCATAAAAAAATGGAAGAATTCTCCGTGAAAATTCTGGGGGATTAAGGTGCACAATCCGCATTTCCCACGAAAATAAAAAAAAATCGAATTGCTTCTTGTGGAAACTCCAAAGAGTTTCGTTTGTAATTTGCAAAGAGTTTTCCGCAGACATTTCCGAATATTTTCCTTTGAAATCTAAAGAATTTCTCGACCAATTGCATCTTCGGAAACTATTTTCGACCTAACAACCGTTTCGGTCAAACGCTCATTTTAGCCAAATGATTTTAGATTGTGTATGGAATGGAATTAGAATAGTGATCGCTATTATTTTGGACTTTTAGAGCGTAGCCATTTAAGCTTCTGAACAGATTTTTTTTTAGTTCTGATAAGAGTCCTTTTAGGTTTCCAAACGGAATCTTTCTTTCTCTGAGAAGTCCAGAATGTTTCCATTAAGAGTCCTAAAACAATTCCAATCAGAAGTCCCAAATTATTCCGTTCGAAAGCCCAGAAGTATTGCTTTGGAAAGCCCAAAATATCTCCGTTCGAACAGAATTGACCTTTCCCGTCAATTTTTTTTCGCTCAATCGATTCTCTGGCTTATTTAAGCTCAACTTTCACAAAGAACCCATACAGTCAAACCTCCATGAGTCGATATTGAAGGGACCATCGACTCATGGAAATATCGAGATGGGGAATAGCAAATCTTTGGAAAGCCGTTTGAAGGGACCATCACAGTAACCCAGAAAATATTTTTTAATATGGCATAATTTGCTTCCATGAGTCGATATCGAGTCATAGAACATCGACTCATGGAGGTTTGACTGTATTTGTTTAAGCCTTTAACTATTTGTAAAATCGAAAACAAAAACCGAAAAAGTGCTACACGTGTGAACCGGACAGAAAATTCACCAGATGTTCGTTCAAAATCGGGTCAATCTTAAAAAAAACAGCACTTTTATGAATTTGGTTTTAAATTAAAAAAAAATAGTTAGAGACTTAAAAAAATATGGGTTCTTTGGGAAAATTGACCCTAAATAAGCCAAATAATCGGCTGAGACTTGACGTTTTTGACGGGGAAGGTCAATTGTGTGAACTTCCGAATGTAATCCTTCTGGGTTCACAAACGGCATTCATTTGAACTTCTGCACAAACTTTTGTTGGACTTTCGAAATGAATCCTTCGGCGCTTTCGAAAGGAATGATTTTGGGCTTTCGAACGGAATCTCTTGGGGCTCCTGAATAGAATGTTTTTGGACTTCTGATTGGGTCCTTTGGGGATTCTGAACGGAATCCTATACTGCTTCTGGATAGAGGATTTCAAATAAAATATGTTTATGCTTCTGAAAGGAAATTTTTAAGGCTTTTAAAACAGAATTCGTTTGCGCTTCCAAACCGAATTATTTAAGGCTTTCGGATGAAATTCCTTTGGACTTCCGAATGGAATCTTGTTGGGCTTCCAAACGAAATTATTTTGGACTTTCGAATGGAGTTTTTTTTAGACTTTCGAAAGGAATACTTTTGGATTTCCGAGTGAAACCATCTGGGCTTCTGAATAAAATCTTTTTTTTTTTGCTTCTGTGCAGGTGATACCGATCGTATGTTATTTTTGGGATTCCGAACGGCAATCTTCTGGAATTTTTTTGGAAGCCCTAAAAGATTCCGTTGGGAATCAAAAAATTATTTGGTTTGGAAACTAAAGAGTTCCGTTTGGGAGCCCTAAAAGATTCCGGTGGGAATCAAAAAATGATTTTTTTCGGACACTAAAAGAGTTCCGTTCGAAAAAACAAAAAAGTCCGGCAGACCAAATATTCTCCGTTCGTAAACCCAAAAAACAGTCCGTTCCGGTATTTGGATTTCCGAACGGAATTATTCCTTTTTCTTTTATGTCTCTCCACTGAGCCAAATTATTTTGGTCTTCCTAACTGAATTTGTTTGGGCTCAGATAGAAAATAACATATTATTCATTTATGTTAATGTAACAACATACCTACTAATAAAAATCCCAGATTAATCCACCTAGCGGTGATGGTGCCTTTCTCGTTTTTTTTTGAGTTAGTGATTTCTACGTGCTTTTGGTATGAAAAAAAGTATTATGTCCATAACTTCTGAGCCCATAGTCCGATCCGGCAAATTTTCAATAGGAAACAATGGGACAGGATTCTGCGTCGAATGCAAGTTGCAATCCGTTAAGGGTAAGTGCCTGAAAAATGGGCTAGACTGTTTGCGAACTTTTGCGCACATACACACACATACACACACACACACACACACACACACACACACACACACACAGACATCACCTCGATTCGTCGAGCTGAGTCGATCGGTATATAACACTATGGGTCTCCGAGCTTCCTATAAAAAGTTTGTTTTTGGAGCGAACATATAGCTTTTACGTATACTTTGTATACGAGAAAGGCAAAAATAAAGCTTTTCTTCTTAACCTGTCATAAGACGATTTAGTACCATTTCGTTTCACCACTTGATTGTAACTTAACAGAAACGTTTTTCATCAACGTCTTGTACTTGACTCGATTGAGTTTTACAACAACCTTTTGATTATCGAAATCTCGATATTCTACGTTGACAAAAGTGCATAGTTTTGAATAAATTTATTATTCTTGTTCCGAACAAGCTTCATACAGACAAATACAGACATTTTGATGAGATTGATACAGGCTTCTAAAAATTGTATCAGACATCCCTGTTCCACAGTGCAAAAATATGCTCTCATGTCTGCTGTGTTAACCGTTAATCGAGATCCACTGGAATTATTAAATAATTGACATCATGACAGCAAATTTTGATTTCAATTTGATATCTGCCAAGAAATTCAAATTTAGCTTTAATATAGGTTTATAATAATCGAAAAAGTAAGGAAGTAAAAAGAGACTTTATTTTACACATAGGACCTATTCTCAAAACACTCGAGATTTTGTCAAAAAAGTCATTTGGCCGTATGGGTCATTTGGCTTAAAATGCCGGAAAATGGCAGAAAGGGCTTTTTGGCTGAAATGGACATATGGACTGGAATGTCTTTCTATACCGAACTGATCCTTTTCGAAAAAAATCGTTTTACATAAAGAGCCACTGTCGTAGCTTATTAGAAAGGACCATTTGACCAAAAATGTTGCTTGGCCGAGTGGGTTGACACTGTTCAGGCCATATTATCCGTTCAGCAACTATGATTTTCGGCCGTAGACCATATGAATATTTCGGCCAATTCGATCGGCCAAATGACATTTCAAATGGTTACCCGGCCAATAGGTCGTAACAGATTTATATCAGACCTTGTTATTCTGTTACAGCATTTTTTTGATAACAGCGGTTGTTATAAAACATTGGGGGTGATAATGGGTCTGGGGGGTGAGAATGGGTCATCGCTCTCACCGGCGCGGCAGCCTGGTCGGATAGCAAAATCGTCCAGAAAGGTCTCATATTTTTTAGTCTTCTTGCCCTCAGATACATTCAATCTATTCTACAAGCATGCTAAGTACTTGAAACAGGGACCCATTCTCACCTATGACCTATTGTCACCCCCGACAACGGTACCATAACAAATCTAACTATTTTTTTAACAAAGTGTCTTCTAGTTTTTACAAAAATGTTACTAAATATGTTTCCAATTGAGTAAAAATATAACTCAATGTGTTACATAAAAAGTAATGAAAGTAATAAAAATTATAACAAACTATGTTATTGAAAAGAAAAAAAATCACTGGTCGTGTTTCAAGTATGGCAAAGAATTTTATGTAGAAATTCCGAAGAAAATTCTGAATATTTTTTCATTTAACTTTCCGTGGGAATTTTGGAGAATCTCATGGAAATTGTAAATAATTTTCTTAGAAGTCCCAAAAAATTTCATTTGGATATTTCAAACTTTTTCCCTGGGAATTTCCAGAAGCATTCATTGGAAATTTTAAATTTCAAATAATTGCTAATGGAAATTTCAATGAATTCCCGAAATAAAATCCAAATGGATATCGATTCACGGTGTACATATAGGCCCTTAGAGGTCATGTGCATGATTTATGATCTAAATACAGTCAAACTTCCATGAGTCGATATTGAAGGGGCCATCGACTCACGGAAATATCTTAATGTGGAATGTAAAATCCTTGGCAAGCTATATGAAGGGACCATCATAGTGGCACAGAAAATATGTTTTAATATTGCATATTTTGCTTCCATGAGACGATACCGAGTCATAGAACATCGGCTCATGGAGGTTTGACTGTATGTCCAAACTGGATGTTCTAAGTTCTTCAAATCATTCTAGAGTTCAAAACTATTGATCTACCACGTCAGCTAGGCTCAATTCAAAGACAATAGCTACCCATACAGGCTCCCAGAGACCATGCGCATGATTAACGATCTAGATATGTCTAAATCGTATAGTTTAAGTTCTCCAAATTATTCTTGAGTTCAGACCAATTGATCTACCACGGCAACTGGGCAAAAAACAAAATCAATAGCGACCCATAATGTTCATACAGACCTTAAGATGCCATATAAATGATTTACGATCCAGATATAGCCAAACCGATTATTTTAAGTTCTCTAAATCATTCGAGAGTTTATACGAATTGGTCAACCTACCTGTCATAAGACGAGTTTATACAATCCCATTGAATTCCACCACTAAATTGTATCTTGACAGATACGTATTTCGACCTCAACGGTAAGGCCGTCTTCAGTGTCTCGTACTTGACTCGACTTACTTCAGTACGAGACACTGAAGACGGCCTTACCGTTGAGGTCGAAATACGTATCTGTCAAGATACAATTAAGTGGTGGAATTCAATGGGATTGTATAAACTCGTCTTATGACAGGTGAAAACATTCCACTAAAAAGCTCAAAATAATTTTCTTATGGTCAACCTAGTCAAATGGGTTCAATACTAAAACAATAGTACTCCATGGTGTTCATACATGCTTTCAAAGGCCATGTGCATGATTTACGATCTAGATATGTCTAAATCGGTTGCTCTAAGTTCTTCAAATCATTCTTAAACTCAGAACTATTGATGTAGCAATCCATTGTGTCTGGCTATTGGTGCTCAGAGACAATGTGCATGGTTTACGATTGATATCTGTCCAATTCGAATGTTCTGATTTATCCAAATCATTGTGGAGTTCGGACCATCTGGTGTACCAAGGCAACTGGGCTCGATACATACCCAAAAGCAATCCATGATGTTCATATAGCCGCCTTGAAACCATGTGCAAGATTTACGATTCATATATGTTCAAATCGGATATTCTAAGCTTTTCAAATCATTCTAGAATTCAAACCAATTGATCTATCATATCAATTGTGCTCGGTACAAAACCAATAGCAATTTATGATCCTAAATATTCTAAATCACTCAAGAGTTCAGATGAATTGATCTACAAAGTCACTCGGCGCAAAACCGATAGCAACCCAACACATCCAGGCTACTAAATATTGGCCATGCTTGCGATTTACAATCTTGGTTCGTCCAAATATGATGTTTTGAGCTTTCAGGTTATCATATGGGAACATATCTAAATTGTCTGTTCATATGCATGGTCCTCTGGGACCTAAATGGTCATAATAACTTGCTATCGGCTTTGTACCTAGTATTATTGCCATGGTGGACTTATTGGTCTTAACTGCAATGATTTGGAGAACCATAAATCATGCAGATAACAATCAGAGACTTGATTGAAAAGAAGGAGTCGCTATCGGTTTTGTACTGAGTGTAGTTGACCTGCTAAACAAATTGGTCTGCACTACGGAATGATTTTGTGAACTTAGATCATCGTTTTATCACATATTTGAATCGTAAATCGCATGGCTCCTAGAGGCCTATATGAACACCATGGATTGTCTTTGATTTAGTACTGAGCCCAATTGACTTAGTAGACCATCTGTTGTGAGCTCCAGACTTTGAAAAACTTAGAATATCTACAAAAATCTACATCTACGTATCAAAAATTCTGGGCATGGCCTCTAAGGGTCTATGGAGGTGGCATGGTTTGCTACTGGTTTTAAACCGAGCTTAGTTGACTTGAAAGATCTGTTGGTTTAAACTTCACAATGATTTGGAGAACTTCGAACATTCAATTTTGACATAACAGAATCGCAAATCATCCGCATGGTTTCCACAGTGTTATATTTTTATTTAATCAAAGACAAAATATATTCAGCTTATGTCTTTTTAAGAACTTTATCAAAATGGTATGCATTATTTTATGCATAGATTTATCATTCGTTTTTTGCATGGAATTTATTTCGCCCAACATCAAACATTTTGTTTTGATATTCAATTTAACAGAACCATGTTGAGAGTCGGATATTGGAAACTTCCATAGTACTCAACTTTAGTATTGTGAATGTGCAATCAAAAACTTGGTTGCGACAGAAAGATGTTGAAAATGTAAATAATTTTTGCGCTATTTAGGTTATGTGAAAGTAATATAACAAGTGTAGTGCCCTTGACAAGGCGAGTGAAATAAGTTTTGGGTTCCGGGAGGCTTGTCCTTAGCGTGAACGCTCGAGGCATTTTTGTGTAACCGTAACTCTATTTATATTTATGTGTGTGTGTGTCCAGGAATCCCCCGTTTTGTGTGATGCAAACACATCTCTGTGCTGCTGAGTTTTAGCGTGCATGAAATGCATTTCGCAGCACATTCTTCGTCACGCTGTACAGAAACATGAGAAAGTCTCTATCGAGACTGTACGTTTCTGTAATCTAAGTAGGCGATAGTTGGCGCCATTGCTGATAATCTTGTGGAGCATTCTAATTGGCCTTGGTGTTACAGGCCGCACTACTGTTTCCCATTGATTAGCCACAGTAGTGTGCAGTCGGATGGTGGTCGAATAGGAGAGAAATGCTTCAAATACCAAATTAAATACGACGTCTTCTCAAATACGGACAAAACGTATCGCTTCACCCAAAATGAGAAAAGCGGACGCTTGGTGCATTATTCCCTAAAGAATTTTTAACAATTCAGCGGAATCATTCTTTTAACTTTAATTGACAACATTGTAGATATCTATTCCAGTCGAGTGGTACTCAACGATTAAATGTTGCAAACAAATATTGATGTATACAAACATGTGCAATAGAAAATGTGCTGTCGCATCTAGGGGAAAATACCTATTCTTGGCAGTCTAAGACATTCGCCAAATTGAATGATAAAAATAATGAATAAATACACTAAAACACAGGTATAGTTCAACTGGTATACATTTGTATGCTCTTTCTTTGATGATTGTTGTTCACTAAATATAACAGCTTTTACCACAAACTCAGTAAATTTAATATAAAATAACAGGTCAACGTTTCTTCTATTGGCATAGCAATTTCTATTATCAGCAATGAGTTTGCTCTCTTTAGCAACTAGACATGGCAGTAGAAAACTGGTAATGTATTGGTGCTAAATGCTGGTTGTTTATATCCTCCAGTAGTAAAATTCATTCATATTAATCGGCCGCACGCTCATCTCGTTTCACTCAATTTTGGAACAAACTTTATTGTTTATCAAATTGGCTTAAAACAAAACATGGATTTTTAGCCTTGGCATCAATTTTATGTGATGTAGACATATAAGCAAAAGCATTTAAACACATTGTAAAACAAATTTAACCCTTATGCGGCTAACAAAAAACAGACGTGAATGGCAGATAGGGTACCCGTGTACTCAGATATTGATATTATCATAACTTTCACCATTTTCAACCTATTTGAATAATGTTGGCCATTTTGGAGAAGGGAACTTAAATGCTTTTTGTCCGCTGCCAAGATTTACATCTTTTGGCTTTTGTAATGCCTTAGAGTCGTAGCAAAAGTCTATCAACCAGTTTCAAATATACAACTTGCTCTTTGCGGTCCTTACATGATATGTTTGTTTCATCAAAAAAATCATGGTGGTTGTGTACAAGACACGACCACTCGACGTAAACTACGTAAAACCAAATCTATACACATAAGAATGAATTTTTGTCTGTCTGCCCTTATAGACTAGAAAACGGCATGAACATTTGTATGTAGAGGTTTTTGGGAACGATGAAGGTTCTTATGATGATATTAGACCCCTCCTCTTCTGGAAGGGGGGCTCCTATACAAATGAAATATAAATTTCTGCTTTAATCGAAAATTAATCCAAAAAATGGAATCAAAATTTGCAAATTTCGAATACTTAATCGTCTTTTAAATAATGTAAAAACTATATAATTAATCAATGTTAGGTGAAACGAAGCTCGTCAGTTCTGGTAGTATAGTATATTAACAATATATTCCACCTCGTGAGTCTTCATATATGAATAATGGGCAGCACTGTCCTATCCAGCCGCTGGAGCCACCCCATTCTTACACTACGTTTCACAGTTGAATAATAGATAATACCCTAAAAGTAGGCAATTATTTATGGTTGAAATGCGCTATGTAGGAACGGGAATGGTTATGATTGTTTTTAAGAGCTTGGAAAGTATTGAAGTTGCAAATGGAAAACGGTCCTGTCAGCCACATAAGGGTTAAAATACTATGGTGTGGCTATCACTTTTGATATAATTCAAGGTCTGCGTACAAATCTGAATAGAAGCATTTGTATTTTAATTTTGTTTTTTTTAAATAAATGCCATCGCCGGATATTTTGTTCGTATTTTTGCTAAAATTAAATCACATAGAATTGTGCGTGGTATCTTTTTAGCGTGTGTTTGATATGCTCACAAACACATTCTCTCGCTCTATTCCGAAGTGTGCTGCTGTCAAAGAAAATGAACAGTCCCGATTTTATTTAGTGAAAAATACAGCAAATATTGCATAAATTTGCTCTTTGTGGTGATAATCAAGTGTTGATAAAGTGTAAAAAATAGTTTACGTACTTAATTTGTCGTGTCATACGCACTGAAGAGGAGAAACAGGCGATCCAAAAAAGTAAGTAACAGTTTGCTTTTCGTGCGCTGCTTTCTTTGGCAATGCAATAATAGCAAGGATTTCGTACGTGCAAATTTGTTTCGGTGATTACAACATCAAATCTTGCTACTTTTACACAAACAACTTATTCAAATGAAAGCTTAGACATGAAATTGTGTGATTGAATCATAATTATGTTCATAAATAGTGTATGTTTGCTGGAAAACGCAAATATTGTTGAGGGTGCCAACAACCGTCGCACCCTGCCAATGCCGTATTCTACCCTAGTTGCGTGGTAGACTTTACAAATGTGCATCACAAAAGTAAAAAGAAATTGCCAACTTATAAAGCAACAACCCACCTCATAAGATATAACAAAATTTCCTGGAAATCTCCATATTCACAGGAAGACATCTGAATCCTGGAATGGGCTGATCCGTACATTCTGCAATAATATACTGGCCTAGGCTTCATCTTCACCGTCTCGTGAAACCGAAAGCCCATCCAGCCAGCGGGCAACTCGAATTCCGAGGTCTCAGCTCGGTCTCAATGAAAGCGGACACCGAAAATATGCAGAACCCGTTAGAAATATGTGGCTGTCGGCCGCTCCGCAGACGGTGGACACGATGGGCCCCGGACCGGGGCTGGATGTAGGAGGTTAAACGCGAGGTAAAATGATAAATAGAGTGAGACGGGCGACCGGTGTGGAGTAGTTCGCAAGTCAGGAGTCCCACCAGGCAAACAAGATTGTAGCGTCGGCTACTTTGATTGGGTGAAATATATGTACGGGCTCGACTGGACTTGAATGTCAATGCTGGCTTGGATTGAGTAAAAGGTGAATGCAAATTGATTGTTCACGGGCGCACAGTGCTGCCGACTTATTGTCACATGTGATGCATGCGGTAATAGTGGACTTGTTACATTCATGAAAATTTGTTTTTCCAGAGTGTACGATCATCATGAAACAACTCACGTGCAATCGTTTTAATTTTGAAAAATAAAAATGATTTTTTTTATTCATTTAAAATAATAGTTTTTACAACATATTTCTTTCGAATCCGTAGACCCTAATTTTAATACAAAAATCAATTTTTAAAGTGTTTATGAGATTTGAATCTTTGTCAGCTAGCTGAGATCGTCCCATAGTAAAATCTAATTAAAGGTGTTTAATAAGAGAAATCATTCGTTTTTCCTATTAACAAAATAAATGGAATTTTGGATTTAGCATCAGTTTTATAATAAATCCAGCATATTGCTCCCCAGGAAAATGATTTGAATTGTAAGAACCGAAAAGATCCTAACATATCCATCATGTTTTGCCATTAATACTAGACGAATTCCATAAAGTGACTTGAAGTGCTTAGCCCCAAGATTTCCGTATCGTGCAGTAACTGAAGCAAAGTGCGTCGTAAAAAAAACTATACGACGCCATAACATCGAGAACGGTCCGTGATCCGTCACGTTTTTACGAAGCCGATGCATTCAGCAGGCGTAGGTACCTACCGACCGACGACATTGTTTTCCTTTCTCCGGCACGACCAGCCACTTGCGAGCAGCGCGGGGCCATTATTGTGCATTCTCATCGCTTGTAGTCGGTTGAACAACGAGACGAGTGATTAGAGAGTGGCTTTCCCGTTTCCTCTCGTTCGTCAATTACAATCAGTGCAGGATTTGTTTACAAACAGCGTAGTGTAGGTACTTGCTGTAAGGCACTTAGCAGTGTTGCCAAACATAGCGCGTCGTAATCCAAAGCTTCCGCGGTTTGGATCGTCCCATTCTGGTTTAGGTTTTTTTTTTCGCTTGTCGAGCATTCCAGGGACTGTGTGCATTCGAAAATCGCATTTCCTGGAATTCCGTGTCCGCCTTGGCCTCCGGCACCGCTTCTGCTTTCGGTGCATCGTCTCACGTTCCTTTGGTTCGATGCATGTGAAAGTCTCCGCCGAAGCGCAGATATTTATCACACACCGTTGAAAACGGCGGCGAGAGGCGCACATTCCGATGTTGATGCTGCTGATGCTGTTACTGAGCTGGCGATCGAGAAGTTATTCAGTGGAGGAAACAAGCTTGAAGCTTGCGCCGAGTCTCAGACAGCGCGCGGCGGATGGATGCTGCGCTGCGCTTTGGCGAAGATCATCCCAAACGAAGAGCGAATAAGAGGACGAAAGCAAGACGATGCGATGGATGCAAAGATGATGTTGATGTTTTTGTGGAGCAGTCTACCCACCGACGGCGATCCGACGAAGTTGATGTTGAAGGGAGCGGGTGAAAGAGACGGGCACCGGCGTAGGGCAGTTAATGGATGATGCTGGCTGGATCGGGCGTCTGGGGGAGTTGAGCCAACACGAGTCGAATGAGTGGAGGACGCATGGTTGGCGGTGATCGACTGACTCTCCGACTCGATGGTTTGTGCTACACAGCTCGGTACTCTTCTTATTATCGGGGTCTATGTTTAGTGCGCACTTCCTCACAATCAACGAAGTAAAGCCATGCTGGCAGCGTCATGGATTGCTACGATGCCGAGGTTAACGATTGCGGCAACGGCGGCGGAGAACGCGGGAGAGTGGATTTTTTTATGAATGAAAATAAATTTTATGCTCTTCGCGTTAGTGCTGCTCCGGAAATATTTTGAATCATTTATTGATAACAAATGTTTGTTGTACGTTAACGAATTGATATTTGGCTTCGGAGCATGTTTGAACATTTCCAGACGATTTTGCCGAACCATAGGAGTGTCATTATTTCCGCTGTACTTGCTCGTCAGTTTACCAAATTTATGATTTCTTTTTTTAGAAGGGTGCCAGTTCTTCGACACAATACCAAGGTATTGTTAATTTAGTGTACATGAGTTTGAGTTTCATGACATCGGGAGCAGTTGTACTATTTCGATGTGGAACTAAGTTCTGAATAAACTTGAGTAGATTTTTTCGGTGGATTTGGCCAAATAGATTCGAAAAAATAAATTGTAATTTCCCAAAAACGCCAACCTGACCTTTTCATAAAAAAACCTCTTCATGGAACAGATAAATGATTGTTGAATTAAAACTTTCTCTATCAATAAATGTAATTGATAGTGAATGCAACCCTTCTACTAACGTTTTATGAGGCCATACACAGTAATATATTGAATGATATGCGTCCCGCGCATCAGGAAAAGCAGCGCAACACCACACCGTGAGGAGGTGTTATTCTGTATGCATGTTTTCACGAGACCGGCGCGTGATCGAAAATCAAAATGTCAACAAGCAGTATGAATGAACATTAAAGAAAATTATCCAACAAGTAAGCTCTTTTTACTGGTTTGTGAGAGGATTTGCTCTCTTGGGCTCACATAGCTTGTCAGATTCAAACTGAACTCAATTTGGTGTACGTTTTATCCTAAGAACTGAGAGATTGAGAGATCAAATCAAGTGGCGACTTGAGCAAATGACACCGAAGTCCGTATGCTTCCGCCTATCCGTGGAAAAGTTGCAACACCAAGAAGACAACGATGCAGTAGGCCGCCATGGGTGCTACACATATGGCCTACTTCGACGCGACAGCACTTCATCAGCAAGCGCACGGGAATGGGCCTTGTCGGGCAGCATGGGAGAAGTGTCAATGACACGTTAACTACACCGAGCACTACTCAGCTGTAGGAAGCCGGTGGGGAGTGAGGTGCCTACAACAAACGGCGACTTCCGGATGGATCAGTCAAATCGATTGCCTCAACATATTGCCCACCGCAGCCGCATACTTTGTATTTAGCTGCCGCTGAAGCGACTACCACTTTGTTCGACCTATATATTGCCGAACAAACGTAAATAGAGCACAATCTGTATTAGGAACTGAGCGACGAGTACGTATCCGTCGACGTTTGACGTCCGTTGTTTAGTTTGGTGGCATTATTTACGCTGATAACACTTTTCTCCGTAATTAAAATTTCAAAACAACCACTACAAATTCTTGTCTTCTCCGGTGGTAGTGTGGCCGCATCGTTCTGACGAGCAGACGAGTGGCTGCTATTAGTGTAAACAACGCTCTTTGTGTTTATGTTTTTTCTTTCGTTCAAATGGATTGTAGAGCACCACCGCTTAGAACCGAGAGGTGTGATAACACACAAGAGGGGTGATAGCGCCAGTTATTTTTTTTTGTTTTTGCGAAATCAGTGCTGCCATCCACTTACCCTTGATGATACCCGACGCCACCACTCCGTGTCGTTCTAATCATTTTGGCGAGATCCATTCATTCGATCTCGCACTACAGGCGCACGTGTGTCTCACAGTCGAACTGTGTTGTGAGCAAAGCTTGCTTTGATCTCTGGTTCAAAACTGAATCTTCTCACTCGTCCCCAATAAACATCCAAACAGCACACATCGGCGTAGAATCTTCTAGCAGTCGTGATCGTTCGCTTTGTTCGCCGTCAAAACCGTAAAGCAAAGTATTGTTTGTCGACTTGAACCTGTCGTCACTTTCACGGTGGCCTGTAAACAACACACAAGCACTGCAGAGAGGAATATTGCGAAATCAGCGTATTAATTCATTCCACGAAGTGAGAGGCATATGGCGCCCCACACAAATCGGTGGATAGCGGTTAGACAACACAAACACGTCCCGCCCCTACTACAGCTTTCATGTCCACAGGAACAGCATCCTTTTGTTTTATTATTTTGTTCCAGATATCGATAACTGATGGCTAGATAATTCTATGTACACCGCAAAACCGATGACCTGGTTCACCCGAACTTGAGTGATTCGGTATTCACCCACAAAATAAAAAAAAACCACAAACGAAGGAAACACGATTTAGTTGAACGGAGAAAGCGCATTCGGCACTTGTTCGCGCTGCGAATGTACTCATGGACTAAAGGCGGCCAGTGCCGACTGGCCCGAGCAACCTCCCCAGAGCAGTCGACAACGTAGCTTCACGGCGACGGTGGAGGAAATTGGCAGAGCACATTATTCCTGCACTCACCAGTACACAGTTAGGGAAAAAGTACCAGTTGTGGTGGATGTTCAAAGTTGCGTTGACTAATTTGTTATTATGGCTGCGTATGCAGTTGACCATTATCGACTTATTTCCTCAAAGTGGCCCTAAACCTTTGAAAAAAAAACCACTCCCCGTCGGGTAATGCTAAGTACTAAAACGTGTGTCTACAAAATTTGTACACATACACACATACACACACACACACATACATACGGGGCTGCGAAATGGTGAGTTAACATCTGGGTAGGAGCGACCTACACAGCTCTGGTCCTCACAAGTTCTAATCTCACGCTTCCACGGGTCTTCCGATGACAATCGAGCGCCAGCTAAGGGTTTTGTACTTAGCTGGTACTGCAGCCTGGGCACTGTTGTCCTTCTGACATCAGCTAGAGTGAGGGGTTGCGACCAAAGGGACCATCGTCCCTAACCCCTAATCCCAAGGCGTTAAGCGACCCGTGCCGAGGGGATGCATGGCCAGGGGGGTGAAATAATGAGCTAGGCCTCTAACGGAGCCTGTGGGGTACATGGGCACCCTTCACAGTAATTGTCCCTTACCGCGTCATGCTGGGCTCTGGCGTGGTGGACCTCTTTTCCCGAGCAACTCGTGGGACCAAAATGGAAAACCAAGTCAATTCTTCAATTAGTGGTAGTAGTGTAGGCGACAACCCCTTCGCATGAGGTGGGTTGTTCAGGTCTCCGCCTAGAAGGCCAGAGGCAATAGTCGGCAGCTCAGTGCGCAGCGCCAGCGTGGGTCACTTAACCTTCATCTCGGCTACGCCGGTAGAGGTTATGGACGGCCCATGGCTTGTGCAGGCGATGAACCGCAAACACGATGGGCTTTCGGCCTTCGAGGTAATGACGGAACAGCTGGACGCCATCATCGACTTTGCGTCATCGAAGCATAATGTCAGTACCCGAGCAGGAGAAATTGGCTCAATAATACTTAATTATGTTATTGATACCATACTCTGTTGTGAACTAGCCCTGTATAAGAGGTAAAATACCAAAGGAATAATACCAAAAACTAGTATGCACAATACTTGAGCCATAACATACTCAATTATTAAATTGAATTTCAATTCCAAATGCATAACCAATTATTAATCGTTTGGTATTGAAATACCTAAGCATGGTATGCCTCAAGTATTCTGCATAGAAGTTTTTGGTATTTTACCTCTTATGCAAGGCTAAATTATTCCAATTTCTGTTATCGAGGTCGTCGCTCCTGCTCGGGTAAGGACCTCAAGAGGAGCTTGCTGAAACTTCGAAAGTCGATGTTGGACGCCAAGCTGGAGAGGGCGGTCGGGGCGCCCAAGTGTAAACCCGTGAAATCCGTGGAGTCGAGGTCTACCCAGACTGAGGCCCAAGGATTCGCGGACGCGGGCAAGGTCGAATCGGCCGAAGCGTGCCAGTGAAGGAAGTGCCCGGAAGCCTCCTTTCAAGAGGCCCGGAAGCCTCTTTTCAAGAGTCCCGGATGCCTCCTTTCAAGAGGCCTTTCAAGAGGCTCCTTTCCAGGGGCTCGGAAGCCTCCTTTCAAGAGGCCCGGAAGCCTCCTTTCAAGAGGCCCGGAAGCCTCCTTTCAAGAGGCTCGGAAGCCTCCTTTCAAGAGGCCCGGAAGCCTCCTTTCAAGAGGCTCGGAAGCCTCCTTTCAAGAGGCTCGGAAGCCTCCTTTCAAGAGGCTCGGAAGCCTCCTTTCAAGAGGCTCGAAAGCCTCCTTTCAAGAGGCTCGGAAGCCACCTTTCAAGAGGCTCGGAAGCCACCTTTCAAGAGGCTCGGAAGCCTCCTTTCAAGAGGCTCGGAAGCCTCCTTTCAAGAGGCTCGGAAGCCTCCTTTCAAGAGGCTAGGAAGCCTCCTTTCAAGAGGCTCAGAGCCTCCTTTCAAGAGGCCAGGAAGCCTCCTTTCAAGAGGCTCAGAAGCCTCCTTTCAAGAGGCTCAGAAGCCTCCTTTCAAGAGGCTCAGGCCTCCTTTCAAGAGGCTCAGAAGCCTCCTTTCAAGAGGCTCAGAAGCCTCCTTTCAAGAGGCTCAGAAGCCTCCTTTCAAGAGGCTCAGAGCCTCCTTTCAAGAGGCTCAGAAGCCTCCTTTCAAGAGGCTCAGAAGCCTCCTTTCAAGAGGCTCGGAAGCCACCTTTCAAGAGGCTCAGGCCTCCTTTCAAGAGGCTCAGAAGCCTCCTTTCAAGAGGCTCAGAAGCCTCCTTTCAAGAGGCTCAGAAGCCACCTTTCAAGAGGCTCAGGCCTCCTTTCAAGAGGCTCAGGCCTCCTTTCAAGAGGCTCAGGCCTCCTTTCAAGAGGCTCAGAAGCCTCCTTCAAGAGGCCTCAGAAGCCTCCTTTCAAGAGGCTCAGGCCAACTTTCAAGAGGCTCAGAAGCCTCCTTTCAAGAGGCTCAGAAGCCTCCTTTCAAGAGGCTCAGAAGCCTCCTTTCAAGAGGCCTCAGGCCTCCTTTCAAGAGGCTCAGAAGCCTCCTTTCAAGAGGCTCAGGCCTCCTTTCAAGAGGCTCAGAGCCTCCTTTCAAGAGGCTCAGGCCTCCTTTCAAGAGGCTCAGGCCTCCTTTCAAGAGGCTCAGAAGCCTCCTTTCAAGAGGCTCAGGCCTCCTTTCAAGAGGCTCAGAAGCCTCCTTTCAAGAGGCTCAGAAGCCTCCTTTCAAGAGGCTCAGAAGCCTCCTTTCAAGAGGCTCAGGAAGCCTCCTTTCAAGAGGCTCGGAAGCCTCCTTTCAAGAGGCTCAGAAGCCTCCTTTCAAGAGGCTCAGGCCTCCTTTCAAGAGGCTCAGAAGCCTCCTTTCAAGAGGCTCAGAAGCCTCCTTTCAAGAGGCTCAGAAGCCTCCTTTCAAGAGGCTCAGAAGCCTCCTTTCAAGAGGCCTGGAAGCCTCCTTTCAAGAGGCTCAGAAGCCTCCTTTCAAGAGGCTCAGGAAGCCTCCTTTCAAGAGGCTCAGAAGCCTCCTTTCAAGAGGCTCAGCCTCCTTTCAAGAGGCTCCAAGCCTCCTTCAAGAGGCTCAGAAGCCTCCTTCAAGAGGCTCAGAAGCCTCCTTTCAAGAGGCTCAGGCCTCCTTTCAAGAGGCCTCAAGCCTCCTTTCAAGAGGCTCAAGCCTCCTTTCAAGAGGCCCAGAAGCCTCCTTTCAAGAGGCTCAGAAGCCTCCTTTCAAGAGGCTCAGAAGCCACCTTTCAAGAGGCTCAGAGCCTCCTTTCAAGAGGCTCAGAGCCTCCTTTCAAGAGGCTCAGAAGCCTCCTTTCAAGAGGCTCAGGCCTCCTTTCAAGAGGCTCGGAAGCCTCCTTTCAAGAGGCCCAGAAGCCTCCTTTCAAGAGGCTCAGAGCCTCCCTTTCAAGAGGCTCAGAAGCCTCCTTTCAAGAGGCTCAGGAAGCCTCCTTTCAAGAGGCTCAGAAGCCTCCTTTCAAGAGGCTCAGGCCTCCTTTCAAGAGGCTCAGGCCTCCTTTCAAGAGGCTCAGAAGCCTCCTTTCAAGAGGCTCAGAAGCCTCCTTTCAAGAGGCTCAGGCCTCCTTTCAAGAGGCTCAGAAGCCTCCTTTCAAGAGGCTCAGAGCCTCCTTTCAAGAGGCCTCGGAAGCCTCCTTTCAAGAGGCCCGGAAGCCTCCTTTCAAGAGGCTCAGGCTTCCTTTCAAGAGGCTCAGGCCTCCTTTCAAGAGGCTCCTGGAAGCCTCCTTTCAAGAGGCTCAGAAGCCTCCTTTCAAGAGGCTCAGGCCTCCTTTCAAGAGGCTCAAGCCTCCTTTCAAGAGGCTCAGAAGCTTCCTTTCAAGAGGCTCAGAAGCCTCCTTTCAAGAGGCTCAAGCCTCCTTTCAAGAGGCTCAGAAGCCTCCTTTCAAGAGGCTCAGAAGCCTCCTTTCAAGAGGCTCAGAAGCCTCCTGTCAAGAGGCTCAGGAAGCCTCCTTTCAAGAGGCTCAAGCCTCCTTTCAAGAGGCTCAGAAGCCACATTTCAAGAGGCTCAGAGCCTCCTTTCAAAGGCTCGGAAGCCTCCTTTCAAGAGGCTCGGAAGCCTCCTTTCAAGAGGCTCGGAAGCCTCCTTTCAAGAGGCTCGGAAGCCTCCTTTCAAGAGGCTCGGAAGCCTCCTTTCAAGAGGCTCGGAAGCCTCCTTTCAAGAGGCTCGGAAGCCTCCTTTCAAGAGGCCCGGAAGTCTCCTTTCAAGAGGCCCGGAAGTCTCCTTTCAAGAGGCCCGGAAGCCTCCTTTCAAGAGGCCCGGAAGTCTCCTTTCAAGAGGCCCGGAAGTCTCCTTTCAAGAGGCCCGGAAGCCTCCTTTCAAGGGCCCGGAAGCCTCCTTTGAAGAGGCTGTTCGGAAGTCTGTCTTCAAGGCGCTCGAAATTCATCTTTCCAGAGGCGTGGAAGCCAACATTCAAGGGGCTCAGAGGCGTCATGTAATGGTCGATCGATTTTGGGATGAACCAACACGTCTCTGGTCAGGGTCGACGTGGAAAGCTTGCGCTAGATGAAGCTAGAAGAGGGTGTGCAGCATTTGTTGTTGTAGAGGTCGTAGGCGCCCGAGTTTCTCAGACTGCTGGCAAGATTCGTACTGAAATACGCAGCAATGCGAAGAAAGCATAGCCTGGGAGTACTGTGCCATAAAAACACAGAACTAATAATGGCGTGTTTCGAAGTTTTTAAAAAAATTCGCAAGGAGTGTATGTCTTGAGAGGCCAGATGCTCCTCAATATTTGTGTATCCCTTCCCTGTCGATAGAGTTCGTCCTTCTCGAGAAGCTTTCACGCTCATGGTTTTTCATACTCCAATTGCCGTCTCAATTTCTGTGCCAATGATGAAGGTCTTGGAGAGACGAGGTGCGCGTGTTTTGCTTGCAGCTTCCGTTCAATTTTCGTTGACCTTACAACGTAACACTAGCACCACGACTTGGTTTAACTCATCGTTAGATTGCATCCACCCTGAGGTTCTTCCAGCACTATTAGCATAGCCAATACGGTCGCCTAACTCACGATGGGCGGGAATTAGACGATCGTCTCAACCTCTAAATCTCACGCTTAGAATCATAGGGGCGTAACTGCATTGATCGACTTTTTTTCATCGATGTTTTCTTTTTATTATTGTGGCGAATTGTGGCAGTATTCCGAAGATTTTATTGTTTGGTGTGATAAAGGTTGATTGCATCTTGAAACAGAATCACAGAAATAGAAACACAATCACGGTTGTCGCTTTTAAAACAATTGAGTTATTAACAAAATATAAAATCGATTAAGAGAAATCGATCAATACAGTTATGCCCCTATGATTATAAGGGCGAGAAATGATCTCTAAATCACATGTACTCGAACTTTACATATTTTTGGCTCCTTCTTGAGTTCTGAAATAAAAAGAACCATTCAGAAAACCTTATAGAACCAAGTAAAGGGCCTATTCTATTATAAATCAATGTGTTCCATTTTGCAGAACATTATGTTTGTTTTTTTGACGGATTTCTATAATTTTTCGGCCTTTCAGCCAAAAGTTCCAACATTTTCTACCTCTTGAATGTCAAACAGAAGGGAAATCACGCCACCATTATGGATCACAAAATAATCAAAAACTCATAAAATTATTCATAGATTTCATTTATTTCGAATATTCATGAAAATTGTTTGGTTGTCTAGACTTTGGCATTACTGAACAAAAAGCTCAAGAAAAAAGAGGGCAAATAATTTTAAACCGTTTCAGCTTTAGTCAATTTGAGTAATCTGAGCAGTACGAGAGTAAAACAAGTTAATTATTTCGATTAATCTAAACGGATGAACTGCTTATATTATCTGACAACTGATAGGATGAACCAATTTCGCAAACTAGTATATTAACCAATCAAATCGACTGGTGGCATGAACTATGCCCATACCCGAGCAAATAAGCAAACAAAATGTTAAATTTGGCATTCTATATTTGATTTTCCCCTCCCATTGCATATGTGATTGTGTGGCCTGGACAGGCCTATACCATGAACGGTCAATTCCTGATTCATCAAGAGGCGAGTCGCGAGTGCAAGCAATGCAAACATGCTTGGAGATAAACAAAACCAGATTTTTTTTTAAATGTGATTTAATTGTTTATTCACATCAGTTGAACGATATGGATCGAATCAAGAGCATAATTGCCATTTCAAATTTTAGGATCAATAATGATTATCCCTATTTGTTCAAAGTCTATAGATATAGACTGATAAAGATACAACTGGAACACTTACCCTAGTCAAACTTGCACACTAGCAAAAACATTAAAATATTCGCAAACGAATGCACAAGTGTCGTATTTCTTGGCGGCGGTGGTAGGGCGACAGACGGCCACAGTCACTGCGAAAGCCAACAACGACACAGCAGCATGCATGCAAGCGACCAACAACGCCACACAACCATCGCATCGGCATCGTAGTAGGGGTGTCTGGGGTAATGCGCACCGCTGAGGTAAAAAACACGTCTTTGATTGTGAATCACTCCCATGACAATGCAGAAAAAAAATGGACTCATATGCGTTATGTTGCTCGATAAGGCCCTCCCCCTACAGCGATAACGAAGTTTTGTAAATAAAAGAGCAGCTGTTTTCATATTCAATGAAATGGTTTTTAGAAGTTATGTGCTGATGTTTGTGAACGTTCGCAAACTGTGCGACAATAAAGAAATAGAAGTACTATGCTTCGCGACTTTTTGATGTTACGCAACCTTAATTAGAGAAAAGTCGAAATGTACAAATTGTACAATCTGCTGCGTTGGAGAAATTCCATATCCATTCAGGTTCGCGTTTATTAAACTGCGTATGTTGCACCTTCTCCTATCATTATGTTAGATTTAGGAATGCTAATTGCCCCTTTAGATAAAGGGACCGTCCATTCATGTTTAAATGGATTTTACTCCGAATAACATAAGTTCCATTAGTTTTTGATATTTGGAATTTGAATTTTCGTATAATAAGAAGGTTTTGAAAATAGGAAATTATTTTTAAGCCATGTCTGATATAAAGTCTTTTGGTAAGAAAATTATTTAGAGCTTTTAAGTGTCTTAGTTTGCCATGTAAGTCGAGTCAAGAACAATACACTGAAGACGGTCTTACTGTTGAGGTCGAAATACGATGTTGTGTAGTTACAATCAAATCAACTTGTTTCGTCACAAGAAACGTCTTTAATTGATATTAGCTGATAACCGAGTCCAGACGAGTTAGTACTATTCCATATGATTCCATTACTTGGCTTGATTCGACTTAGTAAAAACACTGAAGATAGCCCTACTGTTGACGCCAAAACGCTTATCTGAACAATAACAATAAAGTATGCACAAGAATCATATATGATGGTACTAACTCGTCTTATAGCATATAAAGGTAATATCCTTTTTTCATTAATAAGTGCATATTACCCCAGACCCCCCTAGAGAATATTGAGAACAACAACTATGAAAAGTAAGAGTCATTTAAATTTCCGAGAGCGAGCGAACATTCTCCCATTCAACCTCCCCGCCGACTGCGATGCAAAATGCTGAAACCGGAGACAATGGGGGGGCATCGAACGCCCACCCGCTCTCCAAAACCACGAGAACACCGCGTGAGAAGCGAAGCTTTCGCCATTTCACTTTCCACCCCGTTTCAAGAGTTTCGCGAACTCTGATGTGTTTCGCACACTCACACTCTCTGGTGGAGCCGACCAATGAATGATGCGCCCGAGCGAGCGTGATGAATCACTTTTGTTCGGTGTGCGCTGCTTACGCGTGAAGAATAGTCATCGCGCCGTCGCGCGCAGGTGAACGAAAGAGCGAGCTTTTCCTTTCGCCGAATATCCATCATTGAAGCAAGGTAATGATCATCGAGATTGTCGTCGCGGTCGGCCAAGAGGATACGAAGAGCCCTTCGAACCTCGGTATCGAGAGAGCAACAGTGACCTACCCTTTTCCACGAATTTTTGTGTGATGACTTGCACAATTCGACTTCGATTTGATTCAAATTGAGGTACGATTTATTGTATTGCGATAAACTGAATGAAATTCTGCCCACTAGCCTAAAACCAACATTTTTTTCAGACTTTGTATCGCTGTTGGTTTTTCGGGTGATTTTATATCACGAATAGCAATCAGTGGATTATCAGATCTTCCAAACGTAAACTATTTTACACGCAAACATGAACTGACATGAATCAAACATTGCCTCGAGCAACAGCGGTTATTGTCTTGGCTAACCACGTGAAAAGCAGCACCACCACCATGGGGGAATGAATCGGAGGCGAACCAAACGCGCTAATTACGGCTTTTATCGGGTCGGGATGGCTTGATCACACGCACGACCGCCCGCCCGCCCGGTCGATGATCGCGAAGCTTCTCCGTGAGCAGCGGACTTGGCTCTCGCGAAAAGTTATGAATGAAAACCGTCTCTGCTGGTCCCGTTTCTGTCTGCGAGCTTTGTGTCGGTATTCCTGGCCGCAAAAATCCAATGCCTGCGAGCGAAGTTCGTTACCTGGAAGCTGTAAAATTCCGTCGGACAGCTCCGTTCAATGGACGCAATCTGATCGATTGATCGGAAAGGTAATCAACAGAATGGCGAAGCAGAAAAGTTCACTCGTCAAATAGTTTTGGAAGTGGTGGAGGCTAGAGGAGTGCTCGTATGAAGCATACGTTTGAGGGATTTTACGAGCAGAACAATGGCGGTAAATAGTGCGACGTATTATGCCCTTGAAGTTTTGTGTATTTTCTGGGCTTTGTTTTTTTAAGAACTTTGAGAAAAAAAACGAATTGAATCTTGAAATGGAAACAAGATAATTGTTTGTAGAAATCGTGTTCAATTGAGCAATTTAGTACTTACTCGCTAGCTTGAGCTTCTACGTTTGAAACTGATGCATACCTGGAATGAAAGGGAAGAAAACATAGATTCTCAAATTAGTGGCAATAATAGAATATTGAATTAACTGAGTTTATTAAACAAAGAAGTAATTTATATTTTTTCCGATGTTTTTATTAAAGCCATTTAATGTCCACTTATGTTCATCACACACAATCTTTTGTTTTTTTTAAATATTTTAAATGTGTTGGCGTAAAATTAAGTTTGACCTCTTTCTATACACTCTTGAAAAAAGTGAATTATCGAATTATCGAAAGTTGAATTATTTAAACAAGCAATTATGAAAAGCATTTAATGTTTGCACCATTTAGTGTTCCACCCAACATACACTAAAGACGGCTACTTGACAGTAACGAAATAACATGACATTCCAACGGAAATCTGGTCAGCAATCCAACGAAAATCCGTTCAGCATTCCGACTGAAATCCGGTAAGCAATCCAACGGAAAACCTTTGACTGAAATCCGGTGATGAATCCAACGGAAATCCGATCAGTATTCCGGTCAGCATTCCGATTTAAATCCGGTGAGCAATCCAACGGAAATCTGGTCAGCTCAACGGAAATCTGGATTGGATTTGGATTTGGATTGGATTTGGATTGGATTTGGATTGGATTTGGATTGGATTTGGATTGGATTTGGATTGGATTTGGATTAGATTTGGATTGGTTTTGGATTGGATTTGGATTAGATTTGGATTGGATTTGGATTGAATTTGGATTGGATTTCGATTGGATTTGGATTGGATTTGGATTGATTTGGATTGATTTGGATTGATTTGGATTGATTGGATTTGGATTGGATTTGAAGTGGATTGGATTTGGATTGATTTGGATTGGTTTGGATTGATTTGGATTGATTTGGATTGATTGGATTTGGATTGGATCTGGATTGATTGACTGGATTTGACTGGATTTGATTGGATTTGGATTGGATTTGAATTAAATTTGGATTTAATTGGGATTGGATTTTGATTGGATTTGGATTGGATACGAATTTGGATTCGGATTATATTTGGTTTGGATTTGGAATGGATTTGAATTAAATTGGATTTTGATTAGATTTGGTTTTGTTTTTGATTGGATTTGGATTGGATTTGGATTAGATTTGAATTAAATTTGGATTGGATTTGGATTAGATTTGAATTAAATTTGGATTTTAGGACTGGACTGACTCCAGATCAGATCTGGACTGACTGACCTGGATCGATTTGGACTGACCTGGACTGGATTCTGACCTGATCTGGACTGGATCTGGACCTGACCTGGACTGGATCTGGACCAGATCTGGACTAAATTTGGACTGATCTGGACTGGATCTGGACTGGAACCGACTGACCTGATTTGGACTGGATCTGGACTGGATCTGGACTGGATCTGGACTGACCTGGACTGACTCTGACTGACCTGGACTGGATCTGGACTGGATCTGGACTGACTTGACTGGATCTGGACTGACCTGACCGATCTGGACTGGATCTGGACTGGATCTGGACTGATCTGGACTGACCTGGATCGATCTGACTGGATCTGGACTGGATCTGACTGATCTGGACTGATCTGACCGATCTGGACTGACTCTGACTGATCGATCTGGACTGGATCTGGACTGATCTGGACTGGATCTGACTGATCTGGACTGATCTGACTGGATCTGGACTGGACCTGGACTGATCTGACTGATCTGACTGGATCTGGACTGACCTGGACTGGATTTGACTGATCTGACTGGATCTGGACTGGATCTGGACTGACCGACTGGATCGATTTGGACTGACCTGGATTAAATCTGGACTGGATCTGGACTGAATTTGACTGATTTGGACTGATTTGACTGGACCTGACTGATCTGGACTGGATCTGGACTGGACCTGGACTGGATCTGACTGACCTGGACTGGATCTGGACCGATCTGGACTGGACTTGGACTGACTCTGGATTGACCTGGACTGACCTGGACTGACCTGGACTGGATCTGGACTGATCTGACTGACCTGGACTGGATTTGGACTGGATCTGACCGATCTTGACTGATCTGACTGGATCTGGACTGGATCTGACTGACCTGGATCGATCTGGACTGGATCTGGACTGGATCTGACTGACCTGACTGGATCTGGACTGGATCTGGACTGGATCTGGACTGATCTGGACTGACCTGGATCTGGACTGATCTTGAACCTGGATCTCGACTATACCTGGTTTGGATCTGGAACGGATCTGAACCAAAATCGATCTTGATTGATCTGGCCTGGCTTTGATCGGATCTGGACTGATCTGGATTAGATCTGAACCAACCTGACTGATCTGGATCAGATCTGAACCAAACCTGGATCTTTGGTACGACTGGACTGGACTGATCAGACTCTGGACTGGACTGATCTGGACTGGATCTGACTGGACCTGGACTGGATCTGGACTGATCTGGACTGGATCTGACTGGACTGACTGGACCTGGACTGACCTGGACTGACCTGGACCTGATCTGACTGGATCTGGACTCGATCTGGACTGACCTGGACTGATCTGGACTGGATTTGACTGGATTTGACTGGATCTGGACTGGATCTGGACTGACCTGACTTGACTTGACTGGATCTGGATCTGATTTGGACTGACCTGGACTGGACTGGACTGGATCTGGACTGACTTGACCGATCTGACTGGACTGATCGACCTGACTGGATTTGACTGGACTGGACTGACTTGACTGACCTGGACTGACTTGGACCTGACCGATCTGGACTGACTTGGACTGGATCTGGACTGGATCTGGACTGACCTGATCGGATCTGACCGACTGACCTGACCGGACTGGACTGACTGGATCTGGACTGACCTGGACCTGATCTGACTGGACCTGGACTGGATTTGACTGACCTGGACTGATCTGGACTGGATCTGACTGGATCTGGACTGGATCTGACTGATCGACTGACTGACTGGATCGACTGATCTTGGACTGATCTGACCGGACTGGATCTGGATCTGGATTGGACTGATCTGACCTGGACTGATCTGACTGATTGGATCGACTGGATTGACTTGGACTGACCTGACCGATCTGGACTGGATCTGGATTGATCTGGATCTGATTTGGACCTGACTGACCTGGATTTGACCTGACTTGGATCTGGACTGGATTGACTGGACTTGATCTGGATCGATCTGACTGATCTGGACTGACCTGGACTGGATCTGACCGACCTGGATTGGACTGACTGATTTGGATCGACTTGGACCTGGATCGACCTGGATTGATCGACTGGATCTGACTGACTGGATCTGATCTGATCGACTGGACCTGGACTGACCTGACTGGATCTGGACTGGACCTGGACTGATCTGACTGACTGGACTGGACCGATCGACTGACTGACTGACTGGACTGACCTGACTGGACTGACCGACCTGATCGATCTGGACTGGATCTGGACTGACCTGACCGGATCTGGACTGACTTGACTGGACTGACCTGGACCTGGATTGACTGGACCTGACTGACCGACCTGGACTGACCTGGACTGGACTGGACCGATCTGGACTGGATCTGACCGATTGGACTGGACCTGGATCTGGACCTGGACCTGACCGGACTGGACTGGATCTGACTGGATCTGGACTGACCTGACTGACCTGGACTGACCTGGACTGACTGACTGGACTGGATCTGACTGACCTGACTGACCTGGACTGGACCTGGACTGGATCTGGACTGACCTGGACTGGATCTGGACTGACTTGGACTGACTGGACTGACCTGACTGGATCGACTGGATCTTGGACTGACCTGGACTGGATCTGGACTGACCTGGACTGACTCTGGACTGGATCTGGACTGGATCTGGACTGACCTGGACTGACTCTGACTGGATCTGGACTGACTGACCTGGATCTGGATCGACTTGACTGGATCTGGACTGACCTGGACTGGATCTGGACTGGATCTGGACTGGATCTGGACTGATCTGACTGGATCTGGACTGGATCTGGACTGATCTGACCGATCTGGACCGATCTGGATCTGGATCTGACTGGACTGACTGACTGGATCGACTGGATCTGACTGGATCTGACTGGACTGACTGGATCTGGACTGACCTGACCGATCTGGACTGGATCTGGACTGACTGACTGGACTGACTGATCTGGACCGATCTGGACCGATCTGACCGATCTGGACTGACTGGATCGATCTGACTGATCTGGACTGACCTGACTGACCTGGACCGACTGACTGACCGGATCTGGACTGGATCTGACCTGACCTGACTGGATCTGGACTGACCTGACTGACCTGACTCGACTTGGACTGACCTGACTGACCTGGAATTGACTGACCCTGACTGACCTGGACTGGATCTGGACTGACCTGATCTGGACTGGATCTGACTGACCTGGACTGGATCTGGACTGACCTGGACTGGATCTTGACTGACCTGGACTGATCTGGACTGATCTTGGATGACTGACCTGGACTGGATCTG
The DNA here is from genome assembly GCF_024139115.2 of Armigeres subalbatus. Taxonomy (NCBI): domain Eukaryota; kingdom Metazoa; phylum Arthropoda; class Insecta; order Diptera; family Culicidae; genus Armigeres; species Armigeres subalbatus. Next base: position 373,866,671 of record NC_085141.1, on the reverse strand, counting down.
GACTGGATCTGGACTGACCTGACTGACTGACTGACTGGATCTGGACTGGATCTGGACTGGATCTGACTGACCTGACTGGATCTGGACTGGATCTGACTGACTGACTGGATCTGACTGGATCTGACTGACTGATCTGGACTGGATCTGGACTGGACCTGGACTGATCTGGACTGGATCTGACCGATCTGGACTGACCTGACTGGATCTGGACTGATCTGGACTGACCTGGACTGACTGACCTGGACCTGATCTGACTGGATCTGACTGACTTGGACTGATCGACTGGATCTGGACCGACTTGACTGATCTGGACTGACTGGACTGATCTGACTGGATCTGGACTGACCTGGACCGATCTGACTGGACCTGGACTGGATCTGGACTGGATCTGACTGACCTGACTGACCTGATCGACTGATCTGGACTGACCTGGACTGACTTGACTGACCGATCTGGACTGGATCTGGACTGGATCTGGACTGACCTGGACCGATCTGACTGATCTGGACTGACCTGACTGGATCTGGACTGGATCTGGACTGACTTGACCTGATCTGGACTGACTGACTGACTGATCTGGACTGGATCTGGACTGACCTGGACTGAACCTGGACTGAACTTGGACTGGATCTGACTGACCTGGACTGACCTGGACTGGATCTGGACTGGATCTGGACTGACCTGACTGGACCTGGACTGGACTCTGACCTGGACTGGATCTGGACTGACCTGGACTGACTGGACTGGATCGACCTGGACTGACCTGACCGACCTGGACTGACCTGGACTTGACCGATCTGGACTGGATCTGGACTGACCTGACCGACTGACTCCTGACCTGATCTGACCTTGATCTGATCTGACTGACCGGATCTGGACTGACTGGATCTGACTGACTTGACTGATCTGGATCGACCTGGACTGATCTGACTGGATCTGGACTGGATCTGGACTGACTGACTGGACCTGGACTTGACTGACCTGGACTGGATCTGGACTGATCTGGACTGGATCTGGACTGGACCTGGACTGACTGGACTTGGATCTGACTGGATCGACTGACTGACCTGACTGATCTGGACTGGACCTGACTGGACTGACCTGGATCTGACTGACTGGACTGATCCTGGACTGGACCTGGACTGACCTGGACTGGATCTGACTGGATCTGACTGACTTGACTGGATCTGACTGGATCTGGACTGACTGTACTGACTGGACCGACCTGGATCAAACCGATCTGACTAAAACCGACTGACCTGGACTGGATCTGGACTGGACTGATCTGACTGGATCTGGACTGACCTGACCGTGACTGATCTGGGACTGGACTGACCGATCTGACTGACTGGACCTGGACTGATCTGGATCTGACTGACTTGACCGGATCTGACCTGACTGGATCTTGGACTGGATCTGGACTGGATCTGGACTGATTGACTGGATCTGGACTGACTGGACTGGATCTGACCTGGACTGATCTGACTGATCTGGACTGGATCTGACTGATTGGACTGATCTGACCTGACTGGATCTGGACTGGATCTGGACTGATCCTGACTGGATCTGGACTGGACCTGGACTGGATCTGACTGGATCTGGACTGACTGATGGATCTGACTGGATCTGGACTGGATCTGACTGACTTGGACTGATTTGACTGATTGGACTGATTTGACTGGACCTGGATCTGACTGGATTGATTGACTGACCTGGATTGACTTGACTGGATCTGGACTGGATTTGACTGATTTGGACTGGATTTGACTGGATCTGGATTGATTGGATTTGGATTGATTTGGATTGGTTTGGATTGGTTTGGATTGATTTGGATTGGTTTGATTGATTTGGATTTGATTTGACTGGATTTGATTGATTGATTTGGATTGGATTTGGATTGATTTGGATTGGTTTGGATTGGATCTGGATTGGTTTGGATTGGATTTAGATTGGGTTTAGATTGATTTGGATTGGATTGGTTTGGATTGGATTTGGTTTGGATTTGGATTGGTTTGGATTGTATTTTGGTTGGATTTTGATTGGATTTTGATTGGATTCGCATTGGATTTGGATTGGATTTGGATTGGACTTGGATTGTTGACACACTTTTTGGAACTTAGCATTATCCGATTCACTCGCAGCAAGTTGCATCCGATGGGTAATGCGGTCCCATTGTTTGCTATCGAAAATCGGACATTGCACTTCGGAATTATTAAAAAGTAATTGTTTTTCCCAAGGGTCCCCCCTTGGAAAAAAAATGTCAAAACCAATTTTTTTTCCTAAAATGGTGGCAATGCATTTTAATCGATGCAAAAACATGCAGAATGATCGATCATGAATGAAGAGAATGAAGAAGATCACATTCTTGCCCTAAAGAGCATTTTTGACCTGTGAGACTTTTCAATATATTTTATAATGCACGATAAAGGCATCATCACTGCTGGGTGGATTAATTATGGTTTTTAATTAAATTCCCTGTAATTCGCCACACTATTTTTTTATGTTAGTCATATTTGATCGTATGTACGGCAGCTGCCACTTTGCGAATTCTTTTTTCTTCAAATCGAAATGTCTACAGTTGATTGATATGGAATTGGAGTACTTCCAATTTCAAAGGTTTAGTGATTGAACACCCTCACTAAAACTTTCACGATACTGAGATAAGAATAACACTCAATAAAATGCTATCGGCTTCAAACGCTATCGCTTTATAAAGCCACTCCCCCATCCTGCCTCACTCGTCTCACCATCACCATCATTTGCAAATTTCCCACAACCATCGGAATTCCACTCGACAACTCCCCCACCGACCGATTGCGACCCCTCTGCCCAATCGGCCATCGTTTAATACGCTATAGGATGCAACAATTGCTGCTATCAGTGTTCTCTTTCTAGTCCACCACCAGCACCATGTTGACAGTGACTCAACGAGCGGCGCGCACCCAATGGGCGCTTCCGAACCATCATAACTCATTCAGCGGATTGTAGAATGCAGAAGCGCAAACACGCAAACAAACGCAGCAATTAGCGTGCCGTGAGAATGCACTTGAAGCGTCGTCGGTGAAGGGGCAAAGTGCAACACGTACCCAGCAGGAAAAAAAATTGTTTACATTTTATCACTGTGCATTTTACATATTCATAACTTGTGCGAATTACAACAGGGAAAAAGCTTCGGTCTGTCTTTGTCGTTGTGCTGCTCTCCGATCTCAGCAACCCTTTCTCATTTTGCATTCGCACTGCACATTCTCTTTACAGTCGCGCGATTGCTGCTGCAGCGTCGTGATCGGGAATGCAATTCGCTCTCGCCAGAAGGGCTCTTTCTCCTATAGGGAACAACATGATGATAGCGTTTTTCGCCTCCTACTCCGGAGGAGGTTGCGGCGCAGTGATGCACGTTGCACAAGCGAACTCTCTTTCCACTCGGCGATCGGCGGCTGCAATCTGTTGCATGCGTCACCTCGCCGAGTGCATTCCACTGCTGCAGTTGTCACCACCACTCACCGCGTTGTTCGCCCATTATGGGTTGGGTGTACGATGCAATAAATGTCAGTCAGCGACGCACGTGCGCCGCGTTGGATTTACACGTGTGTAAGCGTTGGGGAGTGGAATGGAAAAAAAACACGTGGGGCTATCGCGCCGCCATCACCATCGTCGTCATCACGTGCCGCTTCTGTAAGCGTGTTCAGTGCAAAAGGCCTAAACCAGGAAAGGGCAAATCGCCGAACATTCAATTAGTCTCGAGGAAGTAACACGGAAAAATGACCGCGCCAATAAATCACCGTGGCTGCGTGATCCCGTGTTTGTATTCGATTTTAGCGTGTGTGCTATGCGTTTTTGGAAGAGTTGTGTTTAACATTAGAGCGGAAGAACAGAAAGGAAAACGATGATGATGGTTAGATCCGGGAAAGAAAAAACTCTTCCTCGACGAAAGACGATGAATGTAGACGGGAGAAGCATACACAGTTTTGGAGGAAGCGTAGTTAATCCCTACAATGATGGCACACAGCACAGCAGCTTCATCCGCTGACGCTGCTAGGCCTAACGACCGAGCTCAGAGAGAAACATCGTGCACCTCGTTTGTTCCGAATCATTTGTACATGTGGTCCTCTTTTGAATCACCATGTTTCGGAAGAAGTGTGTGTGTTTGGATCATCTAGTTTTTGCTGTGTTTTTAGTTCCTGTGTGAAATACGATAGTTGCTCTGTGAAATTTAGTTTTTTCTTACTTCATTCCAATTTTTGTATGAATGGTAAATTTGACAAACACGTTCAGTTGTTCGAATAAAGTGAACCAAATTCACCTCGGAACTAAATGGCTCAAATGAGAGTTATTGATTCGATTAACAATTAATCGCTCTGAAAGATCAGGTAGGTAGCCGGTTTTGACTCCTTTTGTTATATTTTTGGGCCAAACTGATGTCTTTTAATCCACAAATCGCTGTTGATTGTGAAGTGTTCTGCAGTGGACGACGGTTTAGCCCACCATCCCATAGTTAGTGGTTTTCACAGCATAAAATTACAAATGTCCACCGACAAGAGGGACTTTTTATTGCTCCTATGTTCCACTAAGTTGTCTACGCAGTATACCGCTATCTCAAGCAAATTGCGTCTGCAATGCAGTTTTTCAAAAACATGTATTAATGGGTTCGATGATTTTAGTGGATTGCTGGGGTCTTCAGTCGAGAAGTCTCACGCATATTAGCGGGATCTCCATGAACCTACCCAGTCAAGATATCTTTTCAATCTCAAGTGAAGTGATGAGAGTTAGCGTGTACCCAATTTTGTACACTCCACATGCCAAAGCGCTCGGACTTTCCACCTCTATAACGCGGTTGCAGTTCAAGAATAACTAACACTGTTGCACAGAGCTTCTGTTTAGGTTCCTACAACTTGGATTTGTTTACAAGAGAAAGTTATCGCTATCGAACCAATGGAGACGCGTGGTCCTTCATGGCTTGCTTCGTTCAATTGCTGGGTGGGTGGGTGTGTGTGTGATCTGAGGGCTGAGCTGAGCGTTGCATACTACCCTGGTGCACCGAAAATCTGCACTTCAATAATCGACACCTTAAATTATTTGCAAGTTTCATAATTATTATCCATTTTTAGCTCGTGCAACAACACGAGACACTGCAGAAACAACTTCCAAGAAGTTTCTGAGTGTCAGAAGAAACGAAGTTTCCTAGAAGCCAGAAAAGTGGTGAAACAATTGAGAAACCACCCAAACATGATTATGTTTTGCAAAAACAAATTCAAGCAACAACTCGATATTTCCAAAAACGAAAGCTTTAAGGAGCCGTTGTTGCCCTTCATATAGGTAAAGGATTAATTCTGAATGATTTGGCGAACGTTGCGCTCCGACTAATCCACCACAAACTATAGGAAACGGCACTCATATTAAGACGGCACTTCGCAAACATCAGAAAACTATTAAAATTGAAACACAGTTGTAGGTAACTTGTGCTAAATTAACTCCAAGTACCTGGGCAAGTTGCTTATACAAATTTGATAGGGGAATGTTCAATATCCGTACATTAAATGCAAATATTCATTAATCGGGGATGGTGATGAATAATGCAAAAATTTATTTTGAGGTTAACGAAGTGGCTGATACGAGACTTTCCCGTTTTGTGATTTAAATGTGAAATCAAGGTAACTCAATTTTTGCAGTGGACGGAATTACTTTAATTGCTGAAAGAATACCCGATGGAGCTTCCGTTAAAAAATCTTGAAAATATTCTTACTTGAAATGCTTGAAAATTATCCATAGGAATTTTGCCAGGAGTTTGAGAGGAATTGCGGCAGGAATACCTCAAAATGTTCACCTTTGTTCAAGACGAGCCAGTTTAGGACTACAAGCTTTTATAATAATGACACTAATAATAATCTTGAATCCACACAAAACCCCTACTACTTTTTCCTGGTATCAGTTATAAGAGCAAAATGGTTCTTCAGGATTTGGTTGTAGCCCTTGAAGGAATGTACTGAGAAAAGCTGAGTTATTTCCAAGTCTATTTTAAACCAATTGAGAATAAATTGTCCTCACTACTGCTTTACATTGCGTTCCTGAGGTCCTGATGTGATAGGGGCAAAATGAAACTAATCCGATCACGCAGGCATTATGCTTCAGTATATTCAAATAAGAATTTGAAGATGATACTTTTGGATTTTTGCCTTTCTCGTACAACTAAGTTCTACCGAAAGGCTATCATTTCACTCCAAAATCGAACTTTTGATAGAAGTCCCGGAGACCCATAGTGTTATATACCATTCGACTCAGCTCGATGAGCTGAACAAATGTCTGTCTGTCCGTGTGTGTGTGCACAAAATGCCATAAAAAACATTAGCCAAATTTTCACATAGAAACTCTTAACCGATTTTCTTGCAACAAGTTGCATCCGACAGAGACTAAAACGCTGTTGATCACTATTGAATTTCATAATAATTGCAAATTGCAAAAAATAGATAATATTAAAATAGTGAGAGACATAGTCACATAGAACAATAATGTGTTATGAAAAATGCCTTGCATCTATGAATATTTTATCCGTGGCTTCCCATTAAGAGTTTCATCGTACTATAAAGATGCTCGTGTTGCACGCATTTAGGCGTAAGTATGCTCTTCGTTCAGTTTCATAGTACTATGAAATTGTCCGAAAGTCAAAATTCGAACATAGGAAATTCGAGAAACTTTTGGCAGCGCCATCTATCATCTACTTGTGTAAACTTTCTATCATAACATTAGACGGTGTAACTGTTTTGCCTTTCTTGTACATCATCGAGGTGTAAGCGTAAAGGCTACAATTATTACCTTTTTGCGTGAGAAAGGCGCCATCCCCGCTAGGTGGATTAATCTGGGTTTTTTTATCAAACTAAATCTTTATAACCGCTTCCGGAAGTCCCCGAGAAACCAGAGTATATGTTAAAAACCTTCAAAGTTCTATCCATATGACAGGTTGATGTGCAAATGAAAAATTATTTTTGTTTGCTCTACATTACACCCAACCGGGGATTGTATGGTTTTCTAACCTACCAAAACAAATATAAGAACTGGGTAATTGCGAAAATGCTAGATTCTTATACACAAATATGCCTAGTTTTATAATGGTTTTGGTAGGTTCTTATACAGAATTGTTAGAAAACCTATCATTCACTGGTTGGGTGTACTCAAAATCTCTCTCCTATAGATCTTTGGATTTTCAAGAAGATTTTTTTTATTTCGGTCAATTGCTTTTATGAACAGTGACAAAATGGCGGGTCATTTGGCACAACGGACATTTGGCATATTTTTTTTGTGTTTACTTAATCAATATACGTAGTCGCTTGCCCGAAATAAGGCATTGATGGATAAAAACCCTTCTGTTAGAAAAGGCATTTTCCCAGATTAAGTCAATGGTGGATGTGATTCCTACTATAAAAACAGACGTTTGCTCGGATTAAGGCGGTGATAGATTTATTTTAAGTGGGCGCTTGTCCGGATCAAGGAAATGATGAATGAAAACCTGATGACTAACGGATCGAGCTACCACCGGATCGGGTAGCGGATTGGCTTCACGGGAACACAAACTCCTCCAAACCGTCAAAAAAACGCAAACTAACGATCGGACGACTGGCAGTAAAAAACACTGTGCGATCACTTTCGCTTTCAGTTGGCTAAGGAGTCTTGTCTATTGTATTGATAAGAGATACAGCAGTTGGTGGCACGGTAGAGGCGATCGTACCTAGCAGCTTGCAGAATTAGACGAGCGTACAATAAAGTGCGTTCCATTTGGAACTGCATCATAATTCGCTTTAATTAAATTAATAACTCAAAATGTGATAACTATCATACCGGCCACCTTTGAAAATCTTTTCAAACTAGTTAACAAATTCAAGATTACTTATTACTAAGATTCTTCAGGGTATACCCCGTTAGGCATAAGTACGTTAGGCATAGGGTGGTCTAACCGGTAGTACCGAAACCGGTAATACCGGTATTACCGGCCAATTTTGGGTACCGAAAATACCGGTATTAGAGACGGAAAATACCGGTATTTTCGGTATTCCAAATTTTGCTGTCAGTATAAAACATCTTGAATAATTTTCACCTACTTATATCAGCTCAACTGTCTGTAATCGCATATCAAACAGGAAATCCAGCATAGGTGGGATAAATATTCGGTTACAAGCAGTAAAGACTCATCGAGCAAAAAATACCACAATTAAATGCGCGCATGAGTAATTTTGCCCAAGTAAGCATCTTTGACGACGTTTACGCTACAGCAAAAATCGATTAACATCGCCATTAGTCAGCAACAGGTAGTTGCTTCATTCTCTTAGTCATCTGACAAACTGTGAATGAATTTTTCTTCAATGAACATTGTTGATATCGCCGAGAATTTTCCCACAATGTATGAAATTGTGCTGTTCAAGCTGTTGAGGAACTACTGCTCTGTGAGTTCTGCATTCTATATGAAGCCGACGTGGCGTTCCAATTTACGTAGAACAATTATCAAATCAAGATACAGAAAATTCCGCCACTATTCCGATGCTTTTAAGAAGTGAATCCAAGAGAGACGCTCCAAATACGCCGATTTTGTTGCTTTTTTGAATAATTCTGCCGTGAAGCAATTTTGACATATTCGTCGAGTCATCCAGAGCTACTTTGATTAGGCAATGGGATCTTGAAGCGTCTAATCATTCCTGATGCGAACATTGAAACTGAGACAGCCTCTATGGATATTTTTCTGGTTTATCGGTTAAAGAACAACTTGTGAAGAGACTGTAGCAGAGCAAAACACTAGCGTTGCTGGTGGCAAATACGTTGACGCCAGGATCCTTGCGTAAGTAATTCTCCTACTATGAATCTGAAGGGATTAAGGGCAAGTATTTGACACTTACTTTTGACGGTCTCAATAGTTGGCAACATTGCTAACAAAATCCAATGCGGATTGGGAGATGAGTCGCTCAGTATGCAATGTCTACTTAAGTTTCGCTTTGCCCAGCTCAACAAGCAATGATTTTAACATTTGAAGTTTGTCAACAAATATTGTTTTTCATCCAAAAGTCCAAATCAAAAGCTTTTCTTTTACTACCTGTAATTTTCACAAAAACCGATATTCTACCGGTATTGACTCCATCAAATACCGAATACCGGTATTTGACAAGAAAGGCCAATACCGACCACCCTAGTTAGGCATAAAGACGTTAGGCATAAGTACGTTAGGCATAATGGACGTTAGGCATAACGGACTTTAGGCATAAGTACGTTAGGCATAATGGACGTTAGGCATAAAATGACCCAAAGAACAGCCTAAGACATAAAGAAGGCAGAATTATGCCAAACGTCCATTGTGCCTAACGTACATTATGTCTATCGTCATTATGCCTAGCGTCCATTATGCCTAACGTCATTATGCCTAACGTCATTATGCCTAACGTACTTATGCCTAACGTCGCGGACCCGATTCTTCAAGAGTAACTTATTTTTCGTTGGCACATTCCAAAGGGCAGATTTTGGACGCAGCTCTCTTCAGCACGCCGGATGAAGTACGAAGGGTTGCCACTCGAGTCACGCCGTCGGGCCCAGGGTGCGTCTCCAGCGGCCAGCGGGCAGGTGGAAGGGACTCATCCTTCAGGATGACGATGTCTCCAACGTTCAGAAGTCATCAGAAAGAGCCATCAGAAAAGCAGGCGTGCTTAGATCACTGCCGAGCTCAAGATGAACTGCCTTAGTGCTTAGGCACACAAATACGCAAATGTAACATTTGCGTGCTGCAGCTTTGCGGTGGGTAGGTTTAAGGAAAACAGGACCGCAATAATCGACTCCTGTGCAAACGAAGGCTTCATTTGCTGTAACTCGGGGAATCGGCAATTGGCCAATCGGCTGCGTGATGGGACGGGGGTTGGCTTTGCAGCATTGGTATCAACTTCTAATGGCGCTGTGCACAGCTTCTCGACCATTTAATGGCCAAAATTCGTTGCGAACGACCGAAAGAGTCATCGCATTTCCACCGTGTAGCAGCTTAAGGTGAATATGCGCCAGAAGAAGTTTCGTGAACGGATGGAATCCAGGAAGAACCAGCTGGTGCTTCACGTCGTAAGGTGCGTCAGCTAGCCGTAACCGGCAACCAACACGAATCATGCCCTTGTCGTCCAGGAACGGGTATAACAGGCGGAAAGATGATTTGGTCGATATCGTAAATCCTTTTTTCAAGCGTCGCAGATCATCGGGGAACGTTTCAGCTTGAGCAAGCTTTACCAAAGCCATTTTAGCATTTTGTTACTCGGCAACGGTAAGTACATAACCGGAAATCCTCTGCTCTTTGCCACGGGAGTTGTGGTAAAAACGGAAACAGTATGCAACAACGTTGAGTAGAGTACGGTATGATGACAACCGTACGAATATCGATTCGGGAAGGGCGATCTTGGTCGTCAGGATTGCATTCCTTTTGCATCCAGTTTCTCCACAGCAAATTTGGTTTCTGGAAGTATTTGAACTTGCCACGTTGATTTATCTTCGCGTAGCCACTTAGGACCACGCTTCCACAGCTCGCTGTTGATCAACTCCTCTGCGAAAACTCCTCGGGATATCATGTCCGCAGGATTCTCCCTGCCGGAAACGTGTTGCCAATGGAAACCAACAGTTGTGGCCTTAATTTCGGAAATCCGGTTTGCTACGAACGTCTTCCATGTTCGCGGCGGAGCCTTCATCCACTGAAGTACAATCGTGGAGTCAGACCAGAAGAAACACCCTTCTATTTCCATTTCTAGGGAACGGATGATTTTTCGAAGCTAGTAGACACACGTGTACGCGTTTATCAACAGTTTCGGAGAGAGCGTAAATGCACGCACCATAAGTGAGTTCGGATGCGTCCGCAAAGCAGTGCAACTCTGCAGAGAGAAAATCGGGAGCGAATGCACATCTTTCAATGCGAAAACTGGAAAGGGCGGGCAGTTGCTCACAAAATTGAGTCCACTTGCGCCCGAGATCCGGCGAAACTTCATCGTCCCAGCCTAAAGCCAAGAGCCAGAGGTTCTGAATTAATATTTTCGCTGAAACGACGACGGGAGAGATGACACCGAGTGGGTCGTAGAGCTGTGCAATAGCAGAGAGGATTGGTCGCTGATTCTGCACTGTAACGGCTACATCAAATCGGAACACGTCTGCTTCGGGTTCCCAGCGTATGCCGAAAGTTTTGATGCTTTCTTCGGGGTCGAATTTCATCGAATGTTGGGTTCCGAGTAATTCGGGCGGTAAATCAGCCAAAACATCAGCCGACAAGCAAGGAGTCGTTGAGGGAATGACCAGAGCTCATCTTCGCTGATCCATCGAAGACCACTCGCACCTTCGTGGTCGAGCTAGATTCCTTCACGATAGGATGGTGTGGGAGATAACACACCTTTGAAATGTTTTCCCCATCATCCTGCACAGGAGCCATGTGACCAAGCGCCACGTATTCTCGCAGAAAATCGTGGTACTGCGTCCTCATGTTATCGTCTTTAGCCAATTTTTGTTCCAGCCACTTGAACCTGCGGATGGCGGACGATTTGGATGCACCGATCATCTGATCGTGCTCGGGATGTTTTGGCAAACGAACGACGTATCGACCGGTCGGGTAGCGACAAACAGTCCGGCGATAATAATCCTCGCACTTCTGCTCGTCGACAGAGTAGCTCGAACTATGCAATTATACGATTCGCCAAAATCGTTCCAACTGTTCACTCACGGTGGTAACTGTGACATGACAAGTTACTGTAGGATGCCGGGGTTTTTCCTCGAATTTTCCGGCAACAAACCAGCCGAATACCCTCTCGACCAGCGTGGGGCCTTGCTCAGGCAAGTGGAATCGTCCGCTTTGGAGGAACGAATAGAAACTGGCAGCCCCTAGGATCATATCCACCTTCCTAGACGTATTGAAATCGATGCTGGGTCATTAGGCCGAAGGTCATTAGGCCGAACGGTCATTAGGCCGAATGGCCATTAGGCCGAATGAGAACTGGGGAGTGAGAAGTGAGTAGTGCGCAATGAAGAAGAAGTAGAAAGGAAGAAGGAAAAAGGAGGAAGAAGTAAGAAGGAAGAAGGAAAATGGAAGAACGAAGAACGAAAACGGAAGAAGGAAGAAGAAAGAAGGAAGAATAAAAAAGGAAGAAGATATAAGAAAGAAGAAAGAAGGAAGAAGAAAGAAGAAAGAAGGAAGAAGGAAGAAGGAAGAAGGAAGAAGGAAGAAGGAAGAAGGAAGAAGGAAGAAGGAAGAAGGAAGAAGCAAGAAGGAAGAAGGAAGAAGGAAGAAGGAAGAAGGAAGACGGAAGCAGGAAGAAGGAAGAAGGAAGAAGGAAAAAGGAAGAAGGAAGAAGGAAGAAGAAAGAAAGAAGAAAGAAGAAAGAAGAAAGAAGAAAGAAGGAAGACGGAAGACGGAAGAAGAAAGAAGGAACAAGAAGGAAGAAGGAAGAAGAAAGAAAGAAGAAGGAAAAAGGAAAAAGGAAGAAGGAAAACGGAAGAAGGAAGAAGAAAGAAGGAAGATGAAAGAAGAAAGAAGAAAGAAGAAAGAAGGAAGAAGGAAGAAGGAAGAAGGAAGAAGGAAGAAGGACGAAGGAAGAAGCAAGAAGGAAGAAGGAAGGAGGAAGAGGAATACGGAAGAAGGAAGAAGGAAAAAGGAAGAAGGAAGAAAAAAGAAAGAAGAAGGAAAATGGTAGAAGCAAGAAGAAAGAAGGGAGAAGAAAGAAGGAAGAAGAAAGAGAGAAGAAAGAAGGAAGAAGAAAGAAGGAAGGAGAAAGAAGGAAGAAGAACGAAGAAAGAAGAAAGAAGGAAGAAAGAAGACGGAAGAAGAAAGAAAAAAGAAGGAAGAAGAAAGAAGGAAGAAGGAAATGAAAGAAGGGAGAAGGGAGAAGGAAGAGGGAAGAATGAAAAAGGAAGAAGGAAGAAAGGAGATGGAAGAAGGAAGAGGGAAGAAGGAAGAAGGAAGAAGAAAGAAGGATGATGGAAGGAGGAAGAAGGAAGAAGAAACAAGGAAAAAGGAAGAAGGCAGAAGTAAGAAGAAAGAAGGAAGAAGAAGGAAGGCAGAAGGAAGAAGGAAGAAAGGAGGAAGAAGAAGGAAGAAAGAAGGATGATGGAAGGAGGAAGAAGGAAGAAGAAACAAGGAAAAAGGAAGAAGGCAGAAGTAAGAAGAAAGAAGAAGGAAGGCAGAAGGAAGAAGGAAGAAAGGAGGAAGAAAGAAGGAAGAAGGAAGAAAACGGAAGGAAGAAGAAATAATAAAAAAGAAGGAGGAAGAAAGAAGGTAGAAGGAAGAGAGAAGAAGAAAGAAGGAAGAAGAAAGAAGGAAAAAAGAAGATGGAAGAAGGAAAAAGGAAGAAGGAAGAAGAAATAAGGAAGGAGGAAGAAGGAAGGAGGAAGAAAGAAGAAGGAAGAAAGAACTTCTCATTTTCCACTTCTTGCCAATTCGGCCTAATGGCCATTCGGCCTAATGACCATTCGGCCTAATGTCCATTCGGCCTAATGACCATTCGGCCTAATGTCCATTCGGCCTAATGACCTTCGGCCTAACGGCCTTCGGCCTAATGGCCTGACACCATTGAAATCGGGATCGGCGAGAGCAAATCCTTCGGGAATTTTCCATCGACTGGTCGAGAACGACGCAGACGGGGTATCACAAGTCACCCTCCGTAGAACCAAAAACTCCATGGATTCGGCGTAGTCGGTGACACGGGAACGGATTTCTGCGCGGATTTCGTGCTTGGCGTTCGTGACGATGCTGTCCACTCCAGCATCGTTGACGACCTTGCGTGGAAGATGGAGCAGTTGACACAGTCGTTCACTTATAGCATTGGGCTGAGGTGCAGTATCCAGCAGGGCGCGGGCGATATGTTCCTGACCGTAGACGTCGACTACTATCAGGACTACCGTGGATAACATTACGCTGGCGTTGGACGATTTAACGGTTGATACAATCTCGTGCGTCGGGGTCGGGATGACTGCGACATCTGTTGTTACGGGGGGCAAGCTGACCGAGCAATTTTCTGCGCATGCTTCGGGAACTAGTTTTTCCAACTCAAACGGTCCAGGGTGGATCATGGAATGATGTCGCTTCGAGCAGTGCTTGCAGTTGAATTTCGACCTACAGTTACGGGCGAAGTGGTCACTACGGAAACAATTGCTGCACAGCCTTTTGTCCGTTACCACCTTCAGCCTGCCTTTCGTGTCCATGCCGTTGAACACAGCACAGTCGAAAATCGAATGTTTTTGCTTCTCGCACGCAGGACAGGTGGGAAACGATTTGGATGGAACTTCAACGGAGGCGTTCAAACGATGCGGGTTCTGCTTCTTCTGGGTGAATGACTGGCTAGGCGATTTCGAAGACAAATGCTGTGGGCGATTAATAGAGATAGTCTCCAATATACGAGCTCGTCTCTGCAGGAACACGACCATGTTGTCATACGTGGGATGAGCCTCTGTTGCAACGGATTCCTCCCAAGCGGTGAGAGAAGCATCATCCAGTTTGTACTCCAGCAGTTCAATGTGGATGGAGTTAAACCGGTCCACTGATTCACCTAGCTGTTCGAGAACCTTCGTATGGCGTTGAAATTCATCAAAGATCTTGTGCAGGGCATCTACGTTGTGGTTCGGGATCTTGGGGTACTTCAACAGCGCTCGTATTTGCTTCTTGCGGAGGATAGCTTTGTTCGAGTATCGATTCACCAGCATATCCCAGACAACGGCGTAATTATTTGCTGTGATCGTGATCGATTGGACGAGATTGGAAGCTTCACCTTTCAAGGCCGCTCGAAGGTAGTGAAACTTCTGGTCACGGGATATCTCCGTGGACGAGTGGATCATCGACACAAACGTGTCGTGGATGGTCAGCCAGTTGCTGAAATCTCCATCAAACTCCGGCAACGATATCGTAGGCAGCTTGACGTTGACGAGAGTGGATGGGGCGGCCGGCACAGCGGGGGCAACAACAGCAGCGGGAACATCCGGTACTGGCATTTTAGACGATAATCCAGCCTTCACACGCAGGTACATTTCTTCTACTTGGCTACGCAGCTCCAAATTCTTCTGGACGAACTCATCAGTGTCATCCAGCTCCTCGTACTCCTCTTGGATGATTTCGAACGCGTTCCACACTTTCTCCAGGCGCCCCAGACGATGGGACACTTCATGCTGGTGCTGGTCGGGATCATAGGTGCTGAGAAATTGGTTCAGTCGTTTCAGCGCCTCGATGACGTTCTTTCGTTTCATCTCCTTCGCCTTTATGCGCTTTTCATCCACCATGGTTGCAACTCACTCCGAACAGCAGCGACAAGAAATCCTACAGCAATACCGTTGAGGTTATACTGTACACGTGGTGTTGTCGGGACGGGAAGAACAGGATCCTGGTGACGGCACCAAATGATGACTAACGGATCGAGCTACCACCGGATCGGGTAGCGGATTGGTTTCACGGGAACTTCGGGGTCGGGCACGGCACAATTAGGAGGACACAAACTCCTCCAAACCGTAAAAAAACGCAAACCAACGATCGGACGACTGGCAGTAAAAAACACTGTTTGATTACTTTCGCTTTCAGTTGGCTAATGAGTCTTGTCTATTGTATTGATAAGAGATACAGCAGTTGGTGGCACGGTAGAGGCGATCGTATCTAGCAGCTTGCAGAATTAGACGAGCGTACAAAAAAGTGCGTTCCATTTGGAACTGCATCATAATTCGAGAGATGTAGCATTAAAAGTTTTAATTAAATTAATAACTCAAAATGTGATAACTATCAAAACCTTTCTTTGAAAATAGCCATTTGCCCGGATTAAGTCAAAGGTGAATGTGATTCCTTGATGGATGGATATGATTCCATTCACGCCATAGCACTTCTTTTTGTCTTTCTCATATACAAAGTATACGTAAATGCTATATGATCACTCTCAAACCAAACTTTTGGTTGAAGGCTCGGAGACCTTCAGACCAGAGAAAAAAAAAACCCAATCAACACCACCAATTTGAAAATTTAGTTTTCTATTAAAGGTAAGGCACGTAATTGTTACCCCCCCATACACACAGTTAAGAATGTACGTCAAACATGGACTCCGCCCCCATAAAAACAAATAAATTGGTACAAAATTTGACCGTGTGTAGAGTTGGTTCGTCACACGGCCTGCGCTACCGTGTGTATAAGTTAAAGTACAATATTTAGTTAAAATATTCTCTAGACTAGCGGCTTTCAACCTGGGGTACCTCCCTGGTCCCGTTGGGTACCTCGGACAAAGATGCTGAATGGCGGAAGTATTACAATTCTAATAAAAACTTATTGATCAAGTTTTGAAAATTGTGTATTTTTTGCCTTTCACGTATACAAAGTATACGTAAAGGCTATATGTTCGCTCCAAAACAAAACTTTTTATAGAAGGTTCGGAGAGCCATAGTGTCAGCTCGACGAACTGAGATGATGTCTGTGTGCGCGTGTGTGTGTGTGTACACTAAAAGTGCAAAAAGTTTAGCTCACTTATTTGGTACTTATCCTCAATCGATTTGCTTGCAACAAGTTCCATTCGACGCGGAATTCTGTCTCAGTAAACCCTATTGAAAATTTGACAGTTCGGACTATGGGCTCAGAAATTAAGGCCAAAATACTTTTTGTTGTAAAAAAGCGCGTGAAAAAGTCTAGCTCTCTTCTAATACACTTACTCTTAGCTTAGCTTAGCTTGATTGACTGTACCCATCGTAGTTGCTAGTCGTGATTGGCCGAGAAACAACAAATAATGCACAGCTCACCAATTGAATAGTTTTCTCGGGACTAGAAAGCTATTCTCGCTGTACATGCTTAGGAGTTTCTTTAATTCAAGACCGACAACGATGCCGGCCACGTCCTCACAGTCAATTAGAATAAGGGGAGTTCGGCACTCATTGCTACAAGAGACCGAGGCATCCTTTCAATCACTATGAGCGCCTTTGACAGGAATAGTATGTTAGATGGGAAGGAAATATATTGGAAATCGCCTTGGTCAGCGCCTAATTATTTCTTTTGAACGACGCCATATTCATGATGATACAAAAATGGAAAAGCAACTACATCGCGACGACTGAAACGCACTGCACAAGGCTTGTTCGATGGCTAATCCGAAAAAAAACGCACTGAACTGATTAACTTTATTGCGCAATGCAGAACACAATATTTCGGCAGATCGCGCGATCGTTCTACTGTCCGAAACAAGAGAAAACACGCACTCCTCTCTTTTAATACATTTACTCTCCGATTTACTCGCAACAAATTGCATTCGACGCGAAATCCTATCCCATCACTTCCTATTAACAATTTGACTGATCGGACTATGGACTCAGAAAATATGGCCAAAATACTTTGTGTTATAAAAAAGTGCGTAAAAAAGTCTAGCTCACTTTTTTGGTACTTATCCTCAACCGATTTACTTGTAACAAGTTCCATGCGACGCGGAACCCTGTCTCAGTGTACCTTGTGGGAGATTTGACAGATCGGACTATGGGCTCAGAAATGATGGCCAAAATACTTTGTATTATAAAAAAACGCGCAAACAGTCTAGCTCAATTTTAATGCACTTACCCTAAATCGATTTACTCGCAACAAATTGTATTGGACAAGGAATCCTGTTCCATTTTTTCTTTTGAAAATTAGCCAGATTGGACTATCCCTTTTAGTAATAATGGCCAAAATACTTGTTTTGCTTTTCTCGTGCAACAAAGTTGTACCGAAAGGCCATTTTTCTATTTTACTCCTAGCTTCTAGCTATCTATTTTTGAGCGCACACATTTCACGAAAGTCGACAAAGGCACCATCACCGCTAGGTGGATTAATCTGGGTTTTATTCTAAATCTTTGCATTGCACATGATATCCATGGTGATTAGTAAATCAAAACCTATTATATCCTGTCCCTACAACCATCATTCATTCGGTGTTGATTATCGGTTTCTTATTTGAGAGACATGGCTTATTCCGAAAAGCTAAATAGCTTCGTTGCAAGCATTGTTGGTAAAATCATTTACATCTCAATTATGAAGCCATTCCGCGCGAAAAACTCGTTTGCGAATTAGAAGGAATGCATCAGGTCTAAGTTTACAAACCAAGTACGCATCGTTTCACACATTAGCAAAAAAAAAATCATTTTGCTCCAAAAAGCGTTTAAAATCAATTTGTGGACAATTATAGGAGATTGCGACTGGTAGAATGGATATTTTGACGTTGGCTTTCTCAGTCTAATTTAATTAAGACGGCTAGTTTGGCATAACCCGACGTTTCGGTCCCGTGTATTGGACCTTTGTGGACAATTACACAAGCAAGAGCATCCATTATTTAATGTGACAAACGACAATTCACTATTTTTAACAAAACAGAACAAAAGAAAACCTACGATGTGTTTATGTTTATTGTGTAACATCATCTGAAATTTGGAGTATTCAAGTGTTGATTTTGGTGCGCTTTAACTCACGGTTAATTTGAATCGTTCATGAGTTTTGAGAGTTTTGAGTCACTGAATACGAGAGTATTGGAATCCTCTTTCTAAGTAGCTCGTAAGCTTCCTCCTTTCAAGAGGCTCCTGTCCAATAGCTCAGAAGCCTCCTTTCAAGATGATCGGAAGCCTGTTTCAAGCGACTTGGAAGCCTCCTTTCAAGAGACTCGGAAGCCTCCTTTGAAAAGGCTCGGAAGCCTCCCTAGCAGCACAAATGTTCCACATAAGTTACTGCAACTCATATGTGACCAGATTTAGTCACAATCAAGTTGCTGTAACCAATTTTGTCTGATTTGTGCTGGTCGGCCTCCTTTCAAGAGGTTCTGAAGCCTTTTTTCAAGAGGCTCGGAAACCTCCTTTCAAGAAGCTCGGGAACCTCCTTTCAAGAGACTCGGAAGTTTCCATACAAGAGATTCGAAAATCTCCTTTCAAGAGACTCGGAAGCCTTCTTTCAAGATCCGCCGAAGCCTACTTTCAAGAGGGTTGAATTGGAAAGCTTCACGGAACAGCAAAAGATTCAGACATTTGTTTGGAGTGCAATATATTCCGTTACTTTTACTGTCCGTTTTTCAGACCTTATGTGTTATGCTTATTTTCATTTACAGCGAAAACAGGGAGGTACTTCATCGAATGTTTTAGCTCGAAAGGTCTAGAAACGCTGCTCTTGACCATCTTGTAACCTAAAATCGTGGGAAGACGGCGTAGGTTTTCGGAGCATGAGAAAAAGTCATGTGGATGTGGTGGAGGTTGTAATAAATACTACAGCAAAGGCAAGTTTGTATTGCTATTGCATCAATACTTTCAAAGTTTTGTTTTGAATACTCTACCAACCTTCACCTTAAAACGAATTTCGTCGGCACGTGTGGCATTTCGCGAATGAAAATACCTAGTTTGTTTTATATTCTGCTATTGCACCAGAAAAATGTCAGTCCAGAATAATTAATAATTAAATTATTATTATCATTCAGTAATCGTTCACGTCGACACAATAACTTTTCTTCTATTATTCAGTTTCTTCATCCGGTAATGGATTAGTTTGGTGTAATTGTTTCAATATGTATTTACCTGGGAGTTTTCACTATGACTTTAAATTTTTAAACTATTTACGCGCTGGATTATAAAATCTGCCAGTTTGTTTATGGATCCCAATATTCCCAATTAATAAATGTGTAGCATAAACAGTCGGAGCTAATTGTAAGTAAATGGAACCCCGGGCTGCTCGTAAGGACTCAGCATTGCCAGGATTTCATAATCTTTGGGTTTTATTCTTGTTTTCGAGACGTCCCGTTGATAAAAACGTTTTACAGAATAACCATTCATTGATGTTATATCTATGTTTTACTTCTGATTCAACTCTCATTCAACAAGTCAACAGATTAAATCAAATCCCTTCACCGCCAGGAATCCTGCACAATTCATAATTTTCACTCGGATCATAACATTTTACCCACGTGATGAGCAGAGTTCAACCGCTTGTTCGAAAGTTATTCTACCCGGCCAGTCTCTTACACTCCCATCATCCACCACCGCAACTCATGCGGATCATTTTCCTCAATTATATCACTCTTCCCCGTCCCTGATTTCCGCAGCCACTTCGTGCAAGCTCCTGACCCCAGCGAACAAACGATAATAATTGTTCGCCGAGTTGCATTAGATTTTTCTTCTTGATTGTTTGGTTTCAAATAGTGGTGGTACCGAACCCCTTCACCTTCCCCGCAATTTCCCAAACTTCTAACACGAGGAAAAACACACAAATACCAGTGCTTCCGTAACGTGACAGTGTTCTAAGCAGTTTCAGCGGTTGATCCCGAATAGACCGACAGTCATCGTAATACACCGAATCCATGCTTTTGCTGTTATTTTTGGACCGGCATTTGTGCACATGGACCAGCTACACACGTACAACAGGAAGGCAATCCTCGTTCGTTGAGCACGAGGACTGTGGAACAGCTTCTTCGCTAAGTTTTCGCCTTCGCCGTCATACAAATTCTTCTCCGTGGTGTTCTGCTTCCGAGTACACGGATTATGGCACCATCGTCCTCCCTTTGTGTGCAGTTTCCAAGGTGGAATACCTAGAAAGATCGATCTCACTAGCAGACACGTTGGATCATCGAATTTTATTTTTATCAAACGGAGATGGTGCCTATCTTGGGGGCGTACCGATATGTGCTGTAGGTTGCATACCCTCCGGGCGCGGATTGAAGAAAACAATGGGGGATTTAAATTGTCACAGTTTCCATTGTTATAGCTGCTTTGTAATTTGATCCCCTTTCAATCGGGCAAAAATGTCCACCTTTGCGTACTTCAAAAGGGGTGCCAAACCATATCGCCATCGCTAGATATTTGCAGGGTACGCGAATAAAAAAACAACGAAAGAAGGCACGAGAAGTAGATCAATCATCTGGTGGCTCGGTGCGATACATCGGAATCTCAGGGGTTGACCCAAGAAACCGGGACCTGCTCATATTTGCGAGATGGCCACCACCAGTGACAATCCTGGTGGATCCTGTGTGTGTGTTGCTACACATGCGGAGGTTTCCACGCCGTGGCTAATTGTGGTGACGTACAACGATTATGGGGTCACATCGGTGCAACATTGTTGCAGCTCCGGCCCCGCTGGCAAATGTAAAATTGTTGACGGATCCGGTCAATGTTCGCTTACCTGGAAAGCAGAAGGGAGAAGAAAAGAGAGGCGTTATTAGCAAACGATATTTAAATTTCGGTTTCGGCTGTGTAGAATGACAACCCGCGACAGCGCTAACAAGACGTCAATCAAAGCAAGGCAATGCTGCAGCCGGAGAGCAAACAAGGAAGCTCGCACTCATTCGTCTTCCTAATACCGACACTTGGCACCTCTTGTATGTGCCAGGCAAAAGACACATCGCCAAAAATCGGGAGATTTATCTCGTCATTTCCCACAAGAACAACACCGTGGAACTGCAGTCAGCGACGAAGAACGCTTCCGGGAATGCGCCCAAGGGGTGGTGGTGGAAACTGATCGACACGGCGGCCGACCGCGACGCACCTGGGTTACAACGCCGAATAATCGCAAGGAAGCCGAAGGTAATTACCTGTGCTTCGCCGCGCGGCATTTATTGTTATTGATTTTCCCCCTCATACGAGTAGGGAATAAGAAACACGGAAGACGAAGCTGCGATGAGTGGCAAGAATAAGCAGCCTTGCGAAGACGTCGCCGTCAAAGACGTTCATTGCAGCAGAGGTGCGGAATGGGTGGAACCGGACGCGAGGGGGTATTGATCGGTTATGGATGTGATGCGAGTGGCGATAGCGAAGTGAAGCGTGTGCGAGCGGCGCAGTGCAGGGAAATGCAGATCGACGAAGAATAGGCAGACGAGTCGGACGCAATTGGTGGACCAACGGGAATACGACGGGGCGAGCGGGGTTGAAGCAGCAGCGGGAGAACGAAGCGATGGGGTGGGAAACAGCTGCGAGTCTGAATCGCAAAATTTGGTGTGGATGCGAGGTCAATTTCAGCGCGGAAAAATGAAATTTGGATATGGGCGAAGAACCTCGGAACTTGATTGACAGATGGTCACTTTGGGAAGCACTCGACTGAACGAGCGTGTGGTGAAAATAAGATCAAATTCGCATTAAATTCAGTTCAGGGGAATTTAGACGAGGATGTTTGGATTCAGTGTCAGGATTTCTTCCTGTGTATCTAACTGGAGCTGACTTCAGACTATTTTCGTATTTAAAACGATTTATAACTGAGGCAATATCTCGATTGGTTATTTGAAAACTGCATCCAATTAGAATCTCACAAACTTGTTTCATCCATAGCAGGTAATACGATCCTTTGCTTCGTATTCGTAACCCCCGAGCTAACGGAAGGTCTTATCAGTTTTTGAGTATGTCAGACGAAATTTTTGGAAAAGAACGTTACTATTTGTGTATGTATGTGAGAGTTTTGTTAAGTATTTATTTGAGGCAACTAAAGCCAATCCTTGCCAAAATTCAAACGCATTTTTTTGAAAGGTGCAAGAACACTTGCTCTACTAGAAAGACATAGTTTAGGAAAGATCCATTAATTACGTAACGCTGAAATCGACCATTTTCAACCCTCTCCCTCCTATTTCACGCTTTCTGTATGAAGCATCCAAAATGTTTGTATGGCTCGTCACACTTCACATAGCCTCTCTCCCGCTCTAAGCGTTACGTAATTTATGGATGCTCTCTTAGGAATAAAACCGTAATATTTTCCGTTGTTGTTTATGGCTTTTTAGTGCTACCCTGAAGGCTTTTCATGAACCCGAAGGAGTATTAACGTCTTGCAGCAAAACAGTTAATGTAATATTTTCTTATATTTTATCCTTTGTCTTAACTCCTCTATAAATGAACTGTGACAATCTATTTGGATCTTTCTTTTTAAGATTATTGCTTAGTTGTATTTGTATTTATATTTAAGGAAAAATACAGTTTTCATAGATATATGACCTTTGCGAAAGTTGATTCGAAGAACTAACGAGATTGAAGAATTATTGGACCGGATAAGCCGGATGCTCAAATTGTTCATCAAGACGAATTGATGAATGGATTTGGTCTATTGCAAATTAATCATTTGACTCAATTGGTTGACAATGCAAATTGATCAAATGGCCAAATTTTCCAGCTAACAAATTTGGTGAAATAACTTAATAAGCTAACTCATTCTTTCTTTATTCTATAATGTACATTTTAGTCCCAGGAAATCGCAGCAAGCCACGCGCGCGGATGGTTGCTTTGGAACTTGCTGTCACGTTTTTGTTCGTTTTCGCAAACTTAAGAATTAGATTCGGCTGATGTCTACCTTTTACATACAAGAAGAAAAACGTTTACGTGATCTGGAGTTTTAGATCTACACGTTTGATGACTTCAACCAAAGTGTTGAAAAGAAATCGTTTTGTAGATTGTATTCGGGGATGTGTTTCGGTGAAAATATGTGTGACTGCGTGAGAATATGAAATTATTCAAGAACAATTGAATATTTTTGTGGGCATTGGGAGTGATCGTCCCATCCTCAGTGCATTTATCCGGAATTGGATCAATATGGTGAGCTTGTTTCAATATGTTTTAGCTAAGATTCCAAAACTAAATGCGCGCTGGATTTAAAAACCCGGAGTTTGTTTATGGATCCATTATTTAATTGATAATGGCAGCATAAACAGGCGGGGCTTATTGCAAGTAAAAGTGACCTCGGATTGGACGTGAGTTACCATGCTTTTTTCCATAATATCAATGCCGGACAGTGGGAGTTAGATTGAACACACGCACATGCAGACATTTTAGTCCCAATGATGATGAATATCCAAATTTAAGAATAACTTCAATAACAAATTTTTAAAACGACTTATCTGCTCTTGCAATTTGGCGAATGTGGTAGCTTTTTTTCAAACTTTATATCCGTGATTTTTATAAGTATATCAATCTGATAGCTCTCCTACGCAAACCAACATCATCAATACGTAGTAGAGTGGCTTCTGCTATTTGTTGACTTGGAACATTTAGTCAAAAGCTACTGCCTTAGGAAAAGAATCGTGTGCGATGTGTTTGTCGTGGGAAGTGATATTCGAAGAAAGCTGTTTAATCTAGACCAACATTTGAAAAGGGCGTAACAGCCAAAATTTATTCCTTCTTATTCTTCGTCTACATATATAGCTATATATGTAGACGAAGAAACAGAAGGAATAAATTTTGGTTGGTACGCCCTTTTCAAATGTTGGTCTAGTAATGATCTTCAAATCCCTTCGACTGCTCTGAGCATGCAGTAGTTGGTGTGACGTAGTGGCAATGATCTGAGCATTACATTATTGCGCAGGGCTCTGGGTCGAACAGCTGGAAACATGTCGGACTGACATCGCCGATTATGTCGATTAGTTGTCGTATGAACGAAACTAATGCTGAATAGCACCGCATACGTCAAGCGTATGCGGTTTTCCAATAGCCATTGAGTGGTTTACACACTTAGTTTTTATTTCTGCAGCTTGGCAAACATTCGCACAAAAAAAGCAGAAAACGCCAGCAAAATAAAAAACTGATATTCCGGCAAAAATGTCGTTTGTTAACTTTTCAGCAAATTATTTGCCGATTTTCAGCAACTTTGATAGAAATCTCGGCAAAAAACATGTTTGCTGGGGCACGGCTGTGCGAATCTCGGTAAAAGTTTAACATTTTGCTGAGAACCCGGTAAAAAAATAAGTTTGTAGATTATCGAAAGCTGCTGTTAACTCGGTGTATATGACGTCCATTTGTGCTTTCTCTACCATGCTTCCCTTGATAAACGAGATTAGGCACAACAGATTAGTGGTAGTTGAGCTACCGATTGTGAACTCGTGTTGATCCACACTTAAGTATTGCTTGTGTGGAAGGTTGGAATTGTGCTTGCAGCCGGAAGCTGCTGACTTGACACGTCCGTGTGCTTCGACCGTCGAACGATGAGAGAGGAGGAGTCATGGCTTGCTATTAGCTGATGGACGACCGTTGTTGAGTCCTTCATAATGCAACCGTTCAACGGGAGGATGAACTCGTATGTATTCATTTATGAACATGCTGAGGGTTGAACCTATAAGCACATGCTAAATATAATTAACCTAAACCCCACATTCCCCTTCTTCTCCCATTAAAAAGGAAAAAAAAATACCTTCAGCACGGGTTCAGCTACCGGAAACAATGTGTCAATGTGCTTCTCACAGATGTCAACACGAACAACGCCTCCAACTTTACAGTAGCCGGACAAGCAATGGAGAAGGTAAAAAATTGTAGATATCTTGGGAACCAGCTGGTGTCGTACGGCGGAATCAAGATCGAAATAGGATCACGGATCAAAAAGGCTAGGGTTGCTTTGGCGAGTTTTCGAAATATTTGAGTATTCAATCAGATAAGTCAACGCACCAAATATCGAAAATTCAACTCTAACGTGTAATCTTTGTTGTTACGCCAGTGAGACTTCATGTGTATCAGCAGAGATCACATAGCTTCAACAAATAAATAGGAAATCGAAAGCAATCTGACCTGGGCCCACAAAGAGGCTAAAGCGAATATCCGCTCTCTACGGCCAAAATAATTTATTGAATTCATGCTGTATCCTTCTAGATTGAGCTTCACGCATGGTCATTGTGTACCACATGAAATTACATCCTTTTTTAACTATTTTGGCACATGTATCTGTCTAAGTTACTTAGTCCAAAACTCTTTAAATAGCATGCATTTCTCCATAAGCGGTTGTCCATTCGACAACCAACTGCGTCTTCTTGTAACTCAATTGTTCCAATACATGATCGTTCTGAGCATGCAAATCGTTCAAGTCGAAGAAAACGCAAATTCCACTCCATACCAGACATCTTGCACGCGTGCAAAAAAAGGATGAGATTGAGCGAAGATTGCTACGCGCATATAAAATTTAGTGCATACGAGTCTCACGAAGCTTGTGTTCCTCACATTAACATTGGTGAGTCGCATTGAGACATCTCAATGCGATCAGCTCATGCACTGCTTGCCAAGGCAAACCTTTGCAAACAACGTCGAAGGTGCGTAAAACTACTTGAGCTGGAAATTTCCATTCAATAAAATCGACGCCTAAGTAACGCCAGCTATGCATTTCTAGCGCATGAAATAAGTCACATACATTGAGACACGCTCACTCAGTTATTTTTTTTTAATTGTTGCGCGCGCCAGCTTCTCTTATCACACCGAATCGATACTACGTGAGCATGCGTTGCTCATGACATACTGTCCTAACGATGTATACACGAGAATTAAGCAACTCTACTCCATACAAGACCAAATCATTGCAATGCATATACACATTCGAATTTTTTGAAGAACAAATCACTTCAATTCATGGTTGTCCCGAGCAACATGCAACCCGATCAAGCGTGATCATCTTCAAAAACACTCAAATTCGACTCTCTCCAGACCAAATAAGTTCAATGCACGTTCGTCCTGAACAATATTCAAACAGTTCATGCGTAGTCATTCCTAGCTACAAGCAAATTCGTCTTTCTAAAAGACCGAACCAGATGAATGCATGGTCGTCCCGAACAACATGCACATGTTTCAAGGCCGGTCATACCGAAAAACATGCAAACTTGTCTTTATACAATATCTAATCACACCAAAGCATGGTCGTCCCGAACCACATGCTTGTGCTTCACGTGGTCATCCCAAACAACACGCAAATTCGTCTCCAGACCGAATTATTTCAACGCATGGTCGTCCCGAACAACATGCAAAGCTTCAGGCGTGGTTATCCCGAACAACACGCAGATTTATCTCTCTTAAAGATCGAATCTTTTCAAAACATGGTCATCCTGAACAACACGGAAACTTTCCACGCGTGGTCATCCCGTGCAACACGCAGACTTGTTTATGGAATCTGATTTCTGCAAAGCATGGTCGTCCCGAACATCATGCAAACCGTACAAGCGTGGTCATCGCGAGCATCACGCCGATTTGTCTCTCATGAAGACCCAATAATTTCATTGCATGGTCGTCCCGAACAACATGCGATTATTGTGCATTGCTTTCATCTCTTTTAAAATCCAGATGCCTCGATTCTCATTTTAATAGCCATTCATTTAATAGTCTTGCATTTTCAGAATCACCAAATAAATTATTAATAAATCACCTCTCAAACTGTTCTCACACATTTTTGAAACGCACAATGACAACAGCAATAGCAGTAAAACTACCATTTTATGACGTTACAGGTGCAACCTTTTCTTATTTCGCATTTCACATTTGAAGAAAGAAAATCAATTCAATCACTGTCAGTAGATTTAACTTAAATCCAAAACACTTCGTTTCTAATCTATTCAATTTTTTTTTCACTTACCATTGGGATTGGCCAAGCGATTCCCATCAGTTTTTTTTGATCTGCTTTATTTTGTTGCACCTGATTGCAACAAAACCTGGCAGGATCGCCAATGTGGAAGGTTGGAATTCTGCTTGCAGCCGGAAGCTGCTGACTTGACACGTCCGTGTGCTTCGACCGTAGAACGATGAGAGAGGAGGAGTCATGGCTTGCTATTAGCTGATGGACGACCGTTGTTGAGTCCTTCATAATGCAACCGTTCAACGGGAGGATGAACTCGTATGTATTCATTTATGAACATGCTGAGGGTTGAACCTATAAGCACATGCTAAATATAATTAACCTAAACCCCACAGCTTGCAATGCGATAGCAGAGGCAACATTAGGACCAGCTCAGATAGCTTTGGTACTGCGTAATTTGATGTGATGCCTCTGTAGTCGATAACGTCTGGTTTTTGTGGATGGGGAACATGTGAGGAATCTTCCACCATAATGGAAAGGTGCCTGTAGAGATCCTAGAGATGGAGAGCCGAAACAGACCTGGCAGCAGAACTTGCAGGCAGCTCATTTTTCAACAATTTATCTACTGATTTACAGGCCGTACAGAACAAAATAACAAAAAGCAAACAGCGCGTAAAACTTGAAATGCAAAAATTTACACTACTCTACGCTGAAATCAGATAATTTTTTGATAAACCGGAAGCTTGACTGTAGAAAAATCGGTAGATATCGGTAGGGCGGTAGGATTTATTTGTTGTTTAAATCTGCAAAATATAAACCTAAAAGGTATGACAGTTTTTAGTTGTTGAATCTCAATTGATGTAGAGATGAATCTCGAACGACCTGCGGCAGAAATGATTTTTTTAGTTGCAGATACAAAATAAATCTCACATACCGGGCAAGGATCTAATGGTCAGATTTGTAGCCATAGATTATGGCAAATCGACTACAGCAGTCCCTTATAGAGTGTGCGATCGATCGTGGTGAAGCTGGGAAATGCAGCAAGTCCGGGAGAAAGTGAATAAAAAAATATTGCGTCGAAGAGCAGAAAAAAATGATTAGTGGAGGAATGACCGTGTTGTAGAAGCTTACTAAACAAAGCACACGGTTCTCGTCTGCGTGTTTTCAAAATAGCTTCGTTTACCATTAATATTAAGTCGCTTACCAAGGTGACTGACCGCTGACCCGTGAATTCCTTTTTCAACTAACCAAATATTCCTTTCCCGTAGTGCTCACGGATATGCAGAGGTCTTTTGTAGCAATGGGTGTCGTACTAATTTTCTTCTCCTTATACAAAATTGACTGTGAGGACGTGGTCGGCATCGTTATTGGTCTCGAATTAATGAAATTCCAAATCATGATAATAGCTTTCTAATCCCAAGAAGGATATTCAATTGATGAACTGCGCATATTTGTTATTTTTTGACCAATCACGAGTAGCAACTACGATGCGTACAGTCAATCAAGCTAAGCTAAGCTGTAGGAGACCCCTATTGAAGGTCATCCCAATTTTTCAGAGTAAAATAGCTCTCTGTCAATAAAAGGCCAACAGCTGTTTTATCCAGAAATATGAATTCTAGCTTAAATGAATATTTTATGTTTTTAATAAGATGCAATATAGTACGTGGTGCCACGGAAGAAAAAAATGAAAAAATCTTCAGCCTTCAAGAATAATCATATCATTACATTTGTTGACGATATTTCAAGTCAATCAATGTGGATAATCCTAAACGAAATTCGAATGGTAAACACTCTGATTCTGTCCTTAATCTAATGCGTTTACAGAATTGGACAATTGATTCGATGCAACAGGTCATGATATTATAGATAGTCATTGAAATAATCGAAATCTTTATAACCGTTAAAAAAATAATAATTAGACACTTGACAGTGCTTTTGTTCAGTGGGTTGAAAAAACGATAGTTTTCGGTAGGAATTTTGAAAAATCTGTAGTTTTTGATCGTTTGTCTGTAACTCAGTAGGTGAGTCAAAAATCGGTAGAACTACCGAGACATCGATAGATCTGGCCACCCTGGCGGTAATAGTCGTCTTCCTAACAAGATTGCTTATAACTTGCACACAATATTGGGTACCTTTAGGCTATATCCCGCGTAAAATAACGCTGATATTCTATTTATGTGCATAATTTTTGGCGTAAATTTCAATGGATTTGTCTATCTGTGCGTTTCATTTAAGGAACGGAAAACATGACATACCGTGACAATGGGTCAAATGGGGGTGAGAATGGGTCACTGTTTCAACTACTTAGAATGCTTGTAGAATAGATTAATTGTATCTGAGGGCAAGAAGACTAATATATAAGAGACCTTTTTGAACGATTTTGCTATCCGACCTCCAGGCTGCTGGTGAGAGCGATGACCTATTCTCACCCCCCAGACCCATTGTCACCCCGATGGCGGTACGAAAAAGCATAAATAAATTGGCATTAATATCAAATTGACTTATCTGTTTTTGTACATAAAAATTCAAACGTCATTTTCATGAATCTAATAACACTTCCACGCAAACCAACACCATCAGTACGAGAAGGCTTCTGCTACCTGTTGATGGTGTCGGTTTGTATGGATTTGCTATAAGATTCGTTCGATGTTTAAATTTTTGCTTACAAAAGCAGATAAGACGTAGATAAGACGTTTTGAAAATTTGGTATTGGAACAAATGAAAAAGAATTCTCTATTTTTGGAAACCACTCCACTTATTAAAATGAGTTTTTTTTCTGACGTTTCAACACGGTATTAGTGTCTTCTTCAAGATTAGGATAGTGTGATCGTATTCTGATCGTATTATACACGTCACGAGGTAACCGCATCAGGTTGTCTCATGGGCAACAGGTTTTGGATAAGTAACTTCTCACATTCAGTGGAAATCCTATGTTTATTGATTGCTACTAACAGTCGACAACCACCTGCGGCTATGCGGTAGCTCATCTGACTGCAACGGTGCTTTGGAATTGATTAAAAGTCGATTGATCTGCCATCGAGTGTGCGGCACGATTAGTCGCTACCCACGCTATATGGAAGACCTGAACTTTTGATTCGGGTCTTGATGAGCAAGACCCGCTAAGTACAAGATCCAATACACGACCGGTTGGAAATCCTGATGCAATTCGGGCTCACGGTGCAGAATTTGGTGGACCATCTAAAGGCAGGCGGTCAGCAAAATCATCTCAAAATCGATGTAACAAGATAGGGCTATTTAAAAAAAAAACAAGCACCGCAGCCAGCAACTTCAGAAATCGTCGGCGAATTTATGTCCGAGCTTGTAACAACGGCAAGCAAAGTAAACTTTGACCAACCGGGCCATAGCGCTGCCGATCGAGTTTAACAGCGGAAGCCGAAGAAAACAGGAATTGTTCACATCCAATCATTTGAAATTCTAGTGGCCGTACCACATCATAGAATCACGGTCCAACAAGCAAACGAAATGTGGCAATTTGGACGTGATGAACATGATCGTGTGGTCAAGTGCGTTGAATTCCAAGCAGTGGGCGTGGACACACGCTGGAAACTAGTTCAACGGAACTGGTCGTGGCGGTCGTGGTCTGGTTGGTGGAATCGACGGGTGCCCCTAAAGGCATGCCCCAGGGCATTAAAGTATCATCGTGTTAGCTTCATGATATACGAATTCAAAAATGGTAACTTGTCATAGAAGCCATTCAGTTCTTGTAAGCACGGTTCGTTGCATGATTCTTCCCACACAAACACCAAGGTACCAAGATCTAGCGCGTCTTTCTCCTTTCCTGCAGGACCTTCCTTTGGAAGTTTACGAACTGGTTCAACCTCAGTTGTTGGGAACGATAGATCCGATTGGCGCCAAATGTAGAGTAGCTTGGAACATATACCACTGCATTCCTGAACAATACACAGTTTCAGTACTCGAAAACTTGCATGTTGCAGCTCTCAGATTCGGACCACGAAATGATTGAACAACTTAGGGATAATTTAGTCGACACTATGCGCGACACTCGGCATTCTGCATCCAAAGCACCATCTCCAGGTTGTTCTGATGGATGTTGCTAATACTGGGTATAAAATGGCTGCCAACGGAGGACGTTTCCATATACTCCTTTGGACTACTGAAGGATCTCTTGCAAATCTTCAGAACTGAACACATCCCGTCCTAAAGAAAATTCGTCATTTGTTTTTGTTTATTCGTGTATTTGTTTATGTATTAAAATCCAACTGGCAATAAAATGTCTAAACGAATAAAACTTAAGCTAGTTGGTTACGGCCAACGGTACGGAAAGAGTCGAGTATCCGATGACGAAACACGTCGACTGGTATGTTGAAGTCACACAGGTCGAAAAACTCGTTGAAGCTTCGGCTGATTGACCGACTTGGCTCATGTAGTGCATAATTACAAGTCTGTGGTTCTAGATACAAAAATGAGCGTTGACGGAGAGGTCTTTCAGGTGCATACAGATTAAGTTGCGACAGTAGTTTTGGATAATCGATATTTCCGGTAAGCAGCTTCCCAGCAAACGTGGCTTGAGTGGCTATTCGTCTTACCTCTAGTGGTTCGTCGTACGGCGGCAAGTTTGTTGGGTCGCGCCATTTAAGAAAACGGAGAACGTATCTCACAAACTTTCGTTGAAAGGCTTCAGATCTTGCGATCCATGTGACTTGGAAAGGGTGCCAAACAACAGCAGATGACTCATGTATTGATCGCACAAGCAGTAATTGAAGCACGGTGGCCTGGAGAACGAACAATTCCTGATATCAACTTCTTTCCACTCATCTTAAGGACAATTTTCAATGAGAAAAGACATTTTACGGTTCAGCTTGTGAACTAGATTAGATCGTGCCACTGCATACGTTTTATCGATCTGCGTCAAAAACGGACTGGACCACTGACATTTTTAAACCAGCAGGAGTTGTAATTGCCGATTGCCTTCAGATAGTCGGCACCGCATCGTTGAAAGGCCCAATCAACATTACCTGTCCATTCTTCGACGACGACGGGCTTCTGCGGGTGCGAGGTAGAATCAGGCCTTGCGCTCCTACCGAAGCTACGTTCGGGAGGCGATCGGGAGCCACTTTGAAGGATTGTTAGGAGATTCGAGAGCGGTGAAGGTCCAACATGATACCTTCGGGTGTACGCCGCCGTGGCCGTTTAAAATTTGTCACGCCACTGATTTATAATTTTCTACGCCGTTTTTAAATTGGTAGACGTCCACAGAAATGTCCGTGAAAATTCTGAAGAGCCAGTAGAATTTGTCGATTGGTATACCCAACATGTCCGTTGAAACTTCAAAGATTGTTTTTAACCAATAATTTTTCTTACCAATGATCTTCTTGAAAATGACATACATTTTCCAATTGACATTTCGAAAAGCTTTCCGGGAAAAACAAAAATAACTTCGAGTGGAAATTCCGAAGACTTTCTCATTAAAATCCGAAGAAAATTATTTGAATTTCCGAAAATATTCTTGTTGAGATCCCAAGTAAATTTTCATGAAAATTTGGAAGAATTTGGAGTGGAAATGTTGAAAAATTGAGATGCACATTCTGCAAAAAAAATCTGATGAAATACCAGAAGAATATGAAAATAATGGAAGGATTTCCCATGACAATGGTTATTTCTGAAGAATTTTCTGTGGAAATTTCGAATTTCGGTTGAAATCCAAAGAATTTTTCGTTGAGATCATGTTCTTTGTCACATTAATTTGTTCTGTCAAATCCAATCTATTTGGGCCAAATAGCATTTCCGGCCAAATGCTCTTTCTCTAAAATTACCATTTTGGTCAAACGGCATTTTCGGCTAACTGCCTTATTTGATCAATTGACATGTTTATTTGACTGAAAAGGTCATTTGAGCATGAACATGAGCATTATGTAACGGTCATAAAGCTCATGCTCATGTTCAAATGACCTATTCAGTCGAACGACATTTTCGGCAATATGTCACTGTCGACCAAATGACATTTTCAGCCAAACCATTTATGGTCTTATAACTTTTTCAGCCCAACGCTCCATATGGCCATAATGGAATTTGTTTAGATGACTTTAAACTTAACGTGTTAATCGACCGTATTTGAACAAATGGGTTTCAGCCAAATGAATTTCGGCCAAATGACGGGAAGGGCTATTCGACCAAAGGCCAAAAGATCAATGATGATGTAGCCGAATATGTTATTTGGCCAACCGATACTCATATGGTCGAAAATGTCATTTGGTCGAAAAGTACATACGGCCAAAAATGTCATTCGGCCGAACTGGCCATTTGACCGAAAAAAGTGTGTAGCCGAATGAGTTATTTTGTCGTTTGAAATAGAGGGCCGTTTGGTCGGAAATGTCATTTGATCAAAGAAGTTGAAATTGTTGACCATATTAGCCATTAGTTGACCATATTAGAACATTATGTTCAATGGCTCTTTCTACTATACGACCTCTGTTATCCAGTCTAGTTAACAATTCAGCCTTATGTCCATACCGGTCGTATGTCACTTTCGGCCAAATGACCCTTTCCGTTCTCGATCTAATAACCATTTCGGTCAAATGTAATTCGATTAGATGACTTCCGGTTTTACACATTATTCGACCAAACGACTTTCCGCCGAATCACTTTCGATCAAACAACCGTGACTGGGAGAATTTGAAAAAATCACAAATAAAATTGAGAGCATTTTCAACAGCAATAAAAAAATGCAAATGTTTGTTCTTGGAATTCCTGAACAATTTTATGTTGAATTCTAATGAAGTTCTTGTTAATATCTACATTTTGAACAAGTTTCCCCGGAAATTTCCGCAAAATTCCTCGTGAAATTCCCACCGTGAAAACTCTAAAGGATTTCCTGCTGATATTCAGAAGAACTTCCTGTAGAAATTCTAGACAATTTCCTGTAGAAATTTGAATCAATTTACCGTGGACATCACATGGAAACCTCGAAGAATTTCCTTTGGAAACTCCAAAAATCCCTTAAAAATTCAAAACATTTTCGTTGTAAATTTTGAACAATTTTCCTTAGAAGAATTTGCTGTGAAAAAATCCGATAAAAAAAACTCCAGATGAATTTTCTGGAAAGTTGGGAGAATTTCCTGGGGATGATTTTTCCGACGAAATTTAAAAGATTCTCCCGTCAATGTCTTCAAAAAATCCCAAAAAAAATCAACTGCCACGCTGATTTACGCCACCTCCAACAAGAATGGAATTAGACGTGGCGCCAAAAACTCCGCAGCCGTTGACCAAAATGAGGCCAAACGCCGTTGACTACGATTTTCAGATTTCTCTACCTTCGACGTGACCGCGGAAGAGAGCGAATACCGAGCCGGAAAATCATTTGGACATTGTGCGGAGCATGCAAGTTCCTGACGGGCAAAACATATGTATATTAGGGTGGTTCAAAAAATCGATTTTGCTCCACAGTGCTCACCCGATTCTTTATCATGTTCTGAGTGTCCTCTGAAAATTTGAGCTCATTTGGATTAAAACTGATTTAGTACGAGCGGTTTCAAGTTTGCATGCAAATTAGTATGGGGAAATTTATTTTTCCAGTATACTGTAAATGACGCTTCCGCATTAAGCGCAGGTTAGAAGAAAACCTACATAGCTAAAAGGAATACTCAACATCTTTCACCAAACGAAAACCGCATGTGGATTAATCGCCCCAATAATTATTAATCGATTTTAATACAGGTTGCAAATCTTTAGTCATGATCGTTAAACTTCTTTGAGGGCATCACTGAAATGTGCAGTGCAACATAGTAGCCTGAATTTTTGTGTGCTATCTTTCGCGCCACAAGCAGCAATGTTGCCTGTTGAGGAGTTATGCAATTAGCTCCAGAAAACCATGGTATAGATTAAATTCGATTACTAATTATTGAAACGATTAATCAAGATGCGCTTTTCACTGAGTGAAAGCTTTTGAGTATTCCTTTCAGCTATGTAGGTTTTCTTTTAACCTGCGCTTAATGAGGAAGCGTCATTTACAGTATACTGAACAAACAATTTTCTCCATACTAATTTGCATGCAAACTTGAAATCGCTTGTGCTAAATCAGTTTTAATCCAAAAGAGCTCAAATTTTCAGAGGACACTCAGAACATGATAAAGAATCGGATGAGCACTGTGGAGCAAAATCGATTTTTTGAACCACCCTAATGTATTTGCAGCGGCAGCTAGCCGCTCAGTGTCTCAACCTTTTCCAATGTTTCGTGGGGATCCGGAAGTCTGGCCGCTGTTTATTAGCAGTTTCGAGTACGCGAAAAAACTTTCCATAACCAAAATAAAATTGTTCATTGAAAGAACACTAAATCAGTGTTTGCAGGAGTAGCCTCAATAGAAAACAAACAATGATAAAAGTGAGGCAAAAATTGTTTCGAATAACTACAAGTAATGCAAAAAAAACTGAATCAGATAGGGAGCCCTTATAGAGAAATGATGCTAAATCGCTTTGTTCTCGCTCATTTTGTTTTGGGGACAATGTTGGGACCATATATACAGCTGTGTAAAACAAGTTAAAATACAACATCAGAATCAGTGAACCGCGTTGGTAGCTTTCAAGGAATTTATCATATGTATACAGAGATAATAAGTGAGAGTTTTTTATTCTCTTTTGGATTCAATCAAGATTCCACGAGATTGAATACTTTTTCTACTAAAAATAAAAACTTCTCATAATCACTGGTCGACAGTAAGTTTGTATTCGCGATGCTCATGTGTTGCATTTGTATTTCTCGACCTCCAAAATCGACGGGTTGCTAGAGTTTGTTGCTTAATTAGGAAAATTCCGAGATTTTTTGGTCAAAAAGTAAGAAGGGGTTCATCGCTTTAACTGCGTTGAAGTCACTTGCATGTTTGGATGATTGCATGTTAAGATAAGTTGAAGTACTAAGTTATTACCGTACTTCAGCTGATCCAGCAAAAAAATAAGGATCCCTAGAATCATATCAAACTAGCAAACCGAACTAGATGTTGTGGATAAGACAACCGTGGAAAAAAATGTGCAAATCGCTTAGAAGACACCCGGGAACCTGATGTTTGAAATCATGATCATCGCACAAATGGGCGACGCGTCTCCATATGCTTTTATGCTTATATGTTGCTGAACAGTTTTCAAAATCCCTATTTTTCCCCTGGGAGGCCCATTTTTGCCTGAAAAACACTCTGGGCGACATTCAGACATGGTAATTGCTTAGATTGACGTATTTTAACTTATCTGAGCATGCAATCATGCAAATATGCAAGTGACTTCAACGCCGTTCAAGCGATGATCCGTTTCTACTTTGCGACCAAATAATCCCGGAATATTCCCAATCAAACAACAAACGCCAGTAACCAGTCGATTTTAGAGTTCGAGAACTATCGATGCAACACATGAGCATCGTGAATTTAAACTTTTATTATGAATCAATCCGTGTTAGAAGAAGTTTAGTGTTATAGCTTAGGAGATTTTGGACTTTTATTACTGAGTAGTCTGTTTTCAAAACCATGTAAAGATATCGTATTTTGTTTGAAAATCTGTAAACATAACATAATGATTTGCTCCATTGATGAATTTTAATCACAGTTCTGGTAGGAATAGTATTTACTACTTAGTTGTTCTAAACCTAAACACTTCTAGTGGCGCATAGGAACAACTCGATGGAATTACTTTAACAACGTGTATAGCACAATTTGATCCAAATCAAATAGTAACTCACATCCATCTGATGTTACATTGTAGTATTACATATGCGATGGAATTGTGATTAAAAGCAATTAGTAATAAATTGATATCACGATGGGGTTTCCAGTAGCCTTGCGAGCCTAGGCGTAAGATTGCCCATCCGGAGATGGCGAGTTCGATTCTTGGTCCGGTCTAGGATGTTTTCGGATTGGAAACTTTCTCGACACCCTGCTTTCAATTAATAACTGAGAAAAGTCTAATAGAACATTGTTCAAAGTTGAAATGCCGGCCAAGTTCCAGTTGGAATATAGAGCCATTGAAGAAGATGATATTACGATGATATTATCGTTCAAAATACTGTTCAACTCCTTTTAGAAAAATCGAATCCGAAACGGTTGTGCTGAAGAAGCACAACACAATTTTGGCGCGAATCGCATTTGACCTTGTTTTCGAAGCGCGTCACAAACAACTCTCAGGTTTTGAATGTGTTTTTTTTTTTTGCTGCTGCTCCGTGCCGAACAGCAAACTGAGCTACAAATCCGTGAAAAATAGCAATCAAGCATCCACCGTTTGAAGGTATTTCTTGTCCAACAATTGAAAAGATTGAGAAGTGTAACGTTAAAATCTCCATTCAATAAAAAAAAAAGACTGACTGCTCTATGATACAGAACTTGATTCAAATATGACTGAATGAATATGAAATGGCCAGAATATATGGCTCAAACTAGCAACTTTACATGCTGCAAAAGACAATATTTCTATCTATTTCATATTTATATCCTTTATGAATCGTTTGAAAAGTTATTATATGTTTGCAATTTGTCCAACATGCTTCTTTCAAATGATAGGCGAGAGCACTCCGCCAACAATAGTGCAGCAGCCACCGATCCTGAATCATGCGAAAAACGCCGACCACCGACCGCCGCCGTGCGATTCTCTACCGAAAGCGCAGAAGCGCTTCCAAAAGAGCAACCATCTAGCAGAAGTCGAGCAAAAAAAAAATCGTTTCACATTTCGCAGCAGCAACCAGCAGCATCAGCCCAAAGATAGGATAGGATGCATTTTTTTTTCTTGCTGCGAGAAGAAATCACCGAAAGACATTGAACGACGTCGGTCGGTGGAGGATAAAGGCCGGAGGGATTAAAGTTTTGTTGAATAAGAGCAAATTTCTCGGAAGGACACAGAAACCTCGACGCAGTAGGCCGAAGCAGGTACCCCTCGAGCGGACAAGAAAGCGACAAGATTGGAAGAAGCGAGAGGCTGAGCAAGCGTGTATCCGTGATTCGGGTTGTGCATTCGAGAGATTTTTCAGCTTATATGGGTGAAACTCGACGAGTGAGTGATAAATCAACTAACTACCGGTGAATCCCCACAGCAGTGACAAACGGTTCAGAACTAGAAATTAGCGGGCCGAATAATGGGACTGAACTCTCTCGTTTTGACCTTGAATTCGATCGGTCAAGATGCATCGCCTACCCGCACTTAAAAGGTCCGAAAGAAAGTGAAAAGAAGACCTCGCTCGGATCAATGTGAAGGCCAAAGTCAATATCGGATACTGAGTACATCGCGATCGAAGAAAATTGCATCCGTTTGGTGCGTATGAGGCGAAGAAGAAGTAGGCAACGGCGGCCGTGGCTAGGTGTGTGGTGCATCCGGCCTGCTTCGATTGCGGCCTACACTGCAATAATGGTGAGCGAATTTTTCGGCTGGTCCCGAATTCGGGACGAGCCAGACGATCGATCGATCGATCGACGACCGCGGCTGGTCACAGCCGGTACACGCGCGTTGCCATTGCATTGCTGCCTCGGTTCGGTTCCGCAGACACAACAGGAAATGAACAGGTGATAAATGAACGCGAAAACAAAAACGGAAGGGGTGCTTAGGGAAAGGATAACAGAGCGCGAAAAACAACCGAAATGCAGCGTTAGAGGAGCGGTGGTTACGGGACGGTTGATTTGTTTCGGCGGGATGCGACGAGATGTGCGTTAGCTTTTCCAGCGGAAGGAGGATTTGGAGAATGAGTTTTATGGCAACGAAATACTAGGCAATCGATGCCTTGTGGTGTGTCCGCCAAATCAGCGCTGATCACGGATTAAAACTATCATTGATTTGTTATTGTCGATTCATTTGAACTTTAGAATTATCGACTAGCGATATATGGTTTTCCTTCCCAAATTCGATAGCCCATTTGGGTTTTTAAATCTTGTTGGAAATTGGGAAAAATTTTATAGTCAAAATTATTGTTAAAAAGTGAAAGTTTAAAAGGATGTTTGGTTTGATGTTTAGAACGTATCCAGTATTTTGCGCTCGATAATGGCGGCTTGAGTTCCATCTCATTCGACATTCAAGAGGTAAAAACATTGGGACTCTTCTAGTCTGCCTAGGTGAGTGACTTATGTTCAAGAAAAACAAAAAAAACGTTAGCTCTGCCGTGATCTGAAAAAAAAATGTGTTAACGAGTACAGTACTCAACGAGAACTTTAACAAAAACATAGAAAACATTCTTCTTGTAATTTGGCGCCTCCGTCACTTCGTCAGATTACGACAGAACTGTTCAGATTAGCTTCCTTGAGAAGAGCAGAAAATATATTTCCTTGGAAACTGAATTGAATCAATAATTTGCAAAAACTGATGTTTTTTGTTCCCTCAGCTTAACATTACACAGCGTAAACATGGCCAAGTAACAGTGGACGAATTTCGCGCCAACCCTTCTATGGGGCTGGCAGCACCTTCTCAGAATCGAATGAAACTTGGTGGGCATAAAGATATGGTATTTCTAAGCCACTCTGCATACTTAGTTTTTCAAAAATTGTCAAGAGTAACATTTGATGAGGGCCTAATTTTTTTTCATGGATTTTTATAAATCGATGTAACTCTAAAATGACAAGACCTACAAAAAAGTGTTGTATGGCGGACTGTCGTGAAATTCCCAGAAGTTTTTTGGAAAAATATCCAAAAAATAAAAAACCAATTTCTACACTGAACAAAATTAGTTTTGAAAATTAAAATCGATATTACAAAAAACCTCATCTCAGAAATCCATGAATTTTTTTCTACAGATAGGTATTTTCATTATCTAACTTTTCTGGGAATAATGTTTCTGTGACATATTTAAGGAAAAAAGTTTTTCCAACAAAAACTTTTTTCATGTCCATATTGAGTGAAAATTTATCAGCGTGTTTTATGCCTACAGCGCCAATTATAGGTTCAGCAGCCTATCATCAACCAACGACACATTTTGGACGTATAAAAATTTGTTTGGGAAGCAATTTAGCATAATCTAACATAATTGTGGACCAACATTTGAAAAGGGTTTATGTTTTATTTGACTTTTTGTATCGAAGTAACTTAAAAACAATTACAAAAAAATAATTACTTTGAAAACGAGCAATGTTGCCGAAACGAAACTGAAGTGATATTTGATTGTAATAGTGGAGAAGAAGATGTTGTTTTTCAGCAAAGGCTAACCACTGAACGGTGTAATTTAGAAACCGTTATAAAGCCTGTAGATGATTTTGTATCGCATTTTATTGAAAAAAATGATAAACTTATAACTTATGACATTATTTGCAAACAACAATACACTTGTACTGTTAGATTTCTCTGAAAATTATTCATTCATTATCCAAAATGCTGCTCAAGGTTGGAATAATTCCCAGGCAACAATACATTCATTCGAAGTTTACTTTAAAAGAAACGGTTAATTAGAAAACGTTAGTTTTATTAATTAGAAGTAATGACCCATGACACAAAAGCTGTTCACTTATTCATTTCAATATTAATTGACTTTTTGAAACAGTCGATCGATTTTACAAAAATTACTTTTGTGTCTGGGTGAGCTGCAGCACATTATAAAAATAAAAGGAACTTTGCAAGTCTGTGTAATTTAAATTCAAAACATGGCTTAGAAGCAGAATGGCACTTTTTTACAACATCGCACGGAAAAGGCCCTTGCGAAGCTATTGGTGGCACTCTCAAACGAATGGCAAAACGAGCAACTCTTGCCAAAGATTATGGAAATACTATCAAGACTCCTCGGGAGTTGTCCGGGGCACGTGGCACGTTTTCAATCAAACAAAAATATCACTATATTACATTTCTGTTATATCACGAATGAGCAATACCGCCATCGGGGGTGGCAATGGGTCTGGGGGTGAGAATGGGTCATCGCTCTCACCGCGAGCGGCGTAGAGCAAAATCGTTCAAAAAGGTCTCTTATATTTTTGTCTTCTTGTCCTCAGATACATCCATTCTACAAGCATTCTAAGTAATTGAAACAGTGACCCATTCTCACCCCCGACGACGGTACTCAACAAGAGTTTGATGAACTTTTCAAAAAAGCAAAAACTATAATTGGCACACAAAAGCTTCATTCTTTTATACCAATCGCTCATAATAAAATCCTGGCTAAAAATATTCCAACTCAGATGAAGACCCAAAAGTCTTTGAATTGTTCGACTAACTTTACAAATTAATGAGTATTCAAGTAGAAATAAGAATTAAATGTAGTAACAAATAAAATTGAAGAAAAAATTAAAAAACTGCGGAAAATTTATTATTCTTTAAATGTGCGTTTACCGGAAATCCCCCTAATGAAATTACCTACCGAGCTTCATCGTTTGGAATCAAAATGTTCATCTGATAAAAAAAATTAACCTCCAATTTTTTTGCTAAACCAATTTTAATCTTTACATTCATCAATTTATTTTCTCGGTGAACGAAACGCTCTTTATGTTTCAGACTTCATAGTTCAGACAAATTTACAATAGTCCATCAAACATCACAATTTTGTAAATCTGGTCATTTGTGTGTAACATTGATATAAGACATCTAGGAAAATATACGCCCTTTTCAAATATTGGTCCACATCAATTTTAGATTATGCTAAATGGCTTCCTAAACAAATTTTCATACGTACAAAATGTGTTGTTGATTGATGATAGGCTGCTGAACCCATAATTGGTGCTCTAGGCATAAAACACATTGATAAATTTTCACTCAATATGGACATGAAAAAAAATTTTGTTAGAAAAACTTTTTTTCCTTAAATATGTCACAGGATCATTATTCACAGAAAAGTTAGATAATTAAAATACCTCTCTGCAGAAAAAAATTAATCGATTTCTGAGATGAGGTTTTTTTGTAATATCGATTTTAATTTTTAACACTAATTTTTCTCAGTGTAGGAATCAGTATTTTATTTTTTGGATATTTTTCCAAAAAACTTCTGGGAATTTCACGACAGTCCGCCATACAACACTTTTTTGTAGGTCTTGTCATTTTAGAGTTACATCGATTTATAAAAAATCCATGAAAAAAATTAGGCCCTCATCAAATGTTACTCTTGACAATTTTTGAAAAACTAAGTATGCAGAGTGGCTTAGAAATACCATATCTTCATGCCCACCAAGTTTCATTCGATTCTGAGATGGTGCTGCCAACCGCTGGTCGAGTTGGCGCGAAATTCGTCAGTGGCGCATCAACACCTTGGACAAAAAATGACTTTAACAAAATCGTCATTTGCCTAACTAACGCGACGTTTATGAAATCCCCTTTTCGGAAAGGGGGAAAGTATATTTCCATAAACTATGTTGACCTTGATTGTATACCAATCGCCCGAAAACCATTCGCTCGAAACCTATTCGCCCGAATGTCATTCACCCGAAGGCATATTCGTCCGAATATGCCATTTGCCCGAATGAGCCAATCGCCCGAATAAGCCGTTTGCCCGAATGAACTGATTTTATATTTAATACAAAAGAGATGAAGTAATATCTGTATCGGGAATCCACAACCACGAACCAAACTCTCTCAACGAGCGGCGAAGTGCAGAGACAAACCTGATAAAGTTCTCAGAGCTGTATCGGAATCAACAAAAGATATTTTAGTTACTAGATAAAGATTGAAGCTGTCGCCGCTGTCCGAAACATCTTTTGCTGGCGAGGATAGGGGAGCCAAATATCAAAGAAGGAAAATCCATACGATTTGACAGGTATGTACCACACATGTTTCGGACAGCAGAACAAAGGGATGCGAAGCGACAATCTTTATCTTGTAACTAAAATATCTTTTGAATCAACACAACCTGAGGTGGCTATCAAAATTTCCGATTATTGATATTTTTTCCTTCTTATATTCTAATGCGGTTCTTCTAAATATTAGTCTTAGTTTTCAATCAGAAAGAACATGCAATTAAGAAGGAAAATATTGATTGAAAGCTTTTAGCATATGTGAATTATTCTTTTTAAAGGTCTTATCGTTGATCAGCAAATCTGCCCAACGTCACATAATACATCGTCGGCAACGTCGTGATATGCTACCAGAGCCACTGGAATGTGATGATTTCGATCATGTCGACGAACGATATACAATAAATCTGGATGGCAAAATCAAGAAAAAAACTTATTAAAATAGAACAATGTTTGTTAGTTACTTAATGTGTT
This sequence comes from Armigeres subalbatus, assembly GCF_024139115.2. NCBI lineage: Eukaryota > Metazoa > Arthropoda > Insecta > Diptera > Culicidae > Armigeres > Armigeres subalbatus. The sequence continues at coordinate 373,823,348 of NC_085141.1, read as the reverse complement.
GTTTGTTCGTTTCTAAATTATTAACTACAGGGCATATTAATAATAAACCAACTACAGAGTTCAAATATCTATGATGATATTTTGAGAAATGTACAGCAAACAAAAAATATTCCTTTCAACTATTTGAGTTGTCATGAATACGTCTAGAAATCTCATGATGATGATGATGATGATGATAATACGACTATTTGAAAGGCCAAAAATGGATTGGGTGGTTCCATGAGCAAAGACACTTATGCGAAATCCACGGGATGAATAGAAAAGCCCTCATTTTCCAGATTGACCCAATAGATGGGGAGAAGAGTCCGACCTCTATCCACAAAATATTAACGATAGAAAGTTGATTGAGAGTTCGACTGCTAATGTGTGAGTATTTTTGAGGTTTTGGCTTTTCAGTCTGTGGGTTTTTTAGAACAACCGTTTAAGATCTGTCCCAACGTTTCGGCAAATTGATGAAGGCAACAACAATTTGCCGAAACGTTGGGACAGATCTTAAACGGTTGTTCTAAAAAACCCACAGACTGAAAAGCCAAAACCTCAAAAATACTGATAGAAAGTTGGCAATCCCACTCTTCCTATCCAAATCGCTTCAATCGGGTGTCCTGATGGTATTTTTATATAAAAATATGTAATTGTTTCGTACGCAATATTAATGAAATATTTAAGAGATATATTGGAATTCGCTCACTAAATTAACCTTTGGTGAATTTCCTGGATAAAATTAGAGAAAATGTTTCGTTTCGATATCTTGAAAAGGGGTCTCAGTAAGCTTGAAAAATAGAATTCTTGATTCCAAATTCTTATCCGCGGCTTGTTCCTTGACGGCCACTGATGTCTAGGGAAACCACATACGATTGGCATGGATGGAACACACGCCGATCTCAAAGGTTTGAAGGTGTTCCAGAAGATGCGTGCATATATGAGGAACGAACTATCATCTTGAAGATCTGCTTATCATCGGCTGTTCCCCTGTAAAGATTGAAAACATTTTGGAGTTTTGGAAATACTTCCGTTGGATATTGACAGGAAGGGATTCTGTTGGAATGCCTTCTTCTTCTTTCTTTCTTCTTTGCCTTTGGACATCAGAATCATTTTCTCGGAAACTTAGGAAACTCGGATTTAGGTAACTTTATAAATGTTGTACATTATATTTCGATATCATCTGGATCCTTATCCCGAACGCTGATTTCGAGCAACATTATGTGAAGATCATTCCATTCTTCACCAACTTGTTCAGAATGGATAGTTTTTTTTGTCATATAATGATTTGAGATCTTCATCACAACACACAATTTCTAAAACCATAACTTCATGATAAATTCAAAATAAAAATAGATTTCTATTTATTTTTTGAAGTTGAATTTGAATGGAAGATGAGATTATTTTTTAAAAACATTGTCAGAAAACTTCATACCGACCGCTTTCAATCAGAGCCTACTTCACTCAATTTGAAGCCCATTTAGAAAAAGTCAAAACATCTAATATTCAAAAATTGTGGATCGAATTATTTTCATTTCTGGACACTTAATGTCACCAGTTAGTTGACCACACTTCGAAGGGTGGACTTTGATTGAAGTTACCACTGATGAGAAGAGAACGTGCAACGTAGCATTGCTGGCTACAACGTTGAAGGGTATGTGTAATCTTATATCGTACTTTGGAGAAATAGTTCGGAAATTTTGAGTAGTTCTCCTTCTCAGAGTTTTTCAAATGGACTCCCCCTGAGGTAGTCTCAACCAGGCAAATTAGACGCGTCGTGCGGTCTCCGAATAGAGTGGGGCTTGAGTCGTACGATTTTTAAGAGCATCGGCCAGCGCTGACTACCCTTTCATTCATTCTAAAGCATCCGATACCGATTTCGAAAGTTGATCGATTGGCTTAAAGGAATCATGAGTAAAGAGCTTTCAGCAATTTTAATGATCTTTCAGCGTGTTCTAGATGTCGTCACAGATTTCATACGATGATCCAGTAATGGCCAAGACTCTGCAAGGTTCCTTACATATTTTGCAAATAGTAAAAATTCCACTAAATTTCAAATCTTTCCAGGGGCATATCCCCGAATTCTGTTTGCTATTTAAAGCATCTAAATCTTACTTTTGAAGGAGATTCAAAATTATATTGGAATGTAAAAAATTGCACATTTTTTTCTTAGTGTGATAGGGGCGCCCAAACCAGATTTCGCCAAGGGCGCCGGGAACCCACGCTACGGCTCTGGCTGAAGTCGATTTATTCCAAAGATTACACTATCCAACTTGCGTATGAGAAAGTTGTTGCTTTGGCATTCTTGCCGAGTCAAGACATTCCAAATGCATTGCAAGAATTGCAAAAAACGATCCCAGGAAAAAATCTCATGCAAATGCTGACCGCACGCCGGCACGACTCTAACGTAGCGGCAAACAAACAGTTTGCCTCATCGGCAAAAAAATGTCACGATGTCGCGTACATTTTTTTTTGAAAACTGTTTCGGCTTGTTTGGTGCATGACATTTGACTGGATAAAATGTAAATATTCGCATAATCAGAGTGTTTTAATGTACATTTCCCATCACTGCGTAGAATGCAAAGGTACAACGTGTTCGTATCTATAAAAGATTGGAAATATTTAATTGTTACAACCTCGAGTAACCCCAAACTGCGAGTCTTTCGGTTTGTTATTGTATAAGAATCATGAAAAAATGTAAGAAAATCTTTATTTCAGCTCCGAAGCGCTTCATGGCAAATGAGCTTTCCAAATTAACGATGGAACAATTGTAACGATTGTTTCTAGTCGATTGGTAGGAAAAAAAATGAAAATCAATTAAAAAATCATGACTTATTAGCTATTTAGGTCAAAGAAGTTCTCTACTTCAAAGTTTTTAAAGAATATATATCAAACATTTTGACATAACGTTGCATCTGTCTCAAACACTTTTAAGCTAAAAATCATAGCAAAATTCAAAAATTTAGACGCATATTTCCTGCATAACGTTGTAAAGTATAAAAACTCCGACGCTGAGTTTTAGTAAATTTATCGCATTCTTTAAATAACGTCAGAAAATCAAAAAAGTTTGGTAAAAAAACAAAAACTAAAAAATTTAAAAGTAGCAATGAAATAATAGCAAAATTTGGTCGAAAATTTGTTACCAATCTCCAACATTCCGAAGAAAATTTCGTTGCTACTTCCTTACTCAAAGTTCTGTTACTGGATATTTTTAAAATTAAGAAACGATAATTTAGAAGTAAGAAATGAGAAGAGAAAAGTAAAAATTGAGAGGTTTGAAGTGAAGAATTTTTCAAGAGGCTTGGAAGCTTCCTTTCAAGAGGCTCGGAAGCCTCCTTTCAAGAGGCTCGGAAGCCTCCTTTCAAGAGGCTCGGAAGCCTCCTTTCAAGAGGCTCGGAAGCCTCCTTTCAAGAGGCTCGGAAGCCTCCTTTCAAGAGGATCGGAAGCCTCCTTTCAAGTGGCTCAGAAGCATCCTGTCAAGAGCTCGAGCCTCCTTTCAAGAGGCTTGGAGCCTCCTTTCAAGAGGCTCAGGCCTCCTTTCAAGAGGCTCAGCCTCCTTTCAAGAGGCTCGGAAGCCTCCTTTCAAGAGGCTCAGAAGCCTCCTTGCAAGAGGCTCAGAAGCCTCCTTGCAAGAGGCTCAGAAGCCTCCTTTCAAGAGGCTCAGAAGCCTCCTTTCAAGAGGCTCAGAAGCCTCCTTTCAAGAGGCTCAGAAGCCTCCTTTCAAGAGGCTCAGAAGCCTCCTTTCAAGAGGCTCAGAAGCCTCCTTTCAAGAGGCTCAAGCCTCCTTTCAAGAGGCTCAGAAGCCTCCTTTCAAGAGGCTCAAGCCTCCTTTCAAGAGGCTCAGAGCCTCCTTTCAAGAGGCTCAGAAGCCTCCTTTCAAGAGGCTCAGAGCCTCCTTTCAAGAGGCTCAGAGCCTCCTTTCAAGAGGCTCAGAAGCCTCCTTTCAAGAGGCTCAGCAGCCTCCTTTCAAGAGGCTCAGAAGCCTCCTTTCAAGAGCTCAGGCCTCCTTTCAAGAGGCTCAGGCCTCCTTTCAAGAGGCTCAGAAGCCTCCTTTCAAGAGGCTCAGAAGCCTCCTTTCAAGAGGCATGAAGCCTCCTTTCAAGAGGCGTGGAAGCCTCCTTTCAAGAGGCGTGGAAGCCTCCTTTCAAGAGGCTCAGGCCTCCTTCAAGAGGCTCAGAAGCCTCCTTTCAAGAGGCTCAGAAGCCTCCTTTCAAGAGGCTCAGAGCCTCCTTTCAAGAGGCTCAGGAAGCCTCCTTTCAAGAGGCTCAGAAGCCTCCTTTCAAGAGGCTCAGGCCTCCTTTCAAGAGGCTCAGAAGCCTCCTTTCAAGAGGCTCAGAAGCCTCCTTTCAAGAGCTCAGAAGCCTCCTTTCAAGAGGCTCAGGCTTCCTTTCAAGAGGCTCAGAAGCCTCCTTTCAAGAGGCTCAGGCCTCCTTTCAAGAGGCTCAGAGCCTCCTTTCAAGAGGCTCAGGCCTCCTTTCAAGAGGCTCAGAGTCTCCTTTCAAGAGGCTCAGAAGCCTCCTTTCAAGAGGCTCAGAAGCCTCCTTTCAAGAGGCTCAGAAGCCTCCTTTCAAGAGCTCAGAAGCCTCCTTTCAAGAGGCTCAGGCCTCCTTTCAAGAGGCTCAGCCTCCTTTCAAGAGGCTCAGAAGCCTCCTTTCAAGAGGCTCAGAAGCCTCCTTTCAAGAGGCTCAGAAGCCTCCTTTCAAGAGGCTCAGAAGCCTCCTTTCAAGAGGCTCAGAAGCCTCCTTTCAAGAGGCTCAGAAGCCTCCTTTCAAGAGGCTCAGAAGCCTCCTTTCAAGAGGCTCAGCCTCCTTTCAAGAGGCTCAGAAGCCTCCTTTCAAGAGGCTCAGAGCCTCCTTTCAAGAGGCTCAGAGCCTCCTTTCAAGTGGCTCAGAAGCCTCCTTTCAAGAGGCTCGGAAGCCTCCTTTCGAGAGTTGGTTGAAAAGCCTCAGAAGCATCCTTTCAAAAGGCTTGAAAGCTTTCCTACGAGATACTCTCATTTCATGAGGCTCAGAAGCGTTCTTTCAAGACGCTGAGAAGCCTGCTTTCATGAAGCTCGGAAGCCTGCTTTCAAAAGGTTCACAGGTATCTTTTGAAGAGACCCAGAAGCCATCCTTCAAGAGACTCGAAAGCTTTTTTCAAAAGGCTCAGAAACTTTCCTCGGGATTTCTCTTCAAAGAGGCTTGGAAGCCTACTTAGAATAGACTCAGAAACGTCCTTTCAAAAGTTCAAATGCTCAGTTCTATATGGCTTGGAAGCTTCATTTCAAAAGGCTAGGAAGCCACTCTTCAAGAGGCTCGGAAGATGCCTTTCAAAAGATGTGAAGGTTTACTTTCAAGCGGCTGAAAGACCTCAAAGTCTTATTTAGGAAGCTGATGTATAAGTAAATTTGAATTGGAAAGTTGCACTGAATTAAAAAAAAATCAGACTACTTTTTGGAGAGCCATACATTTCGTTAGTTTTGATATCCCTATCTCATGAGTTTATTTGCATTTACAGCGAAGAAATAGGAGGTGAAAGTCAATGAATATGAAAGTCTGAAGGGGTACCTCTCAACAAAAAGGTTGAGAACTGCTGCTCTATCTCGATACCTCCCTAACTCGATGGTCCCTTCAATATCGAGTAACAGAGAGTTCACTGTAAACATTATTCCATAAATGTTTTAAATTACAAAAATGGTTGCAGAAAATGTATTTAAATTTTTGAATATCGCCAAAAAATTTTATTTATACTACTGAAGTTACGACACGAAATTACAAATTCATAAAAACTGTTGCTAACTTCCAAATTTTCGTTGCAAATTCGGTCGCAAAATTTAACAATTTTGTTATGAATTATATGAAAATTTGTTCACCTATTTAAAAAACCGATTATAGCGAAACTAAAAACACTAAATGTTTGAAAAGTTTCATCGCAAAATTTCGAAAAAATCGTAAAAATTCCAATTTTTCTAATTTAGCCACTAATTTAAAAAAGGTTAAAAAATACCTTTCAAAATTATGTTTTTTTGCTATTTTTTTCACAATCCAAAACAACAAAAAATCCATCGTAAAATATCAAAAATTCCGTAGTTTCGATGAAGTTTGTTCCTAATTTCGAGTAGAAATTTTAAAATTTCACAACAAGCTTTGTGAAATATTTTCGTATTCTACCAGAGGTCGTACAGACTGAATACTTAACACCTACCATTAGACAAGCGACAGAACACTTACACATCACCCAGTGGACCAGAGGAGAATTTCTCCTTACTAGGATCGGGAATAGAAGCTGCACTGCAAGGTACGCAAATGCGCTTAGACGACTGACGCTGCTAACCGCACGGTCACAAAACCTACTTTTTTTTAAATTTTTTTTTTGTAAAAAGACAAAATTTGGCGACGAGAGTATATTTTGGATGCAATGTTGTGGTTTTGCAAAAATTGTCACAAATTTCTTAATTTTTGCTACGAGTTTCGAGGCTTCAAAAACTTAAAACTTGCACGGCGAAATGTTTAAATTATGTAACGAATTCGGGGCCAAGGCTTGTAATAAAAGATATTTTAGTTACGCCTCGGTTCCCTTTGTTTTGCTGTCCGAAAAATGTTGGGTACCGAACTGTAAAATCGTATGTTTTTTTTTCCTTCATTAACATTTAGCACCCTATCCTCGCCAGCAAAAGATGTTCCGGGTAGCGACAATCTCGTTGAATAAACGTACAACTCGAGCTGAAAAATCATCTTTTTGCAATTTGTTGCACAAACTACTACTTTGCAACTAGATTTCGCCGCTTAAATTAAAATATGTGTCGTATCGTTGCAAAACATTCAAATTTTTCCGCGAAGTTTGAAAAAAGTTATAGGATATATTTTTTTCTACTAAATTTCTGAAAATTCCAATTTTTTTTACCCAAATTTCTTTAAAAAAAATTGACAAAAATTTCAGGATTTTCAAAACCTTGAAGTCAAGAATTAAATATCGTCTAAAATTACTTTAAAATTTCAAGATTTTCATCACCAAACTTCTAGCCTTTCGTTTGAAATTTTAAAGCTATTGAAACATTTTTGTTTTGTTTTCATTGGATTGTGACATTTTTTGGAGTAACGAATTAAGCATCGTCGATGGAAATCGTGAAACAAATCGACCTGAGACATAAACACCCTTTTCCACACAGTTCGCTTTAAATGTGGCTTCACTTATTACCTCGCATTCACCTTCGCTGGTCAACGACCCTCACCTCACATTTGTGGCTGATTCTTTATCTATTAATTGACAAAAAAAACTTCAACTACCTGTAACGGTCCTTTTCCAACGAACCAGCTCACGAAATCGCTTTCAATCATCCCAAATGCGGTCAAATTAATAAAGAGTGAAAATTGTCTACCGTTCTGCTCTGAAATTTGTACACTGGAGCACCTCGAAATTTTGTAATTTTCTGCAAAATAAAATCGGAACGTAAATAATTCGCATGTGTCATTCTTGTGTAAAGAACTTGCTGGACGTAATTATCAAATTAATTTTTGTGACGACTTGAATAAATGTCACATGCTGGACAAACGTCGATCCCACACGGTAACACATACTACCCGGGTACCTTCAAACCTTCCATCCACCGAACGGTTATTCGACAGGTAATTGAACCTGCGCTTTGCAGTCTTCCACTCCAATAACCCTGGCCGCACGGACGACGATAGAGTTTCAACGGGATTGGAACCGACCAGCCAGCACAGCAGAGGAGCAGCGACTACGAAGAAGGCCACAACACTTTGCAATGGACCCCATTACCCATTGAGGCTCCCATATCGCCACTATAAGCCATAAACTTTCCGCAGACTTTGCCAATGCCGCACTCACTCGGGGGAGTTAAATAATTCAACCCGCGCATTCGAAAAAAAAATAAATAAAACGGCTCTCGCCCCCAAGTAGGTACGAGAAAGGAAATCTCTCAAGTGAAAAGTTCTTTGCCCTATGACGACGAATGCGCCCAAGTTGGCACTGCAGTCCAAGCTGATTAAACCTGATTTTGTAGTATAGGTATAGATCCCGGTGGCTGATTCGCCACATTTTGTTTGCTTGTACCTGGCAGCGGCAGCCGAAGTTAAAAACAAATTAATTCACGCGTGAAAAGTGCCGCTTAGTGCGCGGACCCTTTGCGCGGATCCAAATCTTCCTTCATCGTGCGTCTTTTCTAACCGTCATGTCCGATGTTGTTTCAATGAAATTGATACCCACCTATAATATAGCCTAGATTAGACAAACAGGAGATGTGTCAGATTTGAGCGATCTAGTTGGCCTGGTCGTCGCTAAGGAAACCACGATGATGCATCCCAGAAATAGGGGTTGCTGTGGGGAAGTAAAATCCGTTCTGATGACGATGACGATGACGCTCTTCATGAGATTGAAGGCAGATTCGGTAATTTAGGAATAGTGAGCATGCAGGTAAAAAAGGGGTTAACTGCAGGGTTTCCTCATCGAATGCCATCCATTTATCGATTCTTTTAAAAAAATGTATGATTATTGTTGAAATATTTCCATAATAATTGTCTCAATTCGTCAATTCGGAAGTAAAAAATGGACATACATATTTTTTTTAAACAATTTTGTGGAATTTTGTGCTGCGACGATGGTTTTTGCCAGCACTGCACTGGTTTGATTAAAACGACAGAGACAGTTCTAATTACGGCTGTGAGGCACCAGGAAATAGGAGATATGTTAATTTCAATTTTCAATTGGAAACAAATAGGACACATACGGAAAAAAAGATACCGTTCGTCAACGCTCACAAGATTAGTAAACCTTGTCTCCTTGATGTTATAATGAAGGCAACACTATGAAAATGGAAACCGATAGTGGTTCAATTGTGCCTGTAATCGGCGAAATAAAATATTCAAGAAATAATAATAAAAAAATATCATCAAAACCAGTCAGCGTAAGCTTGTTGTGGTGAATTGTTGATTTTCGGAGCTGCAACAGTACAGGTGATGCGCAATAATGAAATGGCTCATATGAAGCTGGTTGTATTGAATACCATTCACCATTTTGTACGTTTTCTCGGTAGAGATTGGTTGGATGTCTTTTGTGATAGCTGAAGACAGAAACAGTGCTTTTTTGTATCAATAGCGGAATGATATTTAAAAACCCAGATTAATCCACCTAGCGTTGGTGATGCCTTTCTCGCATTTATTTAAGACACCAACCTTATATGGGGTTTATGGTCCGAAGTACCATTTTCTTCATAACTCAAACGCAATGTTCGATCGTTATAAAATTCAATAGTGATCAACAAGGCTTTGTCCCCTGTCGAATGAAACTTGTTGCGAGAAAATCGGTTAAGGATTACTATATGAAAAGTTGTCTAATGTTTTTTATAGCTTTTGTGCACACACATACACACACACATACACACGGACAGACAGACATGTGCTCAGCTCGTTGAGCTGAGTCGATTGATATATAATACTATGGGTCTCAGAGGCTTCTATAAAAAGTTCGTTTTCGGAGTGAAATGATAGCCTTTCGGTACAACTTAGTTGTATGAGAAAGGCAAAAAGTTTATTCTTACTCGACTTGTCGAGTCAAGTGCGAGACACTGAAGACGACCTCACAGTTGAGGTCGAAATACGTATTCGCAAGGATAACAAATCTTAGTGGAATTAAACTCGTCTTAGATGGTTGAATTATGACATCCCAATCAGCATGAGGGATGCCTTTGCCGGTAATGCTGCGGGTCTAACTATTTTTTCAAGAAACTGTTCTACTCAGTTCGACACCAAAAACTGGATGTCAGTCCTTAAGGTCACTCCTGACGGAATCCAAGTTTCAAAAACAGCTAGCACCAAGTTTAGCACCAAGTTTTCGGCTTCAATCATATTGTATGCAGATGACAGCCTTTTCAGGGGGCTGGTTTTGCTGCGTCGCAGCATGCGTGAAAAAAATAAAAATGACAGTTGTGTGTTGCTTCCGTATCGAGTGGTGTGCCCCCGAAAACGCGAGCACTTTGAAACTTGGATTCCGTCAGGAGTAACCTTAATGGAAGCAAAAGAACTTCCCTTAGACTTCCCAATTATTTTAGACCCACTTCCCTAGTAATCGAACATCCAGTACTCTCCACCATGAAAGTCACAACTGGGTTCTTGGCATTTAAGTCACCGGGCCTTCCATAAAAAGTTTGTTATTTGGTTGGAACATATAGCCTTTACGTATACTTAGTATGTAAGTAAACAGCATCTACTTGCTGCTGCTTCAGTTCATCACATTGAAGGTCGTCAAGAGTAGTAGATATGCTTTTTTCTCAGAAAATAATTTAATAACTATTATTTTCCGCAGCTACGGCTCTCATCAGGTTGACATTATTCGAGCTTCCAACGGTACATGCTGTCTGTAGTGTTATGAAATATTTGATGAACATTATTCTTAAAAACAGCCACACCTTGTCCAACTTATTCCAGCGTTGGTAATACCGCACTCACATAGTGCAAGATTGCACTCATAGCGTACAGCTGAATACGACTGTGAATGTTGTATATCTCCAGACCCTGTCCTCAGTAAAGACTCGACTACGGTAAGTTCAGCGGAACTAGGAAAGGCAAACATTCATGTACTTCACATCGAGCTCCCAGGCCGTATTTGGAAGATTGTAGTCGTTAATTCATTACTATCAATCATGGTATCACGCATAAAGTTGCCAAACGTATCCGCCAAATTAAGTTTTTATCTAACATGTAAGAAACCTTTTTTGGAGAAAAACATTTACATTTAACGAATTACGTGATCTCGGAAAGTAGTAGGAAATGCCTTAAAAGTTACACAGGAATTTTGTTTGTGATTCACTTCTCAATATTCAAACGGAAATTCATCTGAATTTTCTAAAGAAAATTTCAGAATTTGGCAAAATATTTGTTCTCATTATCTAATTTTCGAATGGCAGGTTACAGAACTTTCAACGAAAATTTTCTTAAGTTCTAAATTAGGATCGTTTTTGATCACCGCGTGACTTTATCGAAATTAATTTTATTGGTTTTGATCGATGTAGGTCGCGGTGTGATGGCAATTTTCCATCCATCAATCTCCGGATTATTCTAAAACTAATATTCCAATGACGTTTTGAATCTCTAGAATGGAAAGTTAACAGCTGAGAGGAAGAAAACAACATCCCAAAGGATCTGTTCCACCGAAGGCTCTGGCTAGTAGCTGATGGTTTAATGATTTCGTCAATTTCAACCGACCCACTGTGCAAAGCAATGGACTTATTTTGTGAAGGGGCCCGTTATTTGTTAGCTCATGCTGATGACCAACAAGATATAAATTTCTGATGGAATTCATCTGAATATTCCTCTACATTTCTGCTTACGGCGGTGACGATGTAAACTGACAGGGGAGTTACTGGAGCTCAGTGAAATTACCAACCCAACAAGTGTCTCTCTCATCGGTCTGAAGAATATTTTAGAATACAGCAAATATGCGGTTATAGGCAGTGTATGGTTAAATTATAGATAGGCTGACCAGATCATTTTGATGAAAAAATGGGACAAAAGCACTTACAAAACAGAACATGTTGAACATTTTTGTAACAATGTGCTAAAGTTTTAAAAAAAATAACTTAAGGGGATAGAAATCCTCAAAAGACAAATGCAAAAAGCGCAATAGGGTAGGATTATTGATTTCCCGTGCCTCATTTCTCTTAGAATATAAATGAGAAAAAAGTCCGTGCATAAGAAAAACGAGAATCTTCAGGAGAAAACTCAAAAACAAAGTTTTGTAATGTTAACTAAAATTCAATTAGTTTGCGCATGAAATTATTTGAATTCATAGGATTTTGTCGTGGAAAATTAAAAAAATCCTGACCAATACAAAGACTGATTTGTAAATTAATGTCCAAGTCCAAGATTGAACCACCCAATCCCCGGAAATAGGCAATTAACTTTGATTGAACTGATGTACAGTTTGTGGCGATTTTCCGACGGATATTGGTCTTCATGTATTCCATTTTTCCATGAGATTTCGTGAATCCTGCCCCTAGGAACACACATAGGAGTGAAATCTGCAATCAAGATTTATTAACTGTGAACTAGCCTTATTTAGCACTAAAAACCAACGAAAATTTTCCCTGAGGAAATTCTAGGACTTTCAAGCACTCGGAGTATGCGAGATACGGGTGCTTATGATCATCTTTGGCAGTGTGCAAGAAGACGGTATGTGGCGGAGAAGGATGAACCACGAGCTCGCCCAGCTCTACGGCGAATCCAGCATCCAGATGGGGAGGGCATGTTGCAAGAATGCCGGACATCAACTTTGCAAAGATGGTGCTCGCATCAGGTACAAGACGGAGTGGAGCGCAGCGAGAAAGGTGGGTGTCAAATGGTTGATTCAGTGTTATCTGTTTAGATGTAAACTTAATAAATGACATGTGGCTGACAATGAATCAATGAACGATTTCAATGGTAACAATGTTCTAGGAAGATGAAGCAGAACTATCAACGAATTCACCCGACATAAAAATATTTGGAATTGAAACCATTTGAGGCACCAAACTAATGCTATCGCTTTGTCATGACTTTATACTACCAGGAAAAGCGTGATACATATTTAAACAACATTTTCGAGATAGCTTTTTTCCCTGTTTTTAGATTGTTGTCTAGTGAAAAATAACTTAGAAAGTCATATATCATATGGATCTGAATCAAATGCAGTTTGATATTATTGGTTTAGTTGTTAAAAAGTATTGTACAGATAATTACCAATGTGTATTTTACAATCTGAAAATTATCTCCCGCATGAAAAAGAGCAATGAATAACTATATGATATGTTTCCATTTACAGAGCAAATTATCTATTTATTCTACAATAGGTCAAAAGGTTTTGTCTTGTGTTTTGCTACTTTCAAACTTCGCATCAGATTTGAAAATTTGTAAATAAGTGCCTAACACATAAATTGGTAATTTCGTTCTATTACAAATTTACATCGCCACGCCAAGATTCTTTTGAAGTACTGATTTATGAATAATTTGTATTCTAAAAAGATAAATATTCATACGAGAGGTGAATAAATATTTGCTTCTCCTTTCCACCTAAAACATTTGGTACAATAGTAAACAAATGGAAAATATGTCAACAGCCATTTAAACAGTAGATCAGCTGTTTTCTTGTTTTCATATACGCTAATTTGATATCATGGCACGTAACTTTGAGAGGATGGAGGAAGCCTACTTCTTCTTTCTTCTTTGTTGGCATTACATCCCCACACTGGGACAGAGCCGCCTCGCAGCTTAGTGTTCATTAAGCACTTCCACAGTTATTAACTGCGAGGTTTCTAAGCCAAGTTACCATTTCTGCATTCGTATATCATGAGGCTAACACGATGATACTTTTATGCCCAGGGAATTCGAGACAATTTCCAATCCGAAAATTGTCTAGACTGGCACCGGGAATCGAACCCAGCCACCCTCAGCATGGTCTTGCTTTGTAGCCGCGCATCTTACCGCACGGCTAAGGAGGGCCCTGTAGGAGGAAGCCTACATCAGACTGAAAAGCGAAGCTAAACGGATTGGTCATCAACACGTCGAAGACTAAGTACATGATAGGAAGAGGCTCAAGAGAGGTCAATATAAGCCACCCACCACGAGTTTCTATCGATGGTGACGAAACCTTAGCAGCACACATGTTCCACATGGATTACTGCAACTCATATGTGACCGAATTCAGTCACAATCAAGTTGATGCAACCATTTTTGTCTGACTTGTGCTGCTATGGAATCGAGGTGGTTGAAGAATTCGTGTACTTGGGCTTACTGGTGACCGCCGATAACGATACTTGCAGAGAAATTCGAAGACGCATAGTGGCTGGAAATCGTACGTACTTTGGACCAAGGATGTTAACGATCATTCAGTAATTTGCGTTCGATCATTTAGTAGTTTGTCAATAACACATTCCAAAAGCTGAATTTCAAAATATGTTGTATGGTGGACTTCTAGTGCGAAGGTTTTTCTACAACTCTACCTAATGGTTCGTTGTTTGAATTCCACTAGTAACGGAGTTAGAGCTATAGTTTCAGTAACTTAGACTAAATAATAACAAAATTCCAATCATTTAGTTTGAGTTACTGCAACTAGCGCTCTAACTCCGTTACTAGTGGAATTCAAACAACGAACCATTAGGTAGAGTTGTAGAAAAACCTTCGCACTAGAAGTCCACCATACAACATATTTTGAAATTTAGCTTCTGGAATGTGTTATTGACAAACTACTAAATGATCGAACGCAAATTACTGAATGATCGTTAACATCCTTGCTTTGGACTCCGCAAGACGCTCCGATCGAATAGAGTTCGCCGCCGTACCAAACTGTCTATCTACAAAACGCTTATTAGACCAGTAGTTCTCTACCAACGCGCACTGGGAGTTTTCGAAAGGAAAGTGTTGCGTACCATCTATGGTGGGGTGCATGTGGAGGAGGCGAATGAACCACGAGTTGCATCAGCTGTTGGGAGAACCATCCATCGTTCACACCGTGAAAATCAGAAGACTGCGGTGGGCCGGGCACGTAGCCAGAATGTTGGATAGTAATCCGGTAAAAATGGTTCTCGACAACGATCCGACGGGTACAAGAAGACGAGGTGCACAGCGGGCAAGGTGGAGGACAATTTGCGGACCCTCCGCAGACTGCGTGGTTGGCGAAGTGCACCCATGGACCGAGCTGAATGGAGAAGACTTTTATGTGCAGCACAGACCACTCCGGCTTTAATCTGGCAATAAATAAATAAACATTATAATCCCCTCGATAATCCCTTTCTTGTTTTAAAAACAAAATTCCGACAAGCAACAAACCTCCATCCATGATCTGAAAATATTGCGAATCAGAAATAATATAAACATTATATCTAGACCAACATTTGAAAAGGGCGTAACAGCCATAATTTATTCCTTTTGATTCTACGTCTACATATACAGCTATACATGGGGACAAAGAATCAAAAGAAATTAATTTTGGCTGTTACGCCCTTTGCAAATGTTGGTCTAGATATATACATTCTTCAAATTAGTTGCGTTCGACATTATAAAGCAGAATATGTTCTATTTACCCCGTTTGAAGGGGTAAGTGGGTCCTGTAGCTAAATTTATTTCCGTCATTACCCATATTTTTTGTAATTGAATGAATGACTTCCGACACGTCTACACTTCAACAACGGAAGCATATAATCCGAGGTTGATGTTCTGAAATACCCTGTTTCTAAGCATGCGTTAACACTTTTGCTGAACTAGCGTCCCACTTGCCCCGGGCTAGTTTTTTAAGTCCCACTTATTCATAATTTTATATTGGTTTCCTAAATGCAAGTTTCTTTATTAGATAATCTTTTTCTTACGGAGTACCTGAATTTTGTACATTTCAAGTATTTGGTTATCAATGATTGATTTTTTTAGCCGAAGTCACAGGTTCCCTTTCATGTACATTGAATTCTGATGAAATTTCCAGATTTATATACTGAGCTTCACACTCACTTCACGCATTCCATTCGAATTGATTAATTTGGTGTAAACGTAATACAGTCGCCTCTCCACATTCCCATGTTGAAGGGATCATCGAGATAAGGAGGGATCGAGGAATGAATGGACAATTCTTCTTCTTTCTTTCACGAGTTGTCATAACTCGCGTTGATGGTGGGCCAGTGCACTATGGTCCAGGATACAGATTTACGTGGAAAGATGCATTTTACGCCAAAACTGTATTTTTTAGAAAAAACTCTTATTCTACAAAATGGTTCGAAATAGTAAGGCCATCATTATGGTGCTACCAAAAAAAATAGGGTGGCCCATCATATTTTTTTTTTTATTTCTCGGAATATTGACATGTTATGTTCTACAAAGTTAAAGCGCAGCTTATTCCAATCAATTTTGCTAAAAAAACTTTTTCTGTAGCTCTTAAGTTGGCTGATTTAGTGTAATTCTACCTAATTGGATTAGGGTGTACCTAAAAAAACAGCAATTTTGATCTACTTTTTTTGTTTTAGATTTCTCGAAATAGTCGTCTTCAGGTGGATGACTTTTAGAGCTCAAAAAAAATGCAACTTTTGATGGGGGATTGCGGAATTATGTAAAAAAGAAGATTCGGACGTAACAATGCCGGATTTAAGTCACTCGACTTTGATCGGAGCTACATCATTTCCGTGATATTTTTTTATTTTGACGGATTTATTATTTCCATGATTTTAGCACCAGAATTGGTTTGGAATTTCAGCACCTTTTTTTCTATCTACGAAAAGTTCTTCAATGGAAATTTCAATGAACTAGTGGTGGACGAATTTTCTGAAATACATATTTACGATGAAAATAGAAATTTGAAAAAAAAATCCATCTGAAATTCCAGAAAAGGATTTCCAAGTAGAAATTACGAAATAATTAGCGTACTTTGAAGCATTTCCAGTAGAAATTCCTTAAAAACTAAATGAAAATGACGAATTTGGTAGTTTCCAATTGAAGCTCCTCAAAATTTCTGAATCATTTCCTGTGCATCTTTTCTACGCAAATTGGGAAAAATTTGCAGAAAAATTTCAGTAAAGATTTCATGCAATGTTCAGCTGAAATTACGAAACAATCAAAATGACTTCCCGAAGATGAATGAATTTCCGATTAAGTTTCGGATAAATTTGTGGTGAAAATTAAAATTTAAAAAAAATCGTTGGAATTCTAAGAATTTATTCCAAATAATTTCCTGATGATAATTCAAAGACTCTTCCGTGCACATTCTGAGTATCGCGACGAAGAAAAAAAAAATCCTTGGAAAACTCGAAGAATTTGTGATAGAATTTCCAAAGAACGAGAAATGGAAATTCCGAATAATTTCCATTGACAACTTCTAATGCATTTATGGTCGAAATGGCAAAAAAATCAACGGATATCATGAAGTGTTTTCTTGAAAGTTTTGAAGTGTTCTCCTTGAAAATGTTGAAAAACTTCTAATGGAAAAGATAAAAAAAATTTTGTGAAGATTCGAAAGAATTTGCCGAAAAAAATCAAAAGAAGCTTTGGAAAAATTCAGAAAAATGTGAACTATTTTTTCCATCGGACATTATTTGTATTTCCAATGGAATTGCTTTGAGTTTTCGAACTTAATTTCCATGGGAATTTCTTTGGAGCTCAAAGGATTTTTTTTTCGGATTTAACACTGGAGATTGTTTTGTTCGTAGTAATTTTCAAGCTTTTTTTAGATATTCAACAAGAGATTCTTTCTTATTTCCACGGGAATTGCTTAAAGGTCATTCGGAATTACAGCACTTCATGAGGGCTGAATGAAGTAACAGGAAATTTTGTTATGGTATTTTTCCTGAAAATCCACAAGAAATTCTTTTGAAGTTTTTTCTTACGATTTTTCCTGGATTTATGTAAAAAGTGAACTTTTAAGAAATTGTAGCAGCAATGCGCTGATGCAAAAGTGTCGGCGTTGGTGGCTCGGCGGAAATTTGTTGTATATCGTGTGTTACATTTCAAAATTATTTGTAGAAATTATGATTAGGGTCTTGTAATTTGCTTTATGAAAAATGTACGGTATGACTAGTTAGAGCACTTTGCCTAGACCATTCGTATTTCAAAGCACGGTCTAGCCCGAAGAATCCAATTTGAGAACCGCTGTGCCTAATAAGAGTGCTCAACGCGCGGACAAAAGTGACAACGGGGGCAATCCGGCCGGCGGTGGAGTGGAACGGTAAGTACAAATTTTGGCGGTACCTTTTTCGTACAGCGGTAAGGATCCGCCACCGTTTTCACCCGAAATCTTGCCCCAGTTTGTCAGATTGGCCGCATACCTACCGGCATTTGGTAAATATTCCCAGAGCAGAACACACTGTGCCGTTCATTCGGGGGTCATTCACAAATGATGGTTTGCAAAAATTGGGCACTTTTAGCACTTTTCAATCTTGCAGTTTTTTCATGAGAATTATTTTATTTTTGGGTTGTCACCTGTGTCACTACATCCTCCCTCCACCGAAAGCGTATCATCATTTGTGTACAACCCCTCCGTCCGTTGCAGCAAACCAGCAGGTAGATACGGGGGGAAAACAGGATCGAAAACAAAATCTAAATCACTGCAGCTTGATTGACATTTGAAGCGAAAATACCAAAAAAAAATATTCGGTCCCTTTCGCACTTGAGCCCGCAGCAAGCGGCGCGCGGTTCGCCCGAAGAGAGCGCTAAACAGGGAGAATGGATCACCTTGCTCGAAGTGTTGCCTGCTGTGCTGCTGCGCGTAGCCGTAGCCATACAAAAGCCCAAAAACGATTCCCGAAACAAGGAAACCGGGAAGAACCTGGATCAACGAGCTGGTTAGGCTGCCTACCTGCCTCCCTGCCTGGCACCTCCCTCCGTCCTCATTGTACTCTCTAATCGGTGTTCGCTAGCACGAACACAATCACGGCTGCACACCTAACCAGAATCCCTTTGATGAGTGTTTAATGGTATGAGTTTTCGTAGCTTAGAAGAAGGACCTCTTTTGCATTTTTGTGTCCCCGAAATGGAAAACAAAAAAAAATCGGTAACGACCTAGACAACGAACGATATTCTCCGACCGGACGACAATGGACGGCCGATGGATGCGATATGGAGGCAAAACGCAGGACGGGCGGGGAAAGTTTTCACATCGGGCAATCCTTGGGAAGGATCTCCAATTTCACGCGCGGGACCAACTAGAAACCGAAGTCGGCGAATGATTGCGAATGCCAAGCCCTACTACAATGTTGCTCGGCTGCCGGTTGATGTCAGTTTACTTGTGCAGGGGCGATGGTGCAAGATGGAGCTGATGAAAATTCAACTTTCAGAAAGAATTTCAATTCAAATTATCCGAAATAAGAACTTGGTGATGTGAGTTGAAATGGTGAATATCTGACGATTTCCTTACTGGTGGCATTTTAGACCCCATTCCCGACCCGTTCGCCGTCGCGGGTCGTTCTCACACGTGCGTTCAATGGGGACAGTTGATACGAGGGCGATGTATGCGCGGGATGCATTCTGCATCTAAGCGCATTCTTGCTGACAGAAAAACAGACCTCATGAAGAAACGAGTGCGCGTGCATTCGAGTGAATGAATTGTGCATTTGACACCGCGCCGAATGTGGATGTACAGTTATTATGCAATTTGCCCGATGGTGGAACGGGAGATAGCTACTATGTAGAGGAGAAAGTGTTTTTATGGAGCTCAAGGCGGTTGGAGAACTTTGGAGCACAGCAATTTATTGACGATGCTGTTTTTCAGTCTGCACGTGGATGTTACTCGATACTCAGCTGTTGATTTTCCTACAATGGCACATTGTCTGCATCTGCATCTAATTTTGACTTGTTTTTGTGAGGTTCTGAACTATCATACTCGTGGTTTTGTCTGATTTTAGGTGAGATATAAAATCTGTCTGTGCCAATTTATATATTCGATAAGCTACTTTTTATTCCATGCGAGGAAACGCAAGGCATTCAATGCTGCTGTTGTCGAGGTTTAAGATATGGTTGACTTATTTTTTTTTTAAACAAATGTGGCAAATTGAAATCACAGGATCAAAATTACGAGCGAAAAAAACAGAATCCTGTGTAATCCAAAACATAAATTGTTAATATTTATTTATATCAAAATTTCATAAAATCGAGGATGATCAACACACGTGGTTTTAGTTTCGAATTATCAAATGATGAGAACTCGCCAGCGAGTGAGGATAGTTCGAAAATCGTATCTTGATTTGAAACATTTCTCGTTAGTTTTTGAGCTCTTTCTCCCCCTACCACGAAATCATAACGCCAAAAAGAAGAGTGCTCTAGTCAAAAATCTGAAAAGTAAGTAATTGCAATCTTTATCGTTTGAAAATGATTCAGCACAACACTGGAAATCCTTAGAGATTTCCTGAAATTCTTATGCGCTGAAAACCTCTCCATCTTCCACAGAACGCTATGGACCTTCAAACTGGATATAATTCTCACATAAATAGAAAAAAAGCAATTTTACAGGTGTGTAGTAAATCTCTTCGTTCTTCAGAAATGCTAACAGACTTGTTATCCGTTGAGTATTCATGGATCCGTGTTTGTTGGAAACCAGTAGGCCAAGTGGTTTTATAAGACCAATCTAACCACTTTCCACTCCTCGAACCAACGACCTTTCTCTCTAGCAGTTTGGTATCTCTGTTTGAAAATGAGCGTCAACTTGAGTGTCCCATCCGTAGTGAAAATGTTATTGAGTTTTCTTGTTTGAAGATCGGTACCAAGTTATGTGTTTCTTCCTAAGTAACTCAACCAATCGCTGATAAGTTTTTATTCTATATGAAGTCCTTCATTCTTTTCAGGTGTCCCATTCGAAGTAATATCGGTTTTTTTTGGCAGGTGAATTTTCTTTCTGTTTGAAGACTAGTGGCAATTTGAGTGTCCCATACGGAGTAATGTAGGCCTCCTTCTTGGTATATTGGTTTTCTTATTTCAAGAGAGATGCCGTCTGGGCTTGAGTGTCCCATCCGAAGTAAAATTGATGATTAGTTTTTTTTTGTTTAAAGGCCGATGCCAACTTGTGTGTCTCATACAAATTAGTTCATCCCTATCTTTCCATGAGTTTTCCTACCGTGTCCACACGAGTGTCCTATCCAAAGCTACATTTGCTTTCCTACTCGATAGATTAGTTTTTTTTCTATTTGAAGACAGGTGTCCCATCCGAAATAACGTAGGCCCGCCCCTTTGGTAGATATTTCTTATTTTGAGATGAGTGTCAACTTGAGTGTCCCATCGGAAGTAACATCGTCATTCATTACTGCAGGTTAGTTGTTTTTGCTGTTTTAAGGCCGGTAATAACTTGAGCGCCCTATCCGAAGTAGTATTGGCCCTTCTCATTAGTAGGTTAATAATTACATTGAAAGTTTTTTTTCCCCATTTCAAGCTCAATATGATTTTCCGATCCGAGGTAACAAAGAACCTTCTCCTCGGTAGATTGGCTATCTTATTTAAAGACCAGTGCCTACGTCAGTGTCTTAGCAAAGGTAGCATTAGCATTCAATTTTTTTGCTGTTTTAAGATCGGTCACAACTTGAGTGTCCCATCCGAAGTTTAACATAGGACTTTCTCATTGGTACATCAGTTTTATTGTCATAATACCATCTTTTTCGGGTGTACCCCGTTAGGCATAAGTACGTTAGGCATAAGTACGTTAGGCATAAATACGTTAGTCATAATAGCCGTTAGGCATAACAGACGATAGGCATAATGTACATTAGGCGTTAGGCATAAAATGACCCAAAGAACAGCCCAAGACATAAAGAAGGCAGAATTATGCCTAACATACATTATGCCTAACGTCCGTTATGCTTAACGTCGATTATGCCTATCATACTAATGCTAATGTCCTTATGCCTAACGTCGCGGACCCCTTTTATCTGAAGCCAAATCGGATCTTTTGTCCAAACATTCAACCTGAGAAAAATCGGGTCTTCTGTAACCTCTGCAAGAACTAGAATCACCCGAATTCAAGCAGGAAGTGCCCGGAGTAACTGAATGAAGTCGAAATGCAGTACATCCGGCTCAACCAGGGCATATCCTATGATCAGGCCCGAATAAATCCTTTCCGTTTCTGACTAAACAAGCTCGTTCGCAAAAGTGGCAAACGTCAGCAAGGGTCAGGAGATCAAGGGCTTGAAGAAAACAATCGCAGAACTAAGGGGAGAAGATTGGCATGAGGTCAAAAGATTAGGAAAAGAAGGAGTCCGGAAATGTGGGAAATGGTATTGGAACCATACAAAAGAATGAGACGGTCGAGGAGTAAATTTAAAAAAAAAACGCTGATCTCACTGAAACGGTTAGCCAACATTGAAAGGATTGTATGAATAGTCAGAAAAACCTGACTAGAGATAGCACAGACTCAGCAAAGTGATGAATTAATCTACGACGTCTTCAGTGATTCGAGCAACCCGTCAGCCATGTGGGGACAAAATCCCCAACAATATTTATGTTTTATAATGGTTTATGGAAGTCTTGTAGAGAAAGTGATTTTCAAGACCATTATAAAACTAAAAATGTTACTTGGAATCCCTGCTCCAAACACCAGCCAAGCTAAGCGTTATATGGAAAGATTCCGGAGATAGCAGCGACTCGATGATCAGCAGTCCTATAGTAAAGTTAGAACAAGACCAATCGTAGATGCCCAAAACTGGTGGACAACCTCGACGCTCTCAATAAAAAAAACCTACCACCATTAGACGGATCTAATCTCCACCACAATGAACGACTTCATAATTCTCGCCCTTTCGAACTACAGCGCCCTACTCAAAGTGATAGCCAACCCCAAGCAACCCTTACTATCAGCTGATTTCGGAAATAATTTTCCTCTAGTAGAGCTCTGGGGTCTCCATCGAATCCCATCTCACCCCCATTCCGGAGGGGTCAGCATTGACTAATCGATAGCCGGAGGAGTCAGCCATTAAGTAATCGATAGCCACGAGTTCGTTCATGAGCCAGCTGCTCTGGAGTCAAGCACCACGCACCAATTCTCCTGGCGTTTGGCAGCCAACCCACATAGATATCCCACAGACCATGTTGGATCTATGGACAAGCCGACAGGGAACGATTTCGAATTTCGAAATCGAATGAGAGTTGGACAATAAGCCACCGACCGTGGTCATCGAACGACGGAAACAAAGCAGCCCTAAAGAGGGTCAACCAACGGATGCAGACTGATCTCCTTTCCGCACACCAGGCCGTCTGGAATGAATAAAACTAAACCATACGTGGGAGGAAGAAGGATTCTTGGACGGACTGCCCAAGCGGCATCAGCAGCAAGCAGTCAGAACTCTCGAAGTTCATTTCGAGGGCTTTAATAAAGATTTGCTGTACGGCATATTTCTCATTCTCTCCGAATTCCGGACGGAATTCTCTTCGAATTCCGGAAGAAATTTTCTCCGAATTACGGAAGGAATTCTTTCCGAATTCCGGAAGGAATTCTCTTCGAATTCCGGAAGGAATTCTCTCCGAATTTCGGAAGGAATTCTGTCCGAATTTCGGAAGGAATTCTCTCCGAATTTCGGAAGGAATTCTCTCCGAATTCCAGAAGGAATTCTCTCCGAATTTCGGAAGGAGTTCTCTCCGAATTCCGGAAGAAATTCTTTCCGAATTCCGGAAGGATTTCATTCTGGAATTCGGAGAGAACTTCTTCCGAAATTTGAAGAGAATTCTCTCCAAATTCCGAAAGAATTCTCTCCAAATTCCGGAAGGAATTCTCTCTGAATTCCCGAAGGAATTCTCTCCGAATCCCGAAAGGAATTCTCTCCGAATCCCGAAAGGAATTCTCTCCGAATTCCAGAAGGAATTCTCTCCGAATTCCGGAAGGAATTTACTCCGAATTCCGGAAGAAATTCTCTCCGAATTCCGGAAGGAATTCTCTCCGAATTCCGGAAGGAATTCTCTCCGAATTCCGGAAGGAATTCTCTCCGAATTCCGGAAGGAATTCTCTCCAAATTCCGGAAGGAATTCTCTCCAAATTCCGGAAGGAATTCTCTCCGAATTCCGGAAGGAATTCTCTCCGAATTCCGGAAGGAATTCTCTCCGAATTCCGGAAAGAATTCTCTCCGAATTCCGGAAGGAATTCTCTCCGAATTTCGGAAGGAATTCTCTCCGAATTTCAGAAGGAATTCTCTCCGAATTCCGGAAGGAAATCTTTCCGAATTCCTGAAGGAATTCTCTCCGTATTCCGGAAGGAATTCACTCCGAATCCCGGAAGGAATTTACTCCGAATTCCGGAAGGAATTCTCTCCGAATTCCGGAAGGAATTCCCTCCAAATTCCGGAAGGAATTCTCTCCGAATTCCGGAAGGAATTCTCTCCGAATAACGGAAGGAATTCTCTCCGAATGCCGGAAGGAATTCTCTCCAAATTCCGGAAGGAATTCTCTCCGAATTCCGGAAGGAATTCTCTCCGAATAACGGAAGGAATTCTCTCCGAATCCGGAAGGAATTCTCTCCGAATTCCGGAAGGAATTTGCTCCGAATTCCGGAAGGAAATCTTTCCGAATTCCGGAAGGAATTCTCTCCGAATTTCAGAAGGAATTCTCTCCGAATTCCGGAAGGAATTCTCTCCGAATTCCGGAAGGAACTCTGTCCGAATTCCGGAAGGAATTCTGTCCGAATTCCGGAAGGAATTCTGTCCGAATTCCGGAAGGAATTCTGTTCGAATTCCGGAAGGAATTCTGTCCGATTTCCGGAAGGAATTCTCTCCGAATTCCAGAAGGAATTCTCTTCGAATTTCGGAAGGAATTCTCTCCGAATTTCGGAAGGAATTCTCTCCGAATTTCGGAAGGAATTCTCTCCGAATTTCGGAAGGAATTCTCTCCGAATTCCGGAAGGAATTTTCTCCGAATTCCGGAAGGAATTTTCTCCGAATTCCGGAACGAATTCTCTCTGAATTTCGGAAGGAATTCTCTCCGAATTCCGGAAGAAATTTTCTCCGAATTCCGGAAAGAATTCTCTCCGAATTTCGGAAGGAATTTTCTCCGAATTCCGGAACGAATTCTCTCTGAATTTCGGAAGGAATTCTCTCCGAATTTCGGAAGGAATTTTCTCCGAATTCCAGAAGGAATTCTCTCCGAATTTCGGAAGGAGTTCTCTCCGAATTCCGGAAGAAATTCTTTCCGAATTTCGGAAGGATTTCTTTCTGGAATTCGGAGAGAACTTCTTCCGAAATTTGAAGAGAATTCTCTCCAAATTCCGAAGGAATTCTCTCCGAATTCCGGAATAAATTATCTCCGAATTCTGGGTGGAATTTTCTCCGAATTCCGGGTGGAATTCTCTCCGAATTCCGGAAGAAATTCTCTCCGAATTCCGGAAGGAATTCTCTCCGAGTTCCGGGAGGAATTCTCTCTGAATTCCAAAAGGAATTATCTCCGAATGCCGGAAGGAGTTATCTCCGAATTCCGGAAGGAATTCTCTCCGAAATTCCAAAAAGAATTCTATCCGAATTCCGAAAGGAATTCTCTCAGAAATCCGAAAGGAATTCTCTCCGAATTCCGAAAGGAATTCTCTCTGAATTCCAGAAGGAATTCTCTCCGAATTCCGGAAGGAATTGTCTCCGAATTCCGGAAGGAATTCTCTTCGAATTCCGGAAGGAATTCTCTTCGAATTCCGGAAGGAATTCTCTTCTAATGCCGGAAGGAATTTTCTCCGAATCACGGAAGGAATTCTTTTCGAATTCCGGAAGAAATTCTCTCCGAATTCCGGAAGGAATTCTCTCCGAATTCCGGAAGGAATTCTCTCCGAATTCCGGAAGGAATTCTCTCCGAATTCCAGAAGGAATTCTCTCCGAATTTCGGAAGGATTTCTCTCCGAATTTCGGAAGGAATTCTCTCCGAATTCCAGAAGGAATTCTCTCCGAATTTCGGAAGGAGTTCTCTCCGAATTCCGGAAGAAATTCTTTCCGAATTCCGGATGGATTTCTTTCTGGAATTCGGAGAGAACTTCTTCCGAAATTTGAAGAGAAGTCTCTCCAAATTCCGAAGGAATTCTCTCCGAATTCCGGAATGAATTTTCTCCGAATTCCGGGTGGAATTCTCTCTGAATTCCGGGTGGAATTCTCTCTGAATTCCGGGTGGAATTCTCTCTGAATTCCGGGTGGAATTCTCTCTGAATTCCGGAAGGAATTCTCTCCGAATTCCGGAAGGAATTCTCTCCGAATTCCGGAAGGAATTCTCTCCGAATTCCGGAAGGAATTCTCTCCGAATTCCGGAAAGAATTCTCTCCGAATTCCGGAAGGAATTCTCTCCGAATTCCGGAAGGAATTCTCTCCGAATTCCGGAAGGAATTCTCTCCGAATTCCGGAAGGAATTCTCTCCGAATTCCGGAAGGAATTCTCTCCAAATTTCGGAAGGAATTTTCTCCAAATTCCGGAAAGAATTCCCTCCGAATTCCGGAAGGAATTCTCTCCCAATTCCGGAAGGAATTCTCTCCGAATTTCGGAAGGAATTCTCTCCGAATTCCGGAAGGAATTATCTCTAAATTCTGAAAGAAATTATCTCCAAATTCCCAAAGGAATTTTTTTCCAAATACCGTGAGGAATTCTTTCCGATTTGCGAAAGAAATTCTCTCCGAATTCCGGAAGGAATTCTCTCCGAAATCCGGAAGGATTACTCTCCGAATTCCGGACGGAATTTTCTCTGAATTCCGGAAGGAATTCTCTTCTATCTTCTGAAAGAAATTCTCTTCAAATTCCAAAACGAATTTTCTTTAAATTCCGGAAGGAACTCTCTCCGAGTTCCGCAACGAATTCTCTTCGAATTCCGGCAGATGAAAATTAGTCACTTTGAGAAACTTGTCACTTTTTAATGTTTTGGTAAAAATTGATGAAATTTGAACTGAAACTAGCTAAGAGTGTAATGTTCACATTGGCAGAAATTTATTCCAATTTGTCACGTGGTAATTGGGATGGCAGCGAACCAAGACCCGCCTAAAAATGTTCCATGCCGTCGTGGAAAACCCGACAGCGTTCCACAAATCGATCGGGAAACATCCAACGATTTAGCAGCGGCCAGACATCGGGCACAAAACCGAAGACAACTTAACCGGAGAAGGCAAGGAGGGTGTTGAATCTTTCGATCTTTCGATCCGCGAAAAAAGGCGAAGAAAGCTAAGGATTCCACCTGATTTGTCAAAAAAAAACGATGAAACGTGCCGGACCCCTCGTCTACAAGATCAGGAATGCATCAAAACGGAACGACAAACAGAACAAGGAAGCTGCACCGAGAATGGCTGACGAAATCGAGGAGCACCGTGACGGGGCAGGACTCTACTTTGCTAATATCACGGTTGGCTGTTCCTGTGGAAATAAGGAAGAATAAGGTGAACTAATTTGCCAAAAAGTTTTTTCAATGGGTAAACCTTCCAAGACGTGTACCTCTAGAAGCATTTGATGCCCTTCCTGCGGTCTCGAGAAGGTGAGACGCCTAAGGTATTCGAGAATGAGCAGGATTTGAAGATATAGTGGCTAAAGGTATCAAAAGAAGTCGGCCCCATTATTGCACAACACAATGATCAATTCAATGATTCATTAAATTTAGTAACAAGCAGAGCCAAACCGCGTAAAAAGCGACCCCAGTTTAGTTCATTTTCTAAAATTTCAAAGAGAATCCTACTGAAAATTAATGTTTGGCGTTTTTGAGTGTCTCATTTTCATCAAGTAGTTTTTATCAGTAGTCTACACCACTGGGATTTGCCAAAAGCGTCTTCCCAGGATTATCGATACCTACTACTAAGGACCAAGAAACCGGTGGAGTGACGGTCTCAAAACCGACAACTCGCTAAAGATTAGTCTTAAGGCCACCCTAACGAATGCGCAAGCACTCTTCAACGAGAGTATTACGAAAGTGTATCGGGATTCGGAACCTCGGTTAACTGATGAAACACGGTGGGGAACGGCATTGTTTCGGACAACATCGAAGAATCATTGTACCGTCGGTCGGACATGTGATCTGTTTTTTTTTTTCAGCGGAAGCTGCGGCCATCTTCTAGGCCAGTGCCAAACCGCGAACAAGGCACACATTATGGATCAGTGTGCTTTTG
This sequence comes from Armigeres subalbatus, assembly GCF_024139115.2. Classification (NCBI taxonomy): domain Eukaryota; kingdom Metazoa; phylum Arthropoda; class Insecta; order Diptera; family Culicidae; genus Armigeres; species Armigeres subalbatus. The sequence goes on along the minus strand of NC_085141.1, from coordinate 373,795,856 downwards.
AACTTGCAGTATCCAACTGTCAAGCATCCTTTCATATAAGCAATTGACGTTTCCTACGACCAAAACATCATCCGAGGTCCCAGCTGCTGACGCAAACCCGGTGGATTGAAAAAGTGGTAGCTGCTGCCTGGGACACTTTCAAGATCCGGAAGGCACCGAACCGGAACAACAAACAAAACACAATGGATAACATTCGCACCAGGAAGCTGTACCGGGAGTGGTTGCGACGATATCGAGGTACATCGTACTTGACAACCAGACTTACACCAATGTAAATGTCGGGACAGAGGTTCCTGATTCCTGAGACACTTGAAGTGCAAATAAAAAATCAGAAGGAGTGAAAATCACCGTTGCCCTAAGGCTCGTGGGCGAAGCGCAAGCCTCTGAATGTTGAATATTGCTGTTTTCTTTCTAAAAAGTGAAGAGAATACGACCTAAAATGGCATTTTTGTGTGTCTCACTTTTTTGAGTGCCACCTTTGCAATTTCAGAAGTAACTGTGTATTGCATGCTTTTGAAACTTTAAAAGAAACTCTTGCGGAATATTTGAGGATTGCGCACGGATTTCGTGGAGCACGTGGAATTTTTTTGAAATACTAACGGGCTGGGCTGTTTTAGTACCTTTTTGATGACTACTTGCGTACTTTTATAACTGCTTTGGCAGAATTTCATCACATTGAGATGACCCAAAGCAAAATCACCAGGTTGGTCAAAAAAATCTCACCAGTAAGCTGCAAAGGGAGTGGTTTCAACAATATTGAGGTGCACCACGATGGACAACGAAACTTAAATCACAAGGAGCACCACGATGGACAACAACAGTTAAATTGGGACAGAGGTTTTGCCAAAATTTCTTGGTTTGGCATGGCATCATGGATTCGGAAGTATGAGTAAGCTAGCCGCAGTGGAGAACTATGCGACATCGGGCCAGATTTGTGATTTGTCTTACGATTTAGCAGCGTTAGTCCATCATGAAAACTTGACCTTGTGAGACACTTAAAGTGCAAATAAATAATCAGAAGGAGTGAAAATCACTATTTCTCAAAATCTCATGGACAAAGCGCATGCTTCAACATGTTGGATATTTCTGTTTTCTTTCTGAAATTTGAAGAAATTACGACCTAAAATAGCATTTTTGTGTGTCTCATTTTTTTTTGAGTGCAACCTTTGTAGCTTCAGGAGTACTTGTGCGTGGTCTTGAGACTTTATAGAGTTCTTGCGGAATTTTCATAAGGTACTGGAATCTTTTTGAAATACTAAAAAGCTTACAGGAGTTTTAATATTTTCAGTACCTTTGTAGATGTACTTTTATGCTTGAGATAACCTCGAATCTAAAGCAGATTTGTCAAAAAAAATCATGTTCTCCTTAGTGAAACATTCAACTGCGTCCTAAGATGGAACGAGAAACATCAATGAATGTTTTTAAGGAAACTCAGATGACCCGGTGGCTGCAAAGACCACGAAAACCTAACACGATGACAAAACTTGCACCAGGAAGCTGCACCGCTAGTGGATGACGATACCGAGGAGCGTTCTGATGGAAAACGAGACTTGGGGCTATAGCTCCTCGATGTACAAATAGACTTATAGCGACGCAAATATCATAGTAGAAGCTTTACGTTCATTAGGAAGGAGGTTATGATGAATAATGTTTTGTACAAACGATTGGGTTTTGCATGCCATCGTTGGAACGGCAACATAAGACAGCCGAACGGAGGGCAAGACTACTTTTGGATTGTCTCCACCAGTGCCCAAAAGCTTGTCACTGGTATCAGGAGCAAGCTTTTGAATGTTGGATATTGATGACTACTCCTAGAAATTTGATCCGACGCAAAATGACCCTTCGCTAACTATTTTTGTGTGTCTCACTTTTTTAAGCATTTTTGTGTGTCTCACTTTTTTTTAAGTACAAGTACAGGATTTTGAGAAACTTGACGGACTTTGAAATTTTGAGAAACTTGACGGACGTGAAAGCTTCTCGAAATTCAAGCGGGCTAACAAGAGTTCTAATGATATTTTTGTACTTTTGCAGGTTGATACCGCGTTTGGTACTTTTGTAGGTTGGCAAAATCCCTAGAAGCACACATGTTTCACATAAGTTACTGCAACTCATAGGTGACCTGATTTAGTCACATTCAAGGTGCTACAACCATTTGTGTCTGTCTTGTGCTGGTCGGAATATAAGTGGGTCAAATAGAATTTGTCGAGTAACGAAAACCAGGAGTGATTTTTTTTGTGACCAAATAATCTTGGAATTCTTAAATCAATCAAAGAGTGATTATCGTCAATCGATTTTTGTGGAGCTTAGCTTAAATTGCAACCTATTTGTCATACCTTTTTCTGCCTTTTAACTTTTAGCCGCTTTTCTGTTTTCGGTTCATTTACATTACGGAAACTTGCGTAAGACCCCTGGTGAGAGAGAATTACATGCAAAAGTACCATCTGTTCCAATATCAGATTTTTGAAACCTTCACTGTCGTTAGACCAACACGATCCTATGAACATTAACATTCAAAATGGGCAAATTCACTGGATGATCCATTAAAGCGACGAAACTAAGAACGGAAAACTATTTTTTTTTGACCAAATAATCTTTGAATTTCCCAAACCAATCAATAAACGATTGCCAATGAAAAATGTCTTTGAATTTGTGCTTGAATTGCAGCCCATAAGATTTCCTGTCCAGTATAGATATCCAGTCAAACTATAGCGATGAAAAAATAGAGATTGTGAACTAAATTCTGCAAAGCACAAGAAGGTATAAAATAGGATTTTTTGGAAACGCTTTTTTATTGCAAAATTCCATGAAATGCTTCTCATTCTTTTATACTAAATTTCATATATTCATCATTTTGTCATTCTTACGTTGGATTTTTTTAAAATTATTTAACCATTGGAATGTCTGACAAATTTGCTTACTGTTATGAAAACAATCTACGCAGATTGCATGTCTGTATACGACTGTTTCGACTACAATTGTGTTACTAAATATGTAAAGCATTTTTTTGTAATTTGTATGTCATTTTAGTTATTTCTTGCCATTTCGTACAACAAAATTGTTTTAGAAAGGTTTACTCAAGGATTTACGAGCCCTTTGGCCTGAATTGCAAAGAAATCGTGTTCCAAAGTTTATTTTTATTATGGGAGTGTTTTATTCAAAAGCATTTTTTTGTGCTACAAAATGGCTGATAGTTAGATCTTGAAGAGCCTTAGCCTCTAAAGCAAAAATTTTCATCTTTAGGTTAGACGCGTATGCCATTTTGAATGATTTCTAACAAAAAGCTAACTTCAGTTCAACTCAAGGATTAATTCACAGAATGTCAAACTCGAAACAAAAAATCATTGTTCCCTTCATATATCTCCCATAACAATGCCGAGATGATGATGACCATGATTATGCAACGTTCAACAAAACCCGACCCAGTCCCATCCGAACCGAACAACAATCCCTAGGTTAATAACACTGAAATATGACACCAGCTCGGGCAAGGGTTGCTAGGATCGTCCGAATTCTCTCGGTCAAAGCGCTTGCTTGGATCGATCTTTCGTGTGTTCCACACAAAAAAAAACACAATCCAAATGCTTTTGTTTAGGCACAGTTTTCTTCCTTTTTTTCCTGTTTGGCAAAGATTTAGATTTTAAAAACCAACCTACGAAATCCTTCTTTTCTTTTTGAGGCAGTTAGCAGCCTCCTTCTACTCTCTCGAAGGAGGTAGAACGGACCGGAAAGAGTCCGAAAAACCGCCCGAAGACCGATCCATTGCCCCATTCATTCGGATTGTTTCGTCCGGTTGATTCGTGGTTTGGCGGGACGCTGGGAAGCTGAGCCTCGAAAATTAGGTATTTTAATGATTGTTTTTCTTTAGAAATTTTAAAAGAAGAAATTTCGGTAAATACTTCGACAGTGAGCTATGAATGGCCTGAGGCGGCACTATCCGTTGCTGACCCATTAGGCATCACAGTAAATCATTTGCATCCAGAAGCGGACTCATCCCAAGCCGTTTCTCGCATTTACTGATCTATGGTTGGAGGGCATGTGTGCTTGCAAAAACTTTGCTTGACGCAGTTTTGGTTATTTATTTCGTGGAAATATTGAATGATTGATCAGTAAAAGGAAGTTGGGCGCCAAAGTGTACCGAAAGCAACCCAATGCTATCGATTGACGTTTCGTTTGCATCTTCACACTTCGTCAAGGTTCTACACCCCAAATTAGAAATTAGAATTTCGAATAAAAAAAGGAAAAAAAACTTTCAATTACCTGGCACCGTTCTGCGTTTTGGGCGCATCCAGCGGCGGGTCGAATATCTGCTCTCTATCCTCTTTCGACAGCTCCAGGTCCGCGAACTGGTCCAGGTTGGAAGCCATCGTCGGGCTGTCGGCGAGATGCTCGTGGTCCGAAATTTTGACTATTTTTGCTGCGAACCGGGGTATCGACGAGAGAAGGATGGACCACGCGGTGTGCGTACGGTGTGCTGCCTTTGTATGCGCGGGTGGACCCAACTAGGAAGCGAATGCGTTTATTCCTCTGGTTTTGTTTGTTTTTTTTACGATGTTGATGGCGAAACTTTTTTGTTATTGTTGCACTTGATTAATTTTGCTCTTCGCTGCGTTTAGTCAAACTTGTTTTGAGTGCGACGCTAGAATACTCAATACTTTTCGTTTAAACTTTCATTAACAACAATACACATAACAATGACTTCTTAGCTCTCGCTCACTCGGTTGACGTAGTATCAGGAAACTGTGATTTCAAATGGATTTTTGATCGATTGAATGCTCATCACTCACTTTTTGTTTTTTAATTTACTTTAATACTTGGACGATTTAATAAAACTCTGCTACGAACTAATTAAAGAATAAATACTTTCTTTGTAAAACACTTTGTTTGAGGCAATTATTACGCGCATGAAACTTAACTTGCAGCTTAGGGCTTAAGGGCGAATAATTCTACGCAGTGATTAAAAATTGGGCGCTGGTGGGCTCTACAAACTACTCTTTGATTATGAAGCTTTGCTCTCGTTTTTTAAGACTTGTTTTGCTTTAATCCCTTGGATTGTTGTCAAACTTAAACAACGAATTTCAAATGTTTTCCACTCGATGAACGCAGAAGGCCGTGTGACGATTCTGAATGTCTGAAACTGTTCCGGCTCCGGTTTGCTTAGATTTCCTCCTTTTCACCGTACCCGTATGATAGTTACGAAAGAAAAACACACTTATCTGCTCACTCCCTATGGGCGATGAAAACAAATCACGGTGAAGCGACAGCACATGGGACACTTTTGTGAGCGAAGCAGTGTTAGGCGTATTCGAAGCTTGCGTAGTTGTGTTGTTCCGATTTCCTCACTAGGGAAGGTGTCCCAATTTTGGGGCGATTCACGCTTCGGCCGATCTATGGGGCGGCGCTCACGCACACTCGCCCAATTCTTTGGTCGAACTCTCGACTCACTCACGCAACGGAACCACTGTGAACAGCGCTCAGCGGGCCTTGGGATGTTTTGAGCAGAACGTCGCAGCAACCACGTCTACTTTTGTGGGTTTCCAGTGGCAACGGGACAATCACGAATCACTTCCTCCCTCACCGTAGATTAGAATAGATTTTTTTTTTACTCTCAGCACTGCAATACTTTTCGGCTCCACTACACGATACGAAGACTTCCCGCGATTTCTTTGACACAAGGACACTGCGTTTTCACGGCGTAAAATTCCGGAATGATGATTGCTGGGATGGGGTAGTTTCTCGATTTCAGGACCGAAAGAGAGGATGTTGGACTTTGGAAAGTTACTAATCTAATCGAAACAAAAAGTGTGGTGGTGTGTCAGTTGAGAAAAGAGTTCTGCTGCAACCAACGCAGCGGCGGCACTTGCGTGTCTTTTGCTCGAGTTTCCTATATCAACTAAATTACATCGTACATAAAACTTATGCTCAGACCCGTGGTGGATGAATTCATTCCTTCACGATTGCCGTATTCTAACCACTACATCCGAGCCACAACTACCAGCGCGCTTCTTCATTGATCCGTCTCACTTCTTCAACCCAACACACTTCCCAAAAAAACACAGTAAATGGGAGCATCGAACCCAGGACGGCCGCTATGCTCTCACCCTGTTTTCGCCGCCTGTTCGCAACCATTGTGCGTCAACATAACCCCCTCTTGCCTGGCCGGACGCAAACACCCAAAATCCACACGCACGCACACACCACCATCGCAGCAACCCGCAAGCAAGCATAAGTCGCCGGCGGATGAAGCATTGCTTTCCATTTAATAGGTACCATGCGAGAGGCATTAGAATAAAATTCCTTCGCACACCACCATACCAGCGCCGAACATGGTGGAAACCAGCCGAAAGGAGAAACAAGAGAAGAAAAAAAAAACACTCACTTACACAAATTTCGGCTAACGCAAAACCTTCGGTGACGCTTCTGCCGGTACCGGACCATTCTCCATCTCCGAAATTTTGTACTCTTCTTAGCTGCTGGGGAAAGGTGCAAGAACCAGGTTAGAAAGTGGGCTTGCCGTTGCATTGCAGGCTCTGACGTCCCGCAATACTTTTCCACACAGGTTAACGAATTGGTTCAATGCATTTTTTCCATATCATTAGAAATTGTATGTCCGATTGCAAGTAGGTCATCAATTAATAAGGATTCCATACCAATTTGGAATGCGAGTTTCCCAGTTTTCCCAAGTTAAATATTTGTGATTTAATGGAATTGGCAAACAGCACTGGGGTCAGTGTTTTACCCCAACGCGATTCAGATAATAGTGAAAGCTCAGCTATCATAGTTGGCTTTGTCTTGTGAATATGCATGTCAGGTGATTTTGCTCTCAGTTGACAGTCCTTGTATAAAAATGATAGTGACAACAAGGTTCCATCTCGCTGTAGGTGCATCAATTCATTTTGTTCGTCTCACCCGCCCTGCTTCATCTTCCTATCTCCTCTCTATCAAACCCCCTCACAAGTTTGGTGAATCAAGATTCTAACCTCAAAAATCAAGCACACCACGCAGCGCGCGTTCCCAACGCAGCAGCCCGTTTTGCCCAATAAATCAAGTCACGCTACGCACGGCGCGGCGATGAATCAGAATGAACGCAAAAAATCGCGCAGAAGTTCGTCGCGATGCCTGCGGTGGCATCCGAACATCGCGCGAAGCTTTGGCGCGCGTACGCTTCACGATTCGCGACCGTCGCGCGATTGATCGTCATCATCAGCATCATCAGCACCGCGATCGCGAGGCGGAACAACCAACGATGCAACATTTCGGTCGGTCACTCAGCGCACATCGCAAATTATTCGCTGGTGCGCGCGCGCGGGTGATTGGACAAGCTGAGCGATTGGAGCGATCGCGGCAGCAGCAGCAGCAGCGGGCCGTCCGCCGAATACATAGGAAAGTAGCGACCGCTTTAGCTAGAACCTAGATTTCGCGCAATGTCGAAAAACAAGAAGCAGCAAAATGCAAATGGCGGAATTGGCACTATGCGGTGTTCAGCGTGGTCGTTGTCGCGACGAGTAGAATGGGCCTCTTCGGCTCTAGCCAGGCGGATGATGGCGTGTGAGGGAGGATGGTCCAGCATGCGCCTTTTATTATTATTATGCTCCAAACCAACAGATTAATGAAGTCGCAAATATTGGATCACAGTTATGCTTTTTCTATACTGTGAATGGCAATGTCAAATTATTTCAAAATTTTATTTCTACAAAACTAGCTACAAAAATCGAATTGGTGTTCAACTCCAATGAAATGAATGAAAGTCTCAAACAAGTGAATTAGCAAAAAAAAATTAATAACAATAAATAATCTTTTCTTAACAAATCGAAGCTTATCTAGCTAATACTAGAATGAAATTGAACTATTTCTAGCTTAACTTTACAAAAGGACCTAAGTAACATTTTTTTCATGAATTAATTTGAATAGCGCAATCAACAGAACAACCAGTATTCAAATTAATTCATGAAAAAAAATGTTACTTAGATCCTTTTGAAAAGTTAAGCGAGATTTGTTCACAAAAAGTAATCTAAATAATTCGACGAATAATTTAATGTGTTGCGCCATTTTTCCTCGCGGGTGCGCCCGAGGCCATTCTCCCCCCGAGTAGGAGATGATGTGTGCAAAGATGACGATGCCAAGAAGATGGTCGTGTCGTGAGGTTCGCGCGGAGGTGGGGCTTCCCAAGTAGGAACTAGATCGTGACAATGCGATGCATGGTTGCGATGGTTGACTGGGGGAAAACGTGGTGATCGCGGTGCGGAGGGACAGATTGTTCTGCGAATTTGTCACAAGATGGGGGCCACCGATATGAGGGGGTGCAGATGTTGCTTTGGAGAAATAATTCTGTGAAGCTGGTCTTATTGATAGACCAAAATTTTGATTTGTTTTTTTTTTCAATTTGGTAAACTGGCACAATATTTTTCTTGTTTAAAAGGAAGTCCCAATTTCAACGCATGGTTTAATAACAATGTATCATCGAATTAGAATTAGTTATGAAAAAACTATATCCATGATAATTTTTTTTTAGATTTTTTTCGATGATTCCTTTTGCTTTTGCTAATGCTTTTTTTCAACGACGATTGTCCCCACACTCTAACTTTCATCTACTCAGTGACTGAGTAAAATTGTATTGCCGTCTCTTTTCTTCCCACGGAAATTTTACTCAATTTCCGTCAAAAGCAGGATTACTCATAGTTTTGAGTTGTCCTGCTTTTGACGGAAATTGAGTAAAATTTCTGTGGGATAGAAAGAGAGGGCAATACAATTTTACTCAGTCACTGAGTAGGTGAAAGTTAGCGTGCATCAATTCAGATTAGTGTAGGGTTGTACGTCAAATTCATATGCGTTCAACTTTGAAGATAAAAGGTTTATTAAACTTCAATCTCATAGGCGGTACACAAATCGTGCAACTTCGAAGTGATTTACTTTCAAAGCGTGATTTTATCGATTCTTGAACTGTAGAGCATAAATGACACCATTCATCCACTATCGTTGACTGAAATCATGCCATGAAGATTTTCTTGATTTGTAAAGAGTCATAAACTCATTTAACGCGTCTCAAAGCAAATACTGTCGTTAAGGCCACTCCTCACGGAATCACAACTGTCATTTTTGTTGATTGAGCTATGCTGCGTCGCAGCATGCGTGAAATAATAATAATGACAGTTGTGCGTTGCTTCCGTATCGACTGGTGTGCCCCCGAAAACGCGAGCACTTTGAAACTTGGATTCCGTGAGGAGTGACCTTAATCACAGTAAATCGCATTTTTATAAAAATAAATACAAAATCGAGCAATTCGTTTCAATCAAAGCAAGCGATGACTTACAATGTCGTAAAATTAGGAGATTTTACTAATTTTATTCATTAATGTTTTAGTGCTTGTCACAGAAAGCACTGACTCGCCAATCAGTTGCCAGGAAGTCTAAACCACACAGAAAAAAAATTCTTGTTATTTAAACCTCCTGGCCAGTACTGGTAGTTTTCGCGATCGTCATTCAAAAGCGAAAACAGAGACATTTAAATTCTCAAGAGACCAAATGAAAATGTAGCGGGATCTAGGTCACCTGTCACATTACAAGCTCCCATGGCGGAAATGTTGCTTTGTTTTGAAAATTAAATTTCTAAATAGTTTCTATAGATCTGTGCAAGTAAAGATGATCATTCAACAAAATGATTATATTGTTCCTTAGTTAGAAGTACTAATAGTAGCATTATTGAAGCAGAGACAGGTTGTTGCTTGTTGTTTGATGCGCTTTCATGAAATAAAAATCAGTGAAAATTTGGCGAAATTCCTTTCATTGTTTGTATTTTCTATGAGAGTGGGATAGAGAGATCATTGTAAATATCGTGTGACTTATCCAAATGAAAATAAAAATCTCAGAACTGCTCCTGAAAACTGATTGAATGAACGGAAATACGGACGAAGTAAGGTGCATGCCATACTCAAGGAGAGAAGTCAAGGAAATTTTTCTCCAATGAATCGCCCACTTTGAGCGTGCTTACAGCGTCACACTAGGAGTTAACTTTCTGAAATCAGTATGGCGAAAGGCATCTAAGGTTCGATTTCTCAAAATTAAGCACCTTCATTGAAAAAATATTTGGTTTATTTTTTTTTACGTGGGATAAGATGACAAGCAGAGTCTGCATTCGGTTTTATACACCTCAGAATGATAGAACTTGCCTTTTATGGGGAAACATCATAAACATAGATTAAGTTTTTACTAACAATTCACATTTATTTGCGTTCATTTGAATGCATTAAAGCAGCTTTTGAAATAAAAAGTTTTTTTTTAATTTTGATTTTTTTTCCATGCCCTTAGAAAAACGGAGAATAAAACAATGTTTTTTAAGGTGAAGGTGGGTTGAGTACCAAAACACAGATTTGAAAGTATTGGTACAATAAAAACTTTCATATACTTATTGGTGTCGTATTTATAAAAACAAAGAATGTTAGTAGGGTGGATCAAAAAACGACCCAGCTCCTCCACGCTCACTCGATTCCGTCCCATGCTCCGAGTGTCCTTCAAAAGCCAATTTGAACAAAAAGTGAATGAGCACAAGCCGGTTCAAGTTTGTATGAAAACTAGTATAGGAAACTAAGTCATTACACTGGCTACAGCGCCTCCCCTTCAAACACTGGCGAAAAGAGAACCTACATTGCTGAAAGCAACATTCCAGAGACTTCACTGAACGAAAACCAAACCTTAGGAAAAATCCATTGATTACGTAACACAAAAAATAGCATTTTATACCCCGCTTACACCCATGGCACACTTTTTGTATGAAGTATCTGCTCCTGATGCGATAGATATCACAGACAAATTCTGGCTATTTTGTCGAATTACACATTTTACTGATGCCTTCTGAGAAGCCTAATTATCATGCTAAAGATTCGCGATTAATCTCGATTAAAATCTCGATTAAAATCGACTACCAACTATTGGAACGACCCTTTAATATGCATTGTCTATGGAGTTAAAGCTCTTGAATATTTCATCCAGTCATATGGTCTTCCCCCTCGCCAGCTTCCAATGACAGAGTGCCACAATCAGAATAATGTAAAATGCGACCTAGCCAGGGGCACAGTAAGCCCCTTTTCAAACCAGCCCAAACCATCGAACGACACCCAAAATATGAAACATAATCGACTGAGCGTGGTGGAGCAAGATCATTTTTGAATCACCCTAATTATTAGTTTGCCGCTATCGATGCGGGAGGTGTGGGGTTGTTCCGTGGAAGGTCCGGTGCCATATTCACTGCTATCGTACTCTTCCAACTATGTCCTTAAGGCTCAAGAAAAATTGGGCGATGAAAACAGCTTTCTGAATGATTTACCACCGGAGGTGTGTCGTCTATCTCTTTATATCCTTCGAAAATTTGTGATTGTGGTAGTGCAACACCGAGAACTACCACGAACACTAATTCAAAAAGTACGGATTTATGTAGTGGTTTGTTGTCAGTTGTTTTGTTGCATTTTTTTTTTTTCAGTATTTGCAAAATATTGCAAAGTATGTAAGTACAGAATTATAAAAATGTTGAGAACAGACTGGAAGATCAATAAAATTGCTTTAAGTTCTTTACTTATGATGCCTTCCAGCTCATTCCCGTACGACCATTTCTTGCACTCAATTGACCTTTCCCGTCAAAAATTATACCTCATTTTATTGCCTTAGCCAATTCTTTGACCCGTTCAAGGTCAACTTTCTCAAAGAAGACATATTTTTTGAAGCCTCTAACTATTTAGAAAACCGAAAACAAATCTGAAAAAGTGCTGCATGTGTGAACCGGCCTGAAGGATTAGCCTGATCAAAATCGGACGAATGTTAGGCCTAACTTAGAAAACAGCTACCTCTCTCTGAGCTTTGAATGCCTGCCCATCGGATATTCAACAGTTTCGACTTTTCCCCATTGCTATTTATGTAGACGAAGAATCAGAAGGGATGAATTTTGGTTGTCACGCCCTTTTCAAATGTTCGTCTAGAGTTTATGGTTCATTGGAATCGGAAAAGCCTCCGGTTAGAAAGCGGTTATGATGGTAATTTTTCGGACTACATAGAGCTTTTCTGAATAAAACGAGCGAATTTATAATAAACTAGCTGTCCCGGCGAACTTTGTCTCGCCAAAAATTGATCAATTTTGTTATACAATTTTTTGCGTACACAATTTATCTAGAAAATAAATCGGTTCTTCAGAAGGATATTTAAGTAAGTAAACTAATTATTACGTAAACAAACAATAATTAGCACTAATCGATCTTTCCATTATCGAATGATAATGCCAACTTCGTGTTATACACACCCGGCCATAAGTTCACCTGGAAAAAAATATCACAAATAGCTCAAAAATAAAATAAATAGTTCAACCGAAATATTGTATATTTTTGAAAATTTGGCGCAACGTGGTGGTTTTTTTTGTTGGGGCCTAGAACCACTGCCATTGAGTTGAACTTTTGTGGTATACCCCTGATTACTCTTAACTATGTATTCGCATCTTGTAGATTGATCACCATTTGTCAAGTAAACAACCTAAGACGCGTCTTTTCCCAGTCCGGTATAAATGAGTTAATAAAACCCACTACCTTTCCAGGATTTGCAGTTCAAATATCTCCTGGTTGCATAAAGCCACTATTTATAAATATAGATCTACGTGGTGGATAGCACGTGCTGCAGATAAATTTTGCACTTCTATGAGAGCCTTGGAAAATGATAACGAAGGTTGTCATTTTGTTGCAAAGCACAATATGAATATTAACTATTGATGTATTTTCTTGTGTATTTTTGAACTGTCAGCCGAACGAAACATCAACGCCAGCCAACGACATAAAATTCTGTTTTAAAAAAGTAGAAACTCTGTGGCAGTGAAACAGCACATGCCGTTTACTATTGTCTATCCGGAATAAATTTATACCGCTTTTTATAACGAAGTTGGATTTTTCTCCAGATACAGGCAACTTTCCCAACTTCGGAAGTAGTGCGCTGGATTCGCCTAAAGATGCGCTAAACAACGCATCAATTAGTTTGACAAATAAAACTTCGGAAGAATGTTCGGTTCGGAAGTCCCGACTTCCGAATTCTAACTTGGTGCTATGCCGACAATATATGCAACAAATATTCAATTACTTCGAAACCATCGAAGTAGGCCCAATGTGAACCACAACTGACAGTCACATTATTAGCAATAAAAGCATTCGGGTAGAGATGTCGTAAAATCCCGATTAATCGATTAGTTACTAATCGATTACTCTTGATTCTTGTCGATTATTGAATCGATTAATCATCGTATAGTAATCGATTCAAAATTAATCGATTATCACAACGATGAATCGATTAATCGAAATAATCAATTAATTTTCGACATCCTTATGATGTCGTAAAATTCTGATTAATCGATTAGTAACTAATCGATTACTCACGATTCCTCTCAATTATTGAATCGATTAATCGTTGGGTAATAATCGATTCAAAATTAATCGATTATCACAACGATGAATCGATTAATCGAAGTAATCGATTAATTTGCGACATCTCTACAATGTGTCGATAGCCACATGTAGTGAACCATCAAATGGCATAAGGTGTCCGAAGTGATGAATATCCTGGATTTGCACGCATTTAGTCAGTTCTCGGGTACTTATTCAAAAGGACGTATGTGATTTTGTAAACAAAGATTCAAACGTCGATTTGTCCAATCTGATAGCACTCCCGCGCAAGCTATCACCACAGACAGATAGGGGAAGCCTTCAACTATCTGTCGGTGGTGTCATTTTGCGTGGGAGTGCCATCAGATTGGACAAATCGACGTTTGAATCTTTGTTTACAAAATCACATACGTCCTTTTGAATAAGTACCCGAGAGTTATTGGACCGTCTTGTGTGAATAGTTCATAATCGTTACCATTTTCTATGATCCTGAAGAAGAAGAAGATTTTTTTTTTGCGATCTGCAAAGCTATAGAAGACCCTGCACCATAAACAATCGATCCCTTATTAATGGGATGCAACGAAGATGAAGCGAAACCAGCGCCAGCACCGGAATTTAGGCAGATATTTCATCAGTTTTCCGTGTAGGATTGATAGAAAATCAATTAATTATGGTGCTTTAAAAAGAACGGCCCCTTTAGGTGAGCCCGTTAATTATTCAGTGGGATAAGCCCGGCATCCGATCTTCATGACCGGCACCTTACTTCCTAGAAGGGGCGAGCCTAAGCGCATCTTTTTAAAGACAACATTTTGACGTAAACTACGTCTAAGGGGAAGACTCGGATACAGGGTGTAAAGGTTCCCCAAACACACGCGATGCGACAGTCGCGATGCGATTCTATCGCTCGGCGACAGCGATTCTGTCGCCGTTGGTATGGAAGAGTAAATAAAACACTGGTTTCAGCGACCCAACGATAGAATCGTAGCGACTAGTTGTCGCCGTCGCGGCGATGTAATCGCTTAGGTCTGGGGGAGCCTTAAAATGAAAATTTCAAAATTGGGGACCGTCACGAAATCATGTAAGATTAACATTAATAGGTCCATTATCTTACAATGGATTTTAAAGATTTATATATCAATCGATTCGCAAACTCTCCACCAATTTGCCGGTGTTATTGAAAATTTTGAGAATCAACGCTAAACTATTGAAAATTTTAGTTTTTCTTATTCATCATGCATCTTCTATGCAGCGCGTACCAATGCTGTCTACTTTTAAGGTATTATCAATTGTTGAACTGGGGTGGCCCAGCTGCTAGACAGTGGAGTCCCTGGTCACAGTGGTCACAGAGTAGGAGATGCTGCTAAAGCTGAGTAGTAGTGTCGGTAGGATAGTCTCTTTTCTTCTATATAGAGCGGAAAAGTTAGTTCAGTGTACTATATTTGGTTTTACGTACACGGAACCGCGAAACAACTCACTTGATGGTTCCTTTCACTCAAATCCGACCTTGCGTGGAAGAAGCCAAAAATAAGTAAAATGCGAAAAAATTCGGTGAGTACTTCGCCTTTACTCCCGTGTTGAATTTTCACCCACTATGAAGTTTCACCAACTCAAATTTATGTTATTTTCACTCACTCGAGACTATGGTGAAAACAACTCAAATTTGGCTTCTTCCACGGAACAGCACACGTTGGGTCGATGCAGCTCTCTTTGTTTATAATAACATTCATGAGAGGGAGTGAGAAAACTACCTAATATTGAGTTAAAAATTTGAACTTCGTACTCAAAGTTGAGTTCTTTAAACTTTTTTTTAGGTTCTTTAATTTTTCTGTGTAGTTTACGTCGAGCGGTCGTGTCTTGTATACAAACCCATTTTTTTTCCAAATATTTTTGTTTCAATTCATTTTGGAATTCAAGCTCCATCTGTTTATAGTGCGAATGTCACAAGAAAGAGTTTTCTTAACCGACTTCCCCTTTTTTTTTAAATAAAAAGCATTTGGGTTTTGACACCTCTGAACGATAGCATGCAATGAAAACTTGCATTCTATGGAGAAAATTCATAAACAAATCCCTTGTTGGTCAGCTTTTCTTCAAAAAAAGGGAAAGATGACGAAGAGGTCTGTTTGTTGTGATTTTGCACCTTTTGCCGAATAGAGCTTGAATTGTAAAACATTTGTGCGAAAACAGACATAACACTTCAAATACATCTAACGCATAAGACCTAATTGGCGCCCTTCCTGCTGCAAAGGCATTTCAACATTTAATGTTCGAAAACTAAAACCAGAATGAACATTAGAACACGTATTCAGCAAATATCTTCAGTGCAATCAAAGTTAACTGCATATTTTTCGAGTATTAGACCACCCAGCGTGGACATTAAATATCTTCAATTTCCGAAGAGGTTATACTGTTTTATAAATATCCTACAACTTATTTTTTTAACACATCGATTCAGTACAGTTCCATCAAACAATAATAATCCGAAACCAAGTGCAAACATATTAAGAGAACTTTCGTCTTTGGGAGTCCAACACTTCCAATCATTGACTCATTTGCTTATGGCATAAACAAACGCTAAAGAAAAATCGAAAGAGGAAAGTACGCAAGGGAGCGCAACACTTAACCTTTAAAGGCGCAAGGCGATTTTTTTAGAATCCGTCGAAAATATTTTTAATGCAAATAACCATTGAAATCATTAACATTAAACGTATTTTCGATTTGTTCTTTTAAAACAACTTTACCCATTTAAGGGTTAATTTAATTTGAAAAATCAGCAGCAGTTAACTGATCTTCTTCTTTTTACTCTTCATTGGCATTACATCCCCCACTGGGACATTTCCGCCTCGCAGCAGTGTTCATTAAGCACATTCATTCCACAGTTATTCACTCTGAGGTTTCCAAGCCAAGTTACCATTTCTACATTCGTATATCACGAGGCTAACACAATGATACTTTTATGCCCAGGGAAGTCGAGACAATTTCCAAACCGAAAATTGCCTAGACCGGCGCCGGGAATCGAAGCCAGCCACCCTCAGCATTGTCTTGGTTTGTAGACGCGCATCTTACCGCACATCTAAGGTAACTTGGCTTAGAAACCTCGCAGTTAATAACTGTGGAAGTGCAGAATGAACACTAAGCTGCGAGGCGGCTCTGTCCCAGTGTGGGGATGTAATGCCAGTAAGAAGAAGAAGATGTTTTTTTTTCCTTCTGTCTTCTATATGTTTAGTATTTTATATAAAGTGGCCATTCAGATCGTCCGCTGTGGGATCATGGATCAGTACGAGTCGAATTTTTCTGAGGTATCGTTCCTCTTCTCTCGATTCTGAATATAGTTTTTCGTAATTTGAATATAGTTTTTAAGTCTCAGTTGTTGAATCATGATTTGTGTTCTGCATTGCACAACCAAAGTCCTGGAAATATTGAAATTATTTTCATGTTCAGAAATATACGAAATACAAATTTATTCTCAAGAGCTTGTACTAGTTTTTTAAACAAATTTTGATGTTAGCAAATATGACAGATATTTAAATAGAATCCAATTCATGGCTACCAAGATATCCTACTTTGAAAGAAGTTCACGGCATATGTCAAATTCGATTTATCCCTTGTTAATTTATAGCTAGCCTAAAATCCCGCATAGGATTCGTATGAATAACTTTTTAGTGTCATAATAAGTGAAGTATCATGAGAAAACAAAAACACTTCGATTTTGACAACATAAACGATCCGAACGTATTGCCAAAATCGAATGGGGACTAGATATTAAAAAATGACAAACCAATGTTAGACCGAAATTAAGCAGCAGTTTGGATGAGTTTCCACTTCCATTCGCAAATTATGCAACGCTCCAAGAAGTGAAAGAAGTGCGGGTTTGCCCAAATCTTACGGCCTGCTGTTTTAATTTAGTATTCACTTAGCATTTCCACAGTTATTAATTGAAAACCTTGTCTATGCCTGCCATAGCATGACTATATGCACTGGATAACCTTCCACAGCTGGCCGAGAATCGAAGTCACCATCTCCCGATCATCTTTTCTCGCAAGGCTAATTTTCAATTTTCGCAGATCCAAATAGTTGGATAAATTTATGGTTTAATCTTACTTGTTACTTTTATAGAAAAGGTAAACATTTCGAGAAAGTAAGTATGCTGAAATTTCGTACGTGAATGTTGAGAGAATTTCTGCCCATCAAATAACGTTTTTCAAAAGAATGGCTCGTACATTGAGCATGAGCATGGTTGCTACCACCAGGTCAGCGTTAATTACACAAAGAACCAACGGATGATATTTGGGGCTAACATCTTCCTAAATGTGTAAAAACTGGTGATCCAAAATTTGGCAATACCAACGCCGGCCACGCCTGAACCCAGGTTCCTTAAAGGATTAATATGAAAATGCTGACATGATACTCGCTTTGATTGAAGCCGACGAACACTTGCACGAGAAATCGCAGGGATGTTGGATATATGGGGTGGCGCGATTGCGCAATTGTTCTGCGTGGCAATAACAAACACTCGAATCTGGAACACGGACTATTTACCTTCCGAAACTGGGGAAACTTGCTTCTTGGAATTTGACAAATTCCTTTCCTACTCAAAACGCATAGACTTAGCGATGCGGGGTGGAATTTTCGCTCGAAACGCAGCAACTCGTACCTCTTAGCATGGAAAATTTACATTGCGGTAAATTTAGCATGAAAAATTGACTATGGCTATATTTGGAATTGCCCAGCGTTTGGCAGGAAACAAGACGACGTTTTCCGAAAAATCAAACGCGATGCTCTCCCTGCAGAATCGGAAACGACAAACTCGCGAATAAGGCATCGATGATTGAAATTTGAGTATCATTCCACCAGAAGTGACGCCAGAAAGTAGTTTCTCCTGGAATAACATTTTGGGTGAAAATAACAAAAAATTGGAGTATTATTACACCATTTCAAAACAAACATTAGATGATTTTGCTTGGAAAAATACCCGTAATGATTGAATACCTGTTAATCAACCCAGTAATGTAGCAAGTTGAGCTAAAGGGTCTCAGATTTCCATGACAGAACTGGAAAAATATACCTGAATTCGTGAAAATTTAAAAATATATATTAATGTATATTTTTGACAAAGTTTTTTAGATCACAATCGCAATTCAGCAATGTACCTTAGACAGTTCAATTTCTTTTCACTTGATGAGCTTTTCGCTCCCTCGGGCCCTATAAGATTCTCCAATCGACCTATGGCTATGTTCTCAATTACGGCATAACGTAAACAAACTAATAATATCGGATCGCCAAGGGATCTTTTGCAAAATTAGCAAATATACTTCTCAGCGTCTCTCTTTCGAGGCACTTACTTATCAACTACACACTATGCATAGGTGCACGATAAGCTTCTGCTATGTGCACACAAAAAAAAACCTTGTAACGCACTCATCTAGTCGAGGGAAAAGAACAGTCGTGGGCGGACGACCGGAATCACGATGAAAAGTTCCCATTTGGTCGATAAGCAAAATTAGCATATTCACATCGCTTCGAGTATTCGATTCTCCCATCAGCTAGCGTGCGCTCCCCAAAAGTTCCAACCTTTGCCAAAAATGTAAGGCAATGCAAAAGACAAAGCGGCGGCGACTGGGCTCCGAGGTGAAACCCCTCAGGGTTTCATCCCTTGCCATTATTAAAAATTTATGCCGAAATAAGATTGGAAGGGAGAGAAACTATCGTGCCACTTTCGGAAGGGAAGAGCAACGCAGACATTCGCGCAGGGCACCACCATTAGAGGAACGCACTTCACCCAGTGGAGTTTTTTTTTTATCGTTTGCTCCCTTGATGAACTGAACTGTCTTTCTGGGTAAGCGTGAAACATGTTTCCAGGGCAGAAAGTTTTTCCCGGCAACACAAGCTTCCAGTTTGATTGCACACATCGGACTTACATTTCCTTGAGTCTAACCAACTATTCTGCCCGACCCAACTATAACGGAATCATCAAATGAAGACTATTCAGGATTCTAAATTCATATCAAACTCTGAGAAGGGATACGGACTATGTGATGGAATGGAGATAATTTGAAGGGCCGTTCCGATTGAGGTTAGAAATCATGTACGTGATTCTTTACTCGATGAGATCCTGGAAGCTGCGGTTCATTTTGATTTCAAATATCGTATTGGATGTCTTGTCAAATCATACATCACGTGAAAGTAGTCTTCTGTTTTTTTAACAACGGTTTTTTTTCAAATTTAGGGAAATTTACCCTCTGAATTGAAGTTCTGAAGATGCATTCTCCGCTTTAAGGTTTTTGATCCTACTTTTAAAAAGCCTACCAAGACCATTGACCCCTACCAAAAAAAAACAATCAATCTTCTGTTTACATTCCTAATTGAGAAAAAAGTGCTGAATTCCGCATGTTCCAACAGCGGTAGGACACTTCCTTCAACACCAACCCCATATGCTTGCGGTCATCTTCAACTGCGCATTATGCAATTACTCGCCGGTCGGTGTGCCCTCATTTCGTCCCGGGTGCGGTTTTCACGAGAACATCTCCGTTGGACCTCAGAAAATGTCCGTAACCGTGGGCCGCCAGCTTGTTTGTCAGTTCCAGCAAAGGCTTATCAGAAACTGGGATGTCAAACCGCAAGGTAAACAGCTGAACGATTTCGTTTGCAAAAACAGAAGCATTCGCTTATGGATCAATTTGCATCTGTCAGTATGTCATGACTTCGTACTGCCAGAGCAAGAAACCCGGAAAAATGACGCATGTAATGGGTTGTCACACCTTCTGGCGCATGCGTTGGTGTTTTTGGAGTGCGTTGAGAACAGGTAGAATATGTGCTTTTGTCGGTTTGAATTCCTAAAAGTTTGATTGGGCCAACGAAATACACAGACAGACATCATCTCAATTTGTCGAATGGTATATAACACTATGGGTCTCCGGACCTTCTATCACAAAATCGTCTTGGAAGTGAATATATAGCCTTTTCGTTACACGTTGGTGTATGAGAAAGGCAACAAGTAAAGTGTCTAAATAATAGACGGAAAAAAATGGAACATTAAGATTTTCCACAATTGAATAAAACATCTAACGTTTTTGCGAGTCAAAACGCCCTAGCGCCCTGACTATGTACCACGCGCCTCCGTATGCTTTCCCGTAGTATCCATGACAGAAGGGCCAAATCAACATGTGATACGTTATTGCTTTGGGATAGTTTTTTTTTTAGATTCGCTTGGACCTTAAACCAGACTGTATGGGTAAACACTACTCACGAGTAAAAAGAAAAGCCATGAAATTGACCTTTAGCAGCGCGCCGATTTCTCTGAAATTTAAGATCATATTTACGGCAGCTTGAAAAAGAGTAAACTAAAATACATACGGGTATCTTCCTATCAACAGGATGCCCCAACACCTATTAAAACCCATTTTTTATGACATTTCAAAAAAGCTTTATTACGTATTCTTTGTAACATTTTCATATGATAATTCGCAGGCAATTAATTTTGAGCAGTTTAGACTATCACACACAAAGGTTGTGTAGTAGAGGCCCGGATAGGAGAAACGCCGATATGAATGTGCCGCCAATCGCGTAAGATCGCGTAAGAGACCTGTCAAGCAACCAATTTGTAGGCTCAGAATCTGAGAACGGTTGCATTCGATATAACTCCAAACGCGAAAAAGTAATTTGAACGCATTTTGCATACCTATATTTGCAATAAATCTATAATAGATTACACAGCTCAACAAGATTTTGTCCCTAACACCAAATAATGTGTCCCTAGTAGATTTTGGCTCGCTGAATCCGAATCTGACTTCAGATTTGCTCTAGCACGTCGAGATTTTGAGATATACCTCAATAAATGTCGTAAAATCAATGATTTTGAGCATTTTGAATCAGCCATCGTTAACCCTATAAAAAGAATTACTAGTCAATCAAGGTCCAAAATGGATCACAAACATCTAATCTTTCGAAATGTGGTGCATTTTGAGCAAGTTAAACATAATTAGTGTGATTTATCTACAATTTTAGTAAGTGATAGTTATTTAAAAATATGTTTTATGCAAGCCACCTTCGAAGGCTTGTATACAAGCCTGGTTATTTTATGTAAACGGTTTTGAGAGGAAAGTATCAAGAATTCAATAAAATAGTTCGTCCACGCAAAAAAATAATATGTTTTCATTGAAGTAAGTTCTATTGAATGTAAATATGATGTTGTATTTCCTCTGGTGCGATAAATTTTCAATAATTGCTCAAGTGATATGGTGTATTTACTGTCAATTGAAGCTCCTTTATTATGTTCGAATAAAGCAAGTACGAGAACTGTACGCAGTTCTATATATTTTGATTATTCCTGCTATTTATGATCATTCCAATATTCTTATGAATTTATGATAGAAATTTGGGCGGAAAACTATCAATTGGCAAAATCAATCAACGAATCGATAATTTGCTTTCGATCGTTCTTGTGTATGATTGCATACAAGCTGAAGCGACGTTTACGGCTACGCAAAAAAAACCGGAAACATCAACAACCTACTCGTGCGTGGGAGATGCTGAAAATGCTGCGTGGATGTTGCAATAATCCCAATGCAATTTCTTTTATCTCTGGCCAGCTTATAACATTGAAACGGAAAAAAGTTCACTAGTTTTATCAAGCTTTGTTATGTGCTAAGACGCAAAGTTATGCGCCAAAAAAAACTTGGGCTCCGCTCCACTTGTGTGCAGTTCAACATGTTACAGTTACTCGAGCATATGGTTGGATGATCCGCCAATTCTGCACTCTGATATTTCTCTAATTTAACAAAACAACGGCATGAATGAGAAAATTTACGATGAAGTTACAAAATGTTTAAGTTTCAACTTATTTTCCGAGTGCTGGAATGTATTTTATTAGTCAATGTGGTTTGAATGCTCTGGTAGGGAGTCTAGTAGAGGATTTGAATTTGTTCAAATTGCAATCCGATCTGATTTCTTGTTGATTAAAAGTAAGGAAGTTTCTGGATCATCATGTTCGCACTATATTCTAGCACAATACAATTGCAACATGATAACAGATTTCGTGTGGTTATAGGAAGTTGATCGATCGAAAAAAAAAAACAACCAGAAATCGAGCAGAATAACATTTTAGGAGGAAGAGAAATGTTGAGCATAGAATGAAAAAAAATGGATATTTTATTAAAAGTCGAATGAAACATATATTTACAAACTGGTTAGTATCTCTCTACTTCATTCAATATTTTCATATCCCAGTTCCTCTGGCCGCATGTTGTTGAATTTTTGGTGGCTTCGAACTGGTGGGGTGATGGCGTTTGCATGCAAGTTTTTGAAACGGACTTGCATGGAATGTTTTTAAATGAAATTCACTGAACTTAAATTCAAGGAAAACCAAATAGAAAACAATTGTAACGTGCAAATCTGATGAAAATTAATTAGATCAGATGTGCTCATACCGTTTCGGGTATTGATTGACCTAAAATTATGTTTATATGCTACATGAAAGTCCTTCGAAAAATGCCAATTTCTTCAAATTAGCGGTATTAATCTAGCTATATCTCAAAATTTGGACGTGTTAGAGCATATCTGAGGACAGATTCGGATTCAGTGAGCCAAAATCTACTGAAGACACATCAATTGGTTCTAAGCTGGGAGGGAGCTCCTGATACTACACATCAAATTTAATATATACTGTTGTCATGCGGCAAGTAAATTTTCAACAAGAAAAAACAATCAACGTAGGCGCCACCTGAAAAGAATAAATTTTGTTTTGTGTGTTATTGTTGTTATATTGCCTGCAAAAAATTTCTTGCTGAGAGTTTCGTTTTCGGCTCACACTGACAGCTTGATTTCGGCTCGGCTTGACACACACATTTTTCGAATCTGTTTCTCCCTCCCAGGTTTTAAGGACCCGCAAAAGGTTAAATTTTGTTCCCCTGTGTTATGAAATGAAATTGCATCGTTTATTCAATTTAATTGTTTTACATTGTGGTCACATGAAATAGCAGTATGAGCATGTTTACCTTGATAAACAAATCTCTCTTATTATGTGTTGATCTGTAATGAAGAAGATTGAAAGAGTTACATTTTCTATCCGCGTTTCTCTCTCCAGGCCTCTAGTTGTGTGAATGGCATTAAAAGTAATAAGTTATTTAGGGAAAAAAATAAGCTCTTTTAGTGGAATGACTTTACCTGCCATAAGATGAGTTTAGTATTACTTATTAAGGCCGTCTTTAGTGTTTCGTACGTGACTCGACTTGTCACTAGATAAATAGATAAGTATGATATCAATTAAAATAGAGAGGAGAAGGTCGGCTGGAAGCTTTGTTCTAAGTTTGTTTGGCTTTTTCAGTCTAGTGTAGGTATTCAAAACGATAAGTTTCGTTTTGCCCGACGGTTCTGCCCATTTGAAGGGTGACAGTTTCACCCTTGAAAATGACCAAAAATAAAGGGCCTAATCGTTTGGCAAAACAAAACTCGTCTTTTTGAACACACAAGACTGAGAAAGCCAAAAAATCCATAATAAAATTATAGTTATATCCCATAAGTTACTTCCATGAATGACAATACATAATTAGCTCAGAATATTTGTCATATGGCTCTTCAGAACATTTCCAATATTTCTATAATGGATAATTTGTGGGTCCTGAAATCAAAGTAAGCTCTGCGCACCAGAGTTAAGCTATGGTTCTATTCAAGGGTGTTACGGAGATCCTGAAATCCATTCCGCGCGACCCAGAGCTGAATTCTAAGCAAATATATGTGAAATACCAATTTTGGTTACCACAATTTACTGAACTTTCTCTCTTTAAGTTTGTTTTTGCCTTTCTCGTACAACAAAGGATCACTCCAAAAATGAACTTTTGATAGAAGTCCCGGAGACCCATAGTGTTAAATACCGATCGACTCAGCTCGACGAACCGAGGTGATGTCTGTATGTGTGTATGTGTACAAAATTTGTAGACACACTTTTTGAACTTAGCATTACCCGATTTACTCGCAACAAATTGCATTCAGCGGAGAATGCAGTCTTATTGTTTGCCCGATTGGACATTACATTTCGAATTCTTTATTTATCTTTATATATAATTACATTCGAATTTCTTGAAAAATCCTTGTTTTTTCCCTTGGAAAAAAAGTTCCAAAATCGAAAAAAAATTGTCTTCCAGAATGGTGACAATGTAAAGTAATCAATGCAAAATGATAGAAAAATGCGATCTATTCCCCTAAAGTACTTTTTTGCAATTCCTGATCATAATATCTGGTTTACAGTTCGTCTTTGAGTGATAAAACGGCCTACTTTTCCATACCAATGAAATGAATAATGAACATTATGCAACTCAAATGGGTTGCATAATATTCATTATAACACTCATTTGGGTGCTATAATGAAAAACCAACACCAGAACAGTCGTTACGTGACTACATTTTGCTAACTTAGCTTGGGTAAGTGCTCAAATAGTGTATTCTATGCGCCCTGTAATAAATTAAATAGTTTGGCGGTCTTGACATCCAAAATTTTCAAAGGCAAGTACATCTATCGCTCCACGGCTCTTTGAACTTTGCACGGTGGTACGGTAACATGGAATCTGATTCTTCTCCGCAGCAACATAATTTATTGGCAAGAATGATCATGTGGAGAAAATTAGACTACAATTTTGGAACAGATTTATCAAATTAAAGTCCATTTTTCGTCATTGCAGAAAATAGCGTGTGCAACTCGTTGCAAAACTCGATTTTTTCAGCACTCGTAGTATTTATCCACCTCGGCAAGCCTCGTTGGATAAACATACAACTCGTGCTGAAAAAATCATCTTTTTGCAACTTGTTGCACAAACTACTATTTTGACCTTTCTTTTGTGATTTTCTCAACACATTTTTTTACGATGCACTAGAAAAGCATCATCGCCGCTAGGTGGATTAATCTGTATTTTTTTTATAATATTACCATGGGGGGGAACTCTATCAACACCGGGGAAAATACGGGGTAAGTGGGTACTATGACTCCAGATGAATCGATGAACGTTTTTAATGGCAACAATGTTCTAGAAAGATGAAGCAGAACTATAAACGAATTCACCCGACAGAAAAATATTTGGAATCAAAACCATTTGAGGCACCATACTAATGCTATTGCTTGTTCATGACTTTAGACTACCGGGAAAATCTACTATTTTTATTTTAATTTAATGGATTTCTAACTAAATAGTCGTTTCTACATTTATGATTGATGTGGAAAGTGGATATTTTGAGCAACTAAATAATTGTGTGACATCGAAAACGACTTAAATTTTTTAATTAAAGCCAAAATCTGCCATTTTCATTTGCCCTTGAATTTTAACATACATGGGGCAAGTGGGACATATTTGAATAACATCTTCGATAAAGCTATTTTAATTGTTTTTAGATGGTTGTCTAGCGAAAATAACTTCGTCATTCATATATCATATGGATTTGAATCAGATGCAGTTTGATTTCGTTGTTAAAAAGTATTGTACGGTTAATTACCAAATGTGTATTTTACATTCTGAAAATTATCTCCCGCGTGAAGAAGAGCAATGGCTATAACTATGCGATATACTTCCGTTTACAGTAAAAAAAATCTATTTATTCGACAATAGGTCTAAGGATTTGTCTTGTGTTTTGTTATTTTCAAACTTTGAATCAGATTTTGAGATATATAAATTGCCTAACACATAAATTGGCTATTTTGTTATGTTACAAATTAAAAATACTGCGCATCGCTGAATAAAAACGTTTCTTCTGAAGTATTGATTTATGCAATAATTTGTGTTTTGAAAAGAGAAATATTTATTCATACGAAAAGTGAATGAAGATTTGCTTATCCTTGCCACCTGAAACATTTGGTACAAAAGTAAGCTAATGAAGAACAAGACAACAGCCAAATAAACAGCAAATCGGCTGTTGTCTTGTTTTCATTTCTGCCAAGATTATAATCCTTTTCTTGTTGCAAAAATAAAGTCCGTCAAGCAACCAATCTCCATCCATGATCTGAAAATACTAATACTCAGAAATAACATGATCAGAATATCTATTTATTTAATCAGACTAAGGCCGAAGTGGCCTGTGCGGTATATAAGAGTCTTCTCCATTCGGCTCGGTCCATGGCTACACGTCGCCAACCACGCAGTCTACGGAGGGTCCGCAAGTCATCTTCCACCTGATCGATCCACCTTGCCCGCTGCGCACCTCGCCTTCTTGTGCCCGTCGGATCATTGTCGAGAACCATTTTCACCGGGTTACTGTCCGACATTCTGGCTACGTGACCGGCCCATCGCAGTCGTCCGATTTTCGCGGTGTGAACGATGGATGGTTCTCCCAACAGCTGATGCAATTCGTGGTTCATTCGCCTCCTCCACGTATCGTCCGCCATCTGCACCCCACCATAGATGGTACGCAGCGCTTTCCTTTCGAAAACTCCAAGTGCGCGTTGGTCCTCCACGAGCATCGTCCAGGTCTCGTGTCCGTAGAGGACTACCGGTCTAATTAGCGTTTTGTAGATTGTCAGTTTGGTACGGCGGCGAACTCTATTCGATCGGAGCGTCTTGCGGAGTCCAAAGTACGTACGATTTCCAGCCACTATGCGTCTCCGAATTTCTCTGCTGGTGTCATTTTCGGCAGTCACCAGTGAGCCCAAGTACACAAATTCTTCTACCACCTCGATTTCGTCACCACCGATGCAAACTCGCGGTGGGTGGCTCACATTGTCTTCTCTTGAACCTCTTCCTATCATGTACTTCGTCTTCGACGTGTTGATGACTAGTCCGATCCGCTTAGCTTCCCTCTTCAGTCTGATGTAGGCTTCCTCCATCTTCTCAAAGTTACGTGCCATAATATCAATGCCGTCGGCGAAGCCAAATAGCTGGACGGACTTATTGAAAATTGTACCACTCGTGTTAATCCCTGCTCTTCGTATTACCCCTTCCAAAGCGATGTTGAATAGCAAACACGAAAGACCATCACCTTGCCGTAACCCTCTGCGGGTTTCGAAGGGACTCGAGAATGCCCCTGAAACTCGTACTACGCACATCACCCGATCCATCGTCGCTTTGATCAACCGTGTCAGTTTATCCGGAAAACCGTGTTCGTGCATTAGCTGCCATAGCTGGTCCCGATCGATTGTATCATATGCGGCTTTGAAGTCGATGAATAGATGATGTGTGGGCACGTTGTATTCGCGGCATTTCTGCAGTACTTGGCGAATGGCGAACACCTGGTCCGTGGTGGAGCGTTCGCCCCCCGAACTCCCTTGCACTTGGTGCTAGTCGACGGCATAAAATTTGGGAGAGTACCTTGTAGGCGGCGTTCAGCAATGTGATTGTGCGGTAGTTGCTACAATCCAGCTTATCGCCCTTTTTGTAGTTGGGACACACGACACCTTCCTTCCACTCCTGCGGCAAAACTTCCTCCTCCCAAATCTTGGTAATGACCCAGTGCAGCGCTCTAGCCAGTGCCTCACCACCGTGTTTAAATAGCTCTCCTGGTAGTTGGTCAACCCCTTTGTTGTTCTTCAGCCGGCCAATCTCCTTCTGGATTTCCTGGAGATCCGGAGTCGGTAGAATTATGTCCTGCGCGCGTTCTCCCAGGTCCATCACCATACCGCCATCTTCGTCTGCCACATCGCCATTCAGGTGTTCTTCGTAGTGCTGCCGCCACCTTTGGATCACCTCACGCTCGTTCGTAAGAAGATTCCGTTTATGTCCTTACACATATCAGGCTGTGGCACGTGGCCCTTACGTGAACGGTTTAACTTCTCATAGAACTTTCGTGTGTTAATAGCGCGGTACAGTTGCTCCGTTTCTTCACGGTCTCGATCTTCCTGTTGGCACTTTTTCCTCCGGAAAATCGAGTTTTGTCTCATGTCATAAGACGAGTTAGAACAATCCCATTGAATTCCACCACTTAATTGTCTAAAGAGTTTTGTCTGTTCCGCGCCTGTTTATATCGTGCCTCGTTCGCCCTCGTGCGGTGTTGCAGCAATCTCGCCCATGCTGCATTCTTCTCTTCCACTAACTGCTCACATTCGCCGTCATACCAGTCGTTTCTCTGATCCGGGGCACCGTGCCAAGTGCAGCGGTTGCGGTGCTACCAATGGCGGATCGAATATCTCTCCAGCCATCTTCAAGAGACGCTGCGCCTAGCTGCTCTTCCGTTGGAAGTGCCACTTCCAGCTGCTGCGCGTATTCTTGGGCTAGTCTACCATCTTGTAGCCGCCCAATGTTAAGCCGCGGCGTCCGACTTCGACGCGTGTTGTACACCGTCGAGAGTTTTGAGCGCAGGCATACTGCAACGAGGTAGTGGTCGGATTCAATATTCGCACTGCGGTAAGTGCGGACGTTCGTGATGTCGGGGAAGAATTTACCGTCGATTAGAACGTGGTCGATTTGGTTTTCCGTTTCTTGGTTAGGTGATCTCCATGTGGCCTTGTGGATATTTTTGCGGGGAAAGAAGGTGCTTCGGACTACCATTCCGCGGGAAGCTGCGAAGTTTATGCATCGTTGGCCGTTCCCGAGCAGCACAAGTCAGTCAAAAATGGTTGCAGCAACTTGATTGTGACCAAATCTGGTCACATATAAGTTGCAGTAACCTGCGTGGAACATGTGTGCTGCTTGGGTTGTCATTCGATACGGTGTGCAGACTATCCGGTCCGATGACCGGTCTATACATTTCCTCCCTTCCTACCTGAGCGTTCATGTCACCGATGACGATTTTGACGTCCCGCAGTGGGCATCCATCGTATGTCTGCTCCAGCTGTGCGTAGAACGCTTCTTTCTCGTCGTCGGGTCTCCCTTCGTGTGGGCAGTGCACGTTGATGATGCTATAGTTGAAGAAACGGCCTTTAATCCTCAGCTTGCACATCCTTGCGTTGATTGGCTGCCACCCAATCACGCGTTGGCGCATCTTACCCAGCACTATGAAGCCGGTTCCCAGCTCATTGGTGGTGCCACAGCTTTGGTAGAAGGTAGCCGCTCGATGCCCGCTTTTCCACACTTTCTGTCCTGTCCAGTAAATCTCCTGCAGCGCCACGACGTCGAAGTTGCGGGGATGTAATTCATCGTAGATCATCCTGTCGCAACCAGCGAAACCTAGCGACTTGCAATTCCATGTTCCAAGCTTCCAATCGTGATCCTGTATTCGTCGCCTAGGTCTTTGCCGATTATATCGAGTCGCATTATCTTTTATATTGTTCGTAATGATTGGTTTTCTAGGCGGCTTATTGGGCCAGCGCAAACCTCCTGTCTCGTCGGAGGGACGTCGTGTCAGGGCTGTTTAGCGTCCCACCTAACACCAGGTCTTGGGCTTGTGCGCTTTGAGCGGCACACGGTCGCTTTGGTGGGGCCTACTTGCGGATACATGCAGCTTTTTATAGAGGTTTAACAGGGCCCACTGTCAAACCCCACCACATCCTAGGCAAGCCCCACAACTCGCAGATGGCCTGGGGAGGGATCGTCAAGCCCTTGGACATAGTCCCTGCTGCCCTCGGATTGGAATCGATCAGAATATCTACATTCCTCAAATTAGTTTCGTTGGACAGTAGAAAACAGAAAAGTTACCACTTGCCCCGTTTGATGGGGTAAGAGGGTTCTGAAAATAAATTTATTTCGTGCACTACCAATATTTTTGTAATTGAATAAATGGCCTCCAACACCTCTACACTTCAACAATGGAAGCATATAATGGTGTATCAGTGGTAAATGTTCTGAAATAACATGTTTTCTAAGTATGCGTTAACAATTTTGCTGAACTAGCGTTTTTTAGGTCCCACTTGCCCCGGGGTACCTTAGTACATAGAATTTTATATAGTTTTTTTTAATTTCGAACAATTGTTATATCTTGCAATAATAATGCTAAACACGAAGGATTTTTCG
The DNA here is from genome assembly GCF_024139115.2 of Armigeres subalbatus. Taxonomy (NCBI): domain Eukaryota; kingdom Metazoa; phylum Arthropoda; class Insecta; order Diptera; family Culicidae; genus Armigeres; species Armigeres subalbatus. Next base: position 373,765,601 of record NC_085141.1, on the reverse strand, counting down.
TTCCTTTGAATCTCAACCCCAGGAAGTTGGAGTAGAAACAATGATTGCATGCTGATTCAATGCTGCGGTTGAATAAATAATAGTAACAATCTATCACCCGTTACACTGGGATATGGATACTCTGAAGTAGTGCGTAACGGTGTAAATCCGGTCATATCGTCTAGCTCGGTACAACACTGAAGCTGGCAATATGACGTCCCTAACCCCGAATCCCAAGGTGAATGGCCTGGGGGGTGAAACAATTAGCCAGGCAGTTAACGGAGCCTGTAATGCTGGGTAGACACTCTTCATGTTGCATTGCGGAGTAAGATCTACCACACTGTGCTCTAGTTCTTACTGTTCTTGTTAATACTTATGAGTGATGGTCGGAAGAGTATGGAACGACTATAATTTGCTTTAAGATTACCCATTTTTTGCTCCTTTTGGATGGAGTCAATGAGTCAATTGTAAAAACGTAACTCAATCTTAGGCTGGTTTCGAAGCCGACGACATGAATCTCCAAGCTCCAGAGCGCTGATTAATTAGGAAAGAAGCGGATACGAATTTGGTGGATCTGCTGAACCCTCTGACTGATTAGAGCTCTGTGTAAAGGTGAGATTCCGAAACGCTAAACGCAATGAAATCAGATCTCGAATTCGGAACTCATAATAAGAAGCAAAAATATGTTTGAACTTTAGTACCGATGAATGGTCAAAATCAGTATTATCCCACTTATTGTTGAGCCGAAACTGATTGAGAGTTGGTATAAGTCATTTTTCGATGGGTATAGATAGCGGTACCTTAATCTAAAAAGGCCTCACTTTAACTTGAGAAATATATGAATAAAAAATGACTACTTCATTTCTTTTCAATATAAATGGTGCAGAAAGACATGCACTAAACAAATGACACGGGTATACTACAAAAGTTCAATGAAATGGACGAATCACTGCGAAACCGAAAAAAAAGAATCAGAACAAACACAACTTCATTAACAGAGACATAAAATGTTTAGGTTACTGGAAAAAACTATAAAAAAGTTTTTAATGGATTCTATCAGCAAGTGAGCAAGTGAATCACTGAAGACACTGAAGACGGCCTTACTGTTGAGGTCGAAATACGTATCTGTTAAGGTACAATTAAGTGGTGGAATTAAATGGGATTGTACAAACTCGTCTTATGACAAGTGGCCTTCTAGATGGTTATTTTCACCACTGTACTGGGCCCTCTTTAGCCGTGCGGTAAGACGCCCGGCTACAAAGCAAGATCATGCTGAGGGTGACTGGGTTCGATTCCCTGTGCCGGTCTAGGCAATTTTCGGATTGGAAATTGTCTTGACTTTCCTGGGCATAAAAGTATCATCATGTTAGCCTCATGATATACGAATGCAAAAATGGTAACCTGGCTTAGAAACCTCGCAGTTAATAACTGTGGAAGTGCTTAATAAACACTAAGCTGCGAGGCGGCTCTGTCCCAGTGTGAGGATGTAATGCCAATAAGAAGAAGAAGACTGAGGCTAAGTGAAAAGAACTAAACAGCCAAAACTATTTCAATAAGCACCGCTTTTTAGATGAAATGCTGTTTTTGGCAAGGTTTGTTCCTTTATTGTCAGTGGAATTTTTGTTCATTGAATTTTATTAAATTGATATACAAAAAATGTTAAGGCCAGATTTGATCATAATTGATTATAGATAAACATGGCAAATAATTAAAAAAAAAACCTGCTGTAACCACAATTTCCCCTCAAGTAATAAGTTATGCAATTTTGTTGTATTTGTTGATTACAAAACATATTTGCATAGAGATAAAGGATATAGATCATGCAACTTTGTTTTTTTTAAACAATGCTTTTGTATAATCAAATATTTGAATTCGTATCAGGAAACAAATGATACAAAATTTAACATAGTTTCTCAAGTTCCATTGATTTGCAAGTCAGAATCTTGAATCATCAAAAAATAGTTAGAAATCTGTGCGGAAAGTTCTCTTTCTATTCTTGTGACAAGTTTGTCTAGGAGTTCATGCAGGAAATTCCGCAAATTGACATTTGACGAATTTCGCGCCAACTCGACCAGCGGTTGGCAGCACCATCTCAGAATGTAATGAAACTTGGTGGGCATAAAGATATGGTATTACTAAGCTACTCATTTGATGAGGGCCTAATTTTTTTTCATTGATTTTTTTTTAAATCGATGTGACTCTAAAATGACAAGACTTACGAAAAGTGGCGGACTGTCGTGAAATTTCCAGAGGTTTTTTGGAAGAATATTAAAAAAATAAAACTGATTTCTACACTGAAAAAAAAACAGTTTTAAAAATTAAAATCGATATTACAAAAAAAAAATCATCTCAGAAATCGATGAAATTTTTTTTTCAGATGGTTATTTCAATAATCTGACTTTTCTGGGAATAATGTTCCTGTGACGTAAGGAAAAAAAATTTCTAACAAAAACTTTTTTCATATCCATAGAGAGTGAAAATTTATCAGCGTGTTTTATGCTTACAGTGCCAAATATAGGTTCAGCAGCCTATCATCAATCAACGACACATTTTGGATGTATTTGTTTAGGAAGCAATTTAGCATAATCTAACATTAATGTGAACCATCAATTGAAAAGGGCTTTTTTTTCTAGATTTGTTATATCAATGTTACACACTTCGAATTTCTGCAGACGCTCCAAAATTTTCTGAGGGAATTTTTGTTCCGAGAACATCTGTAGAAATTCCTCTGGGTACTCTTGCAAAGGCCCTCCTTAAGGTGATTCTACAATAAAGCCAGAAATCGGCCATTTTGTAAACCACGTGCTTATCCAATATTTTTTTTTTCAAGAGCACGAGATGAAGGAACCATTACGCGTATGCGGCTGAAATAATGGTAGATCGTTTGCTTAGTTATGCTGAACAATCATAATTTGAGTTTCAGCACTGTACGAAAACTATTACGCCAGATTTGGGCTTTTGGAAATGTATGTAGATAAACTTGTGGTGAATTTCAAACTCACTTTCTTTATTCGAATTGAGCAAGTCGCTTGAATCGCACGCGAATGGGACGTGTACACACCTTAATTCAATTCACTTTGAACGAAAAGAAAGTTGAACATGTTCAACTTTTGGCAAGTCAATTTAATTTGTTCATTTGTTTGAGTTGTTCAACTTACTTGCCCTTTTAAAACGCAGCATAGCACTTATGTGCAAGGTTTGCAGAAATCGCTCTCAGTAGACAACGAACAACGATAAAAGAAAGGCAAAAACTGTTCCGAATCATAACAAGCCATGAAAACAAATTTATCAAACTTGTATACAAGTGCGAAAAAACAGAATCGAATAGACAGCCCCCACAGAGAAGTGATGATTCTCGCTTTGTTCTCGTTCATTTTGTGTTGGGGACCGCACAGCTGTGTGAAACAAGTTGAAACAATCATCAGAACAAATGCTCCCTGCGTTTAGGGAAGATCCATTAATTACGTAACGCAAAAATTGGGCATTTTCAACCCCCCCTCCCCCCTATGTCACACTTTTTGTATGAAACATCTGAAATTTTTGTATGGACCGTCACACTTCGTTCAACCCCCCCTCCCCCCTCTAAGCGTTACGTAATTTGTGGACGCTCCCTTAGGAGCTTTTTATAAGAAAATTTATCATGGAGTATAGCCTCTCGAATCAGTTCTTTATCATGACAGCTTGCGAAAAAAGTCTCTCACGGTATGCTACACATCGTAAATGTATACAGACATGACAAGTGAGAGACTTTTTCATTCTCTTTTGGATTCAATCTCTGCGATTTTTTTTGCAGCAGAATTCACTTTAAAAAAAGAATAACTTGTGTAATTTGTGATAAAAAAAATAAGGAAGTGTATAAATGAGTGAAGCTCCAATTTGATATCCCGTGACTTATGCAGCAGATTAAGGATTTTGGTTGATTGCAATAAAGAACTCTTCCTTACAAGAGTTTATAAGTATCATTTTATTCTTTTCTTCTTTTAATATATAACTACCTATCTAGTATTGTATGGGTATTCGCATACATATTTTTACTTTATTTTTACAATTATAGTTAATGGATATTTTCAATTTTCTTTGGAAGATGAATCTCTTCCAACACCACCGTAGAAACGTTTCGAAATGTTTATCATCTTATTAGGTACGAGGAGTTAAAAAAAAACTCATCTTCCAAATTTCAATTATCATGTTAAGTTCTAATCCAGAGAAGCATTTTAGCACCTCCGAAATTTGTAATGATGTGCGACGAGAAGATATAGATTGCCATTTATTTTTCAATAATCAACCCATTCCTTGTTTCAATAATCAACCCATTGTTCAGACATTGGAATGCAATCGTTTTTCAAAAAACCTTTTCCGGTTACTTTTTTGTGTAGTTGAATTTAACCATTTTTTAAATACGTAACATAATTCTTAAAAATGTGATAGTTCCAATTAGAATATTTTGGAATATTTTCTGTAAAATTTAATTGAAAAATGTCTAATTTCTCTATTAAAAATTTAAGGATTTGAACCATCGTTAGTTTTCTATTTACTTTATAAAGACTTCAATAAGGATAATTAGAACGTTTACTACCATTATTTCTATTTCCATTGCATCTTTCCAAAAATGGTTAGATTTAAAGTTTAGATTAAATAAACGATAAATTAATTCAACTTAATCATAATCACCCGGTAATAATGAAGAAAATCATAGAACATATTGATTTTCATACAAAAGCACTCATATTGTAATGTTTGATACTGCCGTCTTCTTTTCGTTTAATCTTTTCAGGATTCAAGAATTCTAGATTTCAATATTTGAACGCTTCCTATTTTCAAATGTTCAAAGATATTGACTCAATCGTGAAAACGACTAGAACCAATATCAATGCAGCAGCAGCCATGACAGTAACAGCAACGGGATCTTCCGCTTTCACAAGTAAACCAGCCACATTTGGGACAAAGACTAACTGTTGGGCTTTGCGACCACGTTTGAAATGGAAGCAAAAGAGGATCATGAATGCAAAACTCTGGACGAACTAAATTGGTGAGCACGTTCCAGTTCTCTACTTTTCCTTCTCTAATTCCTTAACCAATATATAAATTTATAAAACTGAACACTAAATACCTACAGGGCATCGTTTGCTGCTATTGCCGCGGATATTGTGGGAGTCCCAGGTATCCGGTTCACGCTTTAGTTAGCAACGGTGGCTCTTCTCGACCTTCTATTCCCTGAGTAATTAGTGCGAATAAGGGCGTCCTTGTGATGTTTTGCTGTACCTGTTATGAACAACTAGCACATCCCATTCCCTGCACATTCTGAAGATATCTTTCTTGCTTCAGAAGTGAATCCTTTTTGTAGTGCTAGTCTTCGTAACAATAAGGGCACCATTACGGAGCATGAGATCTGATCAAATTATTCGTATTACTACTTGATCAACACCCCCAGTGGGTGAGGGATAGAGGATGAAGCACACAAGCACACTCTTTTGGATTCAATCCCTGCTAATGTGATTGACCTCCAATTTCATAACAAAAAAAAATCAATTAATAAGCTCATTTGACTTTCCTTTTGACAAATAAGCTCATTTGATTTTCCAACTAAATTTCTTACATCCTATTCCAAATTACCACCTTTTTCAATGACATCTTTTTTTCTGCTTATTTCTGTGGCTATCGGATACTCGAGCGAGAAGAAACGATTCATTTTTGAGTAAGTATAACAAAACAGGTGTGAAGAGTGGCTATTTGATCACATGAAAAATCTCACTGTCCAAACCTGGGGCACATACAGAAATGGATTTCGCACCACATTTACATTATATATCTAACAAAACATGATCGTTATTTGAGATTCGGCTAATATTGACCATCTCTACATAATAAGAATTCGATTGATTTTAAAAATTTTAATTCAAACCAAAGCCGGCGAAACATTTCTTTTAAATTTTCGTTCAATTTCATAATTTTTTAAAAGCTAACAACATGAGGATTTGATAAGCAATACAGGTAAAGCAGTTTGCAATAGCTTTTTTTTGTACTACATAAGACGGTGGTAGAACTTCTGCAAGTATCGTTTTGCAAAATAGGTAAGGGTGGTTTGAAGGTTTGAAGAGCCTGTCAAATCAGAAGTAAAGCAAAACGCGAGGGGAGTTCAAATTCACCTTTTTGTGTGATGCACGAAACACATATTGTCCCCATGATTTCTGTAGACCCTTGTGACCTATGTCACAAGACTATATCAATCGGCAGGTGGCCGGAATGACTATCGGACCTATTTAGATAAAAAATAAATAAAACTGAGTGGGTCTGTTGGTGGTTTGGATCAACCATTGGACCTTGCTGGAGTTCGATGGCCGATGATTAAAATCGCTATCGAGCTTAAACGAATAAAGAAAACTTTTATTATTAAAATGTGTTGGTGATATGAAAGAACAACTGGACTGAGTTGTGTCAATAAAACCAAATTCTAGAGTGGGTAGGTAAGTGGTCAAAATCAGCATTCTGACACATGCTTGGGTCAATATAATCCAACTCTGAGTAGACCGATGGTCGGAATTGGGTTGCTAAGGGATATTGATATTTTAACATATTCTGAATCTGCAAAAAAAACTGAGCCAAACCCCAATTTTTCAGATATTTTGGAGCCCCGGAACTATTTTTAATTTGCATTTTAAATTTATATGGGTCTAAAAATTTGTTCTTATGCTGCATGGGTCAACTGTCATTCTATGAATGTTAGTGTCATTCCATCGATTGAAATGGCTTATTGATTGCTGTATAAAAATGTAAATAAAAGGTTTACAAACAAAATTAAAATATGTAGGAGATCAGAAAAGCATGCTCTTTATGTTAAACTATAAAAACCTCACAGCACTTTCAAGTGCCCATTTAGCCCCAATTCCTTAAGAATGCTATATTTTATGTATGCTTCGAGCTTCTGCAAATAAGACAAGCTCGGTGGTCTAGTGGCTATCGCTTCTGGCTTATAAGCAGGAGGTCGTGGGTTCAATTCCAGGCTCGTCCCTTTCCTACTTTGTATTTCTATCTTAGATCTCTCTGTGTTTCACGTTATACCAAAACAATTCCTTTTGTTATAACCTTCCACACAATCCCAAAACCTCCCGTGGCACCTATGAGAGGTCGTAGAGTTCTCTGCATCTTTCTAAAGTAGGTGTCCAACAAACCATCCTTCCCCTTCTCAGCATTCGCAAGGACGTGGCCAGGACAGATATCAACTATTGGAGAGTATATTGCTTCCATCTAAAAGTTAGTGATTAGTCCCAAATCAATATCTGTGGTAACGGATGAAAGTGATACTCTTCTCATACAATAGTCTTGGCTTGTACCACCTACGAATTTGTGCGAGCTGCTTAATGCTAATGCTAATGCTTCGAGCTTCTGCAAATAAATATATTTTTTGTTATAACTTACCCCAGCAACACACATATTGCACATCGATCACAGTAACTTATTTTTGACCGGATTCAGCCGCAATATGGCTACTGCAACAAGATTTAATCAACTTGTGCTGTTTGGATATCGTGTCTATCAAATCATTTTTTTTTTAAATATGTCCAAATTACGTTGAAAACCAGAATGAATTGTAGAGCTGAATTTTGTCTAGTTATGGGCGATGTCATTCCAGTTCTCGAAAACGTATTTTTTACGTACCCTCAAACGTATTACGATGGAAAGTCCATTTCCATTCTCTAATCAGAATGATTTTTGACATTTGCACTAAGTATTACCCCAATGAAGTCTGCCGTATCTTGATTTGGTCGTTACCATTTTCTTTTCAGATACAAATTTCAAAAAAAAAATAAATAAAAATTATTATAAGTTCGATTCAAACATATGTATTTTTTTAAGCTAACTGATATTTATGTTTGTTTTTTGTGTACCCAGTCGAGAGGAGGCTTTCTTGCTTGCTTGCTAGGAAATACATCATCAATCACAAAAAAAACTTCGAATTGTATGAACTTACAGTGAAATCTGTACTACCAAAAAACTAAATTGGATTGATGATAAAATAAATTTGGGCTGCGTAATCAGAACAATAATATCTAAATCTCATTCGAGAATCATTCCAGCTGAAACAAATATTGGGTTTAAAATACTTTATTTTCGTTTTACATGTAACGATATGTTTTCCGACCTATTGACTTTTATCGCAAGATCAAACTTATATTATTATTAAACTAATCCCGAATATATTTGTTTCAAAAGTTCTTAGCTCCCGTATAGAAGATATGGCATAAAAACGCCAAAAGCTTTCCGGAATACATTCGCTGACGTCCACATTATATGTCCGTCAAGAACCACGCGCAAAAGATTCCTCGCATTTTTTATTTTGAGAAAAACATATTTGCAAAATTAATATCAGTGTCAGATCCAAACCTTACTGAAGTATTGCTATTCTAAGTATATTTGGGACAAAATAGGCATTCCTTCATACGTCCGGAGCCACCCTAGGGCTGAAAGTTTTCCTAATAAAGATAAACTAAAACCATTCCTTATTACTTTTTCATTTTAGGGAACATATTCTTATAAATATCAGCGGTAGTTCAAAGCATAGCCGAGATATTGATTTTTAAGTGAAATTAGGGCAAAATGAGCGTTTTGAAGAGGACTGACCAGCACGAAACTCTGTTCAGGCACACCGTTCTGAAATATTTCTAATGCATATGCAGACAGCTTCATAATTTTTGCACCGCAATTTGTGAATAAAGAACTTGAAACAGTATCGATTTCAAAGTGTTGAAGAAAAGTACAAAATGCACCGTGTGTTTGAGGATTAAAATCTTTATTCCTGACGATTATACTGAGGATAAATTTTTCATCCCAGCTCAAAATTGCCTCGATTTTCAACCAATGAATGTTATTTGTAAGCGTGTTGACTGAAGAGGCACCTTTCAATTGGATGATTTCAATCAACGAAATTGAATTTTGGCATATGATTACCAAAACTCAAAACCACCATAATACGCGTTCGGAACAACGCTGACGCCCTTTAAATAATTTTGTAGGTTCCATGGTTTCACCATGCGGAGACCGTCAACAGGCGAAAAGCTGACCGTTAATAAACAATATTATTTGAACGCCAATTTCATCGATTTACTTAAGGAATCTAATCAAAAAGTGCATCTAAGGATGAAATCCAAGATCCCCCCCTCCCCCCCGTTTTCAAGGGTGTTACTATCAATACTGAAGCAACGATCAATGTTTGATACACTAAATTAGTCTAAGTTTGGTAACAAAAGCTTCAAACGTAATGAAAAAAAAACATAGAGAACCAATCTCAGTAGGCTTTTTATGTGGAAAGGTCAACATCAAAGAGCGACTTTTTTTTTAGTAATTTGTGAAATTTTGAATAATACCAAGCCACTTTGTTTTGCTGAAACCCCAACATTTCTCTTAACTTTTCAAAAGGACCTAAGTAACATTTTTTCATGAATTAATTTGAGTGCTGCAATCAAAAGCTTTCATGTTTTTCTGATGATTGCGCTGTTCAAATTAATTCATGAAAAATGTTACTTAGGTCCTTTTGAAAAGTTAAGCGAGATTTCTTGTTCTTCCGAGTTCCAACGAACATATTTTTGATCGAAAGCTTCTAGCTCAAAAATAGACAAATTTATAGTAAAACTGCTTTGATCAATTTCCCCCCAGATGACGGTACCCTTCTACGTCGGTAAAAGCAGCACGTGGTAGCAATTTGCTCCCCTCTATCTTAACCGTGAAAACCATGGCAGTTAGCAGAGATTGTAATACCGTGCGTCGTCGTTGTTAGCATAATTTAGGGGAAAGCGGACAACTGTCAAACTGTGCAAAGACGGTCAATGTTTGTTTTACTACTTCAAATATCACAAAAAGGGGTCTTCCTTAGCCCTAGCGGTCTACCAGCCCAAGGCTGAAATCTCTTAATAAGCCCTAGCGGTAAGTCGCTTGGTTAAAAATCAAGGCTGGGCTAGATTCTTGATCCAGTCGTATGTATATAGGTTATTGTGTACCGCATGGTACACAAGTGCGAAAATGATAGATTGGCTTATAAACCTGGCAGTTAATAAAAATTTGGAGGATGGCAATGTTCCAATGGGGAAAAAGAATTTCACTTAAAATCGAATACACCAAGACTTTAAAACTACGAAAATACGAGAATTATTTTGATCTAATACACTATTTATTATACCATTCGATAGAGGTTGTGTTTTTGATTTTGTTCATTTTCCGTTTCTTTAGAAAATAATGTAAATGCTTGTTTCACAAGAATTTAATACAAAAAATTGTGGATTATGTGGTCAACAAAACTCGCATATCGATTACAATTTTCTGTAAATACATCTGACGAAAACAAACATTGACATATGTATTAGCTGGTGTATATTCTATAAATATGAAATCCATCCCGTGCAAACCCATAAATAAATTTTGAAACATCATGGCAGCGATCGAAAATCGTCTCATTGTTGACAACTCTCCCTTTGTTATAGCAAACAATATGCCTGCCCTGGCTTGGGGGAACGGCTCTTTTGCGCATTTGGACCTTTCTTTTTCCTGGGGCTGCGTCGTGAATTTCACGACACTGCGTTTCACAACCGGGACGTTGTTTCGTGTCATTCACTTATGCACACTCTCACGTCAGACATTCCCCGTGGAACGTACAATTCTAGTTGTGGGACGAAGCAAGGGTGGGATCAGGCCAACAGCAGCAGCAGCAGCAGCTTTGCTCACATTCGTTGTCGTGTGCCTCGTATCAAGATGCGGAGAAGTCATTTACCTTTGACCCGGTTGGGACTCTTCAACTTTATCACTGTCGTAATCGTCATCGGTTCCATCATCACAATCATTCTCGTACACAACTACGTAATCCGATAGTAGCGGCTCGGCTGCTTCTTCAATCTGCGTGACAGCCTCTTCCTGTTGTTCTTCCGTTGGTTCCATAATGTTTGAATCCATTTTTTTGCTGTTTGTACACTGTCCGATCAAATCACCACCAGTGCCCAATTTTCTACTGCTTTCACTGACAATTCACTAGATTTCACTTCCGGTTCCGCTTTTTTCCCCGTTTCCCTTTCAACTGCGTGTTACCTGGATTGCCGCGAAAATTTTTGCTTTCGCTCCGGAGCTTTTTGTCGCGCCGAACTGAACCCGAAAATAAAAACGATACAAAACCAAACAATAATCGTAATTTAGAACTGGCCGAAAACTGGATTTTGCCAACTGCGGACACGCGCGCCTCCCCACGCCGAAATTTTCAGGCAGGTCACAGATCCGCAAAAACCGAAAAACTCAAAAAACCGTGCGTACGAATTTAGACGATCCGAAAGAGATACAACATGGCGACAAGTAAATTTGTGCTCTACTGTTTGGCCTGACAGTCCGGTTTTCCTCCGTCGTCGTCAGGGGTTCGGCCCGCGTTCGGCTGCTCCTTTCGCCAATACATACGAATGCAGGCGGGCAGGCAGGCAGAAGAGTCCTTTTTTCCTAGGACAAACGACGCACATGCGTCCCTTCTTCGAACCGCGCGGTGCCATTGTATTGCCACATCCCTTCCAATACAAGCAGAGCTCTAAACATCAGCAAAGGCAATGCGAGGCAACGAGCTGTCCCACACGATATCGATTTAGAATGCTCCTCGTGGTGCTTCATACTCGTAACGGGACGATTGCTCGCGCGGGTCCTGGTATGGGTCGTAGTAGGCATACGCACACCACCATCCTAGCAGGCCGGGCTACACACGTAGGGGTTGCTAAGCTCGTTAGACGGCTAAACTCTTGAGGTGAGTTGCAAGCGAACAAGCGAGGAAACATCCTTCCCACAGGATAGAGGACGAGGGCGACGGCGACGCAGGCAGGTAGGCTTCCGCATCGTGAGCGGCGAGTTGTTGTAGCTGTAGGTCCCATCGCGGGAACAAGCGCCCTCAGTTTGCTGTGCGGAATGGCAGCGGCGTGTGAAGGCATGCTGGATACGGATTTTGTCTATCTCGTACAATAAAGTTTCACCAAAAGGCTGCCATTTCACTTACGGGTTCTCTGAATACTAAACATGAACTAAACAATGTTGATCGTTTTACTTGAAGCCTTTTTGCACAGTAACTGCTGTTTATTCGAAATATGTTCAAAATTACCATAGGCATACAAATTTGCAAACATTGAACGTTTTTTGTCGGTTAAGAGAGAACATATATTAATTACCTTGCGTAATTAGAAATTCAACTTGCTAATGTTCATTCGATAGTACCGTACCTGTAAATAAAAGATAAAGAAAATTCGTATCTTAGAAATCATTGAGATCAAATTATTTGAATGAGATTTAAAATATTTCACTTGATTTTGTTCTATATTTCAACTTTTCTAGCGACGAAAATTATTGTTTCGCTTTTATCAGTTGTGATCGCACAACGGCCTGAACAATATATTATTCAAATGATCGACGAAAAAGCTCATCAAGATAGCCGCATAACATGTTACAGGACCCAGTGCAAATTCGCGAGAGACATTGGGGAGAATTCAGAAAGAATTTTAAGAGCAATTGTAGAAAATTCGGAATAGAATTTGAAAAAAATATGGGAAGAATTCGGATTTGTAAAGAATTGGAAGTGAATTAGGTAGAGAATTTAAAGATAATTGTAGATTCAGTGGGCTGGACAAGTTGTTCGTATGCCAGAAGAACGTCGAGCGGAGATAATATTCCAGTCCAGTGGAGAAGTACACTTTATTCGACATGATTCATAGAAGAGCTGTAGCCCATCAAGTACCAAGTAAGTGTAGATTAGGAAGGTAATTCAAAAAGAATCTGGAAAAAAATTGGAAATAATTTGAAGAGTATCCGGGAGAGAATTTGGAGAACATTCGGGTGATAATGTGGAGAGAATGCAGGACAGCATTTGGAATGAATTCGGAAAAGCATTTGGGAAGCATTCAGGCGAGAATTTGAGGAAAATTCAGAAGAAAATTTTAAGTGAATGCCGAAGAACATTTAAAAGTATTCGGGAGAGAATTCGAAAGAAAATTTGGAAACAATTCAAAGAGAATTTAACGGCAATTCAAATTTGGGGATAATTTGGAGAGTATCTGGACAAAGATTTTGAACACAATTTACAGACCATATGGAGTCAATTCGAAGGGAATCTGAAGTGAGAATTTGTAGACCATTCGTAGAGAATTTGGGGACAATTTGGAGATAATCTGGACAGAGATTGTTGCCACCGTTCGGAGAGAATTTCAAGACCATTTAGGGAGAATATGGAGACAATTCGGGGAAAATTTTGAGACAATTCGAAGAGATTCTGGAGAGAGTATTTGTAGACTATTCGTGGAAAATTTGGAGAGAATTTAAAGACAATACGGAAAGAAAATTTGACGAGGAAATTTGGAATGAATTAGTAGAGAATTCGGAGATAATTCATAAATAATTAGGAGAATTCAGATATAATTTGGACAGAAAACTTGGAAAGTAATAGGAAAACGCATTGGGGAAAGAACTTGGAGAGAATTTGAGACTATTTGGAGAGCTAACGATGTGAGAATTTTAATAGAATTTAGAAAGAAATTTGGAGAGAAGGCGGACAGAGAATTTGGAAAGAATTTAATAGAGAATTTAGAGTGAATTTATAAAGAATTCGGGAGTGAATTTAAAGGAAGAAAGTTAGAAAAGAATATATGGAGGGAATTTGGATAGAAAATTAGGAAAGTTATTCGAGAGAGATTTTTTCGGAGAGAATTCGGAAAAAGATTTCGAAGATAATTCGGAGAGAATTCGTATGGAGAATATTGAGACGATTCGGAGAACCTAGAGACCATTTTGAATAAATTTGGAAAAAGTTTGGATACAACACACAAAAATAATTTGGAGAGAAGATTCGGAAAGAGTATTTGAAGACAACTTAAAGAGAATTCGGAGAAAGTATTTGGGTAGAATTAGGAAAAAAAAATTTTGGAGATTGGAGAAAAAATCGGATGGAGTTTAAAGAGAAATCGGAAAGAAAATTTTGAGAGACTGAGAGAATTTGGAGAGAATTCAGAAAAATAATTTGAAGAAAATTTGGGGAGAATTTTGGGGAGAGAGAAAGCAGAGAGAATTTGAAGAGAAAAAATGTGGAGTGAATTCAGAGATATAATTGAATAAGGAGGAAGAACGTGATGAGAGGGAAGAAAAATTGAAGAAAATTCTGGAAGATAATTCGGGAAGATAATTGAAGAGAGTTCGAAAAAAAATTGGGAGAGAAAAGTTGGAGACAATTTGCATATAATTCAAATAGAGAATTTGAAGATAATTCAGAGAATGAATTTGGCGAGTGAATTCAGGAAGAATTTTGAAAGAAATTTCAGAAAATTCGGAAGAGAATTTGAAGAAAACATGGAAAGAATTCGGATTTGTAAAGTATTTGAAGAGGATTCGATACGTTGGACAAAATTCGGGAGAGAATTGGGAAAGAGTTCGAGAGAGAAATTGGAGAGAATGTAAACAAGTGTGTGTTTTTTACAATTCGAAAAGATTTTGGAGATAATTCGGTGAGAATTCAAAGATAATTCAAAGAAAATTTGTAGACAGTTCAGAGAGAGCCTAGAGACCATTACGAAAGAACTTGGAGAGAAAATGAAGACAATACGGAAATAATATTCGGATAGAAATATTGTAAAGAACTCGAAGATGTGGAGAACTTTTTTTGAGAACTGATAAAATTTTAAGAAAAATCCGAAAGAGAATTTGTAGAGAATTCGAAAAGAAATATGGTGGGAATTTGGAGAGAAAATCGGAAAAGTAATCGAAGAGATTTTTTTTGAGAGAATTCCGAAAAAGAATTCGGAGATACATCGAAAAGTAAATTTGGAGATAATTCAAAATTCGAATTCAAATAGGATTCGAAGAGAATTTGTAGACAAATTGGAAGTGAATTTGGAGATAATTAAAGATTATTTGAAGAAAGTTTAGAAAGAAGTCAGAGAGAACTTAGAAACCATTTTGTAAGAATTTGGATGCAATGCGGAAAATTTTTTGGAGAGAATTAGGAAAGAAAATATGGAAGGAATTTGGATAAAATTATGAAAGTTAATCGCGAGGGATTTTTTTCTGAGAGATGTCTGAAAAATAATTCCAAGATAATTCGGAGAGGATTCGGATGGAGAATGTGGAAACAATTTGCACACAATTTAGTGAAATAATTTGAAGGCGAATCGAATTGTGCTTCGAGACCCATTTGAATAAATTTGGGAAAAGTTGGGAATTCGGAAAGAAAATGTTGAGGGAATTTGGAAAGAAAATTAGGAATATTTATGGAGAGAGCATTTTTCTGAGAGAATTCGGGGAGAGAGGTGATTTGGAGAAAAAAACTATAGAAAATTGGGAGAGGGTTTGAAGAAGATTCGGAAAAAAATAAGGTTTTGAAGTCAACTTGGAGAGTATTCGGAAAAAGTATTTCGGTACAATTAGGGGCGAATTCTAAGAAAATAGACAATTTGGGAAGAAAACGGAGACAATTTGGAAATAATTCGGAGAAAACATTTGAAGATAGTTCGGAGAAAATTGGAAAAGAGAATCTCAAAGAATTCGAGAAAAGAATTTGGAAATTCTTTTGAGAGGAAACCGAAAGAGAACTTTGAGAGAAATCAGACAGAAAAGTTAAAGAGTTTTCGGAGAGAATAATATAGAATTCTAAGGATGAATTTGGAGAGAATTCGGATAGATAATGTGGTAAGAACTCAAAAAGAGAACTTGGAAAGCGGATTTTGGAAGACATTGGAGAGAATGGGAATGGGGAAAAAATCGGATAGAACTTAACAAAAAATGGAAAGAAAATTTGAAGAGACTAAGAGAATTTAGAGAGAATTCGGCAAGAGAATTTATAAAAAAATCGGAGATAATACAAAGTGGAAGGGGAGAGAGGATGCGGAGAAAGAATTTGAAGAAAATTCAGAGAAATTTTGTAGCGGATTCGAATTTGGAAAGATCTCGTGCATAATTTGGAGAGAGGATTCGGAGTTTGAAGATAATTCTGAGAGAGTATTTGTAGAGAAATTGATGATAATTTGGTTTAAATTTGGAAAACAAAATTGAAGAAAAGGCGTAGGGAAATTGTTGAGAAAATATGGAGAGAATTTCGGAAAAGGAAGTTGGAGAGAATTCGGAAAAGGAAAATTTGAAGAGAATTGAGAAAAAATCTGCAATAATCCGAAAAAAGAATTTGGAAGAGAAGTAAAAAGCAAATTTAGGGAGAAATTGATTAGAGAAGACGTGGAGCGCAGCGAGCGAGCTGGGCAAACCAGGTGCAAAACCGACTTGATGGGCGTGGGGCGTATTCGAGGATGGAGAGATGCGTACTCGAACCGTGTATTGTGGCGTCAAATTGTTGATTCAGTGTTATCTGTTTAGATGTAGACTAAATAAATGAAAAATGAATGATTAGAGAAGATGGAGAGTGTTTGGAGAGAATTGAAATGAATTCAGAGAGAGAATTCGGAAAGAGAATGTTCAGAATGCGGAAAGAGAATTCGAGGAGAATTCACCAAGCGGATTATAAAAGCAAACGAAGAGAATTTGGATAGAATTTAAGGAGAATTCGAAAAGAAAATGTGGAGAGAAAAGTAAGAGAATTTGGAGAGAACTCGTGGAAAAAAATTGGAGAGAATACGAAGAGAGAATTTGGAAAGAATTCGGCTAGAGAGTTTGCAGAGAAATCGGAATGAGAATTTGAAGAGAATTCAGAAAATTAGAAAAAAAGAATCTCAAAGAATTCGAAAAAAGATTTTGGAGAAAATTTGGAGAGAAAACCGAAATAGAAATTTTAGAGAAATTTGACAAAAGAGTTTAAGAGTTTTATGAGAGATTTGTGAAGAATTGTGAGGGAGAATTCGGATCGAGAATGTGGTGAGAACTCAAAACAGAAAATTTGGGGAGAATTGGGAAAGCGGAATTTGAAAGATTTGGGAGAGAATTGGAATAACAAGTTTAGATAGAATTTGAAGAAAAATCAAAGAGAAAATTTGGAAAGGCTGAGAGAATTTGGAGAGAATTTGGCAAGAGAATTTATAAAGAATTCGGAGATAATTTGAAGCGGAAGGAGAGATACAATTTGGAGAGAACTTGGATAAAGAATTTGAAAAAAATTAAGAGGAAATTGGTAGAGGATTCGAATTTGGAAAGATCTCGGGCATAATTTGGAGAGAGGATTTGGAGAGAATTTGATGTGAATTTGAAAGAAAAATTGAAAAAAGTATTGGAGAAAAAGCGTAGAGAAATTGATGGGACAGAATTCAGATGAAGGATTTGAAGAGAATTGAAAAATATTCTAAGAAAACTCGGAAAAAGAATTTGGAGAGGAAGCAAAGAGCGAATTTTGGGAGATGTCGAGTAGAGAAGATGAAAAGTTTTTGGAGAGAATTGTAAGGAATTTGGAGGAAGAATTTGGCAAGAGAATGTGCAGAATTCGGACAGATCATTTGGAGAGATTTCAGAAAGCGAATTATAAAAGAATACGAAGAGAATTGGAAAAGAATTTGTATAGAATTTAGATAGAATTCGGAAAGAATATGTTAAGAGAGTTTGGAGAGAGCTTGTATAAAACATTTGGAGAGAATACGGAGAGAGAATGTTACCGAATGAGGTAACAATATAGTGAACTACTGATTCAACCTAAACAAAAAAACCATCCCATCCAAAAACAAAAACAACTAACACACCCCTGTAGATTTTCCACAACCGGCGAAATAAAAAGTTTGGAGCGAAAAAGCGACAACCCGAGAACTGAACGAAAGGGGCAGCGAAGAAAGACAGAAAAAAGGGTTAATCGAGAAGTCAGTGGCAGAGAGTTGAAGCGTGCAGTTTCTCGCGAGGATTCTCGATATCCAACCTCCGCTCCGTGGTGAAACGTGCTTGCGAACCCGTCGGACCACAATCAAGCCAATACAACGTCTGCGAGTCCAACATCCGCTCCGGGAAACGGGCCTACGAACCCGTCAGACGCCTCCAAGCCACGTGTAAGTTGTCACAACCAACCTCCGCTCCGGGAAACAGGCCAGCGAACCCGTTGGACGCCAAGCAAGCCACCAAAACGTCTTCGAGTCCAACCTCCCCTTCGGGAAACGGGCCTACGAACCCGTCGGACGCCTACAAGCCACGTGTAAATCGACACAACCAACCTCTGCTCCGGGAAACAGGCCAGCGAACCCGTCGTACGCCAACCAAGCCAACGAAAATCTTCGAGTCCAAACGCCACTTCGAACCCGTCGAAAGAACCCAGCCACGTAACGAGCCTACGAACCCATCGGACGCACTAGATATGGCCACGTCTTCGCCGTCGCATGCATCCTGCCCCTCGTTCCGAGACAGCCAGACGAACGCTTCCGGCGACCAACCAAGCGACGCCACGTGTTCGCCGTCAAAGGATATTGTTACAAGAATTTGGGAAGAATTCGGAAGGAGAATTTGAAAAGTAATCGGAATGAGAACTTGAAGAGATATCGGAGAGAAAGGATAGAGATAATTTGCAGAGAATCCGGAGAGGGAAATTCAAGAGAAGTTGAAGAGCACTCGGAGAGTATTTGAATTCGATTGTGATTGTGGTCAAAAGATCATCTTTGTCAAATGTGTAGAGTAGTTGCGGTTGATTTTGAGACAATTTGGAGATCATTTTTGGCATATTTGAAGATCAATTTTTGTGTATTTTGGAAATCAGTTTTGACTAATTTGGAGGGCAGTTTAGGTATAGTAAATTGTATGAATTTTAAAGCAGTTTGGCTAATTTGGAAAGTACTTTTGGATGGTTTGGAGAACAGTCTTGGACAATTTGGAGATATTATTATGTTTAACTTACTAGAGGATTCATTTTGAATAACTTGGAGAGCAGTTGTGGCTTTGTATAACTATTACGTTTATTTGATAGGCTCAAGCGTGCATAACACTTAACGGAGCCTAGATACTTTACGATATTTACAAATATCAACAGTTAGCAAGGAAAAATTACATGGACCAAGATACTCGTGGCGACTTAAGGTTAGGAAATTGCAAAATTTCAGGACGGCCGGGGTTGGGATTTAGGATTGAGGTATTTCAGCTGCTCATCTGGATATTTGACGTCATGAACGGTGTGGCTTAACGTCATGCCCAAAACATCTCTTACTTCCCTGAAGAGTTGATTCGGGCCACAAGGGTATCCAATAGCTGTTTTTTGGAAGTGTCATTTTCCGTGCAATATAAAACTTTGCTATGGACCAAGTTATTCTGTAGAGATATGCGTTTAGTGAACATAAGTCTCACCATCACTCGAATTTCATTAGGAGGCACTGAGGTGAAGCAGAAACAGCTGTATGTTTAGAGTCGTTCTATAGAGATCGATCTTACAATTAATCAATATTGGGATTCCAGGTACATTTAAAATCAAAGCAGACTCTAAGATATTTATAAACCAAAGATTGGTTAATGTCATCTTTCAACAGCTTGACTTTTGTTTAGCTGGGTTTCGCTTCTTAGGAAGCATAACCAACTCAATTCCTATATGTCGGATTATCTAGCATATAGAATGAAATTTTGGAACGGAATCTCTTAACCTGCATACGCCGCTGTTTGTAAATGATAGCATCCTTTTTTTTCTCGAAGTGGAAAGCAAAAACTAGTGAACTCAATTCTCACATCCTCGAGCACAACCCGCCAAGGATATTCCTGTGAAAGGAAACGCGAACTCATCCGTCATAAGTGGGCATTAGATGCCATGTAGAGAACCGAACTTAGAAGAGCGTAGAGCTCTGTGTGTATGCATGCAACTGGGCACGATATGGGTCGTGTGAATAAAGAATAGGCAAAATTTGTGAACGGGACAAGCAATCAATGAACCTTCGGATTCGGATGGATGAGGATGAATTTTGGTTTGTGTCGAAAAGGAAAAACAAATCTTCTGGAAAGTGCGGGTAAATAATAGAATACGGTGTGCTGCGACACACGCACACATTATTCGCAACCACGTTTGTTATTTTGGGATAGATTTTTCTCTCAACGTAGAGCAATTCACGACCCTTCAGTTTGAATAATTGAGAATTAGTCCTCATGTCAAGATAAGTAAACTTTTATTGCTAGCATCTTTGGAACCATAGACAAACAGCAATGCTGTAAGACATATTTCAAGCATAAAAAGGAATTTAAAACATTTTTTGGAACTGTTGAACTATGAACTCTCAAAAAATTTAAAATCTTCTTATGTTGCCTTCGGAAGTGAGGTTTTAAGTTTAACCGAAGATTATAGAATAGCAGATAAAAACCTATCCTTCGGCTCCTCTTGATTCATACTTAATCAGAATTTTCTAGCTTAAAAACATAAGCTAGAATGAGAATCTTATCCCACCCTAAAGTCCACTGAGCCATGGCAAAGTATGGTAGGTTTTGCCCGAGCGGCAAAGAACGTTCACCGTAGGAGCTTCACTCCGATTGTTTTTCCTCGCGAGGACGATTCTGCGCACCATCTCGAGCGTAGTAGCGTAGAGTGGGAAGCCGTTCACCTCGAACCTTGTTGTGCATCCCCATGTTACCAGAATGAAAACGATTAGAACGGAAATATGCTTGCCCCTTCCAGCAGGCAGCATTCTCGCTCTAACTCACTGTGAGCTGATAAGCCACCGCGACGCCATAGGCAATGATCTCAGCGGCCGGCACCGGATGCACGCACGCGGTCATTGCCCCGGTTCGGCTGTCGATTTCTACGAAGCTTCCATCATCATCATCATCATCATCGTCATCATCATTTATTGGAAGATTCGTCCTTGATTTCAAAGGCACAAGAGGTGACTGGAATATGAATTTTTAGTATCAGCAGCAGCACTTCCGATTTCACTTGGCGTGTCGAATGATAACGGTGAAAGTACACGACGTAAGCTTTTTTTTTAAATTACTTACCTAGAGTGATTTTTTCAAAATTTGATTACATTCATCACTTATTATGAAGAAGTGTGGAATACTCAGAATATGCATATTTTTACACAAGTCATTTGTTTATTTGCGGGTTCTGTTAGTATTTCTTAGACATCTTTAGAAAAGGTTTATTAAATGTGAAACCTACTTCGAATTTGAAAATATTCAAGCAAAATTTATTCCATGGTTCATATTCCTTTTTAACTGGATCACATACCTAAAATTGGTACTACCATGTCATAGTTTTTTTTTATCAGTTTAAAAACAGTTAATCGATAAGATACGCAGCCAGCAGCAATCGTAATGTGGAAGCTCTCCTGAAGCATTTCTTGGTTGAACAGGTATTTCATCCACGGCAAGGAGGCTGAAAAGCCCTTCAAGGCGATTTGGATCTCGATGACATAAACATCAGCATTATGGAGGTAGACCATTATGGAGCACACAAACTCAATAACAAATCAACGCAAACCCGCCCCCTGTATTTTGGAGCTTCCGTTCCGTTGTCGGATGTGTGGAGTATATCCTGGCTGGTATCCTTCTTTTAATTAAAAATCTGTTTTTCGTGTTTTCCGTGCGTAACCAGCGATCTGTCGGCTTGGTTTTAATATGGTGCATGCTCCTTGTGGTACATATAATAGAATGTGTAGGGGAGACTGCGTTGGCCGAGTTTTGCTTTCGGAATGTCTGTACTCATTCTGGTTAGACTTTTCGTAAAACGGTTTTCACATTTCTGACATATTTCCACCGATGAAAAAAATTGGAGAAAAATTCATAAACAAACAACCAATGCGGCGAAAAAATTCGGTCAACCAACCCCTGGGCAGGGGTAGGTTTTCCGAGTTTATTCAAATGAGTGAAACACGTCAAATGAATCAGTGGGCAATGTTCTTCTTCTTCTTATTGGCATGACATCCCCACACTGGGACAGAGCCGCTACGCAGCTTAGTGTTCATTAAGCACTTCCACAGTTATTAACTGCGAGGTTTCTAAGCCAAGTTACCATTTTTTCATTCGTATATCATGAGGCTAACACGATGCTACTTTTATGCCCAGGGAAGTCGAGACAATTTCCAATCCGAAAATTGCCTAGACCGGCACCGGGAATCGAACCCAGCCACCCTCGGCATGGTCTTGCTTTGTGGCATGGTCTTACTTTGTAGCCGCGTATCTTACCGCACGGCTAAGGAGGGCCCCTTGGGCAATGTTATAAAGTGGAAAAAGCCTAATTAATCCACCTAGCGGTATTGATGCCTATCTCAAAAGGTTGATAAACTTATAATAATAGTCTAAAATAACACTAAAAGGTGAATAGGACTTATTTTTTCACATTTGTTAGTGTTTAGCATTATATCAAGTTATAAATTTCGTAATCACTATTACTTCAAACATTTTTTAGAAAGCCAAGAATATTTAAACGCATGTAGAAAGCATTTTTTGAAAAAAAAACTTCATACTATTCAAATTACTAATTAGGCCTTCTTTACCATCATTGGCTAATAGGACAGGCACTCTTTCTATTTCGTTCTTTATAAATTTTGACGCTTACTGGCCTTGTTGTTTTCAAATTTCTTTACAGCGAGAAAAAGAGAAAGTAGTCCGTGCAGTGCCCTATAGTAAAAGAGTAGTTTTAGATTACCTAATAACTGTCCCTTAAAACCACAAGTGAGCATTATTGATGAAATTTATTCTATTTAATACTAATTCAAACTACGGACAAAATAAACTCAAATCCTTTTAACGGTTGCGTTTGAGGAGCTAGTGGTAGATAGAAATGGGTGAAAACAATTCGGCCGCAGAACACTAGGCCGATAGTGGTTTGGTCGAATATACCATTCGGCCGAACAAACCATTAGGCCGAAAGTCAGTTATGCTCGGCCAAATGATCTGTTCGACGAAATGGCCTATTCAGCCAAACTGCCTTTTCGGGCGGTATAGATGGGTTTCGGTCTAATGGTTTGTTCGGCCTAGTGGCATTCGGCCAAATAGCTTTCGGCCGCATGAGTTTCAATCAAATCGTGCGTAAAATGAATTAATTTTTTAAACGAAATCTGCAGCACGCGTCTCCAGTTCTTCAACGAAGGACCGTTTCACCGTGGCATCTTCCAGTCGGCGTGTGTTGAACCGACGTCCAACTCTCTCCTCTTGCCGACGAATTCGCGCAATGCGCAGGCATATTTCGCCGATGAGGAGGTGATGATCAGACGCGATTTCGGCACTCCGTTTATTCCGTACATCAAGAAGGCTCCGTTTCCATTTTCGGCTGATGCAGATGTTGTCGATTCGATTTTCGGTAAAGCCGTCACGGGAGACCCACGTGACCTTGTGAACCGGTCGATGAGGGAAGAGCGATCCCCCGATCACCATGTCATTATTACCACAGAATTCTGCGAACAACTCTCCGTTTTCGTTCATTTCTCCGAGACCATGGCGTCCCATAATGCGCTCATGGTTCAAGTTGCCGGATCCATTCTTCGCATTGAAGTCGCCCATACAGATCTTGATATCACCCTTCGGAATTCTATCCAACTCAATGCCGTCGATAGGGGGTTCAGGTATCAGAACGTCGGCTCAGGAGGCACGTTTCCCTCAATTTGGGAGATTTGTGCCATCGCCTTCACTGGCCTTTCTCATCATTTACCTGACGGAAAAGGAAGTGAAAAGGGGAAAGGAAGTGGAAGTGAAGTTGGAAAGGAGAATGGAACCATTTATAGGAAAGCCAATTATGTAGATACACACGCATTCAGCTAGGGACTAAAGAGAGGTGTCACAAAAACACAGAGGACGTAACAATGGACGAACGTCAAAGACGAAACACAGAGTACACTGTGAAAAACGCATAATGCGAATCCATATAGGTGACAATCACAAAGTACATTGTAAAAAAAAACGCATAATGCGAATCCATATATGTGTCAATTTGTTGAAAACTAAGTAAAACACATATTCATAACCCCACTCTTATTTAACCTCACGTTGAGATTGAACAAGAGTAACCGAAGCCGAACGTCAAGGACGAGACACAAAGTACACTGTGAAAAACGCATAATGCGAATCCATAAAGGTAACATACACAAAGTACATTGTAAAAAAAACGCATAATGCGAATCCATATAGGTGACAATTTGTTAAAAAAAAAACTAAATAAAAAAAAATACATTTTCATAACCCCACCTTTATTCAACCTCAAGTTGAGATTAAACAAGAGTAGCTGAAGCCAAACATCAAAGACGAAACACAGATTACACTTTGAAAAACGCATAATACGAATCCATATAGGTGACAAACACAAAGTACATTGTAAAAAAACACGCATAATGCGAATCCATATAGGTGAAAATCTGTTGAAAAACTAAGTAAAAACATATTCATAACCCCACCCTTATTCAACCTCAAGTTGAGATTAAACAAGAGGGGCTGTCCATAAACCACGTAGACTCTTAAAGGGAGGGGAGGGGTTTCGAAAAAGTCTGCGATAGTTTACGAAGGGGGACGGGGGGGTTTACCAAAAGTCTACGTAGACTTTCAATTTTTTTTTTTAACTTTTTATACAGAAGCTTTGTGCGAAGTTAACTCGTTTGATTTTTTAGGATTTCCCGGTTTTTTTTCTACATAAAAATGAATTACACTGAAGTAAAAGTCATGGATTTCACCAGGAAATTCTTCTGTGTTGAGCAGGAAAATTCTCCAAAGTATTCTATAAAAACTTTGTCGACAATACAGGCACTTCTTTGGAAACTATGGAAATTAAATTATGTCGTACTTAAACGTTTTTTTTTTTGGAATTTATAAAGGAAGCATTTTGGAATATCTAAGAAAAAGTCTTTGGAATGCCAAAAAAAAAAATCTTTGGAACTTGTAAAGGGGATTCTCCGAAATTTCCATGAGAAAACCTTCAGAATATCCACTGGAGATTTTCTGGGAAGTCTACGGAAATTTTTTCTTAACTTCGGAAATTCTTCGGAATTTTTGCGAGGAATTCTTTGGACATAGAAGCAAAGTTCTTCGAATTTCCCGTGGATAATACTTCGTAAATTTCTTCGGCAATTCTAATGCAATTTTTTTTCAATTATCGATGGAAAATCTCCGGAATTTCTAAATAAATTGTTGTAAACTTCCACGAGAAATTATTTGAATTCCTCACCAAAAACTGTTTGAGTTTCCACAGCAAAAAATTGTTTGCAGTCTTTGTAAAAAAGCCTTTGTAATTTTCTTGAAAATTTATTCGAATTTTTTACGAGAAATTCGCAAAAATTCTCCATAATATCCACTGAATATTATTCAGAAAATTCCTTGCAAGAAAAAAATTGCGAGATGCATTTAAAAAACCCTGATTATTCCACCTAGTGGTGTTGGTGCCTTTCTCGTGCAAAAAAAAATACTAAAAAATACGAGTAAGTGCTTTTTAGCGTGTTTTGCGCATAGAGAACAGTATTTTGATCATAACTCCTGATCCCATTATCCATTCTGACCAATTTTCAATAGCAAACAATGGGACAGGATTCTCAGTCGAATGGAACTTGTTGCAAATAATTTGGCCAATGATAAGTTCCAAAAAGTGTGTCTACAATTTTTTGTCCAAATACACACATACATACATACACACAAACAGACATCACCTCAATTCGTTGAGCTGAGTCGATTGGTATATAACACTATGGATCTCCGAACCTTCTATCAAAAGTTTGGTTTTGGAGTGATCTTATAGCCTTTACGTATACTTAGTATACGATAAAGGCAAAAATATAGTAGGAAACCATTTTAAATTTCCACAGGAAATATATCAGAATGTCCGATTAAACCTAAAAATAATTCTACATTTTAACGGAGAAATACTCGTTTTTTTTTAACGGGGAAATTTTTGGAATTTAGAAGAATATTCTAGGGATTTCAACAGATGATTATTCAGCGGGATATTGCATGAAATTTTCAAGAAAAGCATCGGAATTATCACGGAGAGTTATTTGGAGTAGGGGAAACCGCCAAATGTTGAACGGCTAATTTTGTCGCCTATTGTTGAACTCCCATAAGAAATGCACATGCGTTCAACAATAGGCGAAGAAATTAGCCGTTCAACATTTGGCGAATTACCCTACCTGGAAGCATTCAAGGTTATTAATTGGGAAATTTTTACGAAATCTCCACGCAAAACTTATTGGAATGTAGACTCGACATTCTCGGAATTTCAACTCAAAATTTCTCGAAATTCTGAAAATTCTTCGGTTTTCACAAATTTGAACCGGCCAAAGAGTCGGCGATGGTGGCGCACACCTCTAGGAGGAATCAAATGCAACAGAAATTAAATTGCTTTGCTTTGATATTTGATTTTCGAAGCTATGGACAGAGGATTAAATTTGATTTCCTTTCAAAATGATTTTTTTGTTGGATTTTGTTCAGTTTGATTTAGTTATGTTTAAAATTCGAGTTTTATTGTAATGTTCACATGGAAATGGATTTGAACAGCTGAATTGCTTGAAACGTGGTTGTTTTCCATATTTTCCAATCAAACATGTTTTGTAAAATTTGGAAAAGTCTACGTAGACTTCAAGGGGAGGGGGGAGGGGTTTCAGAAAAGTCTACGAAAGTCCACTAGGGGGGACGGGGGGGGTTGAAAAGGTGAAATTTCGGTCTACGTGGTTTGTGGACAGCCCCAGAGTAGCTGAAGCCGAACGTCAAAGACGAAACACAGAGTACACTGTGAAAAGCGCATAATGCGAATCCATATAGGAGACAAACACAAAGTACATTGTAAAAAAAAAATGCATAATGCGAATCCATATAGGTGGAAGTTTGTTGAACAACTATGTAAAACACATATTCATAACCCCACACTCACGTTGAGATTAAACAAGAGTAGCCAAAGTCGAATGTCAAAGACGAGACACAGAGTACATTGCGAAAAACGCATAATGCGAATCCATATAGGTGACAATTTGTTGAAAACTAAGTTAAACACATATTCATAACCCATCTCTTATTTAACCTCACGTTGAGATTGAACAAGAGTAGCCGAAGCCAAACGTCAAGGACGAGATACAGAGTACACTGTGAAAAAACGCATAATGCGAATCCATATAGGTGACAATTTGTTGAAAACTAAGTTAAACACATATTCATAACCCATCTCTTATTTAACCTCACGTTGAGATTGAACAAGAGTAGCCGAAGCCAAACGTCAAGGACGAGATACAGAGTACACTGTGAAAAAACGCATAATGCGAATCCATATAGGTAACATACACAAAGCATACTGTAAAAAAAACGCATAATGCGAATCCATATAGGTGACAATTTGTTGAAAACTAATTAAAACACATATTCATAACCCCACTCTTATTTAACCTCACGATGAGGTTGAATAAGAGTAGCCGATTATCTCGGAGAAGTAAAAAGTCAACTACGCCATAGCTCCGGTTAGCGCAGCGAGGGCTAAAATACTGTGAAGGGGGCCCTGGTACTTCACAGGCTCCGTTTGCGGTTAGTTCTTATTAGACCCCCCTAACCATTCATTCGTAGGCACGGTAAGCATACAGCCGCATCACACCGAGAATTAGGGGTCACCTGTATGGTGGACTTTTACCACTGGAACAGGCAATCCGTAATGTAATTCTTAGCCAGATAACCAGCTGCCGACACCACACGGCTATCTAGGCTGTTCGTGGAGAGAAGTTGACATTGACTTTACGTCAACTCTCAAAGTGGCCGAACAGCCACCGGAATTCTATCCAACTCAATGCCGTCGATAGGGGGTTAGTGATGCTCTTCGGAAAAGAGGGAGGGTGTAAACGACATTTCCTTCATTCTTGACAAACTTAAAGTGTTAATCTATGCAGATGACATGAAGCTCTTTTTGGAAATAGGGAATAAAAATGACCTCAACATATTCCAGAACGAAATATGGGCACTCTACGAATGGTGCAAAAAAAGAACAGCATCAGATCTCTCAATTGCATTAGGAAACAGGTTGTAGAAAAATGTGATAGAGTTAGGAATTATCTTAGACTAACTAACGTTCATCGACCACTACAACACCATTATTCATAAACCAAATAATATGCTGGGTTTTATAAAACGTTTCTGCTATAACTTTCATGACCCATACACAATTAAAACATTATATATTGCTTACGTAAGGTCGATACTGGAATATTGCATTTTCAATAACACACGAAGAAAGATTAGAATCAGTGCAAAACCAATTCCTATTATTTGCTCTTCGTAAATTAGGTTGGACAACATTCCATTCCATGCATTCCATCATATGAGGCACGCTGCAAGCTTATAAACATTCAATCTTTGAAAGAGCGTCGTGAAACTGCAATGGTTTCATTTATTAACGAAATAGTTTCGCAGCGTATTGATTTAACAAACATTTTATCGAAATTTAATTTGTACATACCATCTCGACAACTGTGTCATCGATATTCATTTTCAATTAATCACCGTCGTACAAATTATGCAAAATTCGGATCAGATGATGACCATCTATAATCAACACTGCGAAACTATTGGCTTTACCATGTCTCGGCAGAACCTATTTTGAAAATATTTTGTCTCAATTCAAAACTTACACATCTAAAATTACATTAAATTGCAAAATTAAACACTACTTAACCAAAATATTTTTAATTCATACACTATAATATCGTATTTATTGCATTAAGAAAATAAAGAAAAACATGTATACAGGTAATCTTCGATATAACGTACCCCCGATATAACGTACACTCGATATAACGTCACTCGATATAGCGTACATTTTTCCCCGTTATAACGTACACTTTGAAAAATAATTTTAATTTTGGTAGTTATTACAAAATAATTTACTAAATTGTTATGATCATTCATGTAGGGATGGCAATATTGTATGGAGTCTAATTTAATCAGCTAGAGGCATTAATTACTGTTTTCCCCACTTTGCACTATCCTCAGAATTTATCCCGAGGCATTGGATGATATTGAGTTAATGATGTTTTACGCATGTCTAGTTGATATTAGTCAAAGTCAGATTTGATGACGAGTTGTTTTCAGGTCTAAGTCAGCTGATGTCGAGTGAAGTAATGGTATTGTAGATCCAAGCTTGAAATGTGTACCAGATTATTTTAAAATTAATCCTAG
The DNA here is from genome assembly GCF_024139115.2 of Armigeres subalbatus. Lineage (NCBI taxonomy): Eukaryota > Metazoa > Arthropoda > Insecta > Diptera > Culicidae > Armigeres > Armigeres subalbatus. Next base: position 373,736,630 of record NC_085141.1, on the reverse strand, counting down.
AGGAAATTCTTGAAGAAGCTCCTAACATAATTTCTGGTGAATTTTGCAGAGGAACTCCTGTAAAAAATTCTAAAATAGTTCCAAAAAGAATCTCCGAATTAATTCTTTAAAAAAATCTGATTGAATTCATGAAGGGATTAAAAGAAACTGAATAAATTTTCAAAACGAATTCGTAAAGTAGTTTCTGGAAGAATATTTTAAGGAATGGTATTTTTGAAGGAACTCTTAAAAGAATCTCCGAAGGAGTTTCCTGAATATATTTGCAAGCAATTCCTAAAGGAATTTAGGAGGGAACTCAAAATAGAATTTGCGAAGAAATTCCTAGATTTCTACAGGAATTCCTTCGGAAATTCCTTCAGGAGCTCCGGCAATTCTTGGAGGGATTCCTTCAAAACAACATCCCGAAATGAATCCAGTAATTCCTTCAAAAATTCTTCCAGGAGTTCTCTCGGAATTTCCCTTAGACATTAGGTCAATACTTTCACATCGTATTCTTTCTTTAATTTCTTTCAAGAAAATCCTAAGACCCCCTTCGGGAACTCCTTGAGCAACACTTTTAGAAATCATCCCAGGAATTTCTCAAAAAATTCTAGAATAAAAGTGATGAGTGTTTCCGAGATATTCTTGAAAATGTAGTCTAATGCGTTAATTGTTTGTGAATGGCAGGTAAGACTCGTCTCGTAGGTTTTCCCTGTACTTTAACAGCTGCAGTAGAGCAGGGCATGATTAGACTCCACCACCCTACAATAGTCCTCCAACCCAACACCAGAAGGCCAGAAGTATCTTCGTTAATTCTCCCTAAATCATGCGGTCACTATTCCAAAGTATTTGAAAGTGAACGGATGTTACAAAGTTACCAAAGTTGGAAGTTGAAGAGTAGAGAGAAAGTACTTGGAACAAGAGAAGGCGTTGAGGACAACCCCACGGTCTTTAAGTTAAAAACCCCAGCAAGAACCGCCGTAATTCCCTGGTTCCGTAGTCGGCCCAATCCGGCATTGTTTCCGCTGATAGTCGATCGCCCTTCTTATTGGTCGAGTTGAAACGAAGCAGGAAGCGAGGAAGATCTCCAAGCCTTCCAGCGATACCACCGGTAAGCCCGCACAGCCACAGAATGAAGGAAGGAAGAAGAGGAAGAAAAGAGTGGTGCAGTGCTGCGAGGAAGGCCAGGGCTCTAAAGACAGGTTAACTAGCTGGGATTTCTTTAGAAAATCATCCGGAAACAACTTCGGAAATAAATCTAAAAATTATTTTTAAATTCCTCCTCAATGTTTCTTTGAAAAGAATGAATTTTAAGAATTACTTCAGAATCTACTTAATGAGTTCCTTTGGAATTAAAAACTTCTTCCTGGAATTCTTTAGGAACTTCTTCGAACCATTCATTTAGAAATATATTCAAGAATTCCTCCTAAACATTATCCGGAAAAACCTTCCGAAACTCCTTTAGAAAGATCTACGGAAAATATTTTGGTAATTCCTTTGGATATTCCTTCAAAAATTCCTTTGGAGATTCGTTCTGGAATTCCTTTACAAATTCCTTTGGAAAATTATTAAGGCTTTGAAAATTCGCTTAAGAATTTCTTTGGAAGTTGCTTTAGATTTTTTTTAGGAATTCATTTAAGAGTTCCTTCAGGAATTTCACCGGAGATCCCTATGGAAATACCTTAGGAAATTTCTTCAGAAATTCCTGTTAGCGTCGAACTTAATTTCTAAATTAAAAAAAGACGTTACACGCAGAAAAAACTACGTTAAAACCAAACATATTCTAAGTAGGGTAAACTGGGGTAAAATGCACCCCCGGGGCAAAACGACCTTTTGGCTTTTTTGGTGGTGTTTAAGACATGCTTTCAAGAATGTTTACTGCTAGATTCGTAGTTCGAGATCAGAACTACATGCTCTATTGTAAACACTCCTGAAAATATGCCGAAAATGTTCTTAAAAACGTCAAAGGGTCGTTTTGCCCCGGGGGTGCATATTACCCCAGTTTCCCCTAAATCCAAACATAAATTCAGTTTGTTCTGGCATCAAAAATAAATATGTTTGGATCAAACATATTGTTGCATTTAAAGCGAACGAAAACTTTTTATTGAATCAAATGTGCGTTTCAAGTTATTTCAACCAGCTAAATGTTTGAAGCAAACATGGATATTATTATTTTGGTTCGACCACTCAAAATATTTTCTTATCAATTCTACCAATTTTCATATCTGGTAGCATTTGACAACCGGATTTCACAATTCCAAACGTTAATATTTCATTTACTTAGCTTTATATAGGGGAAATGACGGCTTTGGCAGGTTTTGTTCTATTATTGGCAGGGGGGTTTTTTATGACTGACTAGGTTCAAATTTGGCCTAAACATACTTTGCATATCAAAGAATATTGTGGCCAAATTTCATAAAATTTGGTCGACAAAAACCCCCCTGCCAATAATAGAACAAAACCTGCCAAAGCCGTCTTTCCCCCTACCTGAAAAACCATCCTTATCATCAATTTTGAAGCAAGAAAACATATGATTCCGCTCTTGCTCCTGCTCCTCTGCTGACTTCCGAACGGATCCGATCCGAACTCGAGTTTCTGTTTACTTTTGCAAGAGCGAGCGAGGGGCTGCCCCCTAGTGCATGTATAAAACAAACAGGGATTTAATTTGGTTTCAAAAATAAATATGTTTGATTCAAACATATTACCATTTTGGAAATAAACATGTATTTTTTTGAAGCAAATGGATGAAATTTGTATCCGTGTAATTAAAATTAAAAAAAACGGGATATCCTAAAAAGTCCTCCAAAAATTCGTTTAGAACTTTCTCCACCAAATATTTCAGATCTTTCTGCAGAAAATTACTTTGCATATTCCTCAGTTTTATTCAGCAACTCTTTCAGAAATTTCTTCGGAAATTCCTCTGGAATTTTCTTCAGAATTTCCTTTAGATTGTTTTTCCGTAATACTAGCGGAAAACGCTTCGGAGAATTCTTTTGATTTTTTAGGCATTCCTTTGGGAAATAGTTTGGAAATGCCGTTTGGAATTTCTTGGCAAATCCCTTTAGGAAATCTTTGACTTTTTCGTTGAAAATTCCATCAAAAAATCCTTCAAACATTTTGTTGAAAATTCCTTCAAGGAAGTATTAAAATTTCTGGAAGAATACATCCAACAAAATATCGGATAGAATTCAGGTAGTTTGTATGATTTAATTAAAGAAAAGAATTCCTAAAGGAATCTCTGAAAAAAAATATCAAAGGAATTTCCGATGAAAAAATTATAAAATTCTCCAGACTTTTATTCAGGAACTTCTCTAGAAAATCTAGGAAATTTCGAATAAAATTGATTAAAATTACCGTGATATCAGCTTTTTTTCAGAATATTGTTGGCGGCCCTCCCTGGGCATAAAAGTATCCTCGTGTTAGTCTCATGATATACGAATGCTCAAATGGTAACCTGGCTTAGAATCCTCGCAGTTAATAACTGTGGAAGTGCTTAACGAACACTAAGCTGCGAGGCGGTTCTGTCCCAGTCTGGGGATGTAATGCCAATAAGAAGAAGAAGAAGAAGAAGATATAATTAAATATTTATGAAAATATTCAATTTAGCGAGTCACGTGCCCCATCGTGTCCTAGTTTAAATCCACTGAAGATCGCGGATACTCAATATATAAAACAAACGGTGCAACGAAAAGCAAGCCTTATGTTTCCAGTGCCTCTTAGCATCTTATATCCTGTACTTTAAGGGTCTGTTCACAAATTACGTAACGCAAAAATCCGAATTTTTTACCCCCTCCCACCCTCGTAACAAAAAGTAATAATTTTGGTACCCCCTCCTGCCCCCGTATAACGCGTAACTGTGAAAATTTTAAATGCTGATTTTTTCCTTCACTGAAGCATGTGGCTTTTGGTATTTTTGAACACTGTTAGAATAGGAACAACACATTATTAAAAACCAAGGACATTAAGAATGCAGCTAGTAGAAACGAAAATAGAATTTGTGACCATGACCATTCAAATAGCTTTGCGGGGCTGTTCTGTCGTGAAATACAATATTTGCTTTTTGTTTTTACGCATATCAAACTATGTCATTGATTTCGGTGATGACGAATGCGATAACGATAAAATATAATTTTTAAATTGAACTGTTTACTGTCACAAATAACTCGACATTTAGCAACAATTTTTCGAACCAAACTCGCTGTCTATTAGAATTAAAAAAAAAACGCCAGTATAACCTGCTCTGAAATAAAAACTACAAAGACTAACATGGGACAATTATGGGTAGTATGGATAGGTTGATGCGTGTTCACCGTCTTGATCAAAGCATGTCAGCAGTTACTTCAATCAGTGATTAGAAAAAAGTATTTTCGCGTTATGCGTAACATTTGGTAGTACCTCCCCTTCCCACCTTTTTGTGTAACAAAATATAACGCAAGTGGGACCTCCCCTTCCCCAAAAGCGTTACGTAATTTGTGAACAGACCCTTATATAGAAATCAAATGACGAATACAATTCTTCGGGTCATTTTTCTTTGCAACGAATAAGTTTGTAGGAATTGTTCACAAGAAAAGCTGTTTTACACTGCTAGCTGAGCATTTTATAAAAAAATAAAACTCGCCCATAAAGTACATGATAGTACAACATTTATAAAGTGTAAAATAAGGATGATTACTCATGCTTCGATATAACGTACAATTCGATATAACGTACAAACTTAAAATCGAAATGTACGTTATATCGAAGTTTACCTGTATTGTATATGTACTAGTCTACGTCGGTTGATGAAATAAATAAATAAAATGAGGGGTATTGCTAAGTTATCGATCAACTCAATGTAAGTCTTGAACCCTATGACCGATTTGAACCAAATTTGTATCAAATATTGTCTGTCTTAAGGAAACGATTTTAGTGGATGTGGATAGGTCATTTTAAAAGGGGAAGGGTGTGAGAGGGGTATTGTTTAGTTATTGACAAATTCAGCATAATTTCTTAACCCATTTACCGATTTCCGCCGAATTTGGAATCCATATTCTCTGTCTAAGGAAGACCACATCAGTCTGGGTAGGAGTGTCATAGATGAATGAGAGAGTTAAGTATACCTTTTTTATCGCAAGGGTCAATTCAAACCAAACTTTTAAACACGCTTTCTCTCTGGGAGGCTGGGAGGAACTTTTGGAATGCGGATGGTTATTGAGGCTGGGTATTGTTTAGAAAACAACTTCTGAATCCTTTAGACATAATTTAAATTCTCTATTATTTAGTTCATCCGAGGTTCTTTGACGTTGCACAATGCTCCGATAACCGATTGCCCGAATTCCTCATAAATAGCAAATCCTTGACAATAACATTTTCCCGGAAATCACATTTCCCCAAAAATGACGAAAATGATACTTCCCGATACATAGGGTAAAGGATGTATCTTGGACCACCCTTACGGGGGCTCTTATTTTGAACCACCAAGAGGAATTTGCACTCAGTGGTCCAAAATATGAGCCGTCGAACTGGTGGTCCAAAATACCTCCCTTACCCTATATCCCAGAATATGACATTTCCTTGAAAATGATATAACCCCGAATGAAGCAGGCCATTAGCGTAACACTATTTGGCCTAAGGTAATTCGACATGAAAGGGCATTTCCCGAGCAGCAGCACAAGCCAGACAAAAATGGTTGCCGCAACTTGATTGTGACTGAATCTGGTCACATATGAGTTGCAGTAACCATTATGGAACATGTGTGCTGCTAGGGTTGGGATAATTATGAAAAGCATCTGAAAAACCTTTCATAGAAAGCATGCAAACTTGCTGGGTATAAATCAATGATAATTGTTGCCCCAATTTTTATAGTTTGCCCAGTGGAAAGCAATAATTAATGTGCTTCCTTCTGGATGGTGGATGTGATTGCTTCTTTAAAAGTAGGCATTCGCCCGGAATAAGACAATGCTGAGTGTGAATCCCTTCTTTAAAAATATGCGTTTGCCCGGAATATGGCATCGGTGGTTGTTTTTCCTTCTTAAGAAATAGAGATTTGCCCGTAATAAAGTGAATGTGGGTTTGATCCCTTCTTCAAAATCAGTCAATGTATCAATAGATAAACACTATTACCCTGTTGACCAATTGGTTTTATCATTTTCCGATTGTGAAGAAAGAAATGCGTAACAAACTTGCGATTCCGAGCAAGGCCGGGTGCATAAAGCTAGTTCTTAATAAACCTCCAAATTCAATTTCAGCGCTTAAATAGGGAAATAACATTTTATTAACAAATGGCGAGAAGGCTAAAACACTTGCTCAGCAGTTCAGATAAGTGCCCATAATTTCAGTTTAGATCTCACTAGTCCCGTTAAGGATAAGGTCACGCGGAGAGGATCGAAGTAAGCTTTGCGCGTGGAAGGGTGTATGTTTTTAACTGGTGACAGATTTTTTTTCTTGCCTATTCGGTGGTATTCGGCGGATTCCGATATTTTTTATCTTTAATTAAACAGTGTTATTTAGTGTCAATTGGTTTTGAAAAGCTCCTGCCATCTTTATCGCAAGCATGGGAACGTGTTTGAAAAAAAATGTCTTGAGCGTTACTGACCCCGAGCAGCACACATGTTGTAAACAAGTTTATATTACTCATATACGACCAAATTTAGTTATATATGAGTTACCTCAACCAAATCGGCATGAATTGTGTTGCTAGGGACTGAACACTGTGCTACATGATCGCAACTACTTAAAATCTGGTGATCCGTTTCCAATTATCACTTATATCCTATCTTCCTCTTTCATACCAGAATCCAACCAGTTTTATTATCTGAACTATCTGATTCCTTTTGTTTCTGAAAAGAACATAATTCACATGTTCGACAGCGTTTTTTGCGTGTGTCACAGACTTGCTTCTTCCTCCTCCTGCCTTCATGATATGTATAATCGTCGTTATGCTGATATTGACAAATATGATCTAATATGAATCCTGCTATTTTCCATGCCATTATTATACGTTAAGGGTCTGTTCACAAATTACGTAACGCAAAAATCCGAGTTTTTGACCCCCTCTCGCCTCCTCGTAACAAAAAGTAACATTTTTAGAACCCTCTCCCTCCCCATATAACGCCCAACTGAGAAAATTTTAATGCCATTTTTTCTTACTCTGAAACATGTGGGTTTTGATATTTATTGAACACTGTTATATGGAACGGCACATGATTGAAACCAAAGATATCAAGAATGCAGCTAGTAAAACCGAAAAAAGAATTTGCGATCATATGGCTATTCAAATTTTAGTTTAGCGGGACTGATCTGTCGAGAAATAAAATTAAATTATTTATTAGATCGCTCGCTGCAGGTAAACTATCAGAATTCTAAATCTGATAGATTACCTGTAAGGGCTGGTCTCCCCCAAGGCAGCATTATTATTTATTATTATTATTATTTTATTTATTCAGACTAAGGCGGAAGTGGCTTGTGCGGTATATAAGAGTCTTCTCCATTCGGCTCGGTCCATGGCTACACGTCGCCAACCACGCAGTCTACGGAGGGTCCGCAAGTCATCTTCCACCTGATCGATCCACCTTGCCCGCTGCGCACCTGGCCTTCTTGTGCCCGTCAGAGCCTTGTCGAGAACCATTTTCACCGGGTTATTGTCCGACATTCTGGCTACGTGCCCGGCCCACCGCAGTCGTCCGATTTTCGCGGTGTGAACGATGGATGGTTCTCCCAACAGCTGATGCAACTCGTGGTTCATTCCCCTCCTCCACGTACCGTCCGCCATCTGCACCCCACCATAGATGGTACGCAACACTTTCCTTTCGAAAACTCCCAGTGCGCGTTGGTCCTCCACGAGCATCGTCCAGGTCTCGTGTCCGTAGAGGACTACCGGTCTAATGAGCGTTTTGTAGATTGTCAGTTTGGTACGGCGGCGAACTCTATTCGATCGGAGCGTCTTACGGAGTCCAAAGTATGTACGATTTCCAGCCACTATGCGTCTCCGAATTTCTCTGCTGGCAGTTTTCGGCAGTCACCAGTGATCCCAAGTACACAAATTCTTCTACCACCTCGATTTCGTCACCACCGATGCCAACTCGCGGTGGGTGGCTCACATTGTCTTCTCTTGAACCTCTTCCTATCATGTACTTCGTCTTCGACGTGTTGATGACTAGTCCGATCTACTTGGCTTCCCTCTTCAGTCTGATGTAGGCTTCCTCCATCTTCTCAAAGTTACGTGCCATAATATCTATGTCGTGCGCGAAGCCAAATAGCTGGACGGACTTATTGAAAATTGTACCACTCGTGTTAATCCCTGCTCTTCGTATTACCCCTTCCAAAGCGATGTTGAATAGCAGACACGAGAGACCATCTCCTTGCCGTAACCCTCTGCGGGTTTCGAAGGGACTTGAGAATGCCCCTGAAACTCGAACTACGCACATCACCCGATCCATCGTCGCTTTGATCAACCGGGTCAGTTTATCCGGAAATCCGTTTTCGAGCATTAGCTGCCATAACTGGTCCCGATCGATTGTATCATATGCGGCTTTGAAGTCGATGAATAGATGATGTGTGGGCACGTTGTATTCACGACATTTCTGCAGTACTTGGCGAATGGCGAACACCTGGTCCGTGCTGGAGCGTTCGCCCATAACACCCGTCTGGTACTGCCCCACGAACTCCCTTGCAGTTGGTGCTAGTCGACGGCATAAAATTTGGGAGGGTACCTTGTAGGCGGCGTTCAGCAATGTGATTGCGCGGTAGTTGCTACAATCTAGCTTATCGCCCTTTTTGTAGATGGGACACACGACACCTTCCATCCACTCCTGCGGCAAAACTTCCTCCTCCCAAATCTTGGTAATGACCCATTGCAGCGCTCTAGCCAGTGCCTCACCACCGTGTTTAAATAGCTCTCCTGGTAGTTGGTCAACTCCAGGGGCTTTGTTGTTCTTCAGCCGGCCAATCTCCTCCTGGATTTCCTGGAGATCCAGAGCCGGTAGAATTATGTCCTGCGCGCGTTCTCCCAGGTCCATCACCATACCGCCATCTTCGTCTGCCACATCGCCATTCAGGTGTTCTTCGTAGTGCCGCCGCCACCTTTGGATCATCTCACGCTCGTTCGTAAGAAGGTTCCCGTTTATGTCCTTACACATATCAGGCTGTGGCACGTGGCGCTTACGTTAACGGTTCAACTTCTAATAGAACTTCCGTGTGTTATTAGCGCGGTACAGTTGCTCCGTCTCTTCACGGTCTCGATCTTCCTGCTGACGCTTTTCCTCCGGAAAATCGAGTTTTGTCTGTTCCGCGCCTGTTTATATCGTGCCTCGTTCGCCCTCGTGCGGTGTTGCAGCAATCTCGCCCATGCTGCATTCTTCTCTTCTACTAACTGCACACATTCGCCGTCATACCAGTCGTTTCTCTGATCCGGGGGAACGTGCCAAGTGCAGCGGTTGCGGTGCTGCCAATGGCGGATCGAATATCTCTCCAGCCATCTTCAAGAGATGCTGCGCCTATCTGCTCTTCCGTTGGGAGTGCCACTTGCAGCTGTTGCGCGTATTCTTGGGCTAGTCTACCGTCTTGTAGCCGCCCAATGTTAAGCCGCGGCGTCCGACTTCGACGCGTGTTGTTCACCGTCGAGAGTTTTGAGCTCAGGCATACTGCAACGAAGTAGTGGTCGGATTCAATATTCGCACTGCTGTAAGTGCGGACGTTCGTGATGTCGGAGAAGAATTTACCGTCGATTAGAACGTGGTCGATTTGGTTTTCCGTTTCTTGGTTAGGTGATCTCCATGTGGCCTTGTGGATATTTTTGCGGGGAAAGAAGGTGCTTCGGACTACCATTCCGCGGGAGGCTGCGAAGTTTATGCATCGTTGGCCGTTGTCATTCGATACGATGTGCAGACTATCCGGTCCGATGACCGGTCTATACATTTCCTCCCTTCCTACCTGCGCGTTCATGTCTCCGATGACGATTTTGACGTCCCGCAGTGGGCATCCATCGTATGTCTGCTCCAACTGTGCGTAGAACGCTTCTTTCTCGTCGTCGGATCTCCCTTCGTGTGGGCAGTGCACGTTGATGATGCTATAGTTGAAGAAACGGCCTCAGCTTGCACATCCTTGCGTTGATTGGCTGCCACCCAATCACGCGTTGGCGCATCTTACCCAGCACTATGAAGCCGGTTCCCAGCTCGTTGGTGGTGCCACAGCTTAGGTAGAAGGTAGCCGCCCGATGCCCGTTTTTCCACACTTTCTGTCCTGTCCAGCAAATCTTCTGCAGCGCCACGACGTCAAAGTTGCGGGGATGTAATTCATCGTAGATCATCCTGTCACAACCTGCGAAACCTAGCGACTTGCAGTTCCATGTTCCAAGCTTCCAATCGTGATCCTTTATTCGTCACTTAGGTCTTTGCCGATTATATCGAGTCGCATTATCACTTATATTGTTCGTAATTATCGGTTTTCCAGGTGCCGGAGGGCCGTCGTGTCAGGGCTGTTTAACGTCCCACCTAACACCAGGATTTGGGCTTGTGCGCTTTGAGCGGCACACGGTCGCTTTGGCGGAGCCTACTTGCGGATTCATGCAGCTTTTTATAGAGGTTTAACAGGGCCCACTCTACCGTAATCTGAAAAAGTGACGTATACGCCATTTTCCAAAAATGGTGTCAACGAGTACTAATCATCGAGCTTAACAGAAAAATGGAAAACATGCATGTTGTAAAATGGCTGTTACGTCACTTTTCCAGATTACGGCAGACTGTCAAACCCCACCACATCCTAAGCAGGCGCCACAACTCGCAGATGGCCTGGGGAGGGATCGTCAAGCCCTTGGACATAGTCCTTGCTGCCCTTCCCCCCCCCCCCCCCCCCCAAAGACAGCATACTGGGGCCCATATTGTAGAACATTTTTACTTCTGACTTACCTGATTTACCACCAGGGTGATGACACGGGTCTTTCAGCCAATCTTCTATTGCAACGATTATCTCTTTACCCTTAGTATAAATTGAGTTAAGTTCAAAACATTGTAATTCCCACATGGTTCAATTCAACCAGAGGAAAAATCCTAGCTGCCAGAGGCAATTGAAATTTTTTGATAATAAATAAAATATCATAGCAAATAAGAAGAAGAAAATAGTTTAAAAAAAATAAAGATGGTGTTGTAATCACTATTGGTTAGGGTTAGAACAATAGAACATAATAAAAAATGTCAATCTAACATTATCTGGATTGCTTGGGATATTCTGCAAATATCTTAAATATCTTGAAGATATGATTAAATATTTAATTTTTTTTATCGAACGCGTTGCGCATTCAATGAATCACTCTGAAAATAATTGCAATATTTCAACATTTTATGACCCAACAGCACATATCGAATCCCCGCTAATGACAACGTTCGTCGATTCGCTGACAGCCGGCAGGCAGCAATTCCAACCTCGTGTGGCCCGTGCCCAAAACCTGCTGCACCCGCCGCCATCATCGCAGCGATCTCCATCCACCGCCGATAATAATTACAAAATAAAATTCTCTCCGAACACCTTGCCCCGATGCTCACGGAGGAGGTCATTGTCACTTGTTTGCGCGTTCAGCTTGACCAAAGGGGGCACGGGTCTCCTGGGGTCGCTAAAACCACCTTATTAGCGCAGTCGAGCAGGCACCGGCGACCGCCCGTCCGGAGCTCCGGGCCAGTCCACGTCCAGCCCCGAAAATGACCGTGCACGCTAATCGAAGTTGTTGCCCGCCGGGAGCTTCCGAGGACGAACCCCCGGCCGCGCCCCGTGTTGCCCTTTCGCGCGCGATAACACACAATAACACACAGGCACACAATCTCTGAGGCCGAGCGAGCAAATTTTGGAAACCTCCCTTCTGCGCAGGTATGCTCGCATAAATTTTTGGTCGGTCTGTTGTTTTTTTTTTCGGCACGCGCTCCGTCTACCGTGCAGCAGCAGCAGAACTTGATGTTGGCGAAGAGGCGATAAAAATGCATCTGCACTTTCCGGGATTCCTCTTTGCGAGAGTCATGGTACCCAATCAGCTCACTAACTGCCTACCATCTGATTGTATTAATTTTCCCGGTGCATTGGCTCGCAGACCGTGGACGAGGTGAATGGCATCTTTGATGGAAGAAAATGCAAGAATGTGTTTTTCTTAGACATCAAACGCGTTGCACATGAAACCTATTTGTGGAAAATTTATTTAAAAAAAACGCCTTCTGGGTGATTTTTTTTTCTTGTAACTAAAGCAATATAAGAAATAGGATTCGGCTTTACAGTCTCAGATGTTCAAACAATTAAACAGGGTCCTTGATTGATAGTGTGAACAAATTGTAAAAAAGTTTTTATGATAAAACCCACAAAAATCAGAATAGAAAACATGAAAGACAATACAATACAAGATTACAGTAGTGTAATGAAACAACGTAAACAGTAAAACTCATTTCCCCAGAAGAAGGCTGCCAATCACAGCCGAAACGTCGGGCAGTTAAAACAAATGAGTTACTTCTCAATTATGGAAAAATAGAGTACATTAAGGACTAAGGGTCTTCTGGGGTCCTTAAAGGTCTTCTGTTAGCCTTGCGAGCAAAGGCGTAGTCATTTCAGAGATGGCGACTTCAATTCGCGGTCCGGTCTAGGATGTTTTCAGATGGGAAACATTCTCGTTCTTTCGGCATACTGTATTCATTGTGGTTGCTACTCGAGTTACATATCAATAGAATGGCTGGGAAAACTGGGGAAATGATAATCACTAAATATGCTTTATTCAATATACAATGTAAGCCCTTATCCATCGAAGCCCAGCTGATCTCAATAATCCGACGGGATCATCAGTTGCGTTTCCATATTTTCACTCGAAGACCTCACAAGGATCCGATCGCTATCGGTCCAAACAACCCGGTCTGAACCCGTCAATCCAACACCGACGGAGGAACCCCCGGGAGCAGCAAGTTCCGGCCGTAAAAATGCGCAATTAACATCGTGCAACCTGCCCGTGAAATGATGATTTATAACTGCCCCATTCCGAATAACCGGCCGAAGATCATGATGATGATGAACTTCTCGTCGATGCGGGAAGAACCAATTACCAAAAACACCCATTCCATCAAACAGCCAGCCGGTGCACAGCTCGGCAACATGTTTATTAAATATTGAAATACTTTATCATTCCGAGTCTCCTCGCGCACGGTTTGCAAACATCCATCGCCGCCACAACTCCATCACGTCATATCAGAGGGCAAAATGCGAACATGGCTATTACATCGTGTACGCGAACTTCATCATCATCCCGCTCGAATTGATATGGGAAGAGGCTGATGATGGAGATCTTTGGCCTGCGTGTGACGGAGTACAACAACGACAGCAGCGCCACATTTCCCAGGAAGTGGTTAAACTTTTATGTAGCTTAACGTTGAAAATGAATGACTAAAATAAATACTCCCCCTAAAAAATTTGAAAATTCCCATAAAAAAATAGAAAATAGCCAATAAAGAAATCAGGGTACAGGGTGAGCAATAAATAAATATAAAATTTACACAAATAAAACAAAATTTCCATAAACAATTAAAATTTTTCCCCAAAACGAAAATAAATAAGCAAAAATTGCAATTTTCCATAAAAAAAATGTTCCACAAAAAAAAATACAAAATTTCCATAAATAAATCAATATTAGCAATAAAAAATTACAAAATTTTTCACAAAATAAATATATTTTTTCCATAAAAAAATAAAAATTTTCCACAAAATGATCAATAAAGATCAATAAAAAAATAAGAAAATTTCCATAAAGAAATATAAAAAAGCAATCAAACTGTGCTTTTTCCCATGGATGACCCCTTCTTTAAAAGCGTTTAAAGTTCATGTAAAATTTCATCAGCTTTATTGCTTTCTTGTATGGAAATTTTCTTATTTTTTTTTGCTCTTTATTGATTATTTTGTGGAAAATTTTTATTTTTTTATGGAAAAAAATATTTATTTCGTGGAAAATTTCGTAGTTTTTCATTGCTAATATTAATATATTTATGGAAATTTTGTTTTTTTTGTGGTGCATTTTTTTTTATGGAAAATTCTTCTTTTATAATTGCAATTTTTGCTTTTAAAAGTGCTTATTTATTTTTGTTTTGTGGAAAATTCTTAATCTATATAATAAAAATGAAATGGTCTGTGTTCGTATCCGCTTAACTCGAAAACGGCTGGATGGATTTCCTTCATCCCTTCAGCAGGTATGTTGGCTATCATTTCCGATGGGTTCATATGATATTTCCTCTGTGGAAAATCATTAGTGAAGTTGATTAAATCATGAAATACTAAAATGAAGATTTGTATGGAAATTTCGCATAGGCACTTCTCAACGCGCATTTTCGCCTACTATGCATGACAACGTCTGCCGGGTCGACTAGTTGTTTATGGAAATTTTGTTTTATTTGTGGAAATTTTATATTTATTTTTTGCTCATACCCTGATTTTTTATTGGCTATTTCCTAATTGTTTATGGAAAATTTCTAATTTTTAATGGAAATTTTATTTCACTGCCAAAATGAATTTCGGGTGTTGTTGACTGTATAATATGCACTATAAAAAGGCGATTTTTGATTAAAGCAATAGCCATTAGATTGCATTGACAATACACCATGAACGAACATCCATAGATCATAATCCCTGCAACAAAATAAAGACTTCTGAATTGGGGCCCTCCTTAGCCGTGCGGTAAGACGCGCGGCTACAAAGCAAGACCATGCTGAGGGTGGCTGGGTTCGATTCCCGGTGCCGGTCTAGGCAATTTTTCGGATTGGAAATTGTCTCGACTTCCCTGGGCATAAAAGTATCATCGTGTTAGCCTCATGATATACGAATGCAAAAATGGTAACTTGGCTTAGAAACCTCGCAGTTAATAACTCTGGAAGTGCTTAATGAACACTAAGCTGCGAGGCGGCTCTGTCCCAGTGTGGGGATGTAATGCCAATAAGAAGAAGAAGAAGAAGAAGAAGAATGCAATGAAGATTAATACGATTCATAAGATTCATATGGATCAGGTCTCCAGTAGTCTTGCGAGCAAAGATGTACGATTGCCAATTCGGAGATGGAGAGTACGATCCTCAGTTCGGTCTAGGATATTTTCGGGTGGGAAACATTCTCGACAGTTTCATAGTACTATGAAATTGTCCGAAAGTCAAAATTCGAACACAGGAAATTCGAGAAACTTTTGGCAGCGCCATCTGTCGTCTACTACTGTAAATTTTCTATCATAACATTACACGGTGTAACTGTTTTGCCTTTCTTGTACATCATCGAGGTGTAAGCGAAAAGGCTACATTTATTACCTTATTGCGCGAGAAAGGCGCCATCACCGTTAGGTGGATTAATCTGGGTTTTTTTGTCAAAATTACATTTTTTTCATAAGTTGATATCTCCGGTTAGGGCAGACCAAAAAAATATGTTTACACGGCATTTGAAAGAGAAATTCATATTCTTTATTATGTCAAAAAATTGGAGATATGTTATTTTTTATCTCAAGTTTTACCAATTTTACTAAGATCATGTTTTTTCAAAAAAATTGATATAACTCGACAATGGAAGAAGATACAGATGATATTCTTATAGCAAAACACGTGTTTTGGAAATCCCCAAAAGTCTTCAGAAGGTGACATTTTTTGACCTTTAAAAGTCACCTGAAGACGACTTTTTCGAGAAATCCAAAACAAAAAAAGTAGATTAAAAATACTGTTTTTTTTGAGGTACACCCTAATCTAATTAGGTAAAATTGCTCTAAATCAGTCAACTTAAGAGCTACAGAAAAAGTTTTTATAGCAAAATTAATTGGAATAAGCTGCGCTACAACTTTGTAGAACATAACATGTCAATATTCCAAAAACTATAAAAATATTTTCCAATTTTTTTTATATGATGGGCTACCCTATTTTTTGGCTGCACCATAATGATGGCCTTACTATTTCGAACAATTTTGTAGAACAACTGTTTTTTCTAAAAAAAATATAGTTTTGGCGTAAAATGCATCTTTCCGCGTAAATCTGTATCCTGGACCATAGTGCATTGTACTTACCACATAAGATAAATACTCATGCAATGGCGGGCATAGGAAAGCAATTAATAACTGAGGAAATGCTAAACAGAACACTAAGTTGAAAACCAGACCAAGCCCCAATTGGAATGTAGAGCCATTGATATAGAAGAAGAAGAAGAAGAAGAAGAAGAAGAAGAATAAGAAGAAGAAGAAGAAGAAGAAGAAGAAGAAGAAGAAGAAGAAGAAGAAGAAGAAGAAGAAGAGTGAAGTTGGTCCATTATGTCTCAGAAACATTCAAATTCGGTTTCTTCCTATATTTTCGAGAAAAAATCCATAAAAATCGATGGAACATTTTCCAAATATTTTTTCCAGAAATTTCCATTTCTGATATTTTTAAACGCACACACCCGACCACATTGCGCAAGTTAGAGCTTGCCACTCGAGTAAGTTCAACTGAAGTTAATTGCTTATTTTCCAGTTGAATTGGATACACGACATAGACAAACGGACACAATGGACTCACGAATCTAAAAATAGATTCTGTGTGGATTCTGTACAGC
Source organism: Armigeres subalbatus (assembly GCF_024139115.2). Taxonomy (NCBI): domain Eukaryota; kingdom Metazoa; phylum Arthropoda; class Insecta; order Diptera; family Culicidae; genus Armigeres; species Armigeres subalbatus. The sequence continues at coordinate 373,720,115 of NC_085141.1, read as the reverse complement.
AGAATATCAGAATAGATCTCGGCACAGTAGCGGTTGAGTAACACAGAATGCCAAACAAATAAAGAAAGAAATAAACAAATCCTGATGGCCGGTATCTTTTTTTGCGTATGGAAAACATCCTACCGATTTTTTTCATCTTTCAAATGTAATTCCTGCCTCAAACAGTTCTTAGTCAAAGCTTGGAAAGTGTAGAAGCCATAAAGCTCCGGAAGAATATAAGGAAAGTATTATTTATTTATTATCAGACTAAGGCCGGAGTGGCCTGTGCTGCACATAAAAGTCTTGTCCAAGACTGCACTTCGCTAACCACGCAGTCTGCGGAGGGTCCGCAAATCGTCCTCCACCTGATCGATCCACCTTGCCCGCTGTGCACCTCGCCTTCTTGTTCCCGTCGGATCATTGTCGAGAACCATTTTCACCGGATTACTGTCCGACATTCTGGTTACGTGCCCGGCGAACGATGTGAACGATGGATGGTTCTCCCAACAGCTGATGCAACTCGTGGTTCATTCGCCTCCTCCACGTACCGTACCACGTACCGTACCGTCCGCCATCTGCACCCCACCGATCTCCTCCTGGATTTCCTGGAGATTCAGAGCCGGAAGTCGCATGTCCTGCGCGCGTGCTTCTAGATTCATTACCATACCGCCACCGTTGTCTGCCATATCGCCATTCAGGTGCTCTTCGTAGTGCTGCCGCCACCTTTGGATCACCTCACGCTCGTTTGTAAGAAGGTTCCCGTTTATGTCCTTGCACATATCGGACTGTGGCACGTGGCCCTTACGTGAACGGTTCAACTTCTCATAGAACTTTCGTGCGTTATTAGCGCGGTACGGTTCCTCCGTCTCTTCACGGTCTCGATCTTCCTGCTGGCACTTTTTCCTTCGGAAAATCGAGTTTTATCTGTTCCGTGCCCGTTTGTATCGTGCCTCGTTCGCCCTCGTGCGGTGTTGCAGCAATCTCGCCCATGCTGCATTCTTCTCCTCAACTAACTGCTCACATTCGCCGTCATACCAGTCGTTTCTCTGATCCGGAGCCACCGTGCCTAGTGCAGCGGTTGCGGTGCTTCCAATGGCGAATCGAATATCTCTCCAGCCATCTTCAAGAGATGCTGCGCCTAGCTGCTCTTCCGTTGGGAGTGCCGCTTCCAGCTGCTGCGCGTAGTCTTGGGCTAGTCTACCGTCTTGCAGCCGCCCAATGTTTAGCCGCGGCGGACGACTCCGACGCGTGTTGATCACCGTCGAGAGTTTTGAGCGCAGACATACTGCAACGAGGTAGTGATCGGATTCAATATTCGCACTGCGGTAAGTGCGTACGTTCGTGATGTCGGAGAAGAATTTACCGTCGATTAGAACGTGGTCGATTTGGTTTTCCGTTTCTTTGTTAGGTGATCTCCATGTGGCCTTGTGGATATTTTTGCGGGGAAAGAAGGTGCTTCGGACTACCATTCCGCGGGAGGCTGCAAAGTTTATGCATCGTTGGCCGTTGTCATTCGATACGGTGTGCAGACTATCCGGTCTATACATTTCCTCCCTTCCTACCTGTGCGTTCATGTCACCGATGACGATTTTAACGTCCCGCAGTTGGCATCCATCGTATGTCTGCTCCAGCTGTGCGTAGAACGCTTCTTTCTCGTCGTCTGGTCTCCCTTCGTGTGGGCAGTGCACTTTGATGATGCTATAGTTGAAGAAACGGCCTTTAATCCTCAGCTTACACATCCTTGCATTGATTGGCTGCCACCCAATCACGCGTTGGCGCATCTTACCCAGCACTTTGAAGCCGGTTCCCAGCTCGTTGGTAGTGCCACAGCTTTGGTAGAAGGTAGCCGCTCGATGCCCGCTTTTCCACACTTTCTGTCCTGTCCAGCAAATCTCCTGCAGCGCCACGACGTTGAAGTTGCGGGGATGTAATTCATCGTAGATCATCCTGTCGCAACCTGCGAAACCTAGCGACTTGCAGTTCCATGTTCCAAGCTTCCAATCGTGATCCTGTATTCGTCGCCTAGGTATTTGCCGATTATATCGAGTCGCATTATCTCTTATATTGTTCGTAATGATTGGTTTTCTAGGCGGCTTATTGGGCCTGCGCAAACCTCCTGTCTCGTCGGAGGGCCGCCGTGTCAGGGCTGTTTAACGTCCCACCTAACACCAGGACTTGGGCTTGTGCGCTTCGAGCGGCACACGGTCGCTTTGGTGGGGCCTACTTGCGGATACATGCAGCTTTTCATAGTGGTTTAACAGGGCCCACTGTCAAACCCCACCACAAGGCAAGCCCCACAACTCGCAGATGGCCTGGGGAGGGATCGTCAAGCTCTTGGACATAGTCCCTGCTGCCCATCAACATTGTATCCAGAAGGTAACTAAAGCCGGAAGGGTACGATGGGCAGGACATGTTGCAAGAATGCCGGAAAGCAACCCTGCAAAGATGGTGTTCGCTTCTGATCCGGCAGGTACGAGACGGCGTGGAGCGCAGCGAGCGAGATGGGCAGACCAGGTGCAAAACGACTTGGCGAGCGTGGGGCGTATCCGAGGATGGAGAGATGCGGCATCGAACCGTGTATTGTAGCGTCAAAGTGTTGATTCAGTGTTATCTGTTTAGATGTAAACTAAATAAATGAAAAATGAACTATCCGCCAAGCTGAGTGTTTATAATTATAATGAGTTTTTGCAATACATCGTGTCATGGCGAGCAACTGTTACTGATCTTTATATTCTGGGCCTTGTAACAAAAAAAAATGGAGCGCTTTGATTAAACATACATATGAAAAACTACAATGAAATAAAATATTTGATAGAGAGCATAAACAACAAAACATGCGTATGGGATTCTGGACTACACAAAGAAGTTTAACCATCCAATATCTACAGACACAATTAGTTTATTTTTAGGTTTTATAATGAGTTCATTCAAAACTCTTTGTAACACGAATTCCAACGATTCATACATTTAGATTTTTTTTTTTTTTTTTTTTTAACTAATTTTATTTGCTAATTATCTAATACATGCATTCATCTCTTAGACTAGGTGTTCCGTGTTTTTTTAACACTATCATCCTTATTTGCTATGTTACTTTTTAGTTATTATTAATACATTTCAATTGCCTCTGGCAGTTAGAATTTTTCCTCTGGTTGAATTGAACCATGTAGGAATTACAATGTTTTCAACTTAAACTAATCTTAACCTATTTTATACTAAGGGTACAAGGAGTGAATCGTTGCAATAGAAGATTGCAACGATTTTTGTCTAAAATTGAAAATTATTTTGTTGGACATTTGTTGCAATGTCTCAATATTAGAAATCCTATGAAGTTCATTGGTACTATACCACGGAGGCAACTTCAGAATCATTTTCAAAATTTTATTTTGAATCCTCTGGAGTGCCTTCTTTCTGGTATTGCAGCAACTAGTCCATATTGGCACAGCATACAACATGGCAGGTATAAAATTTTGTTTGTAAATCAAAAGTTTGTTCTTAAGACAAAGTTTTGATTTTCTGTTTATAAGTGGATATAGACACTTAATATATTTGTTACATTTGGCTTGAAGGCCTTCAATGTGATTTTTAAAAGTTAATTTTTGATCTAGCAGAAGTCCTAAATATTTAGCTTCGCTAGACCAATTAATTGGAACCCCATTCATAGTGACAATATGTCTGCTAGAAGGTTTCAAATAAGAAGCTCTCGGCTTATGTGGGAAAATTATAAGCTGAGTTTTGGAAGCATTTGGGAAATTTTCCATTTTTGCAAGTAAGTGGAGAAAATATCCAAACTTTTTGCAATCTACTACAAATGACACGAAGGCTACGCCCTTTGGCCGAGAGACCTGTGTCATCTGCAAACAAAGATTTTTGACACCCTGGTGGTAAATCAGGTAAGTCAGAAGTAAAAATGTTATACAATATGGGCCCCAGTATGCTGCCTTGGGGGACACCAGCCCTTACAGGTAATCTATCAGATTTAGTATTCTGATAGTTTACCTGCAGTGAGCGATCTGATAAATAATTTTGGATCAGTTTAATGATGTACAGAGGAAAATTAAAATTCATCAATTTTACAACCAAACCTTCATGCCAAACACTGTCAAATGCTTTCTCTATATCAAGAAGAGCAACTCCAGTCGAATATCCTTCAGATTTGTTGAGCCGAATTAAATTCTTTACTCTTAATAACTGATGGGTGGTTGAATGCCCATGGCGAAAACCAAATTGTTCATCAGCAAAAATAGAATTGTCATTAATATGAACCATCATTCTATTTAAAATAATCTTTTCAAACAGTTTGCTTATTGAAGAAAGCAAACTGATTGGGCGATGACTAGAAGCCTCAGCTGGATTTTTGTCCGGCTTCAAAATTGGAACAACTTTGGCGTTTTTCCATTTATCTGGAAAGTATGCCAATTGAAAACATTTGTTAAATAAATTAACCAAAAAGGATAAAGAGCTCTCAGGAAGTTTTTTGATAAGTATGTAGAAAATACCATCATCACCCGGGGCTTTCATATTTTTAAATTTTCTAGTAATAGATCTCACTTCATCCAAATTAGTTCCCAACGAAGGGTCAAAAACATTCTCTTGATTGAGAATGTCTTCGAAGCTCCGTGTAACCTGATCCTCAATCGGACTAGTGAGACCTAGACTAAAATTATGGGCACTCTCGAACTGCTGAGCAAGTTTTTGAGCCTTTTCGCCATTTGTTAATAAAATTTTATTTCCCTCTTTAAGCGCTGGAAATGGCTTTTGAGGTTTTTAAGAATTTCGTTAATTTCCAAAAGGGTTTCGAACTGGGATCCAACTTCGAGACATTATTCTCAAAGTTGGTATTTCTCAGAATAGCGAAACGTTTTTTAATTTCATTTTGCAAATCTCGCCAAATAACTTTCAACGCGGGATCTCGAGTTCTTTGGTATTGCCTTCGCCTCACATTTTTAAGACGGATCAGTAGCTGAAGATCGTCGTCAATAATAATGGAGTTGAATTTAATTTCACATTTAGGAATTGCAATGCCTCTGGCTTCGACAATTAAATTTGTCAAAGATACGAGAGCATTATCAATATCACTTTTGGTATCGAGAGGAATATCAACATCAAAATTCCTATCGATATACGTTTTATATAAATCCCAATCAGCTCTATGATAATTAAAAGTAGAGCTGATTGGATTATAAATGGCTTCTTGTGAGATTTCAAATGTCACAGGAAGATGATCAGAGTCAAAGTCAGCATGAGTTACCAATTGGCCACACAGCTGACTTGAATCCGTTAAAACTAAATCAATTGTAGAAGGATTTCGACTGGAAGAAAAACAAGTTGGTCCATTGGGATATTGAATAGTATAATATCCCGCAGAACACTCTTCAAATAAAATTTTACCATTGGAATTGCTTTGAGCATTATTCCATGAACGGTGTTTGGCATTGAAGTCACCAATTACGAAGAATTTTGATTTGTTGCGAGTCAGAATTTGAAGATCAGCTTTCAACAAATTCTTTTGCTGCCCATTGCATTGAAAAGGCAAGTAGGCTGCAATGAAGGAAAATTGTCCAAAATTTGTTTCAACAGAAACTCCCAAGGTTTCAAAAACTTTGGTTTCAAACGAAGAAAATAATTTATGTTTGATACGTCTATTAATGACAATGGCGACCCCACCACAGGCGCTGTCAAGACGATCATTTCTGTAGATAAAATAATTTGGATCTCGTTTAATGGAGAGTCCTGGTTTTAAATAGGTTTCAGTTATAATGGCAATATGCACATTATGAACTGTTAGGAAGTTGAATAATTCATCTTCCTTACCCTTTAGAGAGCGGGCATTCCAATTTAGAACTTTCACACAATTATTTAGATCCATTGAAACGGAGTCCGATAACAATTTTTTGTGTGTACTTTATACCAACCTGAACAGCTTCTGGTATGGTATTTGCTTTGAACATTGCATCAATCATGTGATGCAATTGTTCAGTTAAGAAATCAAAGTCGGAAGCAGTCATGCTACCTGAATCGGCAACATGACCATTATTTTCCGTTGGGACATGGGTATAAACCTCATTTTGAGAAGAGAAATTTTGTCTACCAGCAGCGATGTTTGCATACGTGGGTACATTGGAAAAATTGGAATTTACTGAAGTGCTTGCTACCCGTTGACGAGCGGCAAAATTTGTTTGTGAATTGTGGTGGGTATGAATTGCTCGACCGGTAACCGGTTTCGAAATTTGAGCGTTTGAAAAATTTCTACCCGTCGAATCTGGGATCCGATTGGAATTTCCCGTCATCAATTCAAAACTTTTTTGCGTGAAGGGCATTCCCAGAAATTGGATTTATGATTGCCCCCACAATTAGCACATTTAAATTTATTGGAATCTTCTCTCACAGGACATGCGTCCTTGGCGTGAGAGGTTCCACCACAAATCATGCATTTAGCATCCATGTGACAATGCTTGGTTCCATGACCCCACTTTTGGCACTTACGGCACTGGGTGGGGTTTTGGAAATTTCCCCAGGCCTGCGGAAATGTTCCCATGTAACGCGGACATGAGACATAATACAGGCCTTTTCCAAACTTTTCATATTATTTAGTTCACTTTTGTTAAAATGAACTAAATAAAATTCTTGAGAAATGCCCCTCTGGGAAGTACCAGAATGGGATTTCTTTTTCATCTTAATTACTTGGACTGGTGAAAATCCAAGTAATTTAGAAATTTCAATTTTAATCTCATCCAGTGATTTGTCATCACTGGGGAGACCTTTCAAGACGACTTTGAACAATCGCTCAGTTTTGTCGTCGTATGTGAAGAATTTATGGCGCTTCTCAGTTAAATACTGAAGAAGACGTTTGCGATCGTCAAAGGATCCCGGCAAAACGCGGCAGACACCCTTCCTAGCAATCTGAAATGAAACCTTGATCCCCTGAAGGTTACTCAAAATCTCATTCCTAAAGCCAGAAAACTCGGCAACAGATACCACAATCGGCGGAATCCTTTGCTTTTTCGCATGAATCGAATCACCTGGGCTGGATTCGATTTGCTCAATATCATCATTAATCAAATCGAACTGATTGCTCAGTTCGATAGGAGAAAAATTATTTCCGACATTAGAGTTTGAAGGAATATCTGAATTCTCCTGCTTCCTTCTATTTTTTCCGCGCTTTGGCAGGACGGTCTTGAAACCTTGTTTCTTAGAAGGAAGTGGAGAATTCAAAGACTCCCCCTTCCTCTTGTTTTTATTAATACTCATTGCTGAGCGTGGAGACGTGACCTTCTAAGAGGTTTTTTCCCAGAACGGTGTCCCTGCAGGATTACCACCGCTTGTCGGAATTTTACTTCCGCAAACGGGTCCAACGTAAAACGAAGGCACGGGTCCTTGCAAAGATCGTAACGGGATCAGTGGGTACAAATAGCGCTAAGAAGCACCGTTGAAATTAAAATAGCTTCGGGTAGTATTAAAAACTTCCTTCCGCAAAGAGAGAAAGAACCGCACAGCACGAAAGCACGATGCGGTCTGTGAATACATTTAGATGTAATTGCGTCTAGCATGATTGACATTCCCAAGTGGTGTGCTTGTGATATTCATAATCATCAGCTAAAAATTAAAGATGATTATTTGAAATTAGGATTAAATTGTAGCGAAAAAAGATTTAAACAAATAAACGAAAGATACTTTTTTGACGTTGGTTATTTCAAGGCAAAGCTGGTGAGTGCCAATATTTTTCATAAAATCGTAGCCTACAGTGATTATAAAACGTAAATATTTTCTACCTTTTGAATGTCACTAGGCACTCACTTGGCCGCCATTATCGAGCGCAAAATACTGGATACGCATCTTATTGAAAAATTTCACTACTTTATAGTATGAGGTCTGAACCAAGATGAATACACCACTAGGTGTTCCAATCTGCCAAATTCACGAGTCAGCCATCTTGGATTCTAGTATGGGAGAGCCAGCCGGTTTGTTTTCGTTTTGCACTGAAAATGAATTTTTCATCCCCGCCTTCTTCTCTTCCACAAAATTGGCAGATTGGAGCACCTAGTACTGTATTCATCTTGGTCTGAACTTTCAGAAGAGTACTAGACATTGTGATTCTGTTTGCCACCTTCTCCCCTATACGCGGTATAAGTATGTTTAAATCCACATCATTGTCTGTTTTTTTATTTCAGTTGGGAATTTTTTTTTAAATTCGATGTGTGTTGTAACAAGTTTTAGACCAACAAGTTTTAGAACAAGTTAGAATAGTCGACCTGCGGTTCCCAAAAAAGTGTTATTATATTTATTCAATTATGATAATAATCTCATATCTGGATTTTATCATTCATACACGATCGATATGCGATCATCGGTAATTTAAGGTATTAAACCGCCACAAAACTCATAAAAGTCAACGACAGCTGGTGCAAAATCCCGCCTGTTAATGATCTTTTGGAAACCATGAGCAGAAGAACTTGAAGTGCTCCGGAAAGTAGTTTTCAAAAATTCGTTTCACACCATAATCCGATTTTGAACACTGGTTCCTTTGATCGTCGTTGATTGCCAAAATATTTTTATGATTCGAATCTGATCGAAAATTTCCGGCTTTTGCATTCATGTCTTCCAAAAAAAAAACAGGAGCCAATCGCCGCACGGGAGGAAGGACTGCTTGCTGCGCTGCAATTCGAATAAATTTATGCAAATTAACTGATGATGCTTGGTCGTCGTTGTTGTCGTCCATCGGAAAAATCGCAATACTTCGGGCAGCAGTGAAAAAAAAGCCTCACAACAAAGGCAACCCATCAGATGGTCGACGTCATCGTCGGAAGGGGAGTTTTTATTCAATCAAGTGTGTAACATGTCGCAGTCTTTTCGACCGGTTGCCTGTTGCACACACGGTGGCATGCAGCGATGCACAAGCATTAAATTGCGATGCAATTTCGCCCGGTCTGCAATTGTTTGCCTCTGGTCATATGAACACGCGCCCTTGTGCGTTTATGTGTGTGCATGCGCTCCAGAACTCCCGCCAGAGCGGGTGAAGCGAGTGGGGAACCGGGCTGGAGAGGAAAGATGCTGCATGCTGCACTTTTCCGATTCGGTGCGTGCGCCAGGAAGGAGTCCTGCAGTGTCCAGAGCTGCAGGCTCGAATCGGGAGCCAGACGATCGGGAACACGTGAGCGTTGCAACAGGAGCAGAATCCACTTTCCACAGGAGAGAGTGAATCAGAAGAACAAGAGTGCGAGTGCGAAAGTGGCAATGTTTATTATGTTATTACAGCGCAAATGGAAGGGATTGTGATGTGCCGGGCAAGGAGCAGGATGCACTTGCACTTGTTGCATTAGTCTGGCTTGCTGCATTATTGCTTTTCATGAGGCTGTTTTTTTTTGCGCTCGTGCTCTTCACTTTTGTTGCCTCTTTTGATGTGTATTTTCGAACAAGCAATCAAAGCAGGTGGCGAAGGTTAAATGGAGGGAATTGTGTGCTTTTCACGTGTCGGAACCAAGATAGTATTGACTTTTTGACAGATTGGATAAATGTGCTGATGACGAGCAGTTGGTTCATAACAATGACAACCTTGCTTATAGCTAAAATCATTTGTCTTCAAAATAAGGTGACCAGACGTCCCGCGTTTCGCGGGACAGTCCCGCATTTTCGCCATTTGTCCCGCGCTGAAAAGAGTCCCGCGAAATGTCCCGCGTTTCACTTATTTCAAGACAATGTCCCACGAAATAAAGAAATATTTAATAAATAGCAGTAATTTAGTAAACGTTCTTCAAGAACTTATAAGATTTTAAAAATTTATTATATTGATTAATGATTTTCGATTTTCGTCTCATACAAAGCATCGCTCCGGAGGCTTGATGAGTGGTCTTTCACCCAACGCCACGGCCATACTCGCATGTTGTTTAAACCTTTTTTCTGCGTCCAAATTATATTTCTTACACCTTAAATAAAATTATCATCAGTAACAAACAGAGTAAAGCCCCAAATGCAATACAACGGAACGGCAACAGAAACGGAAAATTTGACAGAAAATATATGGGCTAAATGTCAAATTTTCCGTATCCGTTACCGTTCCGTTGTATTGCGTTTGGGGCTTAAGGAAGAGCTAAACAAATTTGTTTAGCTCTTTCTAACTCTGTTTGTTACTAATGATAATTTTATTTAAGATGTAAGAAATATAATTTGGACACAGAAAAGAGGTTTCTCCAAGGGTTTCTCATATTGTCATCAGTGGCGGAACCAAGAAAATCGGTCTGGGGGGGTTTTCTGAACACTTTTTTTTTCGAAGAAAAAAAAATTCCTACTAAAAAATGTGACTCTGGGGGAGGTTTTATGTACGCCACGCTACGCCACTGATTGTCATCAACGTCATTTGTATCTTTCCGTTTCCTACAAAATTATAACTGTGATAGTGCAACGCTGAGCGGCAGCACAAGTTCTCACTTAAAACACGTGTTTGTTGGTTTCCAATTTTATTTCGTCCTAAACTCTAGCGAGTTTGAGGAATTTCGACAAGCCTGCTTTGGTGTATTCTAGTGATCCTAGTCAAATCCTCATGGACACGAGAACGAGGATAGACATTAAATTGGATACCTACTAAAAGAACTATAATAAGTGAAATGGAAGATTTGAACGTGCTATTGAGGAATATTTTACTCAATCTGCAACAATAACAATGCTTTTAAAGTGAAGAACTGAAATCATGTCAAAATTCACAGAAATAATAAATTTTCGAGATTTTTCGGCTATACAGACTGATTTATAAGAACAATTTTTTTAATTTTGCCCAACGTTTCGGCATCGAGTGCGATGTCTTCTTCAGGTAAAAAAAATGTTTGCTCTTTGTAATGGAACGCCTACCATACTTAACAAAAAGCGATCATTTTTTTTCTCCTGGAAGAAGACATTGACCCCGATGTCGAAACGCTGGACAAAATTTAAAAATATGTTCTAATAAATCAGACTGCATAGCCGACAAATCTCGAAAATCAACACTACAGTAGAAGTCAACAACTAGAAATAATAAGAAAAATAACAATGCTCCTTTGGCACAGATTCTGACAGTACTCAATGCTCGATTGGCTCAAGATCTCTGAATGTACAGTGAGTCCAAAAAGTAATCGTCTAGCTGTGTGTTTTCTAGAAAATGTCAAAGATAGAATCTAGTAGGCTCAAAAAAATTAAACTATCGATTACATTGTGTAGTAAATTAATCAATTCATCTTTATTGTTAAAAACCAAACAGAAAAATAAAACAATAACAAAAACGCAGGTAATAAAACATAACAATTCATTAAATACGGGCTCAAAAAGTATTCGTCTAGTCAGGTTTAGCGCGCTTTTGAAACGAAAACAGGAGTTGTAGAATGGAATTCAATATTTCGTTGGATTCCCCTGTGTATCTATGGCGGGCTGTAGTTCTAGTGGCATGGAACTGACCAAATTAGCCGTAATGGGGGACGGAATATTCTTCCATTTTTCTTTCAACACTAATTTCAATTCGTTGTTGTTGGAAATATGACTTTCACGAATTTCACGAAAAGTTTGTCGTCCAGAACCTTCCAATGGAGTTAAATTGGATTCATATCTGGGATCTGAGGAGACGTTTTGAGTTGATTGGGGTATTAAAGAGTAGCTACAGCTTAGTACTTTGGGCTGTGAGCTTGAGGTAATTATCACTCCGTAAGATGTATGTTCCCTGTAATCCCAATTTCCCAGCACTGGCGTTCAAATTTTCTTTCAAAATGCGGATGAACATTTTGTTATACATAATTCCTTCAATAATGTGAAATTTTCCCGCACCGGTTGCGCTCAAGCACCTCAGAGACCATGACGGAGCCCCCACCATGCTTTACTGCTCAAAAGATATTCTGCGGCTGTATCTCAATATTCATTTTCCACCATACCATACATCGGCCATTTGATCCAAATGTGCTGTACTTGCTTTCGTCAGATAACATGACTTGATTCTGAAAGTCATCCTTCTTCCAGCGATATTTTTAGCTGAAATCGAGCTGTTTTTGATAATTTGATGGCTCACTTGAATTTTCTTCCGTGATACTCGCCCATTATACCCATACTTTTCACAGGTATTTCTGTTCGTATTGGTTCATATCTGAGCACTTCTTCTCTCCAACTCACTTGCCTATATGGGTGAACTCGTTTTTAAGGATTTTTTTCAATTTTCCGCGCAATAAATCGCTCATCGTTATCAGTTTACCATTGCTGACGACCGCTCTGCTATTTGTTTTGATAGATTTTTGTGGCGCTGATGCGATCAATCACTAATTAAATGGTTGAATTCTTGCTACCCTTGGCCTACCCACATTTTTTGCAAAGTCATAAGTCAACTTGCACTAATTATACAGGCGTAGAATAAGTTTTTTTTTTCATTTTGACTCATCTTTTTACTTTTCCCACCCATGGTGCTTCTATTTTCCGCGCCAAGTTCAAACAAAACAAAAACATTATTTGATCTGTCATTGAATATTGACAAAAATGTTGCTAGACCTCACTAGAGTGTGCTAGTGTAACTACATGTGAATAAAACTATTATATTCGTGTTTCACTCGATTATTTTCTGAATAGACGAACGCTTTTTGAGCGAGCGAAATTGACGAAATTTAGATATTCTCTACATACCAGAAAAAGTAATTGAAATTTCTATTTGCTTTTGAATAATAATCATGTGTTGATAAGTTTTCTACCAAATTTAGAAGAAAGTTTTTTTTATTTCACTTATATCACGCCCAAGTTTTACATTTTACTGAAGAATATGCAGCTAGACGAATACTTTTTGGACCCACTGTAGGATATCTTCAATTTCAACTCACATCGTGTTCGTATGTTGTTATTATTTCAGTAAAAACTTCACTTGAAATCTGAGTTCGACGAATTTTATGTAGCTCGGATCTTTTTTTGTTTCAAGCTTATGGAAACATTTATGATAAATCGTATGTCAGTTTGCGGAGAATAATAAAAAAAAACCTGAGTAAGATGTAGGGATTTTAAGCAAATTTGAGCACTCTGCCTAATTGCACACTGAAAACAATCTACACGATCATGCTACTGTTTTCACACGTGAATTTTCACTACATGGCAAGCATACTGAAATAACGTGTAAATCCAGTCCCCAACGTCAAAAAACTTAACGTCCAATGTTATAGAAATCAATGAAGAAAGAAAGGGAAAAACACGTTAAATATGTATGCAATGCTTTTGCATAAAATGGCAGAATGCTTCTCGTATATTTTTCATCGTTTAAAAAAAGTATATAGTAATTCGATTATACTAATAAAACACTTCCAAACTGTTGACTCAATAAACATAATCATTTATTGACAACAACGAATGTTTTTTACACGTTTTATCAAGATTTTAAACAATCATATAGGTATTTTCTTCTAATGCAACGCATTTCCCTGGGTTTATTTGACTCTGGGTAGCCGAAAATTTGGCAATTTGTTTCGATTTGGTGCCGGAAAGAAGTAAAATAGAGAAATCACTCCATTTAGGCGATGACGATTTGGGGGTACTCTTCTTTTATCCTCGAAACCCTGCGCGAAGCATTTATTCCGAATATGGAGTTCAAATTAATCTGCAAATACAATTACTCTGTGTCATGAACTTTAGATTAAACGCATATCTAATTTTACCTTACCTGTGTATTTTTAATTGAAGCTTTGTAAACTCATAATTATTTAGAAATACATATTAAATTTTTCAACTTCGTGCTTTAATGAAGTTTTTAATTTTATATCCTGACGGCAAACAGACACTTCTTGGCGACGTCATGTTATTTATTTTCACCACAATACATGCTACGTTGAATGATGTCCAAAACACGTTATAATGACTAGTATTTACCAGTGGTATTAATACATATTCATTTTTTGTGACTTTAACGTGGAATGCTAGTGGAAATGTCGGTTGATAAAACACGTTCGATTCACATGGAAGAAAACATTTTATGAGCGTGTAGAATATTTTCAGTGCATAAAACGAATAATAGGATCACTTTGAATGTTAGCTAAATGAATCATGCAAACAATACAAATAAGTTTAACTATCAGGAACTCGCACCGTTGTAAAAAGTTGAACAGATTCATTCACAACAGAGGTGGGATTGTGTTTTTGATCCAGGGCTAAGCGAGTCCAAGAGGGGTTTATCAAATTTTAAAGTTTTGACTTAAGCACATTTTTGAATAAAAACAAGGATTTACAAAATTTTGTCCCGCGCTGGCACTAAATATATCTGGTCACATTACTTTAAAATTATCCTTGCAATAAATGATTTTACTATTTGTTGGCAGACCGCATCGTGCTTTCGTGCTGTGCGGTTCTTTCTCTCTTTGCGGAAGGAAGTTTTTAATACTACCCGAAGCTATTTCAATTTCAACGGTGCTTCTTAGCGCTATTTGTACCCACTGATCCCGTTACGATCTTTGCAAGAACCCGTGCCTTCGTTTTACGTTGGACCCGTTTGCGGAAGTAAAATTCCGTCAAGCGGTGGTAATCCTGCAGGGACACCGTTCTGGGAAAAAACCTCTTAGAAGGTCACATCTCCACGCTCAGCCATGAGCATTAATAAAAACAAGAGGAAGGGGGAGTCTCTGAATTCTCCACTTCCTTCAAAGACAACAAGGTTTCAAGACCGTCCTGCCAAAGCGCGGAAAAAATAGAAGGAAGCTGGAGAATTCAGATATTCCTTCTAACTCTAATATCGGAAATAATTCTTCTCCAATCGAACTGAGCAATCAGTTCGATTTGATTAATGATGAAATTGAGCAAATCGAATATACCTCTAGCCCAGGTAATTCGATTCATGCGAAAAAGCAAAGGATTCCGCCAATTGTGGTATCTGTTGCCGAGTTTTCTGGCTTCCGGCATGAGATTTTGAGTAACCTTCAGGGGATCAAGGTTTCATTTCAGATTGCTAGGAAGGGTGACTGCCGCGTTTTGCCGGGATCCTTTGACGATCGCAAACGTCTTATTCAGTATTAAACTGAGAAGCGCCATAAATTCTTCACATACGACGACAAAACTGAGCGATTGTTCAAAGTCGTCTTGAAAGGTCTCCCCAGTGATGATAAATCACTGGATGAGATTAAAATTGAAATTTCTCAATTATTTGGATTTTCACCAGTCCAAGTAATTAAGATGAAAAAGAAATCCCACTCTGGTACTTCCCAGAGAGGCATTTCTCAAGAATTTTATTTAGTTCATTTTAACAAAAGCCTGTATTATGTCTCATGTCCGTGTTACATGGGAACATTTCCGCAGGCCTGGGGGAAATTTCCAAAACCCCACCCAGTGCCGTAAGTGCCAAAAGTGGGGTCATGGAACCAAACATTGTCACATGGATGCTAAATGCATGATTTGTGGTGGAACCTCTCACGCTAAGGACGCATGTCCTGTGAGAGAAGATTCCAATAAATTTAAATGTGCAAATTGTGGGGGCAATCATAAATCCAATTTCTGGGAATGCCCTTCACGCAAAAAAGTTTTGAATTCCCGTGCAAAATTGATGACGGGAAATTCCAATCGGATCCCAGATTCGACGGGTAGAAATTTTTCAAACGCTCAAATTTCGAAACCGGTTACCGGTCGAGCAATTCATATCCACCACAATTCACAAACAAATTTTGCCGCTCGTCAACGGGTAGCAAGCACTTCAGTAAATTCCAATTTTTCCAATGTACCTACGTATGCAAACATCGCTGCTGGTAGACAACATTTCTCTTCTCAAAATGAGGTTTATACCCATGTCCCAACGGAAAATAACGGTCATGTTGCCAATTCAGGTAGCATGACTGCTTCCGATTTTGATTTTTTAACTGAACAATTGCATCACATGATTGATGCAATGTTCAAAGCAAATACCATTCCTGAAGCTGTCCAGGTTGGTATTAAGTACACACAAAAAATTGTTATCGGACTCCGTTTCAATGGATCCAAATAATTGTGTGAAAGTTCTAAATTGGAATGCCCGCTCTCTAAAGGGTAAGGAAGATGAATTATTCAACTTCCTAACAGTTCATAATGCGCATATTGCCATTATAACAGAAACTTATTTAAAACCAGGACTCTCCATTAAAAGAGATCCAAATTATTTTATCTACAGAAATGATCGTCTTGACAGCGCCTGTGGTGGGGTCGCCATTGTCATTAATAGACGTATCAAACATAAATTATTTTCTTCGTTTGAAACCAAAGTTTTTGAAACCTTGGGAGTTTCTGTTGAAACAAATTTTGGACAATTTTCCTTCAATGCAGCCTACTTGCCTTTTCAATGCAATGGGCTGCAAAAAAATTTGTTGAAAGCTGATCTTCAAATTCTGACTCGCAACAAATCAAAATTCTTCGTAATTGGTGACTTCAATGCCAAACACCGTTCATGGAATAATGCTCAAAGCAATTCCAACGGCAAAATTTTATTTGAAGATTGTTCTGCGGGATATTATACTATTCAATATCCCAATGGCCCTACTTGTTTTTCTTCCAGTCGAAATCCTTCTACAATTGATTTAGTTTTAACGGATTCAAGTCAGCTGTGTGGCCAATTGGTAACTCATGCTGACTTTGACTCTGATCACCTTCCTGTGACATTTGAAATCTCACAAGAAGCCATTTATAATTCAATCAGCTCTACTTTTAATTATCATAGAGCTGATTGGGATTTATATAAAACATATATCGATAGGAATTTTGATGTTGATATTCTTCTCGATACCAAAAGTGATATTGATAATGCTCTCGTATCTTTGACAAATTTCATTGTCGAAGCCAGAGGCATTGCAATTCCTAAATGTGAAATTAAATTCAACTCCATTATTATTGACGACGATCTTCAGCTACTGATCCGTCTTAAAAATGTGAGGCGAAGGCAATACCAAAGAACTCGCGATCCCGCGTTGAAAGTTATTTGGCGAGATTTGCAAAATGAAATTAAAAAACGTTTCGCTATTCTGAGAAATACCAACTTTGAGAATAATGTCTCGAAGTTGAATCCCAGTTCGAAACCCTTTCGGAAATTAACGAAAATTCTTAAAAAACCTCAAAAGCCAATTCCAGCGCTTAAAGAGGGAAATAAAATTTTATTAACAAATGGCGAAAAGGCTCAAAAACTTGCTCAGCAGTTCGCGAGTGCCCATAATTTTAGTCTAGGTCTCACTAGTCCAATTGAGGATCAGGTTATACGAAGCTTCGAAGACATTCTCAACCAAGAGAATGTTTTTGACCCTTCGTTGGGAACTAATTTGGATGAAGTGAGATCTATTACTAGAAAATTTAAAAATATGAAAGCCCCGGGTGATGATGGTATTTTCTACATACTTATCAAAAAACTTCCTGAGAGCTCTTTATCCTTTTTGGTTAATTTATTTAACAAATGTTTTCAATTGGCATACTTTCCAGATAAATGGAAAAACGCTAAAGTTGTTCCAATTTTGAAGCCGGACAAAAATCCAGCTGAGGCTTCTAGTTATCGCCCAATCAGTTTGCTTTCTTCAATAAGCAAACTGTTTGAAAAGATTATTTTAAATAAAATGATGGTTCATATTAATGACAATTCTATTTTTGCTGATGAGCAATTTGGTTTTCGCCATGGGCATTCAACCACTCATCAGTTATTAAGAGTTACGAACTTAATTCGGCTCAACAAATCTGAAGGATATTCGACTGGAGTTGCTCTTCTTGATATAGAGAAAGCATTTGACAGTGTTTGGCATGAAGGTTTGATTTTAAAATTGATGAATTTTAATTTTCCTCTATACATTATTAAACTGATCCAAAATTATTTATCAGTTCGCTCACTGCAGGTAAACTATCAGAATTCTAAATCTGATACATTACCCGTAAGAGCTGGTGTTCCCCAAGGCAGCATACTGGGGCCCATATTGTATAACATTTTTACTTCTGACTTACCTGATTTACCACCAGGGTGTCAAAAATCTTTGTTTGCAGATGACACATGTCTCTCAGCCAAAGGGCAAAGCCTTCGTGTCATTTGTAGTAGATTGCAAAAAAGTTTGGATATTTTCTCCACTTACTTGCAAAAATGGAAAATTTCCCGAATGCTTCCAAAACTCAGCTTATAATTTTCCCACATAAGCCGAGAGCTTCTTATTTGAAACCTTCTAGCTGTCACTATGAATGGGGTTCCAATTAATTGGTCTAGCGAAGCTAAATATTTAGGACTTCTGCTAGATCAAAAATTAACTTTTAAAAATCACATTGAAGGCCTTCAAGCCAAATGTAACAAATATATTAAGTGTCTATATCTACTTATAAACAGAAAATCAAAACTTTGTCTTAAGAACAAACTTTTGATTTACAAACAAATTTTTAGACCTGCCATGTTGTATGCTGTGCCAATATGGACTAGTTGCTGCAATACCAGAAAGAAGGCACTTCAGAGGATTCAAAATAAAATTCTGAAAATGATTCTGAAGTTGCCTCCGTGGTATAGTACCAATGAACTTCATAGAATTTCTAATATTGAGACATTGCAACAAATGTCCAACAAAATAATTTCCAATTTTAGACAAAAATCGTTGTAATCTCTATTGCAACGATTAACTCCTTGTACCCTTAGTATAAAATAGGTTAAGATTAGTTTAAGTTAAAAACATTGTAATTCCTACATGGTTCAATTCAGCCAGAGGAAAAATTCTAACTGCCAGAGGCAATTGAAATGTATTAATAATAACTAAAAATATAACATAGCAAATAAGGATGATAGTGTTAAGAAGACACGGAACACCTAGTCTAAGAGATGAATGCATGTATTAGATAATTAGCAAATAAAATTAGTTTAAAAAATAAAATAAAATAAAACTATTTGTTGGCTAAAAGTTACCTTTATAGACTTCTTGCTCTTTCAGACCTTGAGGTGTTCACGTTGATGCTAATGATGATAATGCATTTAAGTGATATACCTTTTAACTTGATCAATAGAATATTATGCCAATTGTGGCTTTTTGTATAGATAAACAAGTTTGGTGAATAATGCACCTGATGTGTAGGAAAATACAAATATAGTTAGTAAGCAAACTGTGCCGGTTGGAATTTTTTGGTTCCGATTCGAAACCTTTTTACAAACATTCGTGTGTACAAATAACATACGGACACTAAACTGGACATGCTCTGATACATTCATTATCCTTGAAAATTGTTTCCACCACTTGCAACGGGCGGCAAACGCAAGCCGCACTTACAAAACAAGGGAACAATTTTCGCAACCCTTTCCTCGCAAAGGACGTATCGGTGGCGGCAACGACGGTAAGCAATAACTCATTGTCTTTGAAAAGACCTTTTGCGGAAATCGCCAGACCCGAAATTGGGACCTGGGTTCTATCTGTTCGTGTTTTTGTTTTCGTCGTCAGGCAGGGATGGTAGGTGTACTTCGTCGTTGTAGGTTCCAAATATGCAATGTGTCAGGAGCACTTCAAAACATTACCAGACCAGAAAAATATAACCAGAAGCGCCCAGACGAGACGAACCTTCTCTAACATTTTTGGCTAAGCCCGGTGTGCATTTTTTTTTCATGCTCTAATTTTTGCACCGTGTACCTACAACTAAATAGTTCCTGCGGCAAAGGAAATTACGCATCCCCTTTCCAAGCAAGTGGGGCAAGGAGGTGCCTCTAAAAAGGGCGTAGTACACACAATTTAGCAACGGTTCTGTCTGGACTGTTTCTTCTTTGGGGTTAGCTTCAGTTGTCTTCTTGTTTTCCGCCAGGAACGCATATTTTCCGGATAATTGCCATACTGCGCACTGGAGACAGGCTGCGGTACCTTCAAGTGGGTTCGGAACTGGCACGCAACCAGCAGACAAACGGCCGGTTACTTGAGGAACGAATTTTCACACCGATCAACGCTGCGGTTCGTGGTTAGAAATTTAGAACTGAGAAAAAAAAAAAGCCAACCTTGAGGCGCACATGATGAGTTATGGGTGCTGCGATCGTCTAAGGAGGCATAGGTTCCGTAGACGGGGATGTTTTCGATAATGATGGGTGTTGGATGGTGTTTGAAATGATGATAGGCTAAATGGATGGCACACGATCGCAGAAGGCTACGGCTCTGGAACAGCTGGTTGGTTGGCAAACATATTCGAAAAAGGTAAATTAGAATGTCCATCAAACCTATTTGATGGATTGAATTTTACGAGTTGCTCTACGTAATATGATTTTTTTTTGCTCCATCTTGGACAAATGTTTTTTAATAGGGTGGTCAAAAATATAACCTTTCTGTATGTTACTGATCAGCTTCTAGACAGGTTTTGATTACTCACAAGAAAATTTCATTTGAAAGTTGAAACTTTTGACTTTTGAAACTTTCTCCTTCTTCTTCGCTGGCTCTATATTCCAAATGAAACATGTCCTACTTTTCAACTTAGTGTTCTACTAGCATTTCCACAGTAATTAATCGAATGCTTTTCTATGCCCGCCAATGTTTGAGTATGTATCTTGTGTCACAAGTACAATGGGATCCAAGAATGTTTCCCCTCAGAAAACATGCTTGTCCGGGGACAATCGAATTCACCATCACCGGATTGGCAATCCTGCGCGTTTGCAAAATCGGTCCGATCAAATTTCCTCCTGATCCTGATAAGTGTAAACGGTTTCTTGGTATTGACTATTTGTCAATTTGAGTTAAGTATTTGCTATTTCAACGCTCATAGCAACAGCCACTACTGCACTAGACAAAACGAGAAAGACTCCTCGGATGCCTTCTACAGCCCTCAAAGGAGCGTAAACTCAACCGAGAAACCCGGGAGACACACCGTCCACCGCCGGGGTGGGAGCGGAATCATTTTAAAAACGGCGCAAAGGATAATTTGAAAGCGGTGCCGATCGATCGGAATGTTTGATTAATTCAAAAAACAGCCATCCATAATGGAATCGTTACAATGCGAGCCCTTTGTTCCGTGAGAGGTCCTCCTGGGAGCGCGAAACACCATCCGGTGTGCGGGCCGTGAATGGTACTTGGTGGTGCAGTGGTCCTGCACCGGAGGAGGTAGGCTTCCAGGGCGGCGGTGACGACGGCCAGGATAATGCAAATGTTGTTGCTGTTTTTGCGCGCTGCTGTACCAGTGCAAAAGTGCAGTATACGCATTCGCCGAACTTTGGGGTAGAGCATGTGCATTTTTTCGGCAAACGATCGCAAGGGGTCGGTTGGGTCGCACTCGCTTACTCCGCTCAAAGGCCCGTATTTGCTTTCTGTCTGTTTGTACCAGCTACAGTCATTAGTTTCAAGGGTTCGAACTTGAAACTGTGTTTTCAAGGTTAAAAGTACTCGAGTGGTGAATTGTTCCGGCTTGTTGGCGGCTTAATTAAAAGCAAAAGTCGGCAAAGTCGAATTGTACTTGTGTTTGTTGGTTTTGTATTGCTGTTCCGAAATAGATAGTAATTCTTTAAACTGCACACAAACTACAAAAAAATCGATTTCATTTTCAAACTATCGATTCAAATGAAGGGGCGGATTCGAAATCTGCAACTGGATCAGCAACTCTTAACGCGTCTTGCAAGCCCTATGCGTGACTACTGCCGAAGAGAAGAACCTGGATCTTTAACCACAAATGACTGACACACTGATGCAGATGTCTTCTCTTACAAAGTCGGTTGGCACCGCCAAGACATGTGGGAAGGTCATCATCATTCAAAAAAACGAGAGGTTTTGAGAGTCCTCATGATGATGTGTGACCCCTTCGGACACATAGCACCGTATCTAATGTACCTAAAAAATCTGTTGCAGCAAATTTGGCGCAGCCGTACCCAGTGGGATGACAAAATCGACGATGACGCTGTAGGTAAATGGCGTAATTAGGGGAAGGGGGGGCAATATGCCCTAGCTAAGCAAACACTGCTCTATTGTCTTATTTGTAACGCTATTCATGGGTATTTTAACATTATGCATCAGTTGAACAAGATAGCTAGCTGATGCCATTCAAAAATTGTCAAAAATCTCAATCATATTGATAATATTCACATTTCAAAAAAGTGGAGATATTCTGTTGCCGGAAAACTCATGAGGCAAAACACCTTTTAGCTGGCAGCTCCTAGGGAACAAAGTACCACGCGTCGGCGAATCAGCATTCTAGTATGGATAGTCCGTGGAGACGCAAGTACTTTGTAGGTTATTGCCACTAGGGCGTTTTGTCTCGCCAAAATGTTAGATGTTTCTTCAAAATGTGGAAATTTTCGGTTTTTCCGACCTTCCCAGGCACTATTTTGAAACTTTTTTCGCCTAACCTACATAATTTTAGATCTAGTTTTGTTACGGACATCTTAATGACGGTAAATATGAGGGAAACCACAAAAGGCGTTTTGCATCGGGGGGGCGTTTTGGGACCTCTTCCCCTACCCAATAATTACCCAAATCCCAATTACCCAGAGGCAACAAATCCGATATTGAGTTACGTCCACATGTGCTAACCCACTTCACCATACCGGATCCAGCGATTAACGGCTCCAGCTGGAAACGGATGTTGATGGTTTCAGTAGAGGAGACTGGGTAGACTTGATCCCCTTTTCTGATTTCCGATGTATCACAGCCAAAAATAAATAAACACACGCGATTTCCACACAGACTCTCTAAGAAATATAGTATTTAACTTTACTGATGTATGACAGTCCTTAAATTATTGTTCGATTTTTTAGAGTGCTGTCAAAAATCCACTTTTAAAATATTCGGGGGAAATTGATCCCTCTCCAACAACTTGCTTTGATAAAATTAGAAAGGTGCTCTCAGATTTTTTTAAATATTTTTCCTTTAAAATACGCGCAATTTTTGAATTGCTGTGCGTATACATGAACGATTTTTGTTATTGAATTCGACAGCAAATGCAATTTTAAAATTTGGGGAGATTTGATCCCCTTTCTATGATATCTACGCAATAAATAATTTTTCCTGCCAACATTTCATCAAATCTGTCAAATCTACAAAAAATTAGAAGCCTGAGAACAGATTTATATTTTTTTGAATTTTTTCGCCAAATTTTTGTATGGGTGACTAATGGTGGATCAAGTGTCCCCATATTGAGGCAATAACTTCAAATCCAAAAATCCTAAAACTTTGATGGAATGTTGACATTTTCATCAGTACAAATCATTAAGCACATTTATGGCTTTGTGCTGTGAAAAATCGAAAGCATTTGGTCATTGTTATGAAAAGTTATTCAAATTTTACGTGACCAATAAAAAAATCTTTTGGAAGGTCAAAACATACAAACCGCCCTGCAGAATAAATAAGGTTGTCAATCCAAAAAATAACTCATAGCAAAAGCAACTCATACTAAAAAATACGCTAGAAGAAAACTACTTTAGTTCTCGATAAAACAGGGGGTGATCAAGTCTCCTCGGGGATCAAGTCTACTCACCTTCCCCTACTCGTACACCGCATCGTCACACACTGCCGCCTGAAGATTCAGAAGTAGCTTTTTCGTAAGGGTCCCTCTTCCTCAAGGGACTACATGATGCCGAACGCTATGTGATTCGTCAAGTCCAATGAGAAGACTATCCAAAAGAGTGAGTTAGCTATTCTTCTGAAACCGGCGACCCAACCAAAGAAATGTATTCCCAAGACCAGCTCATTGTTTAAGCTAACAGCGTGGCTGGCTGGATGACTGTGGGCTGATGAGAATGCGAGGAAGAATAGGTGCATGTGCCGAAGCAAGTGAAGACGCCAAGAATCCGATTATTCTTCCACGTGATAACCACACCACCAAACTCATAATTGCACACTACCATAAAAAGTACCTCCACCAGAACCATGAGACCGCTATAAATGAGCTCCGACAGAGATACTGCATACCACGACTACGTGCGACCTGTTGCAAAAATCAGCACGCCAATAGTGGCAGACCTCCCACCAGAGCGCCTTCACGCTCTCTCACACCCCTTTATTCACGTTGGCGTGGACTATTTCGGGCCGATAAAAGTCGTCGTTGGTCACCGAGTAGAGAAACGATGGGGTATGTTAGGCACATGACTGACGACCATGGCGATCCACCTCGAAGTGGTGCACGCTTTGAACACCGACTCGTGCATTATGGGTCTGCGCAATTTTGCAGCACGCAGTGGAACACCCAAAAACAATTTTCAGCGATCACGGCACCTGTTTCATTGACGCGAATCGCGAACTGAGGGATGCGGCAAAAGCAATCAACCAAGACAAACTGATGAGAGGATTCGACGGTACCGAGAATACATGGAAGTTCATCCCCCAGCGTCGCCACACATGGGCGGCATCTGGGAACGCATGGTAGGGATCGTGAAACGGAACTTGATGGAAATCCGACCTTCACACAAGCCCAACGAGAAAGTTCTACGAAACCTGTTGATCGAAGTCGAGAATAAAGTAAACTCCCGACCGCTGACGCACGTACCAGTAGACACCCAACCACTTTCTCTTTGGGTCGTCCGACGGTTCTAAGCCCCTTTGTGGGCTCAACGATAGTGAAGCTTCTCTTCGACGAATCTGGCGTATGTCTCAAAAGCTGGCCAATCAATTCTGGCAACGCTGGCTAACCGCCTACTTGCCGGAGATCACTCGTCGGATCGAATGGTACGCCGACACGAAACCAATAAAGATCGGCGACGTGGTGGTTATAGTCGACCCTAAACTATTCCGGAACTGCTGGCGGAGTGTATGAACGTGTAGCCGTACTGGATGAAAGGCGCGAAGAGTTATAAGCCGATCAGAGGATCGGCGTACCGGGGGAGAGTGTTGAATACGCCCCTAGCGTAAATGCCATCCAACACTACCACTACACTGCCATAAACAGGTAAGGTACACAACCTGCTTCCTATATACGTAATTGACAATAAAATGTTTCAAATCGATGAAATAAAATCAATTTCTTCTCTAGCAGTGAGGTTGTACGTCTAGCTTTCCATTAGTATAAAAATGTAGACATAATATCAACTAGAATCAAAGTTATGGACAAAATTCCCCTACTCCTGCAGTGTTTTCTTAAAGCTAGTGAATTTGTTATAACCTACAATCTAATTTCATCCTAAACCTACATGCAAAAGTAAATTTGGTAGCCTAAATAACAAATTAATGGTTAGGTTATGTTAGTACGGTAAAGGATTAGAATTAAGTGGATTAGTTGCCAGATTAGCTATTTGGTCATTTCGATTCCAGGATGTAATTTTCCAACTCATGAGTGCAAAATAATTAGATATGATGTGTCGCAAGCCATATTTGTATTTCTATTTTCAATTAGGCCATCACGAGATATAGTCACTAATAGCCGGTTCTGGAAGGATGGATAGTCCCCAGCACTGCAGTACACTGGCGGCGCCAGAACTCTAGTAATGGTAGGGGACCATAACTTTTAGCGTAACTAATTCATTTATAATTTGGCGTCAGTAGTGAGAACACTGAGAACTATAAATGAAGATGTTAATCAGTCAATCTATAAATCAGTTTGAAAAGTTCAAGCTGTTTCAAATATTACAAAATTTGTATTGCATTTTATCGTCTATCAAATACAATGCAACGGTCTAATTTATTGAAAAGGATCCTAGGAACTCTGTGGAATGTTTTTCCAATACCTTCCAATTCAAAAATTATTTCCGGTATTCCTTCAGACGAAAATTCCATTCCCTCGAAAATTTCTCCAGTAATTCCTCCGGAATATCCAGCAAGAATCCTTTCCATGGTGTCTACTCATCTGTAAAAACAAAATTTCCTGATTTTTCCAGGTTTTTTTCAGGTGTTTTACATTTATTTCCAGGCAAAATAACCAATTCAAAAAAGTAAATATTGCGAAAATATTATTTTAAAGAATATTTTGGTGGCTTCACAAAACAATGTTGTAAATTACTTAAGAAACTCCTCCAGGGATTCCTTAGCAAGTTCACCCAGCAATTGCTGCAGCCATTCAATCAAAATTCCTTCAGGAATCACATAGGAAATTCCTCCAGGTATTTCTTTGAAAATTTCTCCATAGATTCCATCGGAAAATCCTCCTGATTTTAGGAATTGCTTCAGAACTTCCTCCAGGATTTAATTTGAAAATTTCTTTGCTAAAACTTTAGAAAAAATCTCAAGGAATTGTTACGGAAATTCCTTAAGAGATGCAAATGTCTTGTGAAAATCCCTCAGAAATAGCTTTATAAAATACTTTGCAGATTTCTTCATACATTCTTCTGATTTTTTTTTCGGAATTTCTACGGAAACTTTGGTTAAGAATCCTTTCGGAAATTTCTTTGAATTTGATTTCAGCTGTTTTTTTTTAAAGAAACTTAAGAAAACTTCCTAAGGAAATGTTCCGGAAATATGTTTGAGAATTTTTTTCAGGAAATCCTTCAGAACTTCTTTCGAAAACTCCTTCAGGAAACTCCTTCAAAAATATGAGATTGCTGGATCCATGACGTTAGACATAATACCTTCTTTATGTCGTGGGCTGTTTATGCAACCTGATGCCATTCTCATACATTAAATTTTCTTTCTTCGCTTTAACACGATATTTGTTACGATAAATAATCTAATCGTAATCTAAATAGGCTATTAAGTTTATTGAAGCATATTTTGGCAGAATAATTTCAATGGTTACAGCGCCACTAGCGTTCTATTACTGCTTTACTGTAAAAACGTTTGAAAAATACTTCGGGTATTTTTTTGAAATTCCTTGGGATTTTTTAGGAACTCGTTCAGAAGTATCTAAACTTTAGAAAACACCTGGAGCAGTTTTTCCGGATATTTTGCTTTTAGGAATTCTTTGGTAATACTTCGAGAATATCTTTAGAAAATCCTTTAAAAAATCCATTCGGGAATCCTTCAGCTATTCTTTCAAGAATTCCTTTAGCAGAAATCCTTCACAAATCACTTTACACTTTTTTAGAGAATCCCTTCAGATTCCCTTTCGGGAATTTCTTAAAGAAACCATACGAAAATTGTTCGGAATTTCGTTTTGAAATTCCTCCGGGAATTATTTTCGGTTTTTATCTTGGAAATTGCTCCAGAAATAATTTAGAAAATTGCTAATCATTCTTATGGACACTCTTCAAGTGATTTCTTTAAATAATTGCTTGGAAAACTGATCCCGAAATTTCTTCGGAAGTTCCTCCAAGAATTGCTTTGAAAAATGCTAACTAATTTAGTATTTTTTTAGTATATTCCTAAAGAAAATTCGAGGGAATACTCAAAAGCATTTACAAAGCAATCTCTAATTGATTTCCCGAATGAATTCCTAGATATCACCAAGAATAGCTTCAGAAATTCTCCAGGAAGTTTTTAGAAGATGGCAAAACGTTTTTTTGCGGAACAACAACGTTTACTACATTTTCAACAGATTTGATTGGTATTTTATTCAAATATTTTTAATGATTTTTCTCATCTTTTGAGAGAATTACGCTCATGATAACCGGGTATTGAAACTTCCCTGATTATGTCAGGAATTCTCTGATAATTCCAGGTTTTCCAGGTTTTCCAGGTAGTAGACACCCTGCCTTCCAAAATTTATAAAGAGAATTCCCAAGAATTCCTCCGTAAATTACTTCGGAAATAAATTCAGAAATTTTCCCAGCCCCTCCACCAAACCCTTGTCAGTTGCCAGAAGCGCAGTCCGTACGGTGGCGTTTTGGGGAACGCGCCTCACCGAAACGGCTGCCTGATGACGACTGACAAAACTGTTCTTCTCGGAGGCATTCCTCCATCGTTCTTCGATTAATGGCAACCGAACAAAGCAACGATCACTGGATACACCACATGGACAAATGAACACAATGGACTCACGATGATATGGACTGGCAACGACAACAATAACGAATTATGGACATCTAAAAATAGATTCTGTGTGGACTCTGTACAGCAGAGTACCACAGTAGATCACGGCACAGTAGCGGTTAAGAACACAGAGTGCCTACCAAATAAATATACGAATAAAAAAAAAATCAGAAATTCCTTTGGAAACTTCTCACAACATTCCTTTGAAAATTCCAAAAAGCAATTCTAAGACACGTTCGAAAATTTCTTTTAATCTTTTACGAATTCTTTAAGGAATTTCTACACATATTCTTTACGAAATTCCTTTAGAAATTATAGAGCATCTTCAGTTGATCTATATATATAAAAACCAATCTATGTATGTATGTTCGCCAACTACTTCTGAACCACTTGGCCGAATTCAACCAAATTTGGTACACACGTTCTCTATCCTCAGGGGAAGTTAACAAAGGGGGTGGGAGGGTCATCTGGAAAAGGGGGAGGGGTGATGGGAGGGGTTTTGTTTGTTT
Source organism: Armigeres subalbatus (assembly GCF_024139115.2). NCBI lineage: Eukaryota > Metazoa > Arthropoda > Insecta > Diptera > Culicidae > Armigeres > Armigeres subalbatus. The sequence goes on along the minus strand of NC_085141.1, from coordinate 373,691,911 downwards.
TTTTTTTGTCTGGAGGGAGGGGTATTGTTCAGAAAACGGGCAATTCAGAGTAAATTATGAACCTCTGGATCGATTTGAACCAAATCTGGTACATACATTCCATATCCTAAGGAAAGGATAACAAAGGGGGTGGGATGGTCATTGGAAAAAAGGGGAGGGTATAGAGGGAGGGGTTGTCTTTGGAAAACGAACAATTCAGTGTAACTCCTAACCCCCATGACTACTTCCAACCAGATTTGGTACACATATTCTCTATTTTTGAAAGCTGTTTATTAAAAAGAAAAAAAGAAATCTATATATCAGAGCGTTGATGAATAAAGCTTCCAATAAATGATTAAAACATTCAACTCTATGATTGAAGATTATGATTCATGATTTATTCATTTTTGACAATGATGACTGAATATGATTAACGATTATTTTTTTGCCTTCTTTTAACCTTCTTTTTGCCTTTAAGGAATCATCTTTGTGAAAAATGCTAGAACAAAAGTTATTTAGCATTGCTAAAATAAGTGGAAAACAAAAAAAAAAGTTTTTGATTGTAAATCAGTAGTGTACTCAAAATTGATTATATTTGCAGTCTAATGGAACCATAAAGATGTACCAAATATTGCTTTTTGTTGTTGAAACAATTCGATCTCGATGATCAATCAAATGATGAAGTACCAATAAAAAAATACAAATATCCTGTTGAGCAATTTGTTTATTCATTTTCCCATTGTGAAATAACTGCGAATCAAACTGGCAACTCCGAGCAAGGCCGGGTACATACAGCTAGTATAAAATAATAGTAAAGTGGGGCCCTTACACTGGCGCCCAGCTAAATAACCCACAATGATAGTAATGACGATTTGATATTACGGCAAGTATCCATTTGATTGTTTAGTGTGTGATTCATTAGATTTTTCGCGAGAATCATTTGTAATTCAATTAAATGTATGATCAACAGAGTTAGTTTAGTGTAGTTAGTAAAGAATCTGATTATAGGACAATTTGCCAAGACTCGTTAGCGTTCAGATAACTTTTGGTAGGATTCGCTACCGTTATTGAGGTTTTAGAATAGATTTAGTTTTTTGAGATTTGTGGCTTAGGTTAAGTTAGTCCTCTAGTCAGATTTTTCGTCACAAGCTGACTTATGAATTTTTCATGAATCGGCTCTCCGGTTGTGTTACAGTTGGTTTTATGTTGTTCGGAAAGTTGTAAATATTCGATCGAGTCTGTATCGTTTGTGCTATATTGTGTCTGTTTTATTTGTTGATTCTGTGTCTTGACTCAAGAGGAAAGCCTGAAAGTAGGCAATAAAATGTTTAGTTGTGATTTCTCGCTTAACTTTTCAAAAGGACCTAAGTAACATTTTTTTCATGAATTAATTTGAATAGCGCAATCAACAGAACAACATGAAAGATTTTGATTGCAGTACTCAAATTAATTCATGAAAAAAATGTTACTTAGGTCCTTTTGAAAAGTTAAGCGAGATTTGTCCCAAGTTTGTTCCAGACACAGACATCGAATCGTTGATGCCAAATGGCATTAATTGATTCGAGGTGCCCATATAGGATAAGAATCCTATACAAAGGCTCAGGTATGAATACAGCAAACTAATTGCTGTAGACAAAAAGCGCAATACGCAATAAAAATATTTTTATGAGATTTGGCTGATTGTCCAAAATCTCATATGAAATCTCGTCATTTCCCATAGTGGGCGTCTAGCCGTCTCTCTCAGGGCACCAGGAGAGAACGTGCATTATTTTAATTTGTTATATATTTCATGTTGCTTGAGCACCTTTATGTTTGTATAAAATAAAAGTTGTTGAGTTTGAGTTGTATGGTCGTTTAAAATAATAGTAGTCCAGTGCGTGTTGGCTCTTGTTTCGGACGGCAGAACGATCGCGCGATTTGCCGAAATTTTGTGTTTTGTTTTGTTTTTCCCTTAGGACGGTTCGTAAGTAAATTGATGAATATATTTTATTACTTTTACAGCATATACTGTTATTGACAAACGCTCTATATTGTCGAATAGAGCTCCCTATTATTCACCTTTTCCACTAACACAAATTTTCCTTCCCGAGACATCTATGAAGGTAGTATGGGTTCCCTGCATCTTCACTAGTAGATGTTGAACTAACATTCCTTCCCTTCCTTCCGTGATTGTAAGGACGTGGCCAGGTATACAACTGCTACTGTATAGGAAAAGGTACTAATCCCAAGTACCAATTTGCGACAATATACAGTAGATTGCTCAGTTCAAGCTCTGTCTGGTAAGGGGGCGGGTGTCGCGGGAGAGGTTCCTCTTCGTCGGCTTCCCCTCATTTGAATGAAAGTGACAGGCAGGGAGTTTCTTTGCAGTTTATCACCTCAGAATGCAAGTTCGCATTGTTTTCTTTCGTTCTAAAGTGATAAACCACAGAGAGATCTGCTGCTTGTCACTTTTGTTTAAGGGAGGGGGGGTCGACGGGGAGAGTCTTCTCTTGCAACATTCCATTCCTGGCAGAATTCCCGAAAGAATGCCTTCAGCTGTTCCTGAACGAATTCTTGCAGGAGTTTTTGAAGTAATTTCCTGAAGGAACTCCTGTAGAAGCCTAGAAATTTTATTTATATATTCAGGTTGTTCTACAGATTTTTTTTCTAGAATTCATTCGGAAATTTCTTTCAACAACTTCTTCTAAAATATCTCCCGAAAATCCTCCAGAATAATTTGACAAAAAAATCACCTTCGTAGTTCAGCAGAAAGAAGAAGAAATTTCAAAAGGAAACTGAATGAAGTTCTGAAGAAATTCCTGAAAAAAAATCGAAGGAATTTTTTAATAAATTGCATCAGCAATAATTTTAAGAATTTAATATATCCAGCTTTTTACTATATCCCCTCATGTCGTACCTTATATGGCCATCATAATCCACTGCTTAGTTGCTGCAGACATTTTAATTACGTGAGCGATTGTTTCGATTTTAATAAGACTACGTTTGAAAATAGATTAAGGTTACTACTTTAAGTTACAGTCTGTGCAACAATTATATGTTAAAGACGGTGGACAAATAAATAAATTACGCTACCTATAATCTCGATGAGAGGTTATTCAATCATGTCATCTGCCGTGTACAGCTTTTATCAGCTTCATCAGCAGTAGCCTTGAATTTAAATTTGTTTTTCTATCTGTCATAAATTTTCATTCAATTGTTGATAAATGCTTTCATATCATGGTAAATTTTCTTCCAAGTTTATTTTCTGGATTATTTAGATGCACATCAAGTTGGATAAATATCAACCGCAGCTGATCTAGAAGTGGCCTAGAACCAACTACTATTACTTATTACCTGGTTTTCCCTTGAATTTAAATTTGGCTATTCTAACCAAAATCCTTACCCCAAAATGAGTAGATCTATCGAAACCTCATCCATAAATTACCTGACGACAGTCAAACAAAAGGACTTCTATGATTTACCCGAGGCATTTGATGTTAATAGAAAGGTACTCCATGTGAAATAGTTTGCGAATCACTAATCACTTATAATTACTTGAAAGATGGAATACCAAAAACTACCATTTGTTTCGATGGCAAATTTTGAATATGCTTTAACGTGATGATTCGACAATACAAGCATATAAAACTCTGAGCATTAAATGCTGCGGGACTTTGGTTTTATTTTAGTATATTATGTTCTGGGAACAACATTGAATTCTTCGTTGTTGAGGTCATATATATGTAGCTGTAAGACTATAGGACTGAACATGGTAAATTGTTTTAAGAGTCGAAAATATGAAAGGAATATAATTTTAAATGGTCAGTTTCAAAAAGGATCATATAAGTTAATCGTGACTCAATCGTAAAAAGATTTTCAACTAATATTGTCCATAGGAAGCGCCTGTGCATCCGAACCAATCCTTCAAAACCAGAATTCTTTCTAGCGATTCTTTTGAAAATTCCTTCAGGAATTTCTTCGGACATTCCTTAATACCTTCGGATACTCCTTAAGAAATTCTTTCGGAAGGCATTGGCTCTGTTCCGTTGAATCCTGGGACGCTGCGCAAAGAGCAGTTGAATGAGGTGTAGAACACATCAGTCTTCACGACTTAAAAGTGGCCATGAACCTAGCCTGGCGATGGAAGACCAAGGGGAGTCAAGATGCAGATGCGTGAAAATAGACAGATGTCGCTTTACCAGGAACAGGATGGAATATCGAGGCTGCTTGATTACTTCAAGAGTTTATTTATCGGTCTAATATTTGACGTTTCAGTCCGTTTATTTGATAGAAAAACAAATATATCCGAAAGAACCCGGAGAAACTTCCTATAAGATTCATCGGAGGAATTCCTGGAAAAAAGTTTCTGAAGGAGCTTCTAAAGGAATTGCTGAAGGGACATCCAAAGGAATTGCTGGACGGACATAAAAAAAAAGAAATTTTGGATTAACTTCCAGGTGCACGAGACAAGCCAGCCTTGGGCAGAAAGTCTCGTTAGTAAAGAAATAAAAAAAACTTTCGGTGAAATTGCTGGAGGAACTTCAGAAGAATTTGCTGATGGAACTTTCGGAGGAATTGTTGAAGGAACTTCCGGGGAAATTGCTGAAGTAACTTCCGACGGAATTGTTGAAGGAACTTCCTGAGGAATTCATGAAGTTCTTCAGGAGGAATTTCAAAAGGAACTTTCGGAGGAATTGCCGGAGGTACTTTCGAAAAAAAAATCTTTCGAGAGCTTCTCCTGAAAGTTCGCCGGGAGATCAACCTGAAATTCCTTCAAGAAGTTATCCAAACATTTCTTCAGGAGCTCAAATTACGTATTCCTTGATGGATTTCTTCCGGAATTTCTCGAACAACTCAGAATTTTTTTTTCGAGAATTTATTAAAGAAGTCCATTTGGGAAATTCACCAAAAAATCTTAGAGAATTGCTCCCAGAAGTTACTTATCGATGATAAATTATGCGGTACAGTCTGTTTTTGAATGAAAAACAACTATTTCCAGAAGAACTCCCGGCGGAACTTCCGGAGGACTTCTCTGCCGTAATATGAGAAAGTGACGTGACAGCCAAATTACAACATGCATGTTTGTCATTTTTCTGTTAAAGAGCTCGATGAGTACTACTCGTAAACATCATTTTTGGAAAATGGCGCTTACGTCACTTTTTCAGATTACGGCAGTTCTGTAGAATTTTTTAGAGAACTTCCTAAAGAGAACTCCTGAACTTACTTCTGGAGACATTTCTGGAGGAGCTCCCGGAGAAATTCTACGATGAACTTCTAAAGGATTTGTTGGAGGATTTTTCGGATGAATTGCTGGATGAACTTTCTAGAAGAGATCGACTATGATGGTGATATTTGAGGTTATGGCTTTCAGTTTTCTTATGCTCAAAACCGGGTTTTACGTTTTCATCCGACGTTTCGGTTACATATATTGTACCTTTATCAAGGAGTCTGTGGCAGGGTTTGCAGAAATCGCTCTCAATAGATAACGAACAACAATAAAAGAGAGGCAAAAACTGTGCCGAATCATAACAAGCCATGATAACAAATTTATCAAACTTGTATACAAGTGCGAAAAAAACAGAATCGAATAGGCAGCCCCCACAGAAAAATGGTGATTCTCGCTTTGTTTTCGCTCCTTTCGTGTTGGTTACTGCACCAGGTGTGTAGAACAAGCACGCGTCCGGATAAATTAAAATTTCGCAGCCCCTACCGGAAAATAGAGGGGGCGATGTAAGTAAAATTTATGAAGACCACTTACACAGTGAGTGCGCCAGTTACAATCAGTGTTTCTCGTTCTTTGCAGTATACATAAAGTTGTGACAAAACATTCTATGCTAAGACAATGTAACAATGTAACGGGACTTAGTTAGTAAGTAATCCTGAACATACACAACATACAACATTAATACAACATAATCCTCCATTGTCCACAGACTCCTTGATAAAGGTACAATATATGTAACCGAAACGTCGGATAAAAACGTAAAACCGTTTTTGAGCATAAGAAGACTGAAAGCCATAACTTCAAATATTGCTGGAGGAACTTTCAGAGAAATTTGTGGAGGAACGTCCAGAGTAATTGCTGAAGGAACTTCCGGGGAAACTTTCGAAGGAATTGCTGAAAGAACTTCCGGAAGATTGATGGAAGCACTTCTGCATGAAATGCTGGAGGAACCTTCGAAGAAATTTTTGTAGGAATGTCTGAAGGAACTTCCGGAGGAATTGTTGAAGGTACTTCCGGAGAAATTGCTGGAGGAACTTGCGGAATTTCTGGAAGAAGTTTCGGGGGAACTTCTGGAGCAATTGCCGGAGGCATCCCTGGAGGAACTTCCGGAGCGATCCTTGAAGGAATTCTCGGAGCATTTTGCCGAAGAATTGCTGGAGAAAGTTCTGGAGAAAATTCTGGGGAATTACTGGAGGAACTTGTGGATAAATTGTTGGAGGAACTTTCTGAGGAATTTTAGGAAAAAACTGACTGAAGATTTGCTGGAAGAAGTTTCAGAGAAATTGCTGGAAAAACTTTAGAAGTAATTCCTGGAGGAGCTTCCAGAGGATTTCCTGAAGAAACTTAAGGAGGAAATTTACTGATTATGACTTTACGTTTTATTTATATTTATTGAACGGCAATCAATCTGACAATTAATACAACGATTTTATTAATTACCTGACGTTTCGACGCAGCTGTGTCAAAATATACTTAAGGAGGAATTTTAGAATAAATAGTGGAAGAACTTTAGGAAAAATTGCTGAAGGGAATTTCGAAGGAATGTCAGGAGAAACTGACGAAAGAGTTGCTGGAAGAAGTTCCGGAGGGACTGCTGAAGAAAATTCCAAAGTAATTGCTGAAGGAAATTTCGGAGGGCAAGAAGACACTGACGGAGGAATTGCTGGAGGACCTTTCGGAGAAATTGATGGAGGAATTTCCAGAAAACTGCTATTAGAACTTCAGGATGAATTTGAGTGATGAACTTAATTTCAAATTAAAAAATCACTTCAATAAAGATAAAAAAAATCAGGATGAATTGCTACGGGAGATTCGAAAGAAAAGGCTGAAGGAACTTCCAAAGGAATCACCGGAAGAAATTCTCGTAGAAATTTCCAGTGGAATTGCTGGAGATATTTCTGGAGGAATTTTCATAGGAATTGCTGAAGGAACTTCCAAAGGAATCGCTGGAGGAATTTCCGAAATAATTGCTGGAAGAGCTTCTGAGGAACTCCCGGAGAAATTATTGGAGGAATTCTTAGAGAATTGCTGAAGGAAGTTCCGGTGAAATTTCTGGAGGAACTTTCGGAGAATTATACGATGAACTTGTGAAAGAATTGATGGAAGAACTTCTCTATAAATTGCTTGTGGAACTATCTGAGTAATTCTTGGTGGATCTTCCGGAGTTACTGGAGAATATTTTTGAGGAGCTTTCGAAGGAATTGCTGAAGGAATTTCCGGAGAAATTTTCTAAGACACGCCGCCACTATTGGCTGGAAATTTTCTATCACGCCGTTGCTGATAAGATGTCAACTGGCGCACAGGTCAAAGAGTGAGTAAGTGCTGAGGAGCTGGCGTATCCAAAAAGCAAAAAAAAAACTCTCACGGGCTGGAAGAGAACCCCACAATTGTAAGATCGACTATGCAGGAGTACATTTCCAAATCGTTGGCTGAAGATGCGGAAAGAGAATCCTCAATTCTGGATGATTATGCGTGCAAGGCCTTACGATAGATTACGTCGAAAGAGGAAACGCTGCAGAACTGTTTCTTCCCTAGGAATAATTTTGGATTTCAGAAATGATTCTTCTATGTACAACATGTTCGTGAGTTCTCAAAACAAATACAGGACCAAAACCTTTATTCATTGGGTTAGTTAGGTCAGTACGATTAGTTATACTTTTTGGTCAAAACCACATAAAATATGGCCATCCAATGAGAAGAGTATACTGCTGGTTATGTTTTACAACACTTATTCACTAGAAAGATTTCAAGATCATGGCTATTTAGTCTCATCAAATTTCCCAGAAGGCTTCAATTCTCACGAAATTAAACAAACCATTAACTCCTTTCCCAAAAAATGCTGTGCAAACACCTCTCCAGCTCAGCAGCTGAAAATGTTCAATGTTTACCCTTATGATTACCCATTACCACCGCTGCGGGGCCCATAATTCCTTTCATGGAAACGTTTTCATGCATTAATCCAACGTACTCGCAAATCAGAAGTTTATTGACAGGCACCCTTTCTTCCATCCTCCAGGTCCGCCCATTCCGACAGTTCTACCGCTCAGTTCCAAAAGCAGATCACTCACCATCATAAAATCAACAGAAAACTTGATATTTTATATAAATTGGCATCATTACTGCCCCTGCTGCCGTTGCTGGCTGAGAAGAAGTTGCACCAGAAATAAAATTCACCCATCGCCCATCATCGTCTCAGAAGCGCAGTCCAAAATAAATATTATCAACTCCTCGCGGCTTCATTGCCCTGCTACCAAAAACTTTTTTTTCGGCAATTTGAATTTCGTATTATCATCATGCAAGAAGGCTGTCATAAACCGGGAGCTCGTCATAAAAAAATTCGCCCAAAAGAAGCTAAATGCAACACGTAATGTATAACAATCATGGGGGGAAAAACAAGGCCGGTTTTTTTATGGACTGAGGCGGTGCATCGTCGCTGTGTGGTGGGGTGTGGAGGGGTGTGGTGGCGCAATTGATCAAGTGCGCGCACTTGTGGCGGGTTATTACCGTAATTCGATTTTTAGTTGTTGCGAATCGCGGTAATACGTGATAAGTGCATGTAATAGGCGACTGCTGGCAATTTTGGGTCAGTTGTTAAATGTTTACCATGTAAATTGTTGACATATTCATATCTATATGTGTTTGCATGGGAAGAAATTTTCGCAGGACATCATTTTATTAATATTTAACCCATATCTCGGCTTTGAGGTCGTTACATAGTTTCCTTAAAACATACAATTATTATAATGTATAACATTATTTACCAAGCAAGGATGTAGAATTCAAACAACGAACCATTAGGCAGAATTGTAGAAAAATCTTCGCACTAGAAGTCCACCATACAACATATTTTGAAATTCAGCTTCTGGAATGTGTTATTGACAAACTACTAAATGATCGAACGCAAATTACTGAATGATCGTTAACATCCTTGTTACCAAGTCGGACTGTGTAATAAGGGAACGATGTTCAAATGGACCAAACGCTAGAAAAGTTCATTTGCCCGAACAAACCCAAAGGCCAAATCCAAACGGGTTGAGCATCAAATGGTATAATGCTGTTATTTAATTATTAATTAGGCCGATACAAATATTTGAAAACAATTATGTCTCCCCCTGGGTTTTTTTTGCCCAAAAATAATATTTTGAGGGGGCAACAAAAAAAAATCGAACAATTTTGAGGATTTTCAAAACATTCTTTAACAAATCCGAGGAGTTTTATTGATTTTTTCCATTTTAAAATTATTTTTTTATTATCCCCCCCCCCCTTGACCTTTCAGAGAATAGTAGGACCTAATTTAAATTTAATATTCGTAACGGCCTTATGTGCAAGTGCTGCAAGTGAAGGAAGTCGGCCTACAAGATCGCCAATTAACAATTCGCAATAAATCCACATGTTTACTTATCCTGAATTAAAACTAAGTCAATGTTCCGAAGTGATCAGACAAACTTTCAGTTTTTATTAATTGATAATCGATAATGTCTACTATTCCAAAGGAGGCTTAATTTCAGTCGGTTGTAATGAAATAATTTCATCAATTCCCAAATGTTGCAATTCAAAATTAGCCAAAGGCAGCCATCAATTGGCTCCAAGTGCATTCAAATACTAAAAAGTAGCATCCAAATTGATTCCTTTTATCGCAGTTTCATCCAACAACGTTTTCACCCAACTCTGCCCCCCTCACTCCAACTGTGTCAGACATACCAACGAAATTCAAATGCTGTGAGCTTTGTGCAAGTGCAACACACTCCGCAAGAACAAACTCGAAAAACCGAACAGTTGTCCAATTACAATTTGTCTTGCACCTGTCCACCGTCGTCGTCTTTATCGACTTGGGTCGTCAGACTCTCCCGGCTGCTGATGGCACACTCCAAAAACATATCCCGTCGACTGCTCCCCTTCTTTTTATGTAAAAACGTCACCACCGCCGGCCGCCGACTGAACTGACCACGCGAGTGCCGCGATGGAAGGCGAAGTATTCAGCGCCAGATAAAACTCGATCGTTAGAAAACCTGCGGCTCACGGGGGGAAAAACTCAGGACAAATCCACTTATTTGCGTTCGAAGCTTTGATACGCGCAGTTCGAGCTAAACTCTTAATCTGCGTATCTGTTATTGAACGTAACTTATAACCGAGTTATAACGCTAGTTGCCTTGCAGTAGCTTGAACTAGGGGAAACCGCCAAATGTTGAATGGCTAATTTTGAAACCTATTGTTGAGCTCCCATAAGAAATACACCTGCGTCAACAATAGGCGAAGAAATTAGCCGTTCAGCATTTGGCGAATTACCCTAGATGATTGGAATTTTGTTATCATTTAGTCTAAGCTACTGGAACTATAGTTATAACTCCGTTATTAGTGGATTTTAAACAATGAAGGCAGAGTTGTAGTAAAACCTTAGCACTAGAAGTCCACCATACAGCACATTTTGAAAATCAGCTTCTGGGATGGGTTATTGACAAACTACTAAATGATCGAGCCAAGATTACTAAATAATTGATAACATCCTTGAATGCTGAACAGCAGTCCTGCAAAGATGGTGTTCGCTTCCGATCCGTCAGGTACGAGACGGCGTAGAGCGCAGCGAGCGAGGTGGGCAGACCAGGTAGAAAACGACTTGACGCGCGTGGGCGCATTCGAGGACGGAGAGATGCGGCCTCGAACCATGGATTGTAGCGTCAAATTGTTGATTCAGTGTTATCTGTTTAGATTTTAACAAAATAAATTAATTATCCGGTAGATTCCGTGGGCTGAACTCCAGAACGTTTTGAGGTACCTTGGACCCCTAGTGTTCAAGAAAATTGGGTTTGCATCATGCGTATATGCTTATTGAACCAAATGGGGTGTATACCGACGATGAGGACACTGCCAAAGCCTCGATTGATCCTGTAGATACCATGGGATGAACTTCAGAACATTTTGGAGTATCGAGAGCATTCCCCTTTCAAAAAAAAAATGATTTGCATCATGCGTATATGCCTATTGAACCAGGTTGGATGTAAGCCGTCGATGAAGACATTGTCAAAGCCTCGATTGATCTGGTAGATACCGTGGACTGAACACGAGAACGTTTTGGAGTACCTTGAGGATCTCGTATTCTTAAAAATTAATCACAGACATAACTTTCAGGATGGCTCAACTTGTCTGAGTATTCAGAACTGTCAAACAATGTGATTTAGTATTCAAACATGTCAGATTCATTTGTATGCTCTCAGAAGCGAAATCTTCCCAAAGTTTCGGATATCTGGGTCTTCTGGGTATAGTCAAACTTGACCCCCTATATTTTTCCTGCAAAGTCAACATCCTGGCGAACAGTTTTGCTGAAGAAGTCCCCATGCTCTCTCTTATGTGATTGTACACAGCCAATCTAAAACGCTAAAACGCGCATCTTGATGAGCTTCTATGCACAAATATAGATGAAATTGCTAAGATAAACATATCCACGGTCGTCATTGTAGATTCCGCTAAAATCTACAATTAAGTGGACTCAATTTTTGCCACACACCTGGTCACGTCCTTGCAAATGATTTTATTTTATAATAGTCCTATGATCTGCTTAAGAAAGGCTCGGAACCGAAACAACTTTCACAGACGAAGGAGATAATAAAATGGTGAACTGCTCCTTAGTACAAATGTGAAATCCGCATTAAAATTCGTGATAGTACCTGAAAGTGCTTATCCATCATAGGACCGTATGTACCAGTTGTGGCACTATTCTTAATTTTGGTTCCAATTATGGCAAATCCCAATGTTTTCTTATGAGATTGGCCATAATGGGACCTGTAAGCACTGGCAACACAGACGGTCACATGGCTATGTGTGCAATAGATGGTGGCGATCAGGATCACCCTTCGATCGCACGGTCGTAGGTCGATGTATATGTAGCTACAATGTGTCAGATGAGATGATTAGCAAAATTGAAAAATTGTTATCGCTACTAGGTATACGTTTCCAGATTATAATTAAGAAAGTTTCCAGAACTCCAGTTGGATATAAATTAATAAGTAATTGTGAGTATCAACTCAATGAATTTGATAGTGCCTAGAACTTATAAAATATCATTGATTCTTATAGCTAGTAGTACGGATAAAGATATTAGTACGGATTGGTGGTAATTAGCTCATCTATAGCCTAAAAGGTAAACAAGGTCAAGTGAATTTTATAGATTTGATAGCAAAGAATTCTATATACTAGGCTCGTCAAGTAGATTTAATTGCACACTATTGAGGTCAGGAAAGGAGTTCATACTGTATGTCACCGAAACTGTGAGTAAATGAATAAGAACACTCAATGAACTGTATGTAACTTAACCAGAGTTTATTCGTAGCTTAAAAGCAACAACATTGCGTAATACATTTGTTCGCTGAAGAGACGTTGACGAGTTTTACTACCCCATCGGCCACAAATCTTTTAAGAGTTTCGCAAGAAGTCGATCGAGACGTATAGTATACAATGGCAACAGCATCCGGGGATCCAACTTTCAACCAGCAGAGCTGCGTTGGCTGCAGTGAGGCCGCTTACAACGATGGTACATCGATGGAATGCCACCGATGCCTTCGTTGGTACCACGGTGCTTGTGCAGGTAATAGTGATGTGGTCACGGATGGCAATTGGAATTGTCCAGCGTGCGTTTCGATAATAAGTACAAAGGCGAAATCGATATTGTCAACCAGCAGCAATCGGTCGTTAAAAAGGCGGCTGGAGATGCAACGGTTAGAAGAACTTCAAAAAGCGAAAGAGAAGCATATGCTTGAACGGCAGGAGCTGGAGCGCCGCCGAGAAGAACGTATTCAGAAGGAAAGGGAAGAACTAGCGCAGCAGTTCATCGAGGACAAATTCGCGTTGCTGATGTCGGAGGCGTTAGATGATGAAGGTGGTAGTGTGAGGAGCAGTAAAACTGGCGAAAACAGCGTGGACAAGGTTCGAAAGTGGATGCAAGCAGGAAATTGTGAGGCTACCGCTGGAGATACGGCGCTAGGAGATTCTATAGTGAGTTTGCCGCAGCCACCAGTGACTGGAAATCAGAACATTCTTCTACATGGAACTCCGCTTAGCTCATTGGGGACTAAGGTCGTCAGCACCCACACTGCTAGATTGAACACCGGTACAGGCAATATACCCAAGCTTTATCCCTTACTACCTCCAGAAGGGATCTCTACAGAGAGCGGAGAAGTGAATAATAATATATGTGTACAGAAGTTGCCAACGATAGCAGAAAACTGCCACTATACACTTCCTTCAAAAACACCAGCTCAATTGTCCCAGCCATCATCAGCACCAAACATGGAGACCAATAAGGGAGGCATGCCCATGCCAGTTCCGAGGATGCCTCAGTCATCGGTGCCGATGTCGACAGTTCCAACAGGGGTTGTTATGCAGCAAACGTATGGTGTGCCATTAGGTCCATGTGCGACTATGCATTCAGTGCCAGCTACAGATTCGACGTTACCTGTACCACCACGACTGAATCCAGTACCAGCAACAGGTACAACGTTGTCAACAATGCCAGTTCCAGGATACCCAACGCATCAGTTCATACCACAGCAACCACCATTATATCCCGTAAATGCGATGCCGAAACCACCAGGGCAACCATATCATCCACAGGTGCTGCCAGCTAGTACAACACGTAACGAATTAGCCGGGCCACATCTCGGTCAATATCAGCAGCAGATGGCAGCGAGACAGGCAGTGCCAAGAGATCTTCCGAGCTTCACAGGGGACCCAGAGGCCTGGCCTTTATTTATTAGTAGCTATCGCAATTCGACGATGATGTGCGGCTATACTGATGCGGAAAATTTAATGCGTTTGCAAAAATGTTTACGCGGTAATGCCCTAGAGGTTGTTAGAAGCAACCTGCTTCTTCCATCGTCAGTTCCACAAGTCATGGCTACATTGGAGACGCTGTTTATCAACCCGGAACGCTTGATCCAGTCGCTGCTGAGTAAAGTTAAGAGTACGCCTGCACCAAAGGCGGATCGGCTTGAAACGCTCATAAATTTTGGCGTTGTCGTGCAAAACCTGGTAGGGCATTTGAAGGCAGCTAATCAGCAAACGCACCTGACGAATCCTTCTTTACTGCACGATTTGGTCGATAAGCTCCCTGCAAATATTCGATTGGACTGGGCGCTTTACAAGCAGCGAATGGTAGTAGCAGATTTGGAAACGTTCAGCAACTATATGTCGGCGATCATTTCAGCGGCAAGCGACGTTACGCGTTACAGTGACGTAGAAGCAATGATGTTAACGATCATTCAATAATTTGCATTCGATCATTTAGTAGTTTGTCAATAACACATTCCAAAGACTGAATTTCAAAATAAGTTGTATGGTGGACTTCTAGTGCGAATGTTTTTCTACAACTTTGCCTAATGGTTCGTTATTAGAATTCAACTATTAACGGAGTTAGAGCGCTAGTTGCAGTAACTCAAACTAAATGATTGGAATTTTGTTATCATTTAGTCCAAGTTACTGAAACTATAGCTATAACTCCGTTACTAGTGGAATTCAAACAATGAACCATTAGGCAGAGTTGTAGAAAAACCTTCGCACTAGAAGTCCACCATACAACATATTTTGAAATTCAGCTTCTGGAATGTGTTATTGACAAACTACTAAATGATCGAACGCAAATTACTGAATGATCATTAACATCCTTGCGTAGAAGTGCCGAGAGCAACTAGGATTGAAAAGCAGAAATCGAAAGAGAAGTCGTATGTCAACATGCACAGCGCCGAAGACGACCGTAAGCAAGTAAAGGGACAAAGAGCCGAAAATAGCTCTAGCAAAAATACTGGTACCGCGAAGCCTTGCTTCATTTGCGAGAAGGTTGGGCACAGGGTAAAAGAATGCTTTAAATTCAAGTCTCTGTCCCTGAACGATCGTTGGAAGGCGATCAAAGACCACCAATTATGCCATAAGTGCCTAGTGCCACATGGTAGATGGCCTTGTCGAACGTCGAAGTCCTGCGATGTCAGCGGTTGTCGCGCCTACCACCATTCGCTTCTCCATCCCGGATCTCCTGAGTCAACTGAAGTCGCTGTTGTGTCCGTTCATCGTCAGCCGAAGCATCCCACCATATTTCGGATCATACCCGTTATACTCTATGGCAAGGTCAAGCAATTCCAAACGTTCGCTTTTCTAGATGAAGGCTCGGATTTGACGCTGATAGACGAGGAGATTGTTGACCAGCTGGGCATCAACGGAGAGAAAAGAGAACTGTGTATGAAGTGGACTTCGAACGTCACTAGAGAAGAGAAGCGTTCCAGAAGAGTTAATATGGAGATAGCTGGTGCAGAGGGAGGACAACGCTTTCCTTTGCTGAACGTGCGCACCGTCGGTCGTCTTGATTTGCCTCATCAATCGTTGGACTACAAACTGCTAGCGGAAAGGTTTCCTCATCTGAGAAAACTGCCAATCAAGAGCTACAAGGATGCTGCACCGAGGTTGTTAATAGGTCTGAGCAATTTGCAACTGGCCATTCCGTTGAAATGTCGCGAAGGTAGTGGCAACGAACCTGTAGCGACCAAGACAAGGTTAGGGTGGACCGTATTCGGCCACATGGCGGAATCGGAAAGGTTTCATTCATTTCACATATGTGAGTGCTCAAACGACGAAAAGTTGCACGATTTAGTCAAGCAGTTCTTTCTGCGGAGAACTTGGGAATAACTACAGGGCCGTTACCCGAAGGTGTCGAAGAAACTCGGGCGAAAGCTATTCTACGCGAAACAACGAGGAAGCAGCTAGATGGTCACTACGAAACGGGCCTGCTTTGGCGATACGACCAGTTTGAGTTCCCACCAAGTTACGCGATGGCTGCAAGAAGGTTCCACTGTCTGGAACGACGTCTTCGGGCACACCCTGAGCTACGTGACAATCTGGATAGGCAAATTAGCGAGTATCAGGAAAAGGGTTACGCGCATAAGGCCACAGAGCAGGAAATTAATGGTTCTGATATCAAGCGAACTTGGTATTTGCCATTAGGTGTGGTTATTAACCCAAAGAAGCCCGGAAAGGTCCGGATTGTTTGGGATGCAGCGGCCAAAGTAAATGGAGTGTCCTTCAACTCGATGCTTTTGAAGGGTCCGGATATGTTGACCTCACTTCCGGCAGTTTTATTCCGATTCCGAGAACGAAAGTTCTGCGTCACTGCTGACATCAAAGAGATGTATCATCAGGTCAAAATTCGCGCAGCTGATCGTTCGTCCCAACGGTTCCTGTATCGATCTGATCCGTCTGCAGAGTTGGAGATTTACATAATCTATGTGGCGACATTTGGTTCTACTTGTTCGCCATGCTCGGCACAGCATGTTAAAAACGTTAACGCTGCCGAATGGCAAAAGATGTACCCTGAAGCAACAAGAGCAATAGTTCAAAACCACTACGTGGATGATTATTTGGACAGCCGCGATACGGAAGAAGAGCTGATTAATTTAGCAAACGACGTTCGAACTGTGCACTCCAAAGCTGGGTTTGACCTGAGAAACTGGCGCTCTAATTCGAATGTAGTATTGCGACGGGTCGGGGAAGGACCGGCCGTGCTGGAGAAAGTGATTGGAGAGGACAAAACGAATCAACAAGAGAGGGTTCTGGGAATGACTTGGCTGCCAGTAGAAGATGTGTTCACATTCTCAGTCGTTCTGTCAGACGACTTGCAGCGGATGGTATTCGGAGACGGAACAGTGTCCAAGCGAGGCATTCTGCGACTGCTGATGAGCTTATTCGATCCCCATGGATTGATCTCCAACTTTCTCATCCATGGAAAAATTGTAATCCAAGACCTGTGGCGTAGCGGAGTGAGTTGGGATGAAGCGATTCCTCAAGAAATCTTTACTCGCTGGAAACGTTGGATCGGACAACTTCCCAATCTGCAGAATGTTCGCGTGCCAAGGTGCTATTTCCCAGAGTACAACGTAGACGACCTTCAAACTCTCGAGCTGCACGTTTTGTCGACGCGAGTGAGTTGGCCTATGCTTGTGTGGCTTACTTTCGCATCATGGAGCAGGGTATACCTCGGTGCACTTTCGTGTCTTCGAAAGCCAAGGTAGCGCCACTTAAATCGCTATCGATTCCACGCATGGAGCTGCAAGCAGGTGTTATCGGATGTCGGCTAGCGAAAACCATTAAAGAGAACCACACTCTTCCGATCAAGCGTACCGTCTACCATAGCGATGCTAGTACGTTACTGTCGTGGATTAGGTCAGACACACGGAAGTATCGGCAATACGTAGCAGTCAGGATAGGAGAAATCCTTGAAAGTACCAATATCTCCGAATGGCGGTGGGTTCCCACGAAACTAAATGTGGCAGACGAAGCAACGAAATGGACAAAAGAGCCTGCCGTTGAGCCTGACAGTCGATGGTTTGAAGGACCAGAGTTCTTGTATCTGCCAGAAAAATTATGGCCTCAGCAAGTTGCCCAACCAAAAGAAACGACTGAGGAGCTGCGTCCGGTTCACATGCACCAGGAGATAGTACGACCTTCTATTATCGACGTCTCTAGGTTTTCAAAATGGGAACGCATGTTAAGAAGTATGGCTTACGTTTTCCATTTCATTGATTGCTGCCGTACCAGAAGAGATGACAGAAGAAGCATACTGAGTCAAGAAAATTACAAGCGTGCTGAAAATGCCCTTTGGCGATTAACACAATCTGACGAATATGGAGATGAAATAGTGCAGTTGACTAGAAACTCGAAGGATACAGCAAGACGGCAGATTAAGTCAGGCGTTTTACGCATGCTCTCACCCTTCTTGGATGAATTCGGAGTGATAAGGATGGAAGGTCGCATTGAAGCATCGCCCTTCGCCTCCTATGAGGCAAAGTACCCAATTATCCTTCCGAAAGGACATTACGTTACTAAACTTCTAGTTGATTGGTACCACAGGCGTCTAGGGCACGGGTTTGGTGAAACAGTGGTGAACGAGATGAGGCAGAAATTCTATGTATCAAGCTTGCGTGTGCTGGTGCGTGACGTAACAAGGCGTTGTACATTTTGCACAATTCAAAGAGCCAAACCGAAGACTCCAAGAATGGCTCCTCTTCCTGCGGCACGAGTAACTCCGTATGAACAAGGCAGCGATGGATGGAATACGTCATCTGCGGGCGCCCACTGAGGAAGTATTCCAGACACTGTGTACAGAAGCTGAATCAATGGTGAATTCTAGACCTCTAACATACATACCGCTGGATAGCTCGGACCAAGAAGCCTTAACTCCCAACCATTTTCTTTTGTTGAGTTCTTCGGGGGTTAAGCAAACAATCAAGAAACCTACGAGCGATAAGATAGGGCTTCGGAGTGACTGGGATCAATGCCAACTGATGCTTGACCGTTTCTGGACTAGGTGGATTCGCGAATATCTACCAACCATCACCAGGAGAACGAAATGGTTCGAGGACGTTCAGCCGATAGCAGAAGGGTCGCTGGTGTTCATCGTGAACGAAAAGGAACGTAATAGCTGGGTACGAGGTAAAGTGGTAAAGCTAATTTCCGGAGCAGATGGACGAATCAGACAGGCTGATGTGCAAGTGGCTGCAGGTGGAGTTCTACGACGAGCAGTAGCGAAGTTAGCAGTGCTAGATGTGCTGTAAAGTGGTAAGGCTGCCGGAGCCGGGAATCCTTACGGGTCGGGGAATGTAAGCACTGGCAACACAGACGGTCACATGGCTATGTGTACAATTGATGGTGGCGATCAGGATCACCCTTCGATCGCACGGTCGTAGGTCGATGTATATGTAGCTACAATGTGTCAGATGAGATGATTAGCAAAATTGAAAAATTGTTATCGCTACTAGGTATACGTTTCCAGATTATAATTAAGAAAGTTTCCAGAACTCCAGTTGGATATAAATTAATAAGTAATTGTGAGTATCAACTCAATGAATTTGATAGTGCCTAGAACTTATAAAATATCATTGATTCTTATAGCTAGTAGTACGGATAAAGATATTAGTACGGATTGGTGGTAATTAGCTCATCTATAGCCTAAAAGGTAAACAAGGTCAAGTGAATTTTATAGATTTGATAGCAAAGAATTCTATATACTAGGCTCGTCAAGTAGATTTAATTGCACACTATTGAGGTCAGGAAAGGGGAGTTCATACTGTATGTCACCGAAACTGTGAGTAAATGAATAAGAACACTCAATGAACTGTATGTAACTTAACCAGAGTTTATTCGTAGCTTAAAAGCAACAACATTGCGTAATACATTTGTTCGCTGAAGAGACGTTGACGAGTTTTACTACCCCATCGGCCACAGGACCACTAGTGCGACAACTGGTGCAAAGGACGACAAAAAATAAGTTAACTGTTGAAATTCGGGTACTTCAGGACGAAATGGATGATCGGTTAAATCTGGATTGATAACAGCTTCATTTGAAACATCGTTTAGTTTGAAGGAGTTCTTGATAACGACTAACTAAAGTTTTTTACTGTAACAAACTGGTGACCAATGGTGTTACTTCGTTCCGTATCAAGGGTACGGTTGCAGCCGATTGCTACTACGACTGTCGCAACAATACTGACATATCACTCACTAAGTGATCGCTATAATCAGAATTCAGTTTCATCGTGATTTGTCTACGGGTACATTAACCAGGAACGAAACTCCAAGGCTGTGACCAACGGATCGTATGATTCTGATAGAGTTAGAAATAACGAACTCCATAAAGTGATTTCGCATATCCGTTTCATCTTGCATTCTCAGTCTTGCCAACTGCTTCATCACGCGTCTGGTTGACCACCGACTTCTTGGCAAATGTTGTTTCAAGACTACTCCCCATATCCTTCGCCGTGTTTCGCTCTCGACCAACTTCTAAACATTCATCAGCGAGACAGCTCACCAGCATGGCTTTTGCTTTTCTGTCTAACTTCTCAAACTTTGCTCTATCGGCAGCTACGTCTGACACAGTTCCAGTTAGCACTTCCGAAACACCGGCTGTATCTAGACATAGTCTGACCCTGTAACTCCAGTTCTCGTATTGATCTTCCCGTTCTCGGAACTGCGGAATTCCGCACGCCAAATCTTTGGAGGCCATCACCTGTTGAGATTCGGGTACATCAGGACGAAATGGACGATCGGTTCAATTCGGATTGATAACAGCTTTATTTGAACAGCGTCTAGTTCTTGGTCTAGTTTAAAGGAGTTCTTGATAACGACTTACTAAAGTTTTTCACTGTTAAAAACTGGTTACCAAGGGTGTTACTACAAGCCGCATCAAGAGTACGGCTGCAACCGATTGCTACTACTTGGTGTATAATGCACTAGTGCGACAACTGGTGCTATAGCCACGACTGGTACATCTACCCTACTCGCCTTAGCGTATGGATCTTGATAGACACAAATCAGCTGGAGCCCGGTCGTTAACATTAAACTTGAAATCTTGGTTTTCGGTTTGGCCAACTTACCATTACGCCGCGAACCTTAAAGACATCACTAACGTTTCTATACTTCAGGTTTAAATTTCGGTTCGAAAATTTAAAAAATTGAAAGAAGTCAAATGTTTACGCCCGCTCTGCTTTACGACCTACTTCGATCTTTACTTGATTAGTACCCGATTAGTACAAGAATTACGAAGAAATTCATTTTTTCATTTGTATCGGAGCCTCCCCTTCTAAGTCGGGAATCTCGAACCATCTTAGAATCATTTTTTGTCTTAAAAAACCTCCACATAAAAATTTAGTAAAAATTTGGTTCCATTTGCTTCATTAATTCCTCGAATCATGAAATTTCGGGAGAATATCTAGCGCAATGAGCAGCGTTTTGGCTTCGAAGGGTCGTCGGGGTATGTCGGGGTTCGTCGAGGATTCGAGCCAGAAAAATTGTAGTACGAAACTATATAACAGTGGATCAGCCAGCAAGTCGGTGAACTGGCGTAGGCATGCACAGCTAGAAACATTATGCACATATTTGGAGCAGGAAAATAAACGCATAAGTAAACGAACGCGTTGTAATTGTGAATCGAAATCGATTTAAAATTTCACAATTGTGAAAAACGAAGCAGATTTAATTTAAGTTTAAATAAATATAAATTATAAATCTACACGATCGCTCTAGTTGCATCAAATTAAGTTTATTTTTACATTGGACACTACCAACAATGCACATATTGTTTCAAGGGGTTTACAGCTAGCGTTACGAGCAAAGACCACGGTGACTTCTCGGCCTAAAAAGAAGATGCAAAGCACAAACAGGTCGTCGGGCCTCTAGAGACTACCAGCCAGCCAGTGCCATCGATACAACGTACCAAAAATACCTAGCAGCCTGTTGGTAGGGCGGAAGTCATACGCATCTCGTCCCGCTAAGCAGCTTAAGGTTAGAGGCTAGGCCTTGTTGATTAAAACTGACAAAGAAAAATACGTCTAAGTCCTGAAGTCGAAGCATGTGGCCGAAAGGCTCTGGGACAGGACGTGTGTGAAGCGTTAGACGCATCAAGAGCTGATCTTGGTGACGGCGTCGAGGTGAGGACGTTGGTGTGGAAATAACCCTCCAGTGTTGGCAGCTGGACAAGCACGGATGTAGGCGACATCGTCTTTGCCGTCAGCACACAGAGCAGTTGAGCGGTTGAGCGGATCTCTGTAGTAGGTCTAAGAGGCTGACCACCGATCCCCCACCCATTCTTCAATGGAAAATTACGGACGTTCTGACAACTCAGGTAGCATCTCTGTTTCCGATTTTGATTTTCTTACTGAACAATTGCATCACATGATTGATGCAATGTTCAAAGCAAATACCAAAATTGAAGCTGTTCAGGTTGGTATCAAATTTACTCAAAAAATTGTTATTGGACCTCGTTTTGAATGAACCAAATAAATTTTTGAAAATCAGTTCATAATGTGCACATTGCAATTATAACTGAAACATATTTAAAATTTAGCCTCTTCATCAAAAGAGATCCAAATTATTTTATTTACCGAAATAATCGTCTTGGCAGCGCCTGTAATGGGGTCGTCATTGTCATAAATAGACGTATCAAACATAAATTATATGCTTCATTTGAAACCAAAGTTTTTTAAAACCTTGGGAGTTTCTGTTGAAACAAATTTTGGACAATTCTGTTTTATTAGTGCCTACTTGCCTTCCCAGTGCAATGGACGGCAAAGAAATATGTTGAGAGCTGAACTTCAAAATCTAACTCGCAACAAATCCAATTTTTTCATAATTGTTGACTTCAATGCCAAACACCGTTCATGGAATAATGCTCAAAATTTTAATAGTAAAATTTTATTTGCAGATTGGAACCGAACAATCCGACGTTTTGTGCTTTTTGGTTTCCGTATTCTTTAGATGTAAAACAAAAATAGATATTTAAAAGCAGGGCATAATTGTAGCTAATCAAATAAAAATTCAAAAACAAATCAACAAAGGGTTATTTTTGACTTAAGATAAACAAAATTGATTACATTCAGCGCGGCCAACATTTTTCATGAATTCGAGGCTACTGATGGCTACCGCACTATCTCTGAATATAAAATGGCACTTACTTGGCCGCCATTACGTAGTGCAAAACAGTCCCCAGCATAAGCTGAAAAGCACATACCGCTTGATGTGTATCCGAGTCATATCTGTTTACCGCACGGTATCACGTGATGCATCCTGCGTGATGCCAGTCGGGCTGGTCATCCGAGAAGACGAGGAATGTTTCGAACTACGTGGAACAAGAGGAGCCCGCGAACGCATCAGGGTGGCTTCGGTTGACAGATGGCAACGTGAGTAGGATAACTCCTCGAAAGGTACCCACCGGGTTATGATGCAATTCCTGTTAGGGTATGGCTTCTTTTTTCAGTTTGTTTATTTATGAGGCTCAGTTGTTCATTGTAAATTCTACGGAGCCAAGAGCAAATAATTATAATATTATATAAAATATAAAATACAATCAATAATACGATCTTCGGACATACTTCTTTTTCGAGTGTATTACAGAAGCGTAACTTGATCCAGAGCCCGATCCGGAAAGTTGAGCCCGTCGCTGAGTCGCCGGTGGATGAGACATTGTTTCCTTTATCACAATAGCCACCTCCTCCAGTGTCACGTCATCTTTTTTCCGACGAACCTTTTCTCCGAATCTACGTTATCGTGAACTACCGACTGCTTCTGGTTTCCTGATTTCGGATTTTCTTCAGGAACTTCGATGAAGTTCTCATCCGACGTTTCCGATGATATCCGCTCTCCTTCATTTCGAGATACAACGCCAGCATAGTAGTAGACTGCGCTTGCTTTCCGGACTTTTTCCGCGCTTGGGGACAGGAGTCTCTCCGATGACCAACTGCTTGACACAGAAAGCAAGTGTCCTTAACTTCGTCGTAAAAAAAAATTTCCCCCTTTTATTCCGGCTACATCTATTGATGGAGGAATACTTTTTCCTACTTCCATATGTACACCTCGAACTCTATGTAGAGATGTCCTAATCCCAATTCCGCTGAACATTTTTCTCGTATAACTTGATCAACTTTTCCAAACTGTCCGAGCATACGCTATAAACTTTCATCGCTCACCTCCGGCGGCAGATCAAACTAGAGATGGGCAAAACGGATCACTTTGATGAACGGATCAGATCTGGGTCATTCATTCTAATGATCCGGATCTTTCAACCGAATCGGATCCTTAGAACAAAACGTAAGGAGAATGCAAAAAAAATGAAACCTTCGTCATTCTGGCTCACACTTTTGAACCGTACTCACACTTTTGAACCCTTTCTTGTTTACAAGCGTATGGATTACAAAGAATGAACTTTTTATTATATTATTTTCTTTTTCCTTTAATTGTCAAATAATTTGCTGATCTGGTGAACCGGATCTTTGAAAAAATGATCCACTAATCATTCACTCACTTTAGAGATCCGGATCATTTGACCGGTTCCGGATCTGAACGCCCATCTCTAGATCAAACACACGAACGTAACGCCCATTAGAACCTGCGGCTTCCATTCGCACTTCAACCGACGTCCCACATGTGTAAACAAAATTCCTCGGCACTGTGTTCCTCTCACTAAATCGATTCTACCATTGCATCGCGAGAGACAAATTTAATGTACAGTGAACGGTCATGTGCCGTTTTGTACACCGTGTCCATCATCAATAAATCGGTATCCAGCTACTTCAAAAAAGTGGCAATTTCAGGCCAAGATGGTAGAGGACCGCCTGCTGGAAAATGGAACTGCACGGTATTGACGAAAACTTTATCATTTCGTTGATCTACTGCTTTCTCTACGACAGAAAAGCCTCACCGGAGATCTAAAACAATGCAAACGACCGATAAACAACGAGAAACAAAAGCGCGTGATTGCTTGCTACTGATGGCAACGGAATCAACAAGGCTGCACAGAGCACGACTATTCCGTCTGTACCTGGCGACGACAGCGACTGAACTGAGGCTATGGCTTCTTCCGACAGTATCTTCACAGCCGGCCGTATCGGTCCCGACGTTTTGAATGCCGAAGACTTTCGTTCCAAATCTTTGCCGCTATTGTTTTTGACCATTGAAGGTACATCTCTGATTACTCGAGCCAGCACTCGGCCGTTCGTGGATCGGATTTCCGGCCCTACGACCTACTCCATGCCAAACCCTTTATATCGACCGCACCAAACATCAAAACCCTACAAGCATGCAAGTACCCTAAATGTAACGTTAGCAATAAATTATTAATTATATTAGCCTCAGGTGTTGTAGCATTCTGCAAGAAAGAGCCGCCCTGAATTACAAAGGTCTTTCACCAATTTCTGTGTGTCGTCCTTCCGGAACGTCAGCCTCGTTATTCTTGAAACACTGCTTAGTAGCTTTGCCCATT
This sequence comes from Armigeres subalbatus, assembly GCF_024139115.2. Classification (NCBI taxonomy): domain Eukaryota; kingdom Metazoa; phylum Arthropoda; class Insecta; order Diptera; family Culicidae; genus Armigeres; species Armigeres subalbatus. The sequence continues at coordinate 373,666,946 of NC_085141.1, read as the reverse complement.
CTACCGCATAGACACCTTTTGTCGACTCTTCACTGTTCGTATTTCCCTCCTTCGAAGAACCGAATCATCCTCAGCTTGGATATTGGGGAGATTGTAATTGCGAAACGACTCGGTAGAATGCTCTCCCATGATCTAGCAAGCTTTAAGCCTCCCCCCTCCGAAGGCATGCTGAAAAGCAGTTCCAGGGTGGAATTATGACGGGAGCTCAAGGCGAGTTTAGTGAGTAGGGCCAGCCACCGACTGGAGAAGTTCCACACTCTGCCATACTTCAGTGGGGTAGTTTGGCAACTACTAAGCACCGGTGCTAGGCCAGTAAGTAATTTTAATTGACCTTTCCCGTCAAAAATTGTATCTCGTTTTATTGTCTCAGTCGATTCTTTGGCTTATTTAAGATCAACTTTCCTTTCTTTTAAACATGAAGTATTGATTATTCCCTTTCTACTTCCCCCATCGTGCCTTATAAAAAATGTTTCCTCGTTTTCATACATGAATTTATAACCTTTCAATTTACTTTACTTTACGACAAAGTTTTTTGTTTTTCAAACAAGACAATGAAAATAAAACTTACTCCTAGAGGAAGACAATCGACAGGGGAAATGGAATGGACTTTGAAATGCACTTCGCGAACGAATTGGGCCGGTAAGCATAAGAATGATGCGCAACAACTTCTTCACTACCACAACCACCGGCTCAATAAAAATAAATAGAACCATCCACTGCGGAATGATTCGCTAATTTTTATTAGGCCCCCTGTTCATGTGTGCTTCAAAAGTGGAATCGTTTTCTGTGCCGATAGAAGGCAACCCCACTCTGAGTTCCCCGTGAACGCCAGGATGCGAGCTGAACACAATGGAAGAGCGGGTGGGTAAAATTGATGTGATGTTGAATAATTTAAGGAAATAAGTCTTAGATAGTTGAGTTGTAATAAACACGGATATCGGAACCCAACCGCTTGTAGACATTTTTCCAATCATTAATCTGCTTTATCTTTCAATCCAATACACAATTCGCTCACTGTCCAGAACAAATTGTAACTCGCCACCTTGTTTATTGGATTATGGCCCCTCGTTCCGGAGACCTCAGTTCTAAGTAAGAAGTTTCTTTCTTCTTCTTCACATCAGCATCGTATCCTCCGATTCAGCTCAGCTGGCGCGAACCCCTTCTCAGCCGCCCAGCAGAGCCGCTCGATGACGATAGTGGCAGGTGGACACAGCAGAAGAGTCCGATTCTCTTCTAACTCTGATCGACAAAGCGACGGCGGGCGATGACGATGACGACCTCAACTTCCTAACCGGAATCGGGTATCCAATCGGGCCGTGCCGGCCGACATAAATGCTTTTGGCTCGCGCTCCCCCCGTTCATTAGTGAGGAGAAGCATAAAACTAAACAACATCGGGCGCGTGCCGGATCGAAGTTGCGAATCGTTGGAAAACCAAAAAAAAAACGATATTTAGGAGATGGCGCTTATCGAGTTCGGCCAATCGTCGTCTGCTGCGGCAAGCATACGCGAATGTCCGATTCTGGGGCGCATTAAGTCGTTTTACACTATGTCTAATGCCAATTAAAATGGCAAATTTTACAGAAAGGACACGCCGAAAGGCTGGAAACCCTGCGAGGGAGCATCTAACGAGCTGATTAGTTGCTTTTTTTTCATGTATCGTCGGCGTTGTTTGTCCAACTAATTAGACCAGTCAGTTGGTGACGGCGACAGTTTCAGCTTTCAAGTGTTATCAAACATATTTAGGTTTGAGTTTGTTTGTTTGCTCATGCCGCTTCTGAATCACATGTTCTGCATAATACTAATTAGGATCTGATGTCGATGTTGATACAGTTTGGATTCGAGACGGCAGAGAGGTGCACTTACCTTTTGATGTAGCCGGGGTAATAACTGGTATTGACGTTGTGGACATCTGCAAACGGATCAATAAAAGATTGATAAAGTCTTCTATGTTTTATTCTAAATCAATGTATTATTATTATGTCAAAGAGTATTGGACAACACTTAAAAATAGTGCTTGGATAATACAAAATTTCAAAATATCTTATCAATAACAATATGAAATAATCAAATATAAAAGGAAAAGATAGATCACTGTCTTCGACCAGAGGACGCACGGACTGGAAACTTAACACTTAGCTTTAGGCTACGGACATGACACAGTACACCCAATATTTTTTTACACGGTTGGTATTCTTTAATTTCCCATTTTACCTGATCTTTCACAGCTTTTCAAATATCACCTGAATTTTCTTTGATTTTTTGTGAACAAAATTCATGATATTAACTCATGGTTTCATTAACGCTGAAGGTCTTAATGCACTAAAACCTACCCGTGTAAAAAAAGAACTAGGTGTACCCAGTGGGCAAATTGAAGCTTCACACATATTCATCGACTCAATTGGTATTCTTTATTGGCATCACATCCCTTACTGGGACTTTGTCGTTTCCTATCATAGTGTCCATTAGGAGACAGTTCGTAAGAAGGGCCACCCCCTTTCCAAGGGACGTTGCTACGATATTCTACGATTCGTCTGAAATTTTCAGGATTTGTTCTTATATGTAGAATAAGACATTTTGCAGATTTTTAGTTTTTTTCATGGAGGGGAGGGGGATAAAACGGCTCTTCAAAAATTAATGTAAAAAAATTGACAAAATCGATAAAATGCAATAACTTTGGCGGTGATTGCCCGATTTTGTTCAAATTTTGTAAATTTTTTCTGCCTGATTGGCACTTTATGCCAATTGGTTTACATGATTATAGAATCTTTTATTTTCGGAGAAATAGTAGTTTGTGCAACTAGTTGCAAAAAGCTGATTTTTTCAGCACGAGTTGTACGTTTATCCAACGAGGCTTGCCGAGTTGGATAAATACTACGAGTGATGAAAAAATCGAGTTTTGCAACGAGTTGCACACGCTATTTTTTTGCAATGATGAAAAATGAGCTTTGTTGTGATAAATCTGTACCAAAATAGTTAAGACCGTTTTACTCCACATAATAATTCTTGCCAATGAATAATGTTGCTGCAGAGAACAATCAGATTCTATGTTATCGTGTCACATCGCATAGCTCTACAAGCCTTGAAGCGATAAATGAACTCGTCTTTGAAAAATTATGATGTTATTTTTTGGGAGACAACAACGAGAGGAAGACATACGGAAGGGATTAGCGACAGACATTCAAATGTACAACAAGAGGAAGACATTCGTAATGGGGTATCACAGACAAGGGAATGGGCAATTATGATGTTATGTCCATCAAACTATTTCATTTATTACGCGACGCAGAGAATACACCATCTGAACACTATCCTAAGCTAATTCAGCAAAATGTTGTCATGCAACTACTGTTCCGATGTTGGTTTTCCATTATAGCACCCAAATAAGTGCTATAATGGATATATTATGCAACCCATTTGAGTTGCATAATGTTCATTAAAGCATCCATTTTGTTGGTATGGAAAAGTAGGCCGTTTTATCACTTAAAGACGAACTGTAAACCAGGTATTATGATCAGGAATTGCAAAAATGTAATTTTACGAGTAGTCAATTTTCCAAAGGGAATATTTTTACCAACAGATTTAGGATAAAAAACTAAACCTGTAGCGAAATAGAGCAACTAAAGAGCTTGTCATAAGACAAGTTTGTAACTTCCCATTTAATTCCACCACTTGATTGTACCTTGACGCTGCGCTGGTTGCTCCATAGGTCTATATTCTAAGGAGCTCTTGGATGACCTACACCCATCCCACCCATCGTGCTTCTATGGACCTTGATGGAGCTATTTCGCCAGAAGCCACAAGTGAGTTGTCCATCGTTACACAGGTTGGTCCAAAGGTCTATACTCCAAGGAGATTTAGAATAACCTGCAAACCTTAAACATGATTATAAACCACCCAAGGCGATTATATGGTTCAGAATGGGGCTACTTCGCTAGAAGACACACATGAAAAGTCCATCGCTACACTGGTTCATCTATAGGTCTATACTCCAAGGAATTCTTGGATGACTCACACCCATTCCATCCATCGCTTCTTCATGGACCAGAATGGGGCTATTCCGCTGGAAGTCACAGTAAGAAGTCTATCGTCCCGCTAGTTATCCGTAGGTCTATACGCCAAGGAGTTGTTGGATGACCTAAGAACCTTGAACGTGATTAGCCATCTCGCTTCTATGGACCAGAATAGGGCTATTCCGCTAGAAGTCAGAAGTGAAAAGTCCATCTTTACACTGGGTGGTCCCTAGGTCTATTCTTCAAGGAGTTCTTGGATGAAATACAAACCTCGAACATGACTCTAAACCACCCATCGTGCTTCTATGGACCAGAATGGGCATAATTCGGAAGAAATCACAAGTGAGAAGTCCATCGTTACGCTGGTTGATCCGTATGTCTATTCTTCAAGAAGTTTTGAGTCTCCTAAACTGCATCTAAGGCTGCGTTGTTGACCCAAAGATAACCTTGGAAATTCTGTGGCACCGATAGAAAGGCTTGCAGAAAACTACAACTTCATTACTAGTAACTATTTTTCCGTTAACAAAGTGAAATGAAACTGAAATCAATCAAACAACGCGTTTTTGTTAGGAAAATTATTTTGAGCTTTTTATTGGAATGTCTTCACTTATCATAATACGAGTTTGTACAATCCCATTCAATTCCACCACTTAATTATACCTTGACAGATACGTATTTCGACCTCAATAGTAAGGTCGTCTTCAGTGTCTCGTACTCGTCTCGTCGAGTCAAGTACGAGACACTGAAGACGACCTTACTGTTGAGGTCGAAATACGTATCTGTCAAGGTACAATTAAGTGGTGGAATTAAATGGGATTGTACAAACTCGTCTTATGACAAGTGAACGCGTTTTTGATTATGTATGTGCACCATCTGTTGGGGTAAATTTTGATTCAAATTGCAAACGTATGGGTCTAAGGAATCACTCAGTGAGAACCGTTTCTCGAAATATGGTACTGTCCTGTATCCAGCTTTCCACGTTCGCCATAATGGCGGATGCTATAAAAGTTTTGACGTTAACTGCTTCCCGACACTGAACTGAAATGTCGGTCTAGCAAGCATTGAAATTCTTAGTTGCCAATGATAGCCAAAATATATTATTTTTTCATCAACAACAGAATCATGTAAAGAATTGAAACTTGCCATTTTTGGCTTCTAATACTACACAGATAAAAATATGTTGTGATTTTAAATCTATTTTAATGCACATATTTGGAGCATGCAAATGAACGTAAGGTACACCGGGGCAAGTTGAAACGGTTTATTCAAAGTTGAAATTCGAAGTGCTGTAAAAAAATCACCCTTTGATATATTTTGAATCCGTTTGCGGTGTTTGCTGGTTCGGGCCAAAGATTATACATAAAAAATAAGCAACCTTAACAAACCTTTATATAAATATTTTGTATATTCGAATTATTTTTTATATGCATCGTTTCAACTTGCCCCGCATATCGGGGCAAGTTGAAACTCTGCGTTATATACAGACATAAGATAATTCTGCCGTAATAATAACGAAATGTATGTACTCAGTAAGACTCAAGAAGCACGAGGTTGTAAAGGTGACTATAATGCTGCCAGGATTCACATAAGAGTCACATGTAGGTTTTCGGCGATTTTTATTTATTTTTAAGAAATTAGCTTAAAATGGTCTCCTGTTAAAAAAAACTGATAAGATAGTGTGCTTTGCTCTAGAAATTTGAAAACAAATCCCACTTTTGTTGTTTCATCTTGATATTTACTCGCATATAAATCACATTCCAGATTTTGATACCGTGGACGGATTTCGAAGCTTAGGATCATAATCCGTACAGCTATTTTCTAACTAAATACTTAATTTAAAGCAGACCGATTGACCAATTCAATACCCATCTTGAGAAACGATCCCTTTGATTTGTATTATGCTGATCTTACTCTGGGGCCCTCCTTAGCCGTGCGGTAAGACGCGCGGCTACAAAGCAAGACCATGCTGAGGGTGGCTGGGTTCAATTCCCGGTGCCGGTCTAGGCAATTTTCGGATTGGAAATTGTCTCGACTTCCCTGGGCATAAAAGTATCATCGTGCTGGCCTCATGATATACGAATGCAAAAATGGTAATCTGGCTTAGAAACCTCGCAGTTAATAACTGTGGAAGTGCTTAATGAACACTAAGCTGCGAGGCGGCTCTGTCCCAGTGTGGGGATGTAATGCCAATAAAAGAAAGAAAGAAAGAAAGAAAGAAAGATCTTACTCTATTAATTGCAATTTGCAATTTAAACACAGTCACTTTTGGTAAAATTATATCCGGCACGCGACAAATTGGCGCCTAAAACTTTGCGTTTTCTGGGTGGCGATTTGTTTTTCAATTGTGATATTTTAATTTCAGAGGATAATTTCCATTTCAACGGCCAGAAAGCTTACTGTCAAGTATAATATCAGGATAAGATAAATGATTTATAAATGTATTCCCTTAAACCCCTTTTAATTTAGTGATATCTTACGAATTGGACGGAATTCTTTTACACAAAAAATAAACTTAAGTATGGTCCATTTAATTTTTCCACAGCAATAAATACAGATAAAGAAATTAAATATCTTGGCTGTGCATATGCACAGCATATGTTTCGAAATGGACAAATTGATATGAAATTTGCGAAAAAGAATCCACGTGTCTTGGAGGGACTCGAACCCTCAACCTCCTACTCTCTAGATAGGCGTGATAACCCCTACACAACAAGACCACTTAAAGGTCACGTTTGCGGAAAAGCCATCAGAATCCGAGTACCAACCTCCACCGCGGTTAGCTCTCTTTTTTGCAAATTGAATATCTTTCGGATGCTTGATTTGTCCAATCTCCACATGTGCTTTACTATTGTATACCCACAGCCAAGCGAGTGCACATTGTTTATTAAACGAGAGGATCGCACTCCATGCCCCCCAGGAACTGTCTGGGCGGGACGGTATAGAAATGCGAATTCAATCGCACTCTGCTGTGCCAAAGGCTTGCTTGGCTAAAGCATTTGATGAGTTTGATTGCCTTAACGTAAGCGGTCGCGTGTACTCAGACGACTAATGACGGTGAAAGACCGACACTTGATTACAATTAATTGCATATTATTCGGCAACTGTGGGCTGTGGGTATACAATAGTAAAGCACATGTGGAGATTGGACAAATCAAGCATCCGAAAGATATTCAATTTGCAAAAAAGAGAGCTAACCGCGGTGGAGGTTGGTACTCGGATTCTGATGGCTTTTCCGCAAACGTGACCTTTAAGTGGTCTTGTTGTGTAGGGGTTATCACGCCTATCTAGAGAGTAGGAGGTTGAGGGTTCGAGTCCCTCCAAGACACGTGGATTCTTTTTCGCAAATTTCATATCAATTTGTCCATTTCGAAACATATGCTGTGCATATGCACAGCCAAGATATTTAACAAAAAAAAAATAGTTTTCGTACGGCCGAGTTGCCGAATAATATGCAATTAATTACAGATAAAGAATATTATGTAAAATTTTTGGAAGGAGAGCATTTTTTTTTCAATTTATTAGATTTTTTGTATTTCTCCACGTAGAACAAGCTTGAAAAATTCAAAGGCAAATTACTCAAGTCGGAGAAAATGACATGGGACTCTTATGCGAATAAGAGCAGTGTACAACAAAGTCACAAGCGTATTTTAGCGTATAAATTTATCAAATTGATTTCCTCCTACTGGTGACCACTCAGATTACTATTCAGGTTGGTTCATTATTTGGTTCACTTGTATATTGTGCACTTGATTAATTCGCCATTAATTAACCAGCCAGCATATCTCTCATAAACTCTTAGATTAGAGAAATGGACAGGAAGTGAAGTAGAAGCTGCAGATTAAACATGGAAGGTTGCATTCATGACGGCAATGTGTTAAATTTATTTCCAGAAGTTTGCATGTTTTTATAAATATATGTAATACATTCGGAAGTGGGGGCAGCAGGGACTATGTCCAAGGGCTTGACGATCCCTCCCCAGGCCATCTGCGAGTTGTGGCGCCTGCCTAGGATGTGGTGGGGTTTGACAGTGGGCCATGTTAAACCTCTATAAAAAGTTGCATGTATCCGCAAGTAGGCTCCGCCAAAGCGACCGTGTGCCGCTCAAAGCGCACAAGCCCAAGTCCTGGAGTTAGGTGGGACGCTAAACAGCCCTGACACGACGGCCCTCCGACGAGACAGGAGGTTTGCGCAGGCCCAATAAGCCGCCTTTAAAAACAACTATTACGAACGACATAGAAGATAATACCACTCGAAACAATCGGCAACGACCTAGGCGACGAATAAATGATCACGATTGGAAGCTTGGAACATGGAACTGCAAGTCGCTAGGCTTCGCAGGTTGCGACAGGATAATCTACGATGAATTACATCCCCGCAACTTTGATGTCGTAGCGCTGCAGGAAATCTGCTGGACAGGACAGAAAGTGTGGAAAAGCGGGCATCGAGCGGCTACCTTCTACCAAAGCTGTGGCACCACCAACGAGTTGGGAACCGGCTTCATAGTGCTGGGAAAGATGCGCCAACGCGTGATTGGGTGGCAGCCAATCAACGCAAGGATGTGCAAGCTGAGGATAAAAGGCCGTTTCTTCAACTATAGCATCATCAACGTGCACTGCCAACACGAAGGGAGATCCGACGACGAGAAAGAAGCGTTCTATGCGCAGCTAGAGCAGACATACGATGGATGCCCACTGAGTTCCGTCAAAATCGTCATCGGTGACATGTACGCTCAGGTAGGAAAGGAGGAAATGTATAGACCGGTTATTGGACCGGATAGTCTGCATACCGTATCGAACGACAACGGCCAACGATGCATAAACTTTGCAGCCTCCCGCGGAATGGTAGTCCGAAGCACTTTCTTCCCCCGTAAGAATATCCACAAGGTCACATGGAAATCACCTAATCAAGTAACGGAAAACCAAATCGACCACGTTGTAATCGACGGTAAATTCTTCTCCGACATCACGAACGTACGCACTTACCGCAGTGCGAATATTGAATCCGACCACTACCTCGTTGCAGTATGTCTGCGCTCAAAACTCTCGACGGTGATCAACACGCGTCGGAGTCGTCCGCCGCGGCTAAACATTGGGCGGCTGCAAGACGGTAGACTAGCCCAAGACTACGCGCAGCAGCTGGAAGCGGCACTCCCAACGGAAGATCAGCTAGGCGCAGCATCTCTTGAAGATGGCTGGAGAGATATTCGATCCGCCATTGGAAGCACCGCAACCGCCGCACTAGGCACGGTGGCTCCGGATCAGAGAAACGACTGGTATGACGGCGAATGTGAACGAGGCACGATACAAACGGGCGCGGAACAGACAAAACTCGATTTTCCGGAGGAAAAAGAGCCAGCAAGATGATCGAGACCGTGAAGAGACGGAGGAACTGTACCGCGCTAATAACGCACGAAAGTTCTATGAGAAGTTGAACCGTTCACGTAAGGGCCACGTGCCACAGCCCGATATGTGCAAGGACATAAACGGGAACCTTCTTACAAACGAGCGTGAGGTGATCCAAAGGTGGCGGCAGCACTACGAAGAGCACCTGAATGGCGATATGGCAGACAACGGTGGCGGTATGGTAATGAACCTAGGAGCACGCGCGCAGGACATGCGACTTCCGGCTCCGAATCTCCAGGAAATCCAGGAGGAGATCGGCCGGCTGAAAAACAACAAAGCCCCTGGATTTGACAAACTACCAGAAGAGCTGTTTAAACACGGTGGTGAACCACTGGCTAGAACGCTGCACTGGGTGATTACCAAGGTTTGGGAGGATGAGGTTCTGCCGCAGGAGTGGATGGAAGGTGTCGTGTGTCCCATCTACAAAAAGGGCGATAAGCTGGATTGTAGCAACTACCGCGCAATCACATTGCTGAACGCCGCCTACAAGGTACTCTCCCAAATTTTATGCCGTCGACTAACACCAATTGCAAGAGAGTTCGTGGGGCAGTACCAGGCGGGATTTATGGGTGAACGCTCTACCACAGACCAGGTGTTCGCCATACGTCAGGTATTGCAGAAATGCCGCGAATACAACGTGCCCACACATCATCTATTTATCGACTTCAAAGCCGCATATGATACAATCGATCAGGACCAGCTATGGCAGCTAATGCACGAAAACTAATTTCCGGATAAACTGATACGGTTGATCAAGGCGACGATGGATCGGGTGATGTGCGTAGTTCGAGTTTCAGGGGCATTCTCGAGTCCCTTCGAAACGCGTAGAGGGTTACGGCAAGGTGAGAGTCTCTCGTGTCCGCTATTCAACATCGCTTTGGAGGAAGTAATACGAAGGGCAGGGATTGACACGAGTGGTACGATTTTCACGAAGTCCGTCCAGTTATTTGGTTTCGCCGAAGACATTGATATCATGGCACGTAACTTTGAGAGGATGGAGGAAGCCTACATCAGACTGAAAAGCGAAGCTAAACGGATTAAACTAGTCATCAACACGTCGAAGACGAAGTACATGATAGGAAGAGGCTCAAGAGAGGTCAATGTGAGCCACCCACCACGAGTTTCTATCGGTGGTCACGAAATCGAGGTGGTTGAAGAATTCGTGTACTTGGGCTCACTGGTGACGGCCGATAACGATACCAGCAGAGAAATTCAGAGGCGCATAGTGGCTGGAAATCGTACGTGCTTTGGACTCCGCAAGACGCTCCGATCGAATAGAGTTCGCCGCCGTACCAAACTGACAATCTACAAAACGCTAATTAGACCGGTAGTCCTCTACGGACACGAGACCTGGACGATGCTCGTGGAGGACCAACGCGCACTTGGAGTTTTCGAAAGGAAAGTGCTGCGTACCATCTATGGTGGGGTGCAGATGGCGGACGGTACGTGGAGGAGGCGAATGAACCACGAATTGCATCAGCTGTTTGGAGAACTATCCATCGTTCACACCGCGAAAATCGGACGACTGCGATGGGCCGGGCACGTAGCCAGAATGTCGGACAGTAACCCGGTGAAAATAGTTCTCGACAACGATCCGACGGGCACAAGAAGGCGAGGTGCGCAGCGGGCAAGGTGGATCGATCAGGTGGAAGATGACTTGCGGACCCTCCGTAGACTGCGTGGTTGGCGACGTGTAGCCATGGACCGAGCCGAATGGAGAAGACTCTTATATACCGCACAGGCCACTTCGGCCTTAGTCTGATTAAATAAATAATAATATACTTCAGAACAGTTTGACCTCGGACACATGATATTAGTTTTGGCAAGATGAGTGGAAAAACCCAAATATGTACGTTAAATCTATTTTAAAAACAGTCAGAAAGGGTAACAAATGTAACAAAAAAATCAAGAGTATCAAAAGGAACCCAAATATATTAAAGACTGAAGATTTAAAATGAAAACTAGCATTTTAAGCAAAACATCTATATTTCAGGAGAGGAATATAAAGTGAAAGTACGAAAGGTCCAAATACTCTAAGGAATCTATGAGGATATTTTGAAAAAATTCTAAACAAAAACAAATGTTTCTAGAAATTCTTATAAAATGTTCGCAAGACGAATTTTTTTGTATCAGGAAACAAAAGTATGCATCAAAGGGATGTGCGAGTTTTAGATATCCTGATACACAGTACAACATGATTACATCATCAAAATGTTCGAATTCAAGAAAATTTATAATTTCCATGGTACGTTTAGTTTGATTTTGAATCAGTTGAAACTCCTGTTTTTCTCCATCTTCAAAATTCAGCGTGTTAACCAAAAACCAAAAAAAAACTACGTGGTCATAGGGGTGAGTGGGAAGTGGTCTGCCAAATAACCACGATAAAGCACATGCGAGGAGGGGGATCGAAAATCTTCAAAAATATAACCACGTGGTTTCTGGATGGCCCCCTTTGTTATTTAAAGATGATTCGCAGCAACAATTTTTACTCAAGTTTGAAAAGGTTTTAAAAATCATTTTGGTAAAGCTTCAAAAGTCTATATGAAATGAAAAATATCCCAAGTAACATTTTAAGATTTATGATTTACTACAAGAGTAATTGAATCCTACAACAATAAAACCACAGTCAAGGTATTTTATTCTTTATCGGTAACACCAAAACCTCTTGGAGAGTAGTATCTAACTAGGCCCACTCTTGAAATGGTTTTGAAGGGTAAATGCAAGACGGGTTTCAAGATCAGAATATGCCAAAACATGAATACGAATTCGACATCAAAATCCTTTCGTAATCTATTTGTAAACCATTATAAAAGACAGTTGGCCTTATTTGAAAGCTTTTCTAAGCCACTTAATCTTGATGTCTGCGGAAATTTCTAGATCTAGCTTTATGCAAACATTCACATGAAATAATAAAATACGTTCAGTCTTAACAAAATAAATTAAAGTTTATTGTACATGAAACCATAAAATGTCATAATCAAATATTGAAATGATACATTTATTTATAATCATCGAGAAAAGTAATCAATCAGATTTGATGTATGATGCTTCAATTTTTGATGCCAAATGAGATTTATTGTCTCATATAGTGCGAAACTCCGATTTAACTAATGCGCTCTCAGTAAACTCCGTTTTAAATATTATTTTTTGAAAAACAAATTGTTGTTAAATTTGCACTTATCTGTTAATTGCGTATTATTTAATTGTTTTATTATTTGCAGCTGATTTGTTTATAAAATGTCATATAAAATCATGAATGTAATGCAGTACTAATAGATATTTCGTTCCAAATTCTTTCCTAATGTGTAGTGCAAAAAATATGGCGATGGCATCCGAGATGATTTCTCGCCATCAATTTATTCACATTGCTTTGCTTTGATGAAATTAACAATAAAATCATAATGTTAAGATATGGCATGTATGAAGGTTCGAATGACTATTATAAATGCTGAATGGTCATTTTTCGACATATATGGTGATCATAACTAGAGTGAATTTGACAGTTCATATTTACCAAACGAAAGAAAAACACAGGGCATGGATAGAATTTGGATAGGACTCAAATTGATCAATTAATACACGTAAGTAAAACATGAAGTACTCAACTAGTGGTGACGGAGCTTTATCAGTCGGACACATAAAAAAACGTTTCCGTGCCACTGTGGAAAGTGGAAAAGTGAAACTTTTATGGCGACTGGAGCGGGTCTACGCATCGTGTTTTTCCTCTATCTCGTATTCTTTAAAGTTTGTCACCTCGTGATTTCGGAAATGAATATTTCGATATCAACTTGTTTTATAAAGCTGAAAATTGGTCAGGATGCATATTATGAGTAAGCAATAGAGTGGGGCGCAGTTGTATGGAAAAACTCAAACTTCGTCCGATCAAGTGAGATCAAGGTTTTTCTGAATCGTTTTGGGACCCCAATCCACTGTGCAAAATATGGGCTCGATTGGTTGCGACCTCGCATGCCGCATCGCGTTTTAAATTTACATGGAGATTAGTATGGGAAAACGTACTTTTTTACATTTTTGCTATTAGCGGCTTCAATTCACCATCAATCACGTGACTCAATACGTTAGCATATAGTCTGGAAGATGCCGAAAGACTTTGCCGAAAAAGGTACGCAGCTGGAAGGTCTACAAAAAATGTTATTACGTTTGGAAAATTAATTGTTCAAACCATACGCAAGAAATCAATGTTTCTGCCAGCACTACCGGACGACCTATGGATATCGAAGGGTAAAACCCATCTTCGTTCTTATCGGATATTTTTCTTTGTGAAATGATTCCGGATAGCTCCCATTAGCTCTAAAGCCCTATAAAATCAATTAGTTTGAAATAACACTCAGTTAAATTATTGGTCTACGTAGTTCGGCAGTGCTGGCAGAATAAACGATTTTTTGCATATGGTTTGAATACTCAATCTTCGAAGCGTTATAACTTTTTTCGTGGACGTTCCAGCAACGTGCCTTCTTCAGCAAAGTTTTTCGGCATCCTTTGGGTTATACTTTAACGCAATGTGCCACTTGGCTTACGGTGAACTGAAACCTCTAGTAGTAGAAATGCAAAAATATACGTTCTCCCATACTAATTTCCATACAAACTTCAAACGCGATGCGGAAAGCGAGGAAGCAACCAATCGGTCCCAAATTCTGCACAGTTGTTCAGGACCCAGAATGGCTTCGAATAACCATTGATTTGAAAAAATGGCCATGACGCCCCACTCTAGTAAGCAAGCAGCGTGGTGATGTTTCTGAGCTATTTCTTTTGCAATAATGAAGGATTCAGCTCTTACTACTCGTCTTCACTTTCCCATTTTTTTGGTTCTGATTTTTTTAGAACTGCAGAGTTTGTATTTTATAAGACTTTTTATGTAGCAAGCACAAATGCCAATTGTTCTGACTTAAAGCCGAAAGTAACTTTTATAGTATCAAAACGACTTTGAGAAGTGTTTTATCATGACAAATAAAACAAGCATCAAGGAGTTTTAATGGTACTTCCCAGGCAGGTTTAATCAAAGCATGGACTGCCCTAATAAATTCCTATTCAAAAGTTCATAGTATTCGGAATTAATAACCTCTCACAAAAGGTTTTGGCAACAGCTTGAAGATGGATCATGATTCAGGCGTGGTAAATGCTTTATCAAAACTGGAGAGCAAGCCTATTGCCATAATAAAACCATAATAAATAACATCGAATGCCAAAGAGCTGTATGAATGTTACTTGGGATATGTTACAAGCATACTGCGGCCCGCTGGAACAGTTAATATTTACTGTACGGTCTTTGACAGTAAGCATGCTGGCGATCACTGTATAAAATGAATGATTTCAATTTCTTTCCATTCTGAAATAAGGGATTTTTATTGTCGTTTTCGTTATTGAATTCTTCTTTGATGAAACTGCCGTTGGCCATTTTTTTATGTTTCCCGAGACACTAGGAGCTACTGTTGAACAAATGGCATAAAACCTTCCGTTGGATAAAATTATGTACATTTAATATTTCATTTAGATAAACTCGTTTTGTCATGATCGCAACTCTTATATTGATTACCTTATCGATTATCGATTAATGCAGAAATATTTGGAAATGTTGATCTTCTGGAATGCTGGAGTTGTATTCAGAACTAAAAGTCAATGAATCGCATGCACCTTACAAAAAAGCTCAGAGAATTTACGGATTGTGATTGGAAGGCCTTCCTCGTAGTTCCCTTGAATTTCTTACTGGAGACCCCTCCCTGGGTATGTCACTGGCACTTAAATAAACAAGGCGATTCCCACCGGTGGCGAACGTGCCTTTCTGGATTCCAATATTTGCTCTGAGTAGATAACGTTACTTTCTGATGAAAGCATCAAGAGCATTTCTAAAGGGAAACACGGCTCATATATCCCCCCTAAATAATACTCTTAGCGTTGGTAAAAATAATATAAAAAAGAAGAGAATTCCACAAATCAAAGTAAAATGTTGGGAATCTGTTTGACTATCGGTATTGCGAACATCTATTTTAATCCCGAAAAATATTATGGAATATGAATAAAAAAAAATGAGATTTCTTGTAACGTTGATGTATTGCGGAGTAAGTTCTACATAGTTCTACCAAACCGAGCACATGACTGATAATAGTTCAAGCCTTTGTCATATTTCGTCCTTGCTACAGGTGAAATCAAGTGAAATCTAGGCAAATCAAAATGAGGAGCGTAAAATAAATCAAATTCTTCATAAGGGAGAATCGAGAATGTTTTCGCAAGAGAGAGTTTCTGTCGCATACACGCATAAAATGGTGAACTCAATTTTGTGTCTCGTTCATACAAAACGAGTTGTTCCCAAAACAACACATAGATGAGCGAAAGTTACAAAGCCACAAAAATACGGTCGTTTTAATGGTTATCATTAACATGAAATCGTATGTACAGATTTCTGGTTTTATGTAATGCTGTAAAAATATTGAGATCCGAGCTTCAATAAAATCACACGAATCATTTTTGTGACTGTGCAACTCTCGCTCATCTATGTGTTGTTCTGGGAGAGGCCCGCTTTGTATGAATGTAACACAAAATTGTGTTAATCATTTTGACCGTGTATATTTAAAAGAGTAAAAGTTGACGAAGAGAACTCTCTCTTGCGACATTAGCCTGATCATAATCTCAAGTTAAGATCTTAGAAATCCTCGACATTCTAAAAATAAAGTTTGTAATCGATTAATAGCAGAAATCGGACAACCCTAGCCTTAGTATTGCCAATATTATTTTCGTGACAATGTATTTGATCGCATGTTTTATATCTCTCGGTGGTATAACTTCCTGTATTGATCGCTACTTTTAAAGTTACCAAGTAGAAGTATTCAATTCCGGTTTGGGCGACTATAAATAGGTATATAAAAGTCCTAAAAGACCTTCGAAACAATGTCATTGGTGTAACTACTACTGGGCAACTAAGGCTATGGCATGATTATTATTGGTAGGGAAATCGATGAAGCCTCTTGCATCCAAAATTTAAGTTTATTTACTTATTAAATAAAAGCATTTCATTTTGCTGCAGTATCGTCATGGGTAAATGCAATAAAAACATTATTTGTAGGTAATTGATAGTTAGTAACTAATTAAAACAAATCAAACATAAAAGAGAAACATCAATCAACCATGTTGGTTCGTTGTGTACAACTCTCCTCAACGTAGGCAATGATTTATCATTATCACACTCTGGCATTGCACTCCCAAGTCACAAGCTTTATCTTTCACTGCTCGAATCTATTTGAGTACAAACGTCACTGCATACAAATACTAAAATTATCAATTCTGGATTCCCCTTCAAGCTGCATTATAATCGCGGGAAACGCAAAACGAATTCGAAATTGAAAATAATCTCGATTTGTGTCTCATGATTACGACTAGATGTGAGTCTGATGAAAACGACGCTGTTTACAAAACGCATTCCCAAGCGACAGCTCACTGTCTCATGAGTCATGAGACGTGCATCTCGCTGTCGCGTTGTGTGTTGTGACAAAATATGCAACACATACACACTTCCAAAGCTCCCGCAAAGGTCGTGAAAAGTGAAATCATTCAATCTCACCCGTTCGTCGGCACGAATCCCCGCTAGGAAGGAGAAACTTGCATGCAACTCATCGATACCGTGGCACTTCTCACCCCTCACTCTATCGGTGGCACGTTGAGGCGCATAGTCGTACAACACATCTGTGTGTTGCACCGTTACCGAAATCCTTCTCCTAAAGGAAAGCGAATCTGTGTGCGTCTTCTCACTGTTCATTCGTTCATCAGTTCATTTCCTCACTCAACCAAATGCTGCTTCATCTTTTCACACAAGTTCAACTTATTAGTGGCATACTACGATGCACGATTCACTGCTATGTAGCGAATACACATACGCGAACGCGTGACGCCTGTGTTGGTAGCTGGTCGGCCATATTACCACGCGTGACTGTTCATCACTGGGACAGGCAGGCTGGCTGGCGCTTTAGTGAGTGTATGATGCAAGACGACGACGGTGTGCAGTGGAAGAGGCTTGCTCATCGATCACGCACTTCAGAGGGATGCTATCTGTATTGTCCCGGTCGTTGCTTGTTAGATGCATTTGTTGTTACACCATCAGAGAGGGTGACGCGTACCTACAAACAGTCCACACCGCAGTACATAGCACATCGCGTGCGAACAGCAACAATAATAATGACAGTAGAGTAATCATTGGTGCGGTGCGGTGGGATGGGGTGGAAGCCAGCTGCGATGATCGAAGGAGGCCGTGCAGATGACGGACGATGACGACGATATGGGAAACCTACTTTCGGCTCTTTAATATGTAACAAATTGGACATGATAACTCACTCAATTGATCCAATTTGGGGAAAAGGAGGACCAGAGATATTTGGGACTTTTTGGCATTTCATGGAACACTGAATGACCAGTGGTGGGTCGAGTTCTGAGAAGATTCAGCCGAGTAAATTCACTAATTGTCTACCGAAAGTCCACAGAAAATTCGACCACACGTACCTGTTGCAGCACTCGAGAAATTCATTCTGTATAAATTGAACAAGATCTTTTCCCACCGGCACAAATTCACTGCGGGCACAAACTTTGCGAAAAACACGACCACGGGATGTCAGAAGAAGTTAAACCGATAAAAACCAGGCTATTTTAACCCAAAAACTAATCAAACTATTGAACTCAGTATGGAAAACACGAGTACCCGGTTTGATTTCGCGAATAACTTAAAATGGCTCGATGGTGTAAATGTGAGTGTATTTGGCCGTCCCACGACCCGCACCCCCCATTTGGCTCCGTTTCCCTTCACATACCCAACGAAGACCTTATAAAAACAGCAGCTAAGCTACTGCAGACGACGATGGTATTGCTGATGAAAATATAATAAAAAATCACAAAAAGAAGGTTTCTACTCCAACACATCGAAACGGCTCTGAAAACTAGCCACAATCTTCAACACAATCATTTCGCTTTTATTTTGGCAAAGGTTGTATCCCCAGCCGGAGTAGCGAAGGGGATCAATTAGAGCAGGCGGCTGAGATCGGCTGCAACCGCACGAATATGCATTCGTTCGATTGCAGTAGGCCTCGCCGATTGCAGCTTCTTCCTGCAGCGCCTGCTCCCTTCTCCAACTCGGGACCAAACGCATCGCCGGCAGCCGACGGCACACTTGTCCGCTTCAGTAATCCGATTCGAATTGAGACCAAACTAGTCTGTAGCGAGGAATTTTAAATCGCCACACAATTCTGGAACGTTTCCAATCGGTTCAACCAGTGGGCGGTATAGACCACTACAGCGATGCGCTCCACCACCAGTGCTACGGCGGCAAGAAACTTCGGAAATTTACGCACATTTCTTGGGTCACTCGCAAATTACCACCGGTACACTATTTTGCCCACCCAAAATACATAACGGCATGTCCCGCGCACCAATCCATCTTCAGCCCCATTTCGAAATCCAGCACATACCCCACATTACTACAGCAGGGGGCTTAGTGGTCGTGCCGTCATTATCATCAGCGTCGTCAGTACTCTCGCGATCGCCCCATCCTCTTCGCACGCACGAACGCAGCCGCCCCAACTAAGAGCGCCACGAACACCTTCAAAACCCCATCTACGAACATCGAGCCGCACACGGACGCCTAATCATACGAAAGTAATAATCATTGCGCCGCCGCCCGTCATCACCCCAATCATCTTCCGTGCGACTGTGGCTGATGGTCGGGCGGGACGAGACGCCCGCCGTCGTTGGTGGAGCTCCCAGCAGTAGCGGGACGCCATAAAATATGTGCCAACAATGCCAAATCAAGAGTATAAGCTCCACGGCAGCCGCGCAAATAAACAAGATGGCGGCGGCGTTGGTGGGCCTGTCGATCGTCCGTGCCGTGTTTTCCAACCCGGTCGATCCAGCCTTCAGCGCACGGGAATTCAAGAGCATATTCGGGTCGATCGGACGGCGACCGACTAGCCGGCCGGCCGGCATGTCGAACTTGACACTGACCGTCAAATAATGTGACGCGCTTCGGCTAGGGGTGGAATGCGGCTATGCGCAGCCCATGTGGACCGGATTAGGAAAATGTAGACACGCAAACACGATGACGGCGAGCCGTTCTGACTGAGCTATGGCGATAGCGGATGTGGCATTTTCTTTCGAACTCAATCGATGGAAATTGAGATTACGAAGTCATATGTTTACCGTCGGGCGGACTTGAAACAACAAACGGTTTGCATTGCAACATGTTTTGTAATTCGGAACGAATTACAATTTGGAGAAAATAACTTTTAAGACAAACGTGGAAATGATTCAGAGAGTCAATGCAACAAACCTAAAACATCAAAATCAGCAGATAATATGAAATTCATATTAGAATAGCGTTTTGCCATGTTATTTGCAATGAACGCAGCTGAGGTTTTAGAACGGGAAAACCCGTCATTTATTTATTCTTTCTCTACTTATATATCGAAACCTGCAAATTTGAGCTGTTTGTTTATTTTCACCCGTAAAAAAACAAACGGGAAGTGACATGTTTGATGTGGATCTTGGGTATGGATATTTCTTTCAATAAAATCTGAATTTGGATTGAAGTGTGATTGAATTTTTTTTCTGGAAATGCCTCTGAGATTTCTTTTTTCTTTATTACAAAGGCTTGAACCTTTTCATCTTTCTCTGAGATTTATTTTTTCTTTCTTACAGAGGCTTGAACCTTTTCATCTTTTCAAATATATTTACATATTTTATCACCACAATAAAAACTATTTCTCAGTAAATGAATAGTGCTGCTAACTATGGATGACAACTGACAAACAGTTTGATTAATTTTCCATAAAAAAGAAAATAAAAGCAGATAATATTGCATATAATAGGCAATCGTCAACATTTTGTTCCAAATTTTGATAAGCAAATGATTGGTACAATAGTTTTAATAAGGCTCACTTTGTTCTGCAGACATTTGCTAGGGGGAAAGACGGCTTTGGCAGGTTTTGTTCTATTATTGTCAGGGGGGTTTTATGAAATTTGGCCACAATATACTTTGATATGCATGATATCCTTGATATCCTTGAGTTTAGTCAATCAGTTATTTTAAATATTTAGTTCAATCAAAGTTAATTGCCTATTTCCGCGGATTAAACCACCCGACTTGGACATTATATTAAGGTTAAAATAGCTGTACGAATTTTGATTTTTTTTTTACTTAGTGCTGTCGAATTTATTATTTTATCATGTTTTCGTAGTTTTCAATATGTAATTGCTGAACACTTCAAAAGTAGAGGTCTTCGTGCTCATGTATCAAATGACAAACGATTCATTTGCATTCAATTCCTAATTTCAATGTGTACGAATTTCGATGCCCCATATTAGTCACTTTTTAATCAATTTTCTGTTTCTCAGACTCTGACTATCAGTCTGTGCTGTGCAAACGAGTGGCCAGCTTTTTCGGGCTCATATTGATGAGTTTGATGCCCACCCTAAAGTAAATGTGATAATATAAATGTAATTGTAGCTCTCCGTGATCCACATCCAAACAAAGACTGTTAGATATTTTAGCAACTCTGTACAAGAACCTACCAAAGCCTGTTTAAGAACTGGGCATGTGCGAAATTGTTAGATTCTTATACAAAAAATGTAAGCGCACAAACACATATTGAAGCTTGCAAAATTGCAAAATCTCATACAATATTTGTATAAGAATCCGGCATTTTCGCATATGCCCAGTTCTTATACAGGTTTTGATTGGTGTTTATGCAGAATTGTTGGAAAATCTAACGATCACCGGTTGGGTGCACTGATCCATGCAATGCACAATGGGCATAACGCGAATAAATTCAATATCTCGGCTCGGTATGGGCGGATTTCGCTGACATTTTGACACAAACCGTAGAACTTTCTGGGGAATCGTGCAGGTCAAGTTCACTGCACGAAGCTGTAAGATCCCGTTTTAGCGCGATGCCCCTTTTTGGTTATGAATTTCGTCATTTTCGGAGCTTCAAATAATCGGCCAAACATAACACATTTCTCGCCTGATCTTGAAAACGTATGTCCTAAAAAGCGGCTCTCTTTGTTTACTTTCTGTTTTGATTATTGCAGAGCCTTGATAACATTTACATCGGATTTTTAGCACAGGTCTAAAAAATAGTTTTGTCAAGCATGCTGACGTAAAACCATTGCAACAAATGCCGAAGTGCGTATCAAAGAGAGTCTTTCATTTAAACATATGACGTTTTCAAAAATCATGCTAGATTTGACCTCAATTTTTACCAAAAATCGTGTTATGCGAGCTCTGTCTACTGCACGATGTTGGGAAATGAGATCTTGCGGATTTTACTCCACGACACGTTCTCAGTGGAGTTATTTTTGTCCACAGCACGACTAAAAAAGCTAAAATATTGCTCAATTTACCCCACATAATAATTTACCAAAGCATAATAAATGAGCTTCGCGCCGTGAACTTAACCACCTTTGCACGATTCCCCAGAAAATTCTACAGTTTGTGCCAAAATTTCAACGCAATCCGCCACGAATCCGAAACGAGATATTGAATTTATTCGCATTATGGACAATGTTTTCCCATTGTGCAATGCAAATAAATTGTTTAATCTCCATGGCAAGACGTTTAAAAATCAATCCGGTCTTATTTTCTCAAAAGGAACATCACAACTCGTGTGCGATCAGATGGCCTATATGACTACTTTCGAAGTGGGGGCAGATTAGTTTCCCCACTCAGGTGTTCCTCAAAGTGCCACTGCCTCCTCCTGCTGCGCCTATCCTTATCCCTGCGCTCTCGGCACGAAGTCATTACGGAATGTGATATGAGCTTCTGATAGAAATTGCGCGTCCAATGAAAACGACCACGCTGCTCCATCTCTTCTCACACCGCTTCTTGCAGACGGCGTTCCTTCTCCTGAAAGAGGTAGGTGGGGCTGCCGTTTCCGCTGTTACCGTTTCAGGATCTGCCAGGTCCCTTGCTGCAGTGCCCATTCTGCGACTTTCTCCTCCAGTATCTGTAGGGACTCCTCGTTGAACCAATCGCTTCCATCCCATATACAGAGAAAAATCAAACTTCGGACGCTTAAGCACTTTCTGATAAACAATTGATCTGTTATCGAATATTTTAAGGCACACCATTCAAATCACCAGTGCAATCATAAAGAGTAGCATTCCTTTTCAAACTAAATGTTAAATATTTGCGTAGAATGTTGGAAACTTATGAAAATGTCCGCCATCCGTTTGATTGAATCCTCAGACAGCAGCTTGCATTGGAGCACCAAGCGGCTTTTTGACTGACTTGTGATTTTTTGTTCGTATAAGGACAACGGAAATCGTTTCATATAAATTCAAGCATGTATTAGCAGTATGATATCCTCAGTAATGGCGTTGAGAGCTAACCGATACGACTTACGATCAATTTAATCTGCTAAACTAAAGCTTGGGCAGAAAAATGGGAAATTTTTCTTTGGCGCTTGGTGTGATTTGGCTGAACCCCAACCCCCTTGGAAAAAAAAATTCAAAATCGAAAAAAAAAATTTCAAGAATGGTGGAAATGCATAGTAATTAATGCAAAAACATGCCAAATGATAGAAAATATGCGATCTATTCCCCTAAAGTGCTCTTTTGACCTTTCCTATGTGATTTTTAAGTACATTTTACGATGCACAAGAAAGGCATCATCGCCGCTAGGTGGATTAATCTGGGTTTTTTTCTTCTTTCTTCCTTCTTCCTGCGTTCTTCTTGCTTTTTCCTTCCTCCTTCTTTGTTTTTCCGTCCTTTTTTTCTTTCTCCCTTTCCATTTTCCTTCTGCCGTCCTCCTTTATTCTTTTTATCCTTTTTTTTTCTTATTTCTTTTTCCTTCTTCCTTCTTCTTTCTTCTTTCTTGCTTCTTCCTTCTTCCTACTTCCTTATTCGTTCTTTTTTCTACCTGCTTCCTCCTTCCTTCTTTCTTCTTTCTTTCTTTTTCTTCTTCCTTTTTTGTTTTTTCTTTTTTTCCTTATTCTATATTTCTTCTTCTTTCTTTCTTTTTTCTTCTTCTTTTTTTTCTTTTTCCTCGTTCCTTATTTTCTTCTTTCTTCTCCCTTCTTCCTTCTCCCTTCTTCCTTTTTCTTTTTTTCTTCTTCCTTAATTCTCATTTCTCCTTACTTCTTCCTTAATTCTTCTTTCTTCTTCCTCCCTTCTTCTTGTTTCTTCTTCCTTTTTAATTCCTCCTTCTTCATACTTGGTTCTTCCTTTTTCCTTCTTCCTTCTTTCGTCTTCCTCTTTCTTCTTCCTTCCTTCTTCTTTCCTCTTCCTTCTTCCATCTTCCTTCTTTCTTCTTCTTTCTTCCTTCTTCCTACTTCCTTTTTCCTTCTTCCTTTTTCCACCTTCCTCCTTCCTTCTTCCTTCTTTCTTCTTCCTTATTCCATCCTACTTATTTCTTCTTCCTTCTTTCTTTTCCTGAAACTGTTATCAGGTCGAAAATGGTTTGTCCGGATATGTAGTTTGGCCAAAAGCGACATAAAGCCGAAAGGGACATTCGGCCGAACTGGTAATTTGGTAATCGATAGATCGAAAAGATCATTTGACTGAAATTGTTGTTTGGTAGGAATGGCCATTTGACAGAAAGAACCACTTGGCCCGAAAATGTCCTTTCTGCAACACAACCCATTCGGCCAAACGGCATGTTTACCACAAGATCTAATCGGCTAAACAACTTTTTGGCCAAATTGTTGAACTGATAATGTGTTCATATAAACAATCAGTCCAGCTCGGCTAAATGGAATTTTGGCTTAAAGACCAGTATCAACTTAAAAAGTAGAGGTTACGGAACTTTGCTTAATAGTTATTTGTCGAAAAGGCCATTTGAACAAACGAGTGGCCAGTTATGACCACATGGTCCTTGCAGTAATTGAAATTTGACCGAATGCCAAATGACATTTTCGGCCAAACGGCATTTTTGGCCTAATGACTTCTTTGGCTGAACGGTCGTTTCGACTTGTTAGGGTCTTTGACAAATTACCAGCTCGACCGTCTGTCGCTTTCGGCCAATGGAATTTCCCAAGAATTTCCTGTATAAATTTGGAACAACTTTCCGTGAAAACTTTGGAGAGACTGTAAAATGTAAAATCCGACGAATTTTCCGCTCAAATTCTAAACAATTTTCCCTAGCAAATCCAAAGAGTTCCTCTTGGTAATTTCAAAGAATTCTCAACACTTCAAAGTTGTTCCCGTGGAAAATGTGAAAATAATTGTCAAATAAATATTCTGAAAAAAAATATAGTTTTCTAGGGAAGTTGATCCGGTTTTTCCGGAGAAATTAAAAATACTCTTACGTTAATGTCTTGAAAATAATCAATATGGGCTGCAACCGAACGACACTTTTGACCGAATGTCATTTCAGACTACTGGCAAAGTTGGCCAATTGAGCTATTCGGCCAACCGATTTTTTCAGCCAAATGAACTGTTCGACCGAATGACAAAGGCAGAATAACTTTATGCTAGATAGTCTTTTATAGGTGGTCGGATGGTCGGATGCAGTGGTGTCGGTTGCTATGGATGCAATCGCCCATCGCATCGCTCGGAGTTCACGGCTAGAGGCCGATGATAGCTCATCCACGAAAAGTGATTGGTTTCATAATCCACATGATCCCGGAATGGGTACGAGTCATGTCATATGACCATATGTTAAGTTGTGCTTGGTACTAAATGACACGTACATTAAAACATGGTTAAAAAAATCAACTACACTGATGAAAATAAAAATTTGATTAAAATAATTACTTTCATTTATTTGCAGAAGGCATTAGCAATTAAAGATGCACAATCAGCAATAGTGTTAATATCGCTTTCGTTAATTTCGCTGTATTATAGTAAATCTTTAAAAACAATTCCGCAAAAAATAATTTCCAGAAGAATATTTAAATAAAGTTTATCTTATTCTTTGTTTTTCATGTTCTGAGAAATTGTATTATTAAATTTGCCGTAGACTCGGAGTTTGGAATCAAAACATTAAATAATTTTTCGTTGATGTATTATCAGTACCTCCTCTATTTTAGTAGGGTTACTGCTCGTTGACTTGTTCTTATTATTGTGATTTTTTCAGCAGTAAGCACGCATGTTAGCAAAGAGAAGCAACGAAATTGATGCTGTATTTCTTTGTTTGGAAAACGGGATAGTTCCCCCAAAATAGCACATTTTGCCCAAGTTTGAAAATTTTATAAATAGAATATTTAAATTTCAAATACTATCATCAATAAGAAATCTATGAGTGCCCTACATTTGCTTGAGTAAATAAGGGCTTAAAAGTTTGAAACAAAGCAATTCTAATTATGTATTTAATTAGGAGGAATGACGGCTTTGGCAGGTTTTGTTCTTTTATTGTCAGGGGTTTTTTTTTGACTGATTATGCTCAAATTTGGCCTAAACATTTCTTAAAATTTGGTCGACAAAAACCCCCCTGACAATAATAGAACAAAACCTGCCAAAGCCGTCTTTCCCCCTATTAGTTTTATTTCCAGAAGTTTTGAATAAACATATTGCTAATATTTCTACACAGCATGGAAGTTGTCGTTTCCAATATCAATACTATAATCAAACTCCATAGATCCAAAAATTAGAAGTTAAATGTAAATACGCTACGTTTATACAAGTCCTACGTCTACTCGCGGTTATGTTGAAAACATTACCCATTGCTCGTTTTTAGTTTAGATTTTTAAGAAAACCATAAATTCAAAGTAGCCCCAGGAGTCAAAAGAAGACCCGCACGCTGTCTCAAGGCATCGAGAAGTTCGTCGATGCTGAGCATTGCCAACGATGGATAGTTTTGGGCGAAGTTTAACCATCATCAGATAGTGGTCAGAGTCGACGTTATAGCCGAGACAGGTCTCAACGTCGATACTGTCGGATCACCATTGATCCCTTCCAACACACCTCGTACGTTACGATGCCGAAACCGCGATCCTTCAGCACATCGGTAAATATTCGTGTACTCCCGATGAAGTTGAGAGAAATGCAATTCCACGTACCGAGCTACCAAACGCGAATCACGGAATAGTCCCTTTTGTCAGTCGGTTTTCTTCGATCATATTGGCGTCTCCTATTTTCATTTCGGGTTATGAAGGAATTCCAGAGCTCCCCCATGTAACAAAATGTAGCATTCATTCACTCCCCCTCCCTATGTTATGGTAATTGCCGTTTTGTATAAGCTTAAAAATATCCAGCCCTTTATACACGTGGTACAACTCGTGATTCATGCGACGCCGCCAGATATCGTTCTCCTGTTAACCGCCGCGTATTTTCCGCAGCACCTTACGCTCAAACACTCCAAAAACACTCCAATCAGCCTCCTTTAACATCCATGTTTCATGGGCGTATTAAACCACCGGAAGAATCAGAGTAGTATACAGCGCGAATTTTGTCTTCGTTTGCAGACTACGGGACTTAAGCTGGTTACGAAGTCCGTAATAAGCCCTATTTGCAGCTGCAATACGCCTTTTCACCTCGCGGGTAACATCATTTTCGCACGTCACTCATGTTCCAAGATACACAAATTCTTCTACCACTTCAAACCCATCACCATCCAGCACCATTTCGCTTCCACCACCACTAATGAACCCACGTTGTTTGCCAGTGACCATGTACTTTGCTGGTATTGATCTTGAGTCCATTCCTCGCCGTCTCCCTCTTAAAAGGCACAAAGGCCTCTTCCACGGCACGACAATCAATCGCGATAATATCGATATCGTCCGCAAATCCCAGGAGCATATGCGATCTTGGGTTAATGGTACTGTTTCTTTGCACAGCAGCTCTCCTAATCGCTCCTCCGAGCGCTATATTGAACAGTAGATTCGAGATTGCATTACCGTGCTTCATTCCATCTAAGGTAAAAAATTATGTTGATATTTCATCCGCAACCCCTACACTTGATTTCGATCCGTCCAACGTTATACGAATCAGCCGTATCAGTTTCGTCGGAAAACCATGTCCAAGCATGGGGAATTTTGGTCACGCCGATGAAATAATTTCAGTGCCGTAGCCGGGGGTGGTTTTGGGAGTGCATCCTCCTCCCCGAATTTGGTAGAAGAAAAAATCCGTTCACATCCTTCTACATTTGAAAGATTTCTGAAAAGAACATGTACTCTCAAACCTCTTTTATTGACACTTGTTGGGAGGATGCAAGAAGTTTTTTTGTTCAGATTACTTGTTTTTCACTTAATTGATCTTCAAATATTTTTAAATATGATACATAATTATAGCAATCCAAGGAACCAAATTAAATTTATTAATTAAAAATGTTATCGCCACATGTTTTGTGTCTTCCAAGAATTTCCTTGATTTAAGGCTTTCAGATCTCCACGCGTAAACTAATATCTTCCGGCCTATGTATTAATATTCCTGGCGATTCATGAATCAGATTAGACATACCTTCAACATGTGTTTCATTACAGGTAACCCAAGAATTTCTTAGAGTATAGACCGGGAAATTCTGGGAGGATTCTGGGAATTTTCTGTATTTCAAGAATACAGGGTTATACTTCCTCTAGAAATTCTTGAGAATTTCTACCCATGAACTCTGATCATTGATCCCTTCAGAACTTATGAGGAATTCTTCCTCCAAGGATTAACCTTCCATACAAAAAATGTTACGAGGGGGAGGGTGGGGGTCCAAAATCATCAAATTTAGTGTTATGTAATTTGTGAGAAAAAAATAACCCTCATTTCATTCATTTTTCATTCATTTATTTAGTCTACATCTATACAGATAACACTGAATCAACAATTTGACGCCACAATACACGGTTCGAGGCCGCATCTCTCCATCCTCGAATACGCCCCACGCTCGCCAAGTCGTTCTGCACCTGGTCTGCCCATCTCGCTCGCTGCGCTCCACGTCGTCTCGTACCTGCCGGATCGGAAGCGAACACCATCTTTGCAGGGTTGCTGTCCGGCATTCTTGCAACATGCCCTGCCCATCGTACCCTTCCGGCTTTAGCTACCTTCTGGATACTGGGTTCGCCGTAGAGCTGGGCGAGCTCATGGTTCATTCTTCGCCGCCACACACCATCTTCTTGTACACCGCCAAAGATGGTCCTAAGCACCCGTCTCTCGAATACTCCGAGTGCTTGCAAGTCCTCCTCGAGCATTGTCCATGTTTCATGTCCGTAGAGGGACTACCGGTCTTATTAACGTCTTGTACATGGCATTTGGTGCGGTGGCGAATCTTTTTCGACCGCAGTTTCTTCTGGAGCCCGTAGTAGGCCCGACTTCCACAGATGATGCGCCTTCGTATTTCACGACTAACGTTGTTGTCAGCCGTTAGCAAGGATCCGAGGTAGACGAATTCCTCGACCACCTCGAAGGTATCCCCGTCTATCGTAACACTGCTTCCCAGGCGGACCCTGTCGCGCTCGGTTCCACCCACAAGCATGTACTTTGTCTTTGACGCATTCACCACCAGTCCAACTTTTGTTGCTTCACGTTTCAGGCGGGTGTACAGTTCTGCCACCTTTGCAAATGTTCGGCCGACAATGTCCATGTCATCCGCGAAGCAAGTAAATTGACTGGATCTGTTGAAAATCGTACCCCGGCTGTTACACCCGGCTCTCCGCATGACACCTTCTAGCGCAATGTTGAACAACAGGCACGAAAGTCCATCACCTTGTCTTAGTCCCCGGCGCGATTCGAACGAACTGGAGTGTTCGCCCGAAATCTTCACACAGTTTTGCACACCATCCACCGTTGCTTTGATCAGTCTGGTAAGCTTCCCAGGGAAGCTGTTCTCGTCCATAATTTTCCATAGCTCTACGCGGTCTATACTGTCGTATGCCGCCTTGAAATCAACGAACAGATGGTGCGTTGGGACCTGGTATTCACGGCATTTTTGAAGGATTTGCCGTACAGTAAAGATCTGGTCCGTTGTCGAGCGGCCGTCAACGAAGCCGGCTTGATAACTTCCCACGAACTCGTTCACTAATGGTGACAGACGACGGAAGATGATCTGGGATATCACTTTGTAGGCGGCATTAAGGATGGTGATCGCTCGAAAGTTCTCACACTCCAGTTTGTCGCCTTTCTTGTAGATGGGGCATATAACCCCTTCCTTCCACTCCTCCGGTATCTGTTCGTTTTCCCAGATTCTGACTATCAGTTTGTGCAGGCAAGTGGCCAGCTTTTCCGGGCCCATCTTGATGAGCTCAGCTCCGATACCATCCTTACCAGCTGCTTTATTGGTCTTTAGCTGTTGAATGGCATCCTTAACTTCCCTCAAGGTGGGGGCTGGTTGGCTTCCAACGTCCGCTGAACTGACGTAGTCATCTCCTCCGCTGCCTTGACTTTCACTGCCTGTACTCTCAGCGCCATTCAGATGTTCCTCGTAGTGCTGCTTCCACCTTTCGATCACCACACGTTCGTCCGTCAAGATGCTCCCATCCTTATCCCGGCACATTTCGGCTCGCGGCACGAAGCCTTTGCGGGATGCGTTGAGCTTCTGATAGAACTTGCGTGTATCTTGAGAACGGCACAGCTGTTCCATCTCCTCGCACTCCGCTTCTTCCAGGCGGCGTTTCTTCTCCTGAAAAGGCGGGTCTGCTGTCTCCGCTTCCGTCTATAACGTTCCACGTTCTGCCGGGTACCTTGCTGCAGCGCGACCGCCCGCGCTGCGTCCTTCTCCTCCAGAATCTGTCTGCACTCTTCGTCGAACCAATCGTTCCGTCGACTTCGACCCATATACCCGACGTTGTTCTCTGCTGCGTCGTTAATGGCTGCTTTGACTGTATTCCAGCAGTCCTCAAGAGGGGCCCCATCGAGCTCACCCTCTTCCGGCAACGCTGCCTCGAGATGCTACGCGTATGCAGTGGCGACATCCGGTTGCTTCAGTCGCTCTAGGTCGTACCGCGGCGGTCGTCGGTACCGAACATTGTTGATGACGGATAGTTTTGGGCGCAGTTTAACCATCACCAGATAGTGGTCAGAGTCGATGTTAGCGCCACGATATGTCCTGACGTCGATAATGTCGGAGAAGTGCCGTCCATCAATCAGAACGTGGTCGATTTGTGATTCTGTCTGCAGTGGCGATCTCCAGGTGTACCGATACGGGAGGCTGTGTTGGAAGTAGGTGCTGCGAATGGCCATATTCTTGGAGGCGGCGAAATCAATTAGTCGTAGGCCGTTTTCGTTCGTCAGCCGGTGAGCGCTGAACTTTCCAATAGTCGGTCTAAACTCCTCCTCTTGGCCAACCTGAGCGTTCAAATCTCCTATGATGATTTTGACGTCGTGGCTTGGGCAGCTGTCGTACTCACGTTCCAGCTGCGCGTAGAATGCGTCCTTATCATCATCAGTGCTTCCGGAGTGTGGGCTATGGACGTTGATTATGCTGAAGTTGAAGAACCGGCCTTTGATCCTCAACCTGCACATTCTTTCATTGATCGGCCACCACCCGATCACGCGCCTTTGCATATCGCCCATCACTATGAAAGCTGTTCCCAGCTCATGTGTGTTGCCGCAGCTCTGGTAGATGGTATGATTACCTCTAAACGTTCGCACCATTGATCCCTTCCAACAAACCTCCTGCAGCGCTACGATGCCGAATCCACGGTCCTTGAGCACATCGGCGAGTATGCGTGTGCTCCCGATGAAGTTGAGAGATTTGCAGTTCCACGAACCGAGTTTCCAATCGCTAGTCCCTTTTCGTCGCAGTGGTCTTCTCCGATGGTTCCGGTCCGTACTCTCTTGTTGATTGTTCGTTGCTTATGATTTTTTAAAGGCTGGCTTGCAGGGCCTGACACCAAACCCCCTAAATTTCCGGAGGACCATTCCTCCTTATTTCCGGTGGACCATGGTGCACAGTTTCACTTAGAGTCCCTCGCTGGCACTCGGATGATGATCAGCCGCCCCTAACATGGAGAACAGACGCTGTTGTGAGCCGATCCTGGCATGGAGAACAGACGCTCAATAAGATTTGCACCTCCGGAGAGGAGCAAACCCCTCCTTCCCTGTCAGCATACGACCATAGTTCCCACCGGGGTTGGTTACCCGATCTTCCCTAAGGTTGCTCGTATCCCGGCCAGCACCGCGGGGAGGTAGGGATAGGAGTTGCTGGGTAAGAGGCTAAGGACCGCGAGATGGGGTCTATTTTATTCCTTCAGGTACGCGAAGTACCAATGGTACGCTTTACCCAGCATTTGCCGTGCCTATGTTATTTTAATTTCAGAGCCTACTTTCCATTTTAATGACCCGACAGCTTACTGTCAAGTATAAGATCAGGATAAGATACACGTCCACGAAGTGGACGGATTCCAGTGCTGTACGGATTTCTGTCCACCACGGTATAGGAACTCGTTAAACAAAAATTGTGGAATATTCTTACATTAGTATTTTTGGAGGACTTCTCCTTCAGACGCTCTGGGATATTCCAATTTCAACCAAGTTTTCCATCTCTTTGGTTTTGATCCATCGCCAGCTGCTCCACAACGACTTTTTGCAGAATACTTCCGGAGCACTAATTAACATAAAAACTGAAGATTGCTAAGTCCTGTTTTATTGAATCGATGTATTTCTAATGTATTCTGATTTTTGTATTATGAGTATATTATATAAAAATAAATAAATAAATATTTCTCCTAAATGAATTCTTTCTATACAAATTCTCCGGAATACTAATTCAGAAATTTTGGGGAATTGCCTCTCCAAACGATCAAGGCAATTCCTCTCGCACAAATTTTGTGGAATTCCCTCCTTCCAAAATTAGGATGAATTTCTCCTTAAGCATTTTGAAGCAATTTATCCTCCGAGGATCTTGGCAAATTACTCACCTCATCCTAGAAATTCTATATCATTCTCTCTCTAATACATCCTATGAATTATACGAAAATTTCATCTCCTTGTATTCTGGGGAATTCATTCGATATGACTTCTAAAATGTTCCCTTTACAAGATTTCCTGTGAAATTGTGGAGGAAGGTGGTTTATACTCACTCCAAAAATTCCCACTCCAAAGATTACTCAACAGCGTACAATATAAATTATGCGTTTTGCCATTAATGCACGAGGCATGCAAATAATATTCAAAAAAGTTATTGTTCGACGAAATGTTAATTTTCAATCGAGCCAGTCCAAGCCGCAGGCTGCTCTTGCTTCCTTCTACCGATCTCTACTCGATCGGGTATCTGACACCAACATCCGACTTCTGGCAACGTTCTTCTCGTCTGTCACCCTCTGACACTCCATATCGAACCAACCCGTCCTGGGTCGCCTCTGTGCAGTGCCTACCACTTCTCGTGCTGTTATGCTCACCGCTCCATGGATCGACTCCCATAGATCGTTGATGTTGTCGCTAACGTTGATTGCACTTATCCGTTAGTCGAGCTTCTGGCGGTATTCAGCCGATACTCCTTCCGCCGACAATCGCTGAATATTATAACGCATCGTTCGTTGTGATCTTTCGTTCAATACTGTTGACAACCGTGATCGAATTTTACTGACAACGAGGTAGTGATCAGAGTCAATGTTCGGACCTCTGAATGTCCGCACATCGATAACATCCGAGAAAAGGCGCCCATCAACCAGAACATGGTCTATCGGGTTGCAAGTTTCATCATTTGGGTGTCTCCAGGTGTGCTTTTGGATGTTCTTTCGTGCAAAGTAAGTGCTACTGATGACCATCCCTCTGGCAGCAGCGAAATTTACTAGCCGAAGGCCGTTGTCATTGGTAGCGGAGTGAAGGCTCTCCCTACCGATTTTGGGACGGAGAAAGTCCTTCATACCGGCCTGAGCGTTAGCGTCTCCGATAACAATTTTGACGTCATGCTCTGGGCACTCTCCATAGGCTTTATCAAGACATTCATAAACGTGTCCTTCACGTCGTCGGATTTATCGTTTGTCGGTGCGTAAACGTTGGATAGGCTGTAATTGAAGAACCTTTCCACCCCATCATTCGTTTCATCTACTTGTCCATCACTACGAAACCAACTCCATGCTGCTTTGATATACTGCTGCCGCTGTGATAGATGTTATATTTGAATGCAGGGTTGGTCGTGGGGTCCACGGCTCGGAATTCACGTTCTGCGGATCTGGGCCATCGGACTTCTTGAATAGCGGCCACGTTCACTCCAACCTTCTGCATTTCGTGAGCCAGAAGGCTCACACGTCCAGGTTCATTAAGGCCACCGACATTAATTTTTTTTTATTTTTGTTTTTTAGATATCCAGCTGGAGCTACCTGGTAGCTTAAAATGTCAAGACTGGACCCGAACAGAAGTTTTGCTTCTACTAGGACCAATACTTAGAAGAACTAGTCTATGTTGACCACTTGAACACTATTTGTTTTAGTATTGTGATAGCTAGCAGAATCTCAAAATTTCTGTTGTAGTATAGATTTCCCTTTTACCCTTTTCCATTGTCGTTTTCCCGTCAGTCTGTCAAGTAAATAAAGGAAGTTCTAATTTAAAACGTTTTTAACACACAACGAAGGTTATCTGGCGATTTGAAATGTAAAATTTGAGCAGAATTTAAATGTAAAGTTAAGTTTATAGTTTCTTGGAGCCGACAATCATTACCTAAAGGCAGTCTATGTTGACAACGGGTGATACCGTTGCCACCTCCAAGTAACACTTCTTGAAATAGGGATATAATTAGATGTTATGTTATTGATTATACCAACATTATTTAAATGACGAAACACAAGACTAGACTTTAACATAAGTGTTACCGCTACTAGTACCAATATTTAGCACAATTAGTTTTTGTTCATGCGGTGAACACTGTTTGTATTAAGTATCGCGTAGTACATTTTGTCAAAATTTCTGTTATTGTTTATAATTTGTATTTCATAGTAATTTTACAGTCTTTCGGTCAATTGTTAATCCGGATCAATAAATAGTTACAACGAAAGTGAATTAGTTTAACGTGGAGTAGAACATAGGATTTCTTGGATATGACATTAGATACCTAAAAGCAGTCTATGTTGACAACGGGTGGTAATTTTGTCACCTCCAAGAAACCAATCTTGAATAAAAATGTTATGAAATTTTTTAGATTGTGATCAAATCAGCGAAATTCTGCAAATTTTGTTATGGTAATAAGATATATTCGCTTAAGAGTTGTCTTCATATTTCACACATACAAACAGGGTTTTGTATTTCGTTAAGTCATCCTAATATCTGAGTTCTAAGTAACGTCCGATGCTAAAGTTATATGAGTTGAATAAATACTCAGAATTTTTTCAATAGAGTCTGTTGTTGGAGAACGTATCATAATATAAAAAAGCAAATTTGAGAGTTGCGTCGTCGAGCCATATGAGTTCAACCTATTGTAGCAAAGCCAGGGGATACAAGTGTTAGTCAAGTCGGTGGCACGACGCCATGTTTTTGTAACCAACATCTCTATGTAAAATTCATAATAGTATGCGTTTTGTTTACAAACATCACATTTGATTCTCATTAGGATACAGAACTGTCAGTGGGATACGGTCGCGTAATATTGGCTGCAAAACAACCCCATAAAACATTTGACAGATGGGAAATTTGCTGGTACACCGACGAAGTCGGGTGCCGACGAAATCAACTGTTTTTATCGCCGACGAAATCGGGTGCTGACCTTGGTGTCGACGAAACCAACTGTTTTTACCACCGACGAAATCGGGTGTCGTAAAAATCAACCTTCATAAATACCAACTAAATCTGGTGCCATCCAAATCATTTGTATTTTCAACCTATTTAATCGGCTGGCACATAGACATCATCTAGATCGACGTATCAATCGACAGATTAATTATTTATTTATTTATTCAGACTAAGGCCGAAGTAGCCTGTGCGGTATATAAGAGTCTTCTCCATTCGGCTCGGTCCATGGCTACACGTCGCCAACCACGCAGTCTACGGAGGGTCCGCAAGTCATCTTCCACCTGATCGATCCACCTTGCCCGCTGCGCACCTCGCCTTCTTGTGCCCGTCGGATCGTTGTCGAGAACCATTTTCACCGGGTTACTGTCCGACATTCTGGCTACGTGCCCGGCCCATCGCAGTCGTCCGATTTTCGCGGTGTGAACGATGGATGGTTCTCACAACAGCTGATGCAATTCGTGGTTCATTCGCCTCCTCCACGTACCGTCCGCCATCTGCACCCCACCATAGATGGTACGCAGCACTTTCTTTTCGAAAACTCCAAGTGCGCGTTGGTCCTCCACGAGCATCGTCCAGGTCTCCTGTCCGTAGAGGACTACCTGCCTAATTAGCGTTTTGTAGATTGTCAGTTTGGTTCGGCGGCGAACTCTATTCGATCGGAGCGTCTTGCGGAGTCCAAAGTACGTACGATTTCCAGCCACTATGTGTCTCCGAATTTCTCTGCTGGTGTCATTTTCGGCAGTCACCAGTGAGCCCAAGTACACAAATTCTTCTACCATCTCGATTTCGTCACCACCGATGCAAACTCGCGGTGGGTGGCTCACATTGTCTACTCTTGAACCTCTTCCTATCATGTACTTCGTCTTCGACGTGTTGATGACTAGTCCGATCCGCTTAGCTTCCTTCTTCAGTCTGATGTAGGCTTCCTCCATCTTCTCAAAGTTACGTGCCATAATATCTATGTCGTCGGCGAAACCAAATAGCTGGACGGACTTATTGAAAATTGTACCACTCGTGTTAAACCTACTCTTCGTATTACCCCTTCCAAAGCGATGTTGAATAGCAAACACGAAAGACCATTTATAGAACAACAATTTATTATTAAAATTAGTGAATATCCAAGTGAATATCTATATTTTGTGAGTTGAAAAATATAGCGAAGTACAATGGCAAGTACAAGGGGAGGCAAAAAGGTTAAGATAGACAAAATTTTGTTGAAATTCAAATCAGCATATAACTTTTGCTTAGAATAGTCCGATTTCAATAAAATCGAGACCATAGGACGCGAATATTATTCTAGTATTATGTTCTTACTCAAAATCTTAGATCGATTCTCGGGCACCGGAGATGTAATATTTTATGCTTTCTCCAAAACTAGAATTAATATGCCGACCGATGTTGATTGTATATTGAAAATCCGTCAGATATACGCAGAGATATGGCCATCTCCATGTATATATGTTTGTGCGCAAAAAGTATCCCCCATTTTTCTGGAACCAATCCTTATCTCGCAACAAGTTTCGACGGGAAATTCTGTTTCTTATTAAAAATTGGCCGGAACTATGGGCTCGTAGGTTATGGCTAAAATACATTCTTTTATATATTTTTTTCTTAATTAGTGAAAAATTTAGCATGATAAACCAGTTCTAGACTACAACTTTTTATACAATAACGCGTAAAAAAGTCTCGCCAATTTTGGATACTTATCTTCATACTATACTCTTTTACCTCCATCTGATTTGCTCGCAGAAAGTTGCATTCGACGAGGAATCCTATCCCATCGTTTCCTCTGGTAAATTGGCCGGATCAGACTAGGGAATCTCAAGCCAGGGTTCAAATAAATAATACAACAAGCACATGAACAAGTTTCTGCAAGATTATGGAGCGACCAGTTGTCTATATACGTTCTATTAAAGGGCTGTCCATATACTACGTGGACAATTTAGGGGTTAGGGGGGGGGGGGGTATGTCGACAGTCCACGGTTCATACACATTTTTGAAAATTTATATGAAGAATAGTCCACGATAGGGGAGGGGGTATCTGAAACTGATTAAAACCTGTCCACGCATATACCACAGCCCCTGAGTTAAGGCGTAAAGGTTCAGTTGTTTTTTGCAAAAATATTGAATTTTTGTGCGTCTTTGTTTTTGAACTATTGATTAATCACCTTTTTATTATTTGCGTTCGTTCTCCGTCGGCTTATTTTCCAACGAGTGACAACGATTGACACCAGAAAGACGACTCCTATGCCTGGACCTTGCAAATCGCACCTTTTAGCACATCAACACCACTATGTAAGGCTTTTCGTTTCGAAATCATTTTCGTGATCAATCATTTTCCATTCTAACTCATGCCAATAGCGCCTGAATCCCGGCATACTATCAACATAGTATGGTGTAAAGCAGGCTCTGCTAAACAACTTTTCATTTCATTTATTTAGTTTACATTTAAACAGATAACACTGAATCAACAATTTGACGCCAAATACACGGTTCGAGGCCGCATCTCTCCATCCTCGAATGCACCCACGCTCGCCAAGTCGTTTTGCACCTGGTCTGCCCACCGCCGTCTAGTACCTGACGGATCGGAAGCAAACACCATCTTTGCTAAACAACTTAACCACCCGTTATCAACTAAATCAAGTAATATCGATAAAAATCATCTATTCATTAGAATACAACTACCAATCGAGCTATTTTCTTGCTTTTCATCAGCCGATTTCGTCGGTTATACTTTATTATTTAATTGAATCAGCTAATTAATCATGCGATACTTCAGATTTTCGTAGGTCGATTTCGTCGGATTAGTTGTATTTTATGCTGTACTACGTTTACCGACTAATCAATCAACTAAATTGGTTCAAATCTATTGATTTGGTAGGCCGATTTAATGTATTGTTTAATCGCTAAACGCCCCTGTTAAGCTCCCATAGGCGTCTGTGCAACAAACAACCGATTAGTCGGCTACAAAGTAGGCCGATCCGACCGATGAAAACCGACTAAGTCGGGGGAAAAGTCGGTAGGATGTTTCTGGGGAAACCTATTGTGTGAGATAGGGATGCCACTGGGCTGGTGTTAGTAGGTTTGAAAAGTTCATTTCCCAATAAGTCAAACGTTTCACATGATGTCACTTCATCTCACCCTGTTCAATTCACCCATCACCTACCTGTCTCAGTCATTTTCTGTGCCTCACGTTATTCAGTTTAAGTCTATAATATTTGCAAATGATGTTGCGTCAACTGTTAGTTCACTAAACTTTCATTCGTCCCATCTAATACCATTGGTATTATACCAATCTTTGAAGGGTTACCTACGCTGTACCTTGCCTTCGGAAATAAAAGTCCAACTTTAGCTTTTCATACACAACACAATACATAAACACATTTTTGGCTCAATAGATAGTTTAATGATAATATAAATATAAACAATGTTATTTCAAGTTACCTAGAGTTTAAAAATTTTATTAATTTTAAAGTGTTTGTAGAATGAATTTAAAAATCTCAACGAGAATACACTCTACTAAAAGAAATTCGGCCTGAGATCATTACACTAATAGAGGCAGCGAATCTACTTAGTTTTTGGCTACAAGTTACTGGTAATACTACTGCAGCTACTGCTATTACAACGAAAAATATATGAACTATTAAGACAACTATTACTACTCCTAAGAGCTACAGCGGATGATCGTTAGCTTCCGAAGTCTTTCTTATTTGTGTATAAGGTTAGTAAAGACTCGTACTGGGCCCTGCCGGCTCCTCCAATCTTACGCATAGTCTGTTGACGATAAAGGATGTGCCAGTGTTCAATGCGCATATTAGGGGCGTGGAGCGTCAAGTTTCAAACGATTTGTTTAGGTAATTAAGAATTGTAAATTACAATTAGTCAACAATTGTATGTATGTTTCAAAATATAAAAATTTGCATGTAATTGGAAAATTGTTATGGATCTAAAAAATATTAAATAATGCGAACGCAATACAAAAAACAAAATGTATTGAGAGTGAATTTAGTTTAGCTCCATTAATTCATTTTATACCGAGATACTTGACGAACCACCGTCGATCCCATCATCCATGGACAGGGATGAAGGCTCACACGTCCAGGTTCATTAAGGGTACCGACATTCTACACACTTAATATTTTTTACCGGAATCTCAGCAAAATGGTCAACTTTTACCAAGATTCGCACCACTGTGCCCCAGCAAACATGTTTTTTGCCGAAATATCTGTCAAAATTGCTGAAAATCAGCAAATAATTTGCCAAAAATCAGCTAAAAAACATCATTTTTGCCGAAGTATCAGTTTATTATTTTGTTGGCGCACGGCTGTGCGGATTTTTGCCGAACTGCATAAATAAAAACTAAGTGTGCAGGTACCGAGTTTCCAATCATAGTCCGGTTGCCAAAAATAACGTTCTCTTTTTCTTCTACAGTAACCGTTCGATAACTGCAACGCATTCTAGACGTCAAACGGTTGTCAATCGACGTCAGATGCAATAAGAGTGCATCTAAATGTGCAGCGCAATGTAGCTGTCATTGAGTCTGTTGCAACTATCGAATTGCAGGTAAAAAGCATTGCAGTTAAATGACTTGCAGTTATCGAACGTCTACTGTATCTCCATTTTTCGTGATATCTGAGAGTCTTCAGAAAGTTACCTTACCGGAGTCGCGTTACCTACATCGCGCTGGTGGGGCTGCCATCTTAGGTGTAGCTGACGCGATACAGCATTTCGTTAATCAGCCGCTGGGTACCAAGCAGACATTACAATCATTACATTACATAAACAAATCTTGGTCAGAAGGACAAAAGTGCCCAGGCTGCACTACCAGCTAAGTACACAACTCTTAGCTGGCGGTCTTTTGTCTTCGGTCGACCCGTGGAAGCGTGAGATAGGAACTTGTGGGGACCAGAGCTCTGTTGGGCGCTCCTTCCTTGATGTCAACCCACCATTTTGCAGCAATATACGATAATATAGGAATATACGATATAGCCTTGCAGATATTGAAACTGTTAGGAGTCTGCATAATCTTGACGATACGTCTATAGTTTGCTTAGCCTAATCCTAACTAATTGTGTTTCGACTGCCCTTCTCAATGTTGGGGTGGCTTAAGCGACATCATTCTGAAACGCCAACCAATGAAAATTTTACCCGATTGGATAACACTTATCTGAGAAAGCCAGAAAATATTAACACAATCCTTAAACCAAATATTACTTTTTAGTACGATTTACAAGCTGCATTCAAAATCAACATAATCATACGTGCCACAAAATGCAACCTGAAAAAAAATGAGTGCAGAACAAATTATGTAAGTTTATTTTTGGACGCACACACATCTATCGTCGACAATTAGATCAATTGGTACATAACACTCAACTCTTAGGGTGTCCTATCAAGGTTTCGTGTTTCAAGTGGAATGCATCCTTTCATCACACCTTGGTGAACGAGAAAATGTGACCCGAATTACAAGGTGTCGCTAAAATGTCTAAAAAAAATAAACTGCACCTCAACATTGTACAACTATTATGTATTCAACGTCATCCTAGGTACATTGATTCGATTTTGTAACATCGACTGGTTTGATGGTGGTGATGATGCATCTCAAACAAGAAGACAACTCAGCACCAACATTGCATAGCTACTACATGCCGATTATGACACAATATTTGCCTGTAATGTGATTATGAATATTTTATTCATCGCCCGGGAACCCTTCCCATAAATTTTGGATGGGAAAAAGCGGATTTTTGCAACAAATTAAACATCATCGAGTGGCTCCTTCTCGGTGCCATATCCACGGAGTACATATAAAGTGATGGCGCATAGAACGATGCTTAGGAGTTGGTGATGTTTCCGCAAATTGTCGTCTATTCTTCTGCGCAGTTATCGCGCGTGAAACCGGTAGGATTATCTGCCATTCACAGGCGGTTTATGTACAACCAACAATGCATCATCGGTTTCTTCCGCCTTTCTAAAACGGGGAAAGGCGCTATTCGTCATGAGAATGAGGAAGCAACGCTCGATTTGCTGTCCCTTCGGGTTCTATCGGGTATATGATAATGAATAATTTTTGGCAGAAATTCGGTACCCTCCATAAATCAAACATTTACCTATTCAAACGCAGTTTACCGGTGTGGCTCGAATCGATTTCAAGGTCTCGAAGTAACGACAAAATTGCAATGCCACACTATCCGGCAGTGCGAACCGGATTTCGGATAATTCCACGATGGGATGACGCTAGAGGTCCTGGGAGTATGCAGGTCAAGTCGGAATTCGCACGGTGTCGGGAAACCTGTTTACATGGATGGATGGAGAGGTTTTTAAATTTATAGGAGGGTTTGATTTTCGTTTTCCCGATTTGGGACAGTAAACCTGTTTGCCGCAACGAAAGGGGAGACATTGTAAGCAATTTGTATGGATATTTTGACTCGTCGTGTATTGTTGGTTGAAAAAAAGATTATGG
The DNA here is from genome assembly GCF_024139115.2 of Armigeres subalbatus. NCBI lineage: Eukaryota > Metazoa > Arthropoda > Insecta > Diptera > Culicidae > Armigeres > Armigeres subalbatus. The sequence goes on along the minus strand of NC_085141.1, from coordinate 373,625,495 downwards.
TCACTTGAGTACAAAAAAGTTTAAGAATTTTTTCCCACCATTTGCTAACGAGAAAATATTTCAATAATGGTGCGAAATATTTGTGTCAGTTGTCTCGTGGATGTACAGTCCGTGTTGCAAAATAAATACAAAAAATATGAAAAGTATTTTGGGCAAAAAAAAGAAGAAAAAGAAGACAAAAATATATATAAAAACAAAGAAGATAAAGAAGACAAAGAAGACAAAGAAGACAAAGAAGACAAAGAAGACAAAGAAGACAAAGAAGACAAAGAAGACAAAGAAGACAAAGAAGACAAAGAAGACAAAGAAGACAAAGAAGACAAAGAAGAAAAAGAAGACAAAGAAGACAAAGAAGACAAAGAAGACAAAGAAGACAAAGAAGACAAAGAAGACAAAGAAGACAAAGAAGACAAAGAAGACAAAGAAGACAAAGAAGACAAAGAAGACAAAGAAGACAAAGAAGACAAAGAAGACAAAGAAGACAAAGAAGACAAAGAAGACAAAGAAGACAAAGAAGACAAAGAAGACAAAGAAGACAAAGAAGACAAAGACGACAAAGAAGACAAAGAAGACAAAGAAGACAAAGAAGACAAAGAAGACAAAGAAGACAAAGAAGACAAAGAAGACAAAGAAGACAAAGAAGACAAAGAAGACAAAGAAGACAAAGAAGACAAAGAAGACAAAGAAGACAAAGAAGACAAAGAAGACAAAGAAGACAAAGAAGACAAAGAAGACAAAGAAGACAAAGAAGACGAAGAAGGCAAAGAAGACAAAGAAGGCAAAGAAGACAAAGAAGACAAAGAAGACAAAGAAGACAAAGAAGACAAAGAAGACAAAGAAGACAAAGAAGACAAAGAAGACAAAGAAGACAAAGAAGACAAAGAAGACAAAGAAGACAAAGAAGACAAAGAAGACAAAGAAGACAAAGAAGACAAAGAAGACGAAGAAGACAAAGAAGACAAAGAAGACAAAGAAGACAAAGAAGACAAAGAAGACAAAGAAGACAAAGAAGACAAAGAAGACAAAGAAGGCGAAGAAGACAAAGAAGGCAAAGAAGGCAAAGAAGACAAAGAAGACAAAGAAGACAAAGAAGACAAAGAAGACAAAGTAGACAAAGAAGACAAAGAAGACAAAGAAGACAAAGAAGACAAAGGGTTGTAGGACAAAGGGTTGTAGGACAAAAGGTGGAAGGTCAAAAGGTCGAATGACAAAAGGTCGAAGGTCAAAAGGTCGAAAGGACAAAAGGTCAAAGGGTCAAATTGTCGAAGGAACAAAAGGTCGAAACAAAAAAAAACGGCGTCAAAAGGTCGAAGGACAAAAGGTCGAAATGAAGAAAGACCCTTCTTTTTTCTTCCTTCTTCATTATTTTGTCTCCCTCTTACTCGCTATTTTCTTTCTTCTTTCATTTTCCTTCTTCCTTCTTACTTCATATGTTTCTTTCATTCCATTCTTCTTTCTTCTTTTTTTTATGTCTTTCTTCCTTCTTACTTCCATATTTCCAACTTTTTATTTCTTCTTTTTTTAATTTTTCTTCCTTTTTCTTGCATCTTTCCACCTTCTCCGTTTCTTTTTTATTTCTTCTTTTTTCTGCCTTTCTTCATTCTTTCTCCTTTTTTTCCTTCATTCTTTCTTTTTTTTCCTGCTTTCTATCTTCTTTCTTCTCTCTTTCTTCCTTCTTCCTCCCTTCTTTCTTTTTTTTCAGTATTTTATCCTTTTTTCTTCTTTCTTTCTTCACTCTTTTTGCCTTCATTTTTTCTTCCGTCTTTCTTCCCTATTTCTTTTTCTTTTTCATTTCTTTCTTCTTCCTTCCTTCTTTCTTCCTTCTTTCTTTCTTTTTTCTTCCTTCTTTCTTCTTTCTTTCTTCCTTCTTTCTTCCGTTTTATTTCCTTATTTCTCCCTTTTTTGTTTTTTATTGACCCCATCTTTCTTTCTCCCTTTCCTGTTACTTGCTTCTTCTGTATAATCATTATAACTTGTTTCTTCCTTTTTTTTCTTCTTCCTTTCTTCCGTCTTTTTTTCTTTTTTCTTTCTACATTCTTTCCTCCTAATTTCTTTCTCACTTATTTCTTTCTTTCTTTCTTCCTTCTTGTTGCCTTTCTTTCTGATTTTTTTTAATTCCTTCTATTTCCCTTCTTTATTCATTCATTCTCTTTTGCTTCTCTCTTTTTTTTCTTCTTTCATTCTTCTTTATTCCTTCTTCTTATTTCTTTCTTCCTTATTTCTTTTCTATTTTTCCATTCCCTGTTATTTGCTTCTTTTTTTGCATCCTTGTGTCTTCTCTCCTTCTTCTTGTTTCCTTCTTTTTTCCTTCTTTTTCCTTCCATCTTCCTTCTTCTTTCTTTCTTTTTTGTTCTTTCTTCTTCTTCTGTTCTTCTTCATTCTTCTTTTCTCTTTCTTACCGTATAATTTTCCTCCCTCCTTCTTTCTACCTTTTCTCATTTTTATCACTCCTGACATCACATTTCTTACTTGTCACTTTCTACTTCTCATTTCTTCCTTTTTACTTCTCACTACGAACTTCTCACTACTCACTACTCACTATTCACTTCTCACTTCTCAATACTCACTATTCATTTCTCACTTTTCACTACTCATTCCTTGTCTTTTTGTCCTTTCGACCTTTTGTACTTCGACCTTTTGTCCTTCGACCTTGTGACCTTCGACGTTATGATACATATTCGACCTTTTGTCCTTTCGACCTTTTGTCCATTCGACCTTTTGACCCTTCGACCTTTTGTCCTTCGACCTTTTGACACAGATTCATGACAAAGATGACAAAGAAGACAAAGAAGACAAATAAGGTAGAGGACAAATAAGATCAAGAAGATTTGTTTAAGAAAAATCGTGTTTTGGAATGTAAACAGATTTGAGCAATTCTTTCTAATTAGGGTAAGACGGTATAATATGCCCTAAGGCAATACATATAATAACTTTTTACTTTTCAACGCAATTTATGCAAACTTTGTGTTATTTGGTAGTCCAAAAAGTCGCAAATGCATTGCCTATGAGTAATCATATAAAAATATTACAGAGAACACCCAATAATGCTTTTTTGAAAAATCGTAAAAAAAGGATTTCAACAAGTGCCTGGGCAAAACACCCCACCGTCGTTTCATAGCCCTTCATTAGTATTTTATCTATTCCATAGTAAAAAGGTCACAACCCCTTATGTACTTGACGTTAAAAAAACAATATAAGTCCATTTAAACAGGTTTGAATTACATTTCGATAGTTTCCATATAATTTGTTTTAGGGTCATTTGGCAGAATGTCATTTGACCGAATACCGTTTGGTCGAATAGTTAAAATGATTTCCTTGTTAAATAAAGTGTGGAGTGAGATGTTTAAAATGAATAATGAAGAGTGAGAATTGAGAAGTGAGAAATGAAATGTTCGAAGTCAGCCCTTCTCACTTCTAGATTTTCTCTTCGAACTTTTCACTTCTTTCATTGCGTAACTCTCACTTCTAGCTTCTCAAAGAAAGCAGGAAGAAGGAGTAGGAGTGATGAAAAAAATAACGATTAAGTTAAACATTTCAATTTTCATTTCTCACTCCTTGATCCTTTTGCTTCTATTACAATTCTCCTCTCACTTCACTCTTCACACTTTTCACTTCTCACTACTCACTTCGCACTTCTCATTTCGCTCTTCTCACTTCGCACTTCTCGCTTCTCATTTCTCACTTCTCCCTTCGCACTTCGCATTTCTCACTTCTTACTTCTCACTTTTCAGTTCTCACTTTTCTATTCTTACTTTTTACCTTCACTTCTCACTTCTCACTTCTCAAACTTTCACTTCTAACTTCTCCCCTCTTACTTTTCACTTCTCACTTCTCAATAATTACTTCTCACTTCACATTCTTACTTCTCACTTTTCACAATTTACTTTTCACTTTATGCTTTTCTTATCTCACTTTTCATTTCTTCACTTCTCGATTCATAATTCTCTTTTCCAATTTGTCACTTCTTATTTCTTACATTTAACTTCTAACTTGTTATTTCTCGTTTCTTACTTCTCACTTCTTACTTTTCACTTCTGATTTTTCAATTTTCACTTCCCACCTTTCCCCTCTTTTCAAGATTCTTACTTCTAACTTCTCACTTTTCACTTCCCACTTCTTAATTCTTACTTCATACTTCTTGCTTCTCACTTTTCACTTTTCACAATTAACTTTTCACTTTTTACTTTTCTTTTCTCACTTATCACTTCTTAATTCTCACTTCTAACTTCTTACTTTTCAATTCTCATTTTTCATTTTTCACTTCCCACCTATCCTTTCTCAGTTTTCACTTCTCACTTCACAGTTCTCACTTCTCAAATTTCTTAATTCTGATTTCTCAATTTTCACTTCTTAATTCTTTCTTCTCTTTATTCTGACTTTTCACTTCTCAATTCTTACTTCTCATTTCTCACTTTTCGTTTCCCACTTCCCAATTCTTACTTCTAACTTCATACTTCATAATTCTTACTTCTCACCTTTCATAATTTACTTTTCACTTTTCTTTTCTAACTTTTAATTTTTTATTTCTCACTTCGAATTTGTCACTTCTCAATTTCCACTTCTCACTTCTCACTTTTTACTTTTCACATTTTCCACTTTTCATTTCTCACTTTCCACTTATCTCTTCACAGTTCTTACTTCTCAAATTTCTCACTTCTAACTTCTCACTTTTCACTTCTTAATTCTTACTTCTCACTTCTCACTTTTCACTATTCAATTCCTATTCCTCACGTCTTATTTCTTATGAGATGTGCGAAATGTCTCATTCCTCACTTCTCGCTGCACACTTCATGTTATTCTTACTACTCATTTCTCATTACTTACTTGATACTTGATGGGCTACAGCTCTTCGATGAACCTACGCCGAATGGAGTATCCTTCTCCACTGGACTCGATCCTGGGCCAATCGCTTCCAGTCGCCCTGAACATTGAGCGCCCTCAGGTCCTCTTCAACTGCAAAAAGCCATCGTGTACGCGGCCTTCCACGAAGCCTGCGGCCTCTTCCGGGTTCTCTACTAAATATTATCTTCGCTTGTCGTTCTTCCGGCATACGAACAACGTGACCAGCCCACCGTAGTCTGCCGTGTTGTATAAGCTTAATAATATCCAGCCCTTTATACACCTGGTACAATTCGTGATTTATGCGACGCCGCCAGATACCGTTCTCCTGTTTACCGCCGAGTATTGTCCGCAGCACCTTACGCTCAAACAGTCCGAGAGCTCTCCGATCAGCCTCCTTTAACGTCCATGTCTCATGGCCGTATAAAGCCACCGGAAGAATCAGAGTAGTATACAGCGCGAGTTTTGTTTTCGTTTGCAGACTACGGGACTTAAGCTGGTTACGAAGTCCGTAATAAGCCCTATTTGCAGCTGCAATACGCCTTTTCACCTCGCGGGTAACATCATTATCGCACGTCACTAATGTTCCAAGATACACAAATTCTTCTACCACTTCAAATTTTTCACCATCCAGCACTATTTCGCTACCACCACCACTAATGAACCCACGTTGATTGCCAGCGACCATGTACTTCGTTTTGCTGGTATTGATCGTGAGTCCAATCCTCGCTGTCTCCCTCTTGAAAGGCGCAAAAGCCTGTTCCAGGGGGCGGCGATCAATTCCGATAATATCTATATCGTCCGCAAATCCCAAGAGCATATGCGATTTTGTGATAATGGTACCGCTTCTTTGCACACCAGCTCTCCTAATCGCTCCCTCGAGCGCTATATTGAACAGTAGGTTCGAGAGTGCATCACCCTGCTTTAATCCATCTAAGGTAACAAATGACGTCGATATTTCATCCGCAACCCTTACACTTGATTTCGATCCGTCCAACGTTATACGAATCAGCCGTATCAGTTTCGCCGGAAAACCATGTTCAAGCATAATTTGCCAAAGTTCATTCCGTTTCACTGAATCGTACGCCGCCTTGAAATCAATAAACAGATGATGTGTCTGCAAGTTGTACTCCCGGAATTTATCAAGGATTTGTCTCAGGGTAAACATTTGATCCGTCGTTAATCGGCCCTCACGAAAACCTGCTTGGTATTCGCCGACGAAGGACTCTTCAAGCGGTCTCAATCTGTTGAACAGAATACGGGACATAATTTTGTACGCCGAATTAAGGAGGGTTATTCCTCGGTAATTGGCGCACTCCAGTCTGTGCCCTTTCTTAAAGAGAGGGCAAATGAGGCCGTCCAACCAGCTAGCAGGCATTTCCTCGTCTTCCCATATTTTCGACATAATATGGTGCAGAACTTCATAAAGCTGCTCACTGCCATGTTTGAGAAATTCAGCCGGAAGCTGGTCCTTCCCCGTATCCTTAGTGTTTTTCAGCTCTTTAATAGCTTTTTAACCTCATCTAGTGTAGGTGACTCCACAGCTTGTCCATCGTCGCTAATATTTATTCTGTTCACCGATGCACCGTCACTTCCTCCATTCAACAAAGTCTCGAAGTGTTGCTTCCACCTGGCAGCCACTTCAGTTTTATCTGTCAGCAAATTCCCTTGTTGGTCGTTGCACATGACGGGAGATGGCGCTGTCTTTCTCCGCACGCCATTGACAGACTCATAAAACCTCCGCATATCGTTCTGCTCCATTTTTTCCTGCACCTCACTAATCACTTGTTCTTCGTACTCTTTTTTCTTCCTGCGGTGGGTTCGTTTTTCGGCTGCTCTTGCTTCCTTGTACCGATCTCTATTCGATCGGGTACCTGACACCAACATCCGGCTTCTGGCAACGTTCTTCTCGTCTGTCACTCTCTGGCACACCACATCGAACCATCCCGTCCTGGGTCACCTCTGTGCAGTGCCTACCACTTCTCGTGCTGTTGTGCTCACCGCTCCATGGATCGACTCCCATAGATCGTTGATGTTGTCGCTAACGTTGATTGCACTTATCCGTTCGTCGAGCTTCTGGCGGTACTCAGCCGATACTCCTTCCGCCGACAATCGCTGGATATTGTAACGCATCGTTCGCTGTGATCTTTCGTTCGATACAGTTGACAACCGTGATCGAATTTTACTGACAACGAGGTAGTGATCAGAGTCAATGTTCGGACCTCTGAATGTCCGCACATCGATAACATCCGAGAAATGGCGCCCATCCACCAGAACATGGTCTATCTGGTTGCAAGTTTCACCATTTGGGTGTCTCCAAGTGTGCTTTCGGATGTTCTTTCGTGCAAAGTAGGTGCTACTGATGGCCATCCCTCTGGCAGCAGCAAAATTTACTAGCCGTAGGCCGTTGTCATTGGTAGCGGAGTGAAGGCTCTCCCTACCGATTATGGGACGGAAAAAGTCCTCTCTACCGACCTGAGCGTTAGCGTCTCCGATAACAATTTTCACGTCATGCTTTGGGCACTCTCCATAGGCTTTATCAAGACATTCATAAAACATTCGTCCTTCACGTCGTCGGATTTATCGTTTGTCGGTGCGTAAACGTTGATTAGGCTGTAATTGAAGAATTTGCCCCGTATCCTAAACACACAGATTCGTTCGCTAATGGGTTTCCACCGCATCACTCGCTTCATCTGCTTGCCCATCACTACGAAACCAACTCCATGCTCTGCTTTTTCACCGCCGCTGTGATAGATGTTATACTTGAATGCAGTATTGGTCGTGGGTTCCACGGCTCGGAATTCACGTTCTCCGGATCTAGGCCATCGGACTTCTTGAATAGCAGCCACGTTCACTCCAACCTTCTGCAGTTCACGAGCCAGAAGGCTCACTCGTCCAGGTTCATTTAGGGTCCTGACATTCCAGGTACCGAGTTTCCAATCATAGTCCTTATTTCGTTGCCGGGTCGGTTGCCAAAAATAACGTTCTCTTTTTCTTCTATCTCCATTTTTCGTGGTATTTGAGAGGCTTCAGTAAGCTACCTTACCGGGGTCGCGTTACCTACATCGCGATGATGGGGCTGCCACCTTAGGTATAGCTGACGCGATACAGCATTTCATTAATCAGCCGCTGGGTACCAGGCAGACGCTGTTTGAGCCGCACCTCCTGGTGAACAGACGCTCGAGGCGTACCTTTTCACTCTAGCTGATGTGCGAAGGACAACAGTGCCCAGGCTGCACTACCAGCTAAGTACACAACCCTTAGCTAGCGGTCTTTTGTCATTGGACGACCCGTGGAAGCGTGAGATAGGGACTTGTGGGGACCAGAGCTCTGTTGGGCGCTCCTTCCTTGATGTCAACCCATCATTTTGCAGCCCCATTTCTCATTACTCGACAATATAAGTTCGACCAAACGGCATTCAGCCAAATGGCCCGAAATCGTATATATTGTGCATGTAAACTGATTCTAACAACATCGAGTTAGCGAGATGAAAATGCTTTGGGAAATCACTTCGACTTAGAGAATATCGAGTAAGGGAGATATTGACTTACGGAGGTAACGCAGTATGCAAAATTCAAGGGACTTTGAATTGCATCGAGTAAGAGAAAATATCGAATATGGGCCCTCCTTAGCGTGCGGTAAGACGCGCGGCTACAAAGCAAGACCATGCTGAGGGTGGCTGGGTTCGATTCCCGGTGCCGGTCTAAGCAATTTTCGGATTGGAAATTGTCTCGACTTCCCTGGGCATAAATGTATCATCGTGTTAGCCTCATGATATACGAATGCAAAAATGGTAACTTGGCATAGAAACCTCGCAGTTAATAACCGTGGAAGTGCTTAATGAACACTAAGCTGCAAGGCTGCTCTGTCCCAGTGTGGGGATGTAATGTCAATAAGAAAAAAAAAGAGAAAATATCGAGTTAGGGAGAGTTCACTGTAGTAGCGTCGCTCTATAATGTTGAGCAACCAAACATGGAAAGTTTCATCGAATCTTTAACTTTTTGAATTTTTCTATCATTTTCATTGTGTAATACAAAACTACTTCCACATTCGCATAGTATGATCGTCTTACAAATTATTTTAGGGAACCAACGGATTTTTAACCTTAGTTAGTTTTGGTCAAGGGGGCGTCTTACACTAGCCTAGGATTGATTGAGTTTAGGCGACCTCCTCTGTAAGAAAAACTAAAAAGATTAGGTGTTACACCAGAAAGCAAATTATAGTTGTTCCATAGGCTTCTGGCCATCAAGTACGAAATATATTAGTTGGAACTAGAGTACAGTGTGATAGACCTAATCCCGTAACACATCGCGTCAAGGTGCATGTGAATTGTCATCTAAATAATTTATACCCTGTTCCACCTTTCCTGATTATTACATTATGTAATGCTGTTTCCTACTGGGAAACAAACTTCAACACGTGGTTCCTATCACCCGAGCTGGATGAAAAAAGAATTGAAAGAACGACGACTGCATTCTACAGATAAATACTAAATTCTCAGAAGCGCAGTGTTGATGTTTTTTCTCCTACGTTATTTCGAACCTCAACCGGTAAATATATGTACCCCTGATATCCCGGAATTCACGCGGCCACCGTTAATTAAAATTCCCGTGGCATAAATCAAAACAAAAGCGAGGTCTAGTGCCAGTCTAAAGCTCGAAACACCATCGAGTGAAGGTTTTCCGCACTGACATGAAGCTTCTCCGAATGACGATGATGGAGGTTGCCCTTGGTTGGTTTCGGTGAGTGAGCAGAGCATAGACGAAAGTGAGTTTTCACTTTCAGAATCTGAACGAGGAAACAAATGCGGCAAACGCGACTGAAAGATTCCAAGAAGGACCGTACACGATTAGATGCTGATGCTGCTGGATGTTGCAAGTGGCAAAAAAATGTGAGCGACAGAAAAAAAAAACAAATTGATGCACTTTGAGTTCAAATCAGGGCTCTGGTCCTGAAATAAATTTTCTTGTTTTGGCACTCATTTTGTGTGTTTTCTGTTATGATATACTTCGAGCTCCATAGATATCGCAACATGTATGAACAGCATGCCAATAATAAGAGGTAAAATTATTAGAAAGACACCCATAAGTCGCCCTCACCCCAGTTTTCACCCACCTACTTTAAAATCTGTGATTTTCTACAACTACCTAGTTATCGGAAACAGTTCAAGTATATGTTTAGCAATTGTATGAAAAAAAACTCGAATTTTAACTGTTTTCAACAACCAGTTTTCGAGGAAGGAATATTTTCAAATAGACCGGCGAAAACTAGGCGATTTACGGGTGTCTCATCTATGGTTAAAACTAAAGCTGTTTTTGTTATAGATACATGCGGAACGCTTCCGAATATATTTCCAAAGGTAAAGTAAAAAGGTTTCAATTAGCTCTTGGCATATAAACCGAAATGCAACGTGCTACCATTGGATCTTTTACCCTACCTTTGCTCTTGATTAGAAATATTCTTCGCCACACTACTGCATGACTATGTTTTCTCCATTTTCGCTAGCGGAAACATTTTTCCATTAATCACAGTTCGAAGCGCATATGTTGGTATAGGAAAACTGGATCAGTGTGGAAATCGAAATCCAGTGTTGTCGTTGTCTATTTTTAGTTCGCGGCATAGCAATAATAAAAATACTATTTGAAGATGAATGAGACAAACCAAACCGCGTTGACCCCACATGAACTCTTTAGTATTTGCGAATAGATTGTTGTTTTTAATATTCGTGGTTTTTTAATTCTATCATTAACAAAAGAATCAATAAAAAGTTATGACTTTTCGTTGCGGAAAACCGGAATATGTAGCAATGATACTTTTCTTAGATTTTTTTTTCAATAAATTCCTTGATTTGAGCATGCATACAACATTGACGTAAGATCAGAATTAACGGGCGCGAGTATTAGTCGTTTGGCAGCGCAGTATCTTCACTTGACATTCTACCGGTCTCTATTAAACGAGCTGCTATAACAAAAGATATTTTAGTTACTAGATAAAGATTGTCGCTACTGTTCCCTTTGTTCTGCTGTCCGAAACATGTGTGGTACATACCTGTCAAATCGTATGGATTTTCCATCTTTGACATTTAGCTCCCCTATCCTCGCCAGCAAAAGATGTTCCGGACAGCGACGACAGCGACAATCTTTATCTAGTAACTAAAATATCTTTTGCTATAACAGTAGCGCAACTGGCAGGCGACTAAATTTGGTATAAGAGCGCTACTATTTTATCAACTGACAAACGTCAAACGTCACCGGTACGAAATACAGCAACCAAATTAATTAGCCGAAAATAGTGACCGATACGAAAACGAGTGACTAACTAAAATGACAGCGCTAAGGTGATTAAAATACTCGCGCCCATTAATGCCCCTCCAGAAAACTTGAATTCCAGCATATGTATTCAATTCTGATTTACTGCCTATGACCGCATACATATCTCTCTCTCTCTCTCTCTCTCTCTCTCTCTCTCTCTCTCTCTCCTCGTTCTCGGTCCTCGTCAAGGCTAGGGCAGGCGTAGGCACCACGTCGGTAAGTCCCTCTGTATGCTATGCTCTGGTTGTACCGAAGGGACGATGGGCTTGGCGGCAATGGAAACGGTCTCTCTCTCTCTCTCAGTCTCTTCTCTCTTCTTTCTCTCTCTCTCTTCTTTCTCTCTCTCTCTTCTTTCTCTCTCTCTCTTCTTTCTTTCTCTCTCTTCTTTCTCTCTCTCTCTCTTCTTTCTCTCTCTCTCTTCTTTCTCTCTCTCTTTTCTTTCTCTCTCTTCTTTCTCTCTCTCTCTTCTTTCTCTCTCTCTCTCTTCTTTCTCTCTCTCTCTACTTTCTCTCTCTCGCTTCTTTCTCTCTCTCTCTTCTTTCTCTCTCTCTCTTCTTTCTCTCTCTTCTTTCTCTCTCTCTCTTCTTTCTCTCTCTTTCTCTTCTTTCTCTCTCTCTCTTCTTTCTCTCTCTCTCTTCTTTCTCTCCCTCTCTCTTCTTTCTCTCTCTCTCTTCTCTCTCTCTCTCTTCTTTCTCTCTCTCTCTTCTTTCTCTCTCTCTTCTTTCTCTCTCTCTCTTCTTTCTCTCTCTCTCTTCTTTCTCTCTCTCTCTTCTTTCTCTCTCTCTCTTCTTTCTCTCTCTATCTCTTAGATCTTTCTCTATATTTCTCTCTCTATCTCTTAGATCTTTCTCTATATTTCTCTCTCTATCTCTTAGATCTTTCTCTATATTTCTCTCTCTATCTCTTAGATCTTTCTCTATATTTCTCTCTCTATCTCTTAGATCTTTCTCTATATTTCTCACTCTATCTCTTCAATCTTTCTCTACATTTCTCTCTATCTTTTCAATCTTGCTCTACATTTCCCTCTTCAATCTTTCTCTACATTTCTCTCTCTATCTTTTCAATCTTGCTCTACATTTCTCTCTTCAATCTTTCTCTCTCTATCTCTTCAATCTTTCTGTCTCTATCTCTTCAATCTTTCTCTGTCGCTACTACTTTGGCCTTCGCATCAAGTAACAGAGCTCTATTTCGCCGTAAATAATAATCGAAGGCAAAGTTCATATGCGTAATGTAAGTAAGTTGTAATTTAAAATACAAAACCAATACTATAAACTACTACATCAATCCCTGCTGTTGAGGTTCTACATTACTTGATTGAAACCTAATTCTAATTCATTATTGAGAAAATTCTTTTAGCATATTATTTACAAACCAGTTTATTTGTGAAAGCAGTAGTGCCCGTGGCAAGTGTTTTTTTTTTCGAAAAATCAAAATTTGCATCGACTGTTGTCAGTGATTTTTTTATCAAATGCTGTGTCTGGTTGTCTAATGTTGTCACTGGTTTTGTTTTCTGCATCTGATAGTAAAAATGAATTGAAGTGTCAAATATTTTATTTTTTGTAAGATTTTCCCCGCGCGCTGTGTCTGGTTGGCTATTATATTTATGATTATTGATAACTAACAGCTTAACAGAAATCCAAGCAACTTCAGTGAAGTTTATTTATTATTATTATTAGTTATTTATTTACAGTCGCAACTTGAACATCCGTTTACTTAAATTAAAATCATAAAAATTACTGATTACATTAAAACATTCACAACAAATGGATTTTTTGCCCATATAATGTACGGTGTGCAGGGCGTCGGAAAAAGTCTCCTCACTGCTCTTTCGGGGCATAAAACGGAGTATCATACGAAGAGCCTCTGAAGAAGCATTATCCTACTCCTCAAAGTAGGAAGACTCACTAGTTCGCAGCGGTGCTCATATGCTGGCAGCTCTCCTCGATTACGTCAGAGAAGCCTTCGAAGCGATGATGAAAGCTGGACACGTTCGATACTCTATATTTGCGTTTCTTGATGCCTGCAACACTACAGTGTAGCGTTTCTAATTGTTAATGAATTTCCTACAAATATTTATGTGGATTGCAGTCGTGTAATGGGGCCCTCCTTAGCCGTGTGGTAAGACGCGCGGCTACAAAGCAAGACCATGCTGAGGGTGGCTGGGTTCGATTCCCGGTGCCGGTCTAGGCAATATTCGGATTGGAAATTGTCTCGACTTCCCTGGGCATAAATGTATCATCGTGTTAGCCTCATGATATACGAATGCAAAAATGGTAACCTGGCTTAGAAACCTCGCAGTTAATAACTGTGGAAGTGCTTAATGAACACTAAGCTGCGAGGCGGCTCTGTCCCAGTGTGGGAACGTAATGCCAATAAGAAGAAGAAGCAGTCGTGTAACATGCTGACCATGTTTTTATATCTTTATGTTTGTGAATTTTTAAAAAAGTTCTTTACTTGAGATGGTTATGGATAGGGTGACCATATGATTTTTTTTTTCCAAAGGAGAACAATTCACTCGAATCGTAGCATAAAAGGAGGACATAAAAGAGGACTAGGTCGAGAGGGAGGACATAAAAAAAACATTGATCGATTTTTAGTTTTTCATGGTTAAGATATAATTTTGCACACTCAGCGGGCTTGGTAGTCATATGGCTACTGCTTCTGCCTCATACGCAGGAGGTCGTGGGTTCAATCCCAGGTCCGTTCCATTCTCCTACTTTGTATCTTTCTCTTTATATCTCATGTTCTAGCAATGGCTAGAACTGGAAATGGACTTCCATACCGTTTCCATTACTATTCCTATACCTTCAACCTTACCTTGAGTATTCTAACAGTGATCTGCTAGAATTGGAAATGAACTATAGAGCTCGTTTCCTACATCCAATTAGAAATTCCATCAGCTACCTTCTCCTATCTATCACATTGGCAGCTCGTTAACCAAGACGGACCTCTGCCTCTCCAACCTAACCCAGAAATTCCAACAAATTCCGCATGAACTCGTGGCAAGTGCAGAGGTATATTCGGCTTGCAGTGGGCGAGTGATTGCATCATCATTACCTCCCCCTTCCCTACATTGACTTGCATTCTGACGTGGCAGGAGCCAGTATGACCTAACAAATGAGATCACCAGTACTTGTACATTGAAGATGTGTGCTAGTCCCAAGCAAACATCTGTTGGTTCCCTGTGCAAGAACAGCTGATCTGGTCATAATGGAGTAGCAACTACGAGCAGTCAATCAAGCTCAAGCTCAAGCTCAAGTTAAGATATAATTTTGCACACTAAAATTTATTGAAAGAAGTTCTCGTGAGTCGAGGCAAATACGGTATCTTATCTATCTACTTCATTAACACTACATCTCCAGATGGAACATCTACGACTTTCATTATATAAAGCACTCTCCAATTATATAAACTGCAAGCACAATCTTTATAATGGGATGATTTTAGATTCAACTTTTTTTTAGATGAACAGTAAACAGATGTTGAATATCATTATGCTAGTCTTTCCATAAAATTTTAACAATAGGGAAAGCTCCATTCTGAACATATAGCAAAAGATAAACTAACCGAACATTAGGTTATATTAGGAACGAATACAATATGCTTAGTACACCAGTAAAGATTTTTTCATAATTTTCATCTCAATTTAAGGCATGTAATTGAGTATGATACCGTCAACCAGCCCACAAAGTTCTTAACTGAAGAAATTTAAAACTGTTGAGATTAGTTCCGATTTTTATTCCATGCGTTCAAAGGCAATTCGATGGGTGAGAAGTGTTTGCATTTTTTCCTAATCCATTTCTCACAATTTTGATTCTTTTTGATATCTTCGACACTTCAATACCAAATTTTCAAAACGACTTAACTGCTTTTGTAACCAAAGATTCAAATAACGATTTGTCGAATCTGAAAGAACTCCCACGCAAACCAATACCACCAACAGGTAGCCGAGGTCTTCACCTATGTGTTGGTGGTGTTGGTTTGCGTGGGACAGCTCTCAGATTCGACAAATCGACGTTTGAATCTTTGTTTACAAAAGCAGATAAGTCGTTTTGAAAATTTGGTATTGACTTGTATTATTTTAACTCACAGATCTATTTTTCGATATTTAAATTGAATCTATACGAAAACTTGATGGAAAATATTTCTGATTAGAAAGCAAAAAACGCCCAAACTTGTGCAACGTTCTGTTTGAGAATGGATCTTTGTTGTAATATGGTAAATTAATTAAATAAGAGGGTTTGCAGAAATCCCTCTCCATAGATAACGAACAACGATTCGCTCATTTCGTGTTGGTTACTGCACAGCTGTGTATAACGAGTTGAAATGCATCATCAGAGCTAGTGCTCCCCAAATTTGGAGCTTTCTAAAAGAAATTTATCATGATGGGTATAGCCTCCCGAATCAGTTCTCTATCATGACAGCTTGCGAAAAAAGTCTCTCGCGGTATGCTACATATCGTATATGTATACAGAGATGATAAGTGAGAGACTTGTTCATTCTCTTTAGGATTCAATCCCTGTTTAATAATATTAAATACAGTCAACTCTCTACATTTGGATGATCTATATCTCGATATCTCTCCATATGTCAATGTTTTGCTGTTCAGGTCATATTTTGTTCAGGATTTTCTCCAAGATTTCTCGCTTAACTTTTCAAAAGGACCTAAGTAACATTTTTTTCATGAATTAATTTGAATCAATCAATAGCTCTCATGTTGTTCTGTTGATTGCGCTATTCAAATTAATTGATGAAAAAAAAGTTACTTAGGTCGTTTTGAAAAGTTAAGCGAGATTTTCTCTTATCAAAAACAAAAAAATACGTTTGATTTGTTGTCGCTTTTTTTTCAAAACAACAAGCTTTTTTCGATCTAAATGATCGAAGCAATCGTCTCGTGAAGTTGTGAACTTGAAATTTCTCTCCGCGTATTTTTTGGTACAAATTTTGTCATCTGAAGTTTAAGTTTCACACTCAAAATTACACAAAAGCAAGACGACTGTCTCCGACGAGCGGCGACCTGAGAGAAAAAGAATCTAGTTCAAGAAGTTGCGAAAGAAAGAGTATACTATAACAGCGATTACAGATGATGGATTGTTCTTGGATATAAAAGAATGCCAACAACATGGTTCTAGTAGCGCTAAGGCATGCGTCGTTGTGTAATGATATCAATCTCGAGGTAATACACAAACAGGTACAGTTAACTGGCCCACAAACCAATGTCACTTCCTCGGTAAGTACACTACATTTATCCGGTAAGTACACTACATTTGTAGATTCAGTAAATGCCACCTCTCAAGTTGTCTCAGCTACTCGTCAATCTTCAAATTAACAGATGCACTTTCGATGTCTTTTCGAGGAGGGGTCGGTCTCAGTATAGTAAAGCCATCGTACCAGCCAAAGTCAATGTTCATCCCTCAGAATGACTTTACCAATATTATATTTCCCCCTTTCATTCACTTTCCACAATGATAAGGTTTGATTGTTACCGAGCTTGGTACACCTCTCATAAATCAAGGGTATTTTCGGTGACAGTATATGATCAACGCCGCGTCAAATTGCATCAAGACATGTTCACTAGATACTTTTTTTTTTGTCTTTATTAGCGAGATTTTCAGCCCGAGGCTGATTCTTCTCATTACAACACTCAGATAAGTCAATTTGTCAAAAAAGAGCCCTATTGACTGACCAATATTTTATAGCATTTTGTAAACATATAAACATAAAGTGATGGATTAAAGACGTGGATAAAATTTGGTCAGATGTTGCAGAATAGCTATACGCGCAGTTGCAGAGGCTTAACGGGATGCTACCCAGCTACCATTTTTAACTGTGTGCTCTATCAACAAAGGCTACCGTTATTTAATGAAAACAAGGATCATCAGCGTAGCATCAGCGTTTTTTCTTTTAGGACAATGGAAATTATTGCGTGTTTCAACATTACTTCGGGTTTTGTAATACAAAGATGTTACAGGTAGAAAGGATAGGCCAATAATGAACCTTTTATCCATTTTTTCCTTAATTACATATAGAACATCCGATGGAGGCAAATAAGTTGGAAGAGTGGAATTGCCAACTCCTTGGTATTACTTTTTACTTGATCAAACAGTAGCTGAAAGAAGACAACTTCTTCATCTTTTTCTTCTTTTTCATGATAGTGCGTATTTTAATGCTCACACTTGTAAGTATTATTCATGATTTTTCAAAATAATTTCAACGCATGTGTTCTTACACCCAAAAAAAATCCTGTATGGCATTCTTTGCATTAAGAATTTTGTATCAAATCTCGCATTCAAACCGATTAGAGAATGTCATACTTGTTAATACAGCTTATTGCATTAAGTCGGTTTATTTGGTTTCGATCAATACATCCAAACGAATCTCGTTGGCTCCTCCTAGAACAAGTATATGAATCGTGTACCGCAATAAAATTTTAACCCACACAATCTTCCCGATCCCATTTAGCTTGATAACGGAAAAGGACACAAATATGCATGGTGCTTATTCTCCTCGTATCACTCATTGCTATCCCTGTTACCCTTCCACTTGTCACATCCGCATAGCATGAAACGTGGATTATGATTGCCTTTGATCGCATCGTTCCTCATCTCGTAAATAGTCCAGATGGTTAGCGCGTCGGTCTAGATGTGCTTAGTGTTGAGGGTCCGGGTTCGATTCCCGCCTTTGATCCAATTTTTTTGTATGGTTGCTGAGGTTGTCGAAGTCACTCCTCGATGGGAGGAGTGTAAAATTAGATTCAATGTAGACACTAACACATAACCAGTACTTTTTTTTCTCGTGACCGGAGACCTAATAGAAGGGCCTGCCGTTTATTTAATACAATCTGTGCATATGTCGCAAATTATGACAAACTGTACGTGAAACTAATACGAGATTGCAATAAAATGTTGCAATCTCTGGTTGGGTGTAGAATATAAGGTCCATTTAGACACATTCCAAAGCACCCTGGAATGCTGGTCCCTTATTAATTTGTTCTAAAATTTGGCTTGCGGTTTGCCAAAGTTCCTTGGGCAAATGCACGACTTTGTGATCAGCTTAAATGCTGTCAAGTTCCAGAGCTTAAATGTATCTTTACTCTTCAGAGAAAGATGCACACTAGTGGTGCCAATAGGAATCGATACTGCGATCGATCTTGAGAAGCGATTACATTATTTTCTGTACTACACATATATCCCATTAGATGGAGATGGTCAACGTACTTGTACACGTCTGTTTATAGCACTGTCACTAATTCGAGACTACACACATACATCACATCACTTTCATTTTAAAATAACATAGTTCAAATATCGAGCTGGCTGACGAATTTGATTTCTTGGACAGGTGATTACTAACAGATACACATTATTGCCTGGTAAGACGAAATTAAAAACTATTGAAAAATATCCAACAAGGATACAAAAGAAGCAATGTAATTTACATCTGAATTCACTATATGCCAATTAAAATTCTCCCAACAGCGTCTATGCTCAATAAAACCCCACACCCCATCCCACTCCCATCCTACTCCCTTAGGCAAAATACATCTCCCGTGTATCCCGCAAAACTTAAAAGCAGCAGGGCACTTCCCACTCCACCATTGTATTATGGAAAGTGTAAGTTCTCGGATTTACGCTGGTGTCCTGGCCCAGCGACCCCCTTGTACACCATGGAAATGAAAATGAAATGAAATTTGGCTTGCGATTTGTCAAAGTTCATCTTTGTTGCTGATTAAATTCGTAATAATACGTAATCAATGTATATAAATTATGTTTTATGATTTTATTTTATGTTATTTTATTTTATTTTTATTTTATCTCGTTTCAGAGAGCGAGTAATTGTGCTTTAGTCTAGGCATAAAAACCAGGACAAAAGAGGGACACTAATCTTCTTAGCAATGTCACTCCCAACGTAATCTTTCAATAAACCCCCTGAATATGAAACAGTTGGTACGGCTGTCCCTGTTTCTTCCTTTCGTGATTTCAAAACACTTCATTGATCATGTTATTCATTACGGAATAACCTGATTGCCGGAGAGTTATGAATTATATCCCAATTTCAAGTTTGCACGATGGGCCTGGCCATTTTTAATATTTGTGTTATATTTATGATATGCTGCAAATATTAATGCTGACAAGAAAATGATCGGAAAAACAACCGACATTTCCAGGATGCGTTTCAATACTGGCTGTACATGTGCTAAGACAAGACAAGACAAAACAACGAGCTTTTTTCGATCTAGTACCCATCTCAATTTTCCTTCCATCCTCGATCTCTCCTTATCTCGATGGTCCCTTCAATATCGAGATGTAGAGAAGCGACTTTAATAATATTAAACTAGAATTTCTTCAGAAAAGGTTATTTCTGCAACTGTTTTCTCAAAACATCTAAGAAGGAGGCCATTTTAGTGCAAAAAGAGGACATCTGATTTTTAATGAAAAAGGAGGACATGCCCTCCTTTAGAATACTATATGGCCACCCTAGTTATGGAAGAAAAACAATGTTTGAAGTGGTTTTTCGCCAATGTATTTTCAGAGTAAACTCTTGCGTATTTTGTGCAATGGTGTCCTCCAGACATTTTACCAGTAAGCTGACGCGCATAGTTAGAGCTATTTGAGATGAATTATCAAGCTTCCGGAGAATGAAATCGAAAAATATTTTTTTTAAGTTTTACAACATACAAGGTTTGTGTCTTCGCAAAAGTTGTAGCAAAAGCTCCCCTGAAAAACTTTATTGAATACGCCAAGGTAGTAGTTTCATCACTTATAGAAATTTATTACGTCTAATGTAGCGTAAAAACTCTCAACATGTTGGTTAAACACTCCGCCCACAAGAAAATACTTCGGTTGCTGCTTTGGTTGACCGTGTGTGAGGTTGATAAAAGCGGATGTTGGAACTTCGGTCGAGTCACTGTTGGTGGAACTTGGTCAATGTTCCTGTGTACCGCCATCGGAGGTGACAATGGGTCTGAGGGGTGAGAATGGGTCATCGCGCTCACCGGAGGTCGGATTGCAAAATCGTTCAAAAAGATCTCTTATATTTTAGTCTTCTGGCACTCAGATACATTCAATCTATTCTACAAGCATTCTAAGTAATTGAAACAGTGACCCATTCTCACCCCCATTTGACCTATTGTCACCCCCCCCGATGACGGTAGGGTAAAACAGTGCATAACGCACCTCCGGGACAAAATGACATCACTCATATAATCTGTTGTAGGACATCTATGAACGAATATTACCATTACAATTAATAATTAATTACCCATTATTGAGCTCGATTGAAAAAAATGAGCAAAACCCCTTCATATTCACTCAAATTTAATGTTTTGCGATTCTTCCACCTAACCCGTAAGTTGGTAGTTCAACTCATTAAGAAAAAAAACACCATTCGGGAGTTTTGCCCCGCACCTAACCCGTAAGTTGGTAGTTCAACTCATTAAGAAAAAAAAACACCATTCGAGAGTTTTGTTTTGCATAGGAGATCGTTATTAAATTTAGCAGGTTTTGTAAATTTTGCATCTACATGTTGAAATGGTTCGGTATTCTTGTTTAAATTGGTGAAAACATCGTAAAAGCATAAGGGGTGTATTTTGGACCGTTCTCCCCTACGTTGCATTATATCAACAAGCTTTAAACATGCTCATCCCACAGGCAAACAAGCTTATGGAGACGCATGGTGCATAGGTTCATCGACAATATAAGAACACTAATCAAAATAACCTGAGGTCTGAGCTCAAGGCCTACTTAAAGTTTCTTAGGGGTAATCAGTCACTCTACGCATGTCTGTACCAGTAGAAGCATAAGTATTAGAACGCTAGTGGCGCTGTAGTCATTTAAATTATATTGCTTCAACAAGCATCAATTGGCCAAAATTTATGCATCATGATGTAGGTGGTGCATTTTTAATTCCATCACCAACATCGGTTTGACGCTTGTAGTACCGGTACTTTGGCTGCCAGGTCAAAGTAACCTAGATGTTAGTTACACGAACAGGAACAAGGTGCGCATGATGTTGTCCAGCATTGGTGTTAACTCCTATTGGCGAATCCCGCTGACTTTCAGTGTAAATCGTGTCTTCACGATGAGCAAGTGGATGGTGATGCTGTCGACAGTTCCCTACATTGCACGTATTTTTGAACTTACACCAGCCTGTATGCTCGTTCAAGCATCGTTCACATAATTTCCACCGCTCAATAGCCAACATACGTTGATGCGGCATCATACGACGAAAGTCGTCACAATTTCGAATGCGGTGACCGTCTTTTCGGCAAATGCAACAAGGAGGATATGTTTTTGATACGCTTGATGAATCTTTCTGCGCACCCTGATGCAAGTGTATGAACCCTCGTTCCTCGTCCCTAATGACATTGAGGACTTACGATGTTCAAACTCTTTCCGCAACTCGCCTTGACGATTATGATACTGTTCTTGCTCAGCCAGTCGCTTCTCAAGCATTTCACGTTCCTGTGCTAATTTCAGCTCTTCCAGCTCCTTTTCTTGCTGCAACTTCTTTTCGGCCTATACTTTTTCAAATTCGATCTGTTTTTCACGTATTTCTTTGGCGATAGCCAACTCCTCTTCTTCTTGGATCATTTTTTGCTCTAGACGACGAAGTTCAACTCGCATTCGTGATTCGATCGAAGCACATTCCTTTCCAGACGAATTATTGTCTCCATCCATGGCAATATTTGCTTCAACTGGACTACCTCCAACCACTTCCTTCGAATTAGTGTCCCCAGCAGAGATCGATTGAACATTTGTACTGGACGGTTGAAGGGAGGCGTTCTTGAGAGGCAAATTGGGATCAGTTTTCCCAGCCTTCTTCGCCCTTTTTTCCTTCTTAGAAGCACACTTTTCGCACAAAACGGATCTTTCCGTAGCTCCTGGGGACTCATTTACACGTCGGAAATGAAACAATCCACGGCACTCGTTACAGCTGACCATTTCCTCATTATCCGAACAGTCGCACCGTTGACATTCACCTCCAGCCATCTCAATTGAGGTTAAATATTTTTGAGAAATGTTCGGGTGGTTCGGATAAGCGGAAAACACTATTTTGGTAGCAGTCCGTATATTAGGTACAGCTCAAAACAATAAAATACTTTCACACTGAACAAAATCCAACAAAACAAAAATCAAATTGAAACGAAATCAAATCAAGTCTACATTCCAATAAGTTTTGCGTGGAAATTTCGTAAAATTTCCCAATTGATAACCTTGAAATACTCCATAGAACTCTCCGTGATAATTCCGATGCTTTTCTTGAAAATTCCATGCAATATCCCGCTGAATAATCATCTGTTGAAATCCCAAGATTTTTCTTCTAAATTCCAAAAATTTTCCCGTCTAAAAACCCGAGTAATTTTCCGTGAAATTTAGAATTATTTCCCGAGGTAATTTTTAGTTTAAACGGACATTCCGAAATATTTCCCGTGGAAATTTAGAATGATTTCCTACGATATTTTTTAATTTCTCTTGCAAATTTAGAGCAATTTCTAAAAATATTTTCTGAATAGTTTTCGGTTGAAATTATGGAGAATTTTCAGTTAAACTTTTTGTGAACTTCTCGTATAAAATTCGAATAAATTTTCATGAAAATTAGGAAGGCTTTTTTACAAAAATTGCAATTTTTTTGTGGAACTCAAACTGTTTTTGGTGGGAAACTCAAATAATTTCTCGTGGAAGTTTTAAACAATTTGTTTAGAAATTTCGAAAATTTTCCATCGATAATTCCAAAGAACTTACATTAGAACTGCCAAAGAAATTTACGAAGGAGAATTTTTCACGGGCATTTCGAATAATTTTGCTTATATTTGCAAAGAATTCCTCGCGAAAATTCCGAAGAATTTCCGAAATTAAGCAAAAAATTTCGGGGACTTCCCAGAAAATCTCCAGTGAATATTGTGAAGGGTTTCTCGCGGAAATTTCGGTTCCAAAAGTTCCAAAGAATATCTTTTGGGCAATAGTGAAATTCATTAAATTTTTAAGGAGAATGCAAGAGATTATATCGGTAAAGTCTTGCAAAAAAAGGAACATCCTAAAAAAAATCAAACAAGGGAATTTCGCACGAAGCTGTATAAATCGCTTTAAAAAAATAAAATCAAAAAGTCTACGTAGACTTTTGGCATACCCCCCCCCCGTCCCCCTACGTAGACTATCGTAGTCTTTTTCGAAACCCCTCCCCCCACCTCAAGAGTCTACGTGGTTTATGGACAGCCCCTAAATGGGAATTTCATATTTTTTTCAATGGAACATTTAGATAATTGCAATTTTTGCTTTTAAAAGTGCTTATCTATTTTTATTTTGAGGAAAAAAATTAATTGATTAGTTGTTGCATTATTTGTATAAAATTTAAATTTATTTATTTAATGTTCATCCCCAGATTTCTTTATTGGCAATTTCCTTATTTTTTAGGGGGAGTTTTTTATTTTGGTCATTTCAAAGGAGGTCGATATTTTTTTTCAAATCCCTCGAATCCCGCGTGCCTATGAAAATACATCGGAACAAAATATGTGAACAAGATTCTCGTGGAGAAGACAACCATAAAGTGAACCACAAGCGAGCCAACGTTGGCCGTAAATCGGATATAGACAATCTTATCATTACTAAACGATCAATCCCCGTCTTATTATAAACCCAACCAACGCAATCAATCAATTATTTACATGGAACCTCATATCTCCAGCTCACGCGGGCTGCGTTACAATTGGCCAGAACCTCTTTAATCACACCGCCATTTTTTCATGCAATTATTGGCCAACCAACCAGGCCGGCCGGCCGGTCTCGCAATCGCGCGCAATATACTAATATGCGAATGCAAACATAAACTGCATTCGTACGTGCGTTCGTTCGTAGCCACTTACTCTGTATGCAATTCTTGTCGATTGCGGTGTATATACTCTCCCCGATGCACTTACACTTGCATACGTTGCAAATGCAACGCAAGTGCATATCGACGTTGCATGCGCAAAACGGCACGGGGATGCAACGGCGGCAGTGCATTCGGTGCAATGGTGTGCAATGGCACAATATCGCGCGAGCGATGTGTAGGTGTGAGTGCACCAGCACTGCAGCCCAGTGCAACTGCATAGGGGGATGAGTGCGACTGCAATTGGTGCGAAGTGCAATCGAATTTGCATCGGACGCCCCAATTGGTCGGCCGGAAAGAATGGCGACTGAGCACGTGCTTTTTCGCGGGTCTTGTGATCGATAGGGTGTCTCAAAAAAAACATGAAAAATGAGAAACTTCTTTCACGCTTCACTGAAGCAAACGATTGCTTTCACAAAATGTATTTGAATTGCGACTTATTGCGAATTCTTCTTACTGATTGTAATACTCTCATAATTATTAATCTTCTTGCGATCTCCAAGTACTGCTAGCAAGTTCAAGTTCTGACGGAACTAACGGAACAAGAATGGCGTCCGAGCACGCGATTTTTTATATTTCCCGCGTACTCCGTGAGACCCAACATGGTTCCAAAACAGGCAGATGGTCTGGATGCAGATTTCAATTTCAATAACAATTAAACTCGATTCTATTTGAAACAAATCTCGTTGGTATTTACGACTGGTCTCCGGCTATTGTAACGGATATCTGGACCAGATGGTCCAAACTGACAAGATTTGTGCCATCTGCTACCAGTTCGTCCAATTGTCTTCAAGACGACGTTCAACAGCATCCTTTTCATCCCAATGGAACCGTTGGATGTCAAATGTCATGAAATGTTCCCGAACTGGTCCGCGTATTTCCTTGGCACAATGTCCCGTAGAGACACCACAAATAGAAAAAAAAAATTACGACCGCCACGAGGTTCACCATTAAAAGCCCATACAGAACTTAACGACTTGTTTTCGGTATTAAATTAAATTATTTCCCTCCCCAAAATAGGCAACATCCGAATGGACACTTTGTGTACAGGAACGGAATAATTTAATTTGAATTTATCTATTATTTACACAAATAAATCCACCGAGAGTGATATCCCTTCCCAGTCTGTCAGAGGCAGTAGGCTACCGTTTTGCGGACCTCACCTGGCTGACCCCCGCTTCTGCCTGGCGACTGGGATGGCCAAGCAGCGAGAACGAAATAAAAAAACAACGCATTCTGCGACCGGACTAGGACCCCACATCCTTCTTCGCGATTTACACGGTGGGGTATTTCTTCACTCATGCTGGACATATTGTTATATCCGTGTATGTGGGTTACTACTATTACTACATGGATACAAGTGTATTGACTCGAGCAAAAAGCAACATAAAATTCAAAAAAATGTGTCCTTAATTTTGTGATTTGTGGCATAAAAAAAAAAAACAAAAAAAATTACACAAAGTCCACTGATAGAAAAATGTCTAATGTAGGAGACATTCTCAATAATTTCCCACAAAAGTTTCCTTTTACTTTTTTTGGAAATTCCAAAGACCTTCCTATAGACGTTTGAACAGATTTTGGGGTGGGCCAGATTTCTATGGGTGGGCTTACTTGCCCGTTGAGGAAATACGAGGAGCGCCAGCTCAACCTGAACTATTGTGCTACAACCCAACAGTTTCTGTGGCTGTCGGTAGCAGAAGTGAGCATGGAGGTTGCTATTATGGTTCCTGGTACCGAACCCTTATATGCAATATCGGTAATACGGTACTGAGAAGTCCACTACCGGTAGTACCGGGAAAATACCGGTACTGGAGTATTTTTATTGTAGCCCGTTTTTTTTTTTTTTAACTAATTTTATTTGCTAATTATCCAATACTAATTATCCAATAAATATCCAATTCCGTGTTTTCTTAACACTATCATCCTTATTTGCTATGTCATATTTTAAGTTATTATTAATACATTTCAATTGCCTCTGGCAGTTAGAATTTTTTTCCTCTGGTTGAATTGAACCATGTAGGAATTACAATGTTTTTAACTTAAACTAAACCTAACCTATTTTATACTAAGGGTACAAGGAGTTAATCCTTGTAAGGATTTTTTTCTAAAATTGGAAATTATTTTGTTGGACATTTGTTGCAATGTCTCAATATTAGAAATTCTATGAAGTTCATTGGTACTATACCATGGAGGCAACTTCAGAATCATTTTCAAAATTTTATTTTGAATCCTCTGGAGTGCCTTCTTTCTGGTATTGCAGCAACTAGTCCATATTGGCACAGCATACAACATGGCTGGTTTAAAGATTTGTTTGTAAATCAAAAGTTTGTTCTTAAGACAAAGTTTTGATTTTCTGTTTATAAGTGGATATAGACACTTAGGCTCTGTCTCGTTTGGAGAATTAAACTGAAATTTAACTTAAAAGTGACATTTCAATAATTATCAAATAACCCTGCTCGCAGAGCAAGATTACTTTTGACAGATATCGAATCATTTTGCATCGATGTCTTATTGGAATTGCTGGGTAGCACCAGCCATTTTTATGACTGGGTTATGTGCTAATTTTCGAACTGTCACTTTTAAGTTTAATTCTCCAAATGAGACAGAGCCTTAATATATTTTTTACATTTGGATTGAAGGCCTTCAATGTGATTTTTAAAAGTTAATTTTTGATCTAGCAGAAGTTCTAAATATTTAGCTTCGCTAGACCAATTAATTGGAACCCCATTCATAGTGACAATATGTCTGCTAGAAGGTTTCAAATAAGAAGCTCTCGGCTTATGTGGGAAAATTATAAGCTGAGTTTTGGAAGCATTCGGGGAAATTTTCCATTTTTGCAAGTAAGTGGAGAAAATATCCAAACTTTTTTGCAATTTTCTACAAATAACACGAAGGCTTCGCCCTTTGGCTGAGAGACCTGTGTCATCTGCGAACAAAGATTTTTGACACCCTGGTGGTAAATCAGGTAAGTCAGAAGTAAAAATGTTATACAATATGGGCCCCAGTATGCTGCCTTGGGGGACACCAGCCCTTACAGGTAATCTATCAGATTTAGCATTCTGATAGTTTACCTGCAGTGAGCGATCTGATAAATAATTTTGGATCAGTTTAATGATGTACAGAGGAAAATTAAAATTCTTCAATTTTACAATCAAACCTTCATGCCAAACACTGTTAAATGCTTTCTCTATATCAAGAAGAGCAACTCCAGTCGAATATCCTTCAGATTTGTTGAGCCGAATTAAATTCGTTACTCTTAATAACTGATGGGTGGTTGAATACCCAAGGCGAAAACCATCTCATCAGCAAAAATAGAATTGTCATTAATATGACCCATCATTCTATTTAAAATAATCTTTTCAAACAGTTTGCTTATTGAAGAAAGCAAACTGATTGGGCGATAACTAGAAGCCTCCGCTGGATTTTTGTCCGGCTTCAAAATAGGAACAACTTTGGCGTTTTTCCATTTATCTGGAAAGTATGCCAATTGAAAACATTTGTTAAATAAATTAACCAAAAAGGATAAAGAGCTCTCAGGAAGTTTTATGATAAGTATGTAGAAAATACCATCATCACCCGGGGCTTTCATATTTTTAAATTTTCTAGTAATAGATCTCACTTCATCCAAATTAGTTTCCAACGAAGGGTCAAAAACATTCTCTTGATTGCGAATGTCTTCGAAGCTCCGTGTAACCTGATCCTCAATTGGACTAGTGAGACCTAGACTAAAATTATGGGCACTCTCGAACTGCTGAGCAAGTTTTTGAGCCTTTTCGCCATTTGTTAATAACATTTTATTTCCCTCTTTAAGCGCTGGAATTGGCTATTGAGGTTTTTTTTTTAAGAATTTTCGTTAATTTCCAAAAGGGTTTCGAACTGGAATCCAACTTCGAGACATTATTCTCAAAGTTGGTATTTCTCAGAATAGCGAAACGTTTTTTAATTTCATTTTGCAAATCTCGCCAAATAACTTTCAAAGCGGGATCGCGAGTTCTTTGGCATTGCCTTCGCCTCACATTATTAAGACGGATCAGTAGCTGAAGATCGTCGTCAATAATAATGGAGTTGAATTTAATTTCATATTTAGGAATTGCAATGCCTCTGGCTTCGACAATTAAATTTGTCAAAGATACGAGCGCATTGTCAATATCACTTTTGGTATCGAGAGGAATATTAACATCAAAATTCCTATCGATATATGTTTTATATAAATCCCAATCAGCTCTATGATAATTAAAAGTAGAGCTGATTGGATTATAAATGGCTTCTTGTGAGATTTCAAATGTCACAGGAAGGTGATCAGAGTCAAAGTCAGCATGAGTTACCAATTGGCCACACAGCTGGCTTGAATCCGTTAAAACTAAATCAATTGTAGAAGGATTTCGACTGGAAGAAAAACAAGTAGGGCCATTGGGATATTGAATAGTATAATATCCCGCAGAACAATCTTCAAATAAAATTTTTCCGTTGGAATTGCTTTGAGCATTATTCCATGAACGGTGTTTGGCATTGAAGTCACCAATTACGAAGAATTTTGATTTGTTGCGAGTCAGAATTTGAAGATCAGCTTTCAACAAATTCTTTTGCTGCCCACTGCATTGAAAAGGCAAGTAGGCTGCAATGAAGGAAAATTGTCCAAAATTTGTTTCAACAGAAACTCCCAAGGTTTCAAAAACTTTGGTTTCAAACGAAGAATATAATTTATGTTTGATACGTCTATTAATGACGATGGCGACCCCACCACAGGCGCTGTCAAGACGATCATTTCTGTATATTAAATAGTTTGGATCTCTTTTAATGGAGAGTCCTGGTTTTAAATACGTTTCAGTTATAATGGCAATATGCACATTATGAACTGAAAGGAAGCAGACATGCTACCTGAATCGGCAACATGACCATTATTTTCCGTTGGGACATGGGTATAAACCTCATTTTGAGAAGAGAAATTTGGTCTACCAGCAGCGATGTTTGCATACGTAGGTACATTGGAAAAATTGGAATTTACTGAAGTGCTTGCTACCCGTTGACGAGCGGCAATTTTTTTTGTGAATTGTGGTGGGTATGAATTGCTCGACCGGTAACTGGTTTCGAAATTTGAGTGTTTGAAAAATTTTTACCCGTCGAATCTGGGATCCGATTGGAATTTCCCGTCATCAATTTTGCACGGGAATTCAAAACTTTTTTGCGTGAAAGGCATTCCCAGAAATTGGATTTATGATTTCCCCCACAATTTGCACACTTAAATTTATTGGAATCTTCTCTCACAGGACATGCGTCCTTGGCGTGAGAGGTTCCACCACAAATCATGCATTTAGCGTCCATGTGACAATGTTTGGTTCCGTGACCCCACTTTTGGCACTTACGACACTGAGTGGGGTTTTGGAAATTTCCCCCAGGCCTGCGGAAATGTTCCCATGTAACACGGACATGGGACATAATACAGGCCAAACAAACTACGCAAACTCCAAACTTTTCATATTATTTAGTTCACTTTTGTTAAAATGAACTAAATAAAATTCTTGAGAAATGCCCCTTTGGGAAGTACCAGAGTGGGATTTCTTTTTCATCTTAATTACTTGGACTGGCGCAAATCCAAGTAATTGAGAAATTTCAATTTTAATATCATCCAGTGATTTATCATCACTGGGGAGACCTTTCAAGACGACTTTGAACAATCGCTCAGTTTTGTCGTCGTATGTGAAGAATTTATGCCGCTTCTCAGTTAAATACTGAAGAAGACGTTTGCGATCGTCAAAGGATCCCGGCAAAACGCGGCAGTCACCCTTTCTAGCAATCTGAAATGAAACCTTGATCCCCTGAAGGTTACTCAAGATTTCATTCCGAAAGCCAGAAAACTCGGCAACAGATACCACAATTGGCGGGATCCGTTGTTTCTTCGCATGAATCGAATCACCTGAGCTAGAGATAGATTCGATTTTCTCAAATTCGTCGTTAATCAAATCGAACTGATTGCTCAGTTCGATAGGAGAAGAAACAATTTCAACATTAGATTTAGAAGGAATATCTGAAATCTCCAGCTTCCTTCTATTTTTTCCGCGCTTGGGCAGGACGGTCTTGAAACCTTGTTTCTTTGAAGAAAGTGGAGAATTCAGAGACTCCCCCGTCCTCTTGCTTTTATTAATGCCCATTGCTGAGCGTGGAGACGTGACCTTCTAAGAGGTTTTTTCCCAGAACGGTGTCCCTACAGGAATACCACCGCTTGTCGGAATTTTACTTCCGCAAACGGGTCCAACGTAAAACGAAGGCACGGGTCCTTGCAAAGATCGTAACGGGATCAGTGGGTACAAATAGCGCTAAGAAGCACCGTTGAAATTAAAATAGCTTCGGGTAGTATTAAAAACTTCCTTCCGCAAAGAGAGAAAGAACCGCACAGCACGAAAGCACGATGCCGTCTGAAAATACAAATCATTTATTCCGAAAACAAGTCGAAACCGAAAAAATCAACAAATCATTCAATCTGGTACCTTCGACATTACAAGTGGAAACCGATGGGAAAAATAATCATTTTCTTTGGCGCTAATCCAGAATTCTTTCGACATTTTAACTTGTTTAAGTCAAACCGATGAGAAAATAAAACTTATTTCGTCTTCGACATCACAAGCCAAAGATGATGGGCAGATCATTCAATCCGGCGCTCTACCACAGCACCAGGAACAACCTGGCAGGATCGCCAAATGTGCGGCCTAATTCCGCGGAACAACCTATCCGTTGGTTTGATCGCTTGTTTGGTGTCTTATTTATCGAGCAACTCCGTTCGTTACCCGACGAGGAAAGTCGTGGCCTGCTATTCAATAGTCAATGTTGCTAAACGAACCGTTTACGGATGGTTTTTGCATCTGCCATCAATGCACGCTCAGCCCATGTCCTGGTGTCAGGTGGGACGCTAAACAGCAGCCCTGACACGACGGCCCTCCGACGAGACAGGAGGTTTGCCCAGGCCCAATAAGCCGCCTTTAAAAACAACCATTACGAACGACATAGAAGATAATACGACTCGATATAATCAGCAACGACCTAGGCGACGAGCAAAGGAGCACGATTGGAAGCTTGTAACATGGAACTGCCAGTGCCGTCCTCCATTGTGACATCATTTTCTTTATAACATTTAAACGCAATGACCGATCATTATCAATTCAGTTGTGATCAACTAGAGTTTATCTCCCGTCGAATGCAACTTATTGCGAGAAAATCGGATGAGGATTAATATATGAAAAGTTTGGTAATGTTTTTCGGGTTTTGTGCATACACACCCAAGTGCGTGCTCGCACGGGCAGGCACATACAGCCAGACAGACATTGACTACATATACGACGGGAAGATACCCGATCCAGGAAGTGCTGAACACAAGAGCGGAGGGTACTGTTATAGCGAAAATAAATGGAGTGTACTACTGCAGCTGCTACGCCCCACCAAGGTGGCCGATAGAACAATTCACCGAGATGGTCGATCGGCTAACATCAGACCTAGTGGGTAGCATCGGGCAGCAGGGACCATGTCCAAGGGCTTGACGACCCCTCCCCAGCCGTCTGTGAGTCAGGGGGTTCTGCCTAGGAGGTGGTGGGGTTAACAGGGGGCGCTGTTAATTCCCTCCCAAAAACCAAATATCCGCAAGCAAACCTTATCAAGCGACCGTGTGCCGCTTAAAGCATACAAGCCCCTAACCCCGAATCCCAAGGTGTCAGGCGACCCGTGCCGAAGGGATGAATGGCCTGGGGGGTGAAACAATTAGCCAGGTCGTTAACGGAGCCTGTGGAGGTTCCACAGAGTGAGGGCTGCTTCGGCGGCAAGCGGGTGGCAGTGGGTGGTACCCACACACCCCAAGTGGTGCACATGTGGTGCAAGCGAATGGGAGTTGGGGGTATTACTCGTAATACCCCACAGAATGAGGGACCGAGTGTATGGGTGAGCACACAAGTAAGTCTCGCATGGTACGCATGGTCGGTAGTGTTAGAATGACTGAAGTCTGGTGAGGCCTGGCAGGAGTGTCGGGGGGCAGATACCTCTGCGGCACCTCAGAAGTAGGGGACACGAAAGTCTCGCTGCGTCTGGCAGGAGTGTCAGGGGTTGATGCTTCTGCGGCACCTCAGAAATCGGAGACATGTAAGGTAGTGGTGCGACCCCGTTCCAGGATGGGGAGACCACCACATTGGCTGAGGACTACCTGGGCTTCGAAATGTCAATGGGTGGGTGCTACCGGCATAGTACCTAACGGTGACCTATTGGCAGTATCAAAGCCTGGGTAGGTGAGTGTTAGGCACGTCTGACGTGCCGGGTGTTCCACGCCCAAACGATGCACAGGAGGTGCACAGAGTGGATAAAATGGGAGATGGGGGTATTACAACCCCCACTGAGTAAGTGACTGAATGTCAAAGAGAGTGGTGCACAAGTGGTGCAAGCGATTGGGACTGAATGTATGAGCGAGCACACAAGTTAGACTCGCATGGTACGTATGGTCAGAGTGGCTGCTTAGGCAGTAGTGTGATCCGGCTGTCAGGGACGGAATGAGTGAAGTCTCGCTAGGCCTGGCAGGAGTGTCAGGGCAGATACCTCTGCGGCACCTCAGAAGTAGGGGACACGAAAGTCTCGCTATGACTGGCAGGAGTGTCAGGGGTTGATGCCTCTGCGGCACCTCAGAAATAGGAGACATGAAAGGGTCTGCCTCGTAGCTGAGGTAGGAGCGGCATAGGAGCCACCAACCTAGGGTCGCCTCCGGCTTGGTAGACAAGTGGTGCCATTCTGTTGCAGGACGGGGTGAGCACCATACTGAATGAGGACTGTCTATGTTGTGAGATGGCGGCATTGGGATACCCCCTGCAGGGTGCCTGATCTTCCCTTGCAGTCATTCAAGCGGCATAGGCAGGTGAGTGTTGGGGCACATGTGGTGCCAGTATGTCTTGTGCAAATGTGTTGCATGGGGAGTGTCGAAGAGTTGAGGCGCATACGTGCACTTGTGTACGTCATGGAGGGGGCGCAATGCCCAATAGTCACCCCCCGAAAGTATTGCTTAATTGCGGGCCGGGGGAATGACTGGAGAGGAAGGAGTTGGTTTTAGTGGGTCGGGAGTGGTGATCCCATCCCCACACTACCTGGGTTCGCCTCCCCAGGTGTCTGTTTGCAGATTTCCATCACCTTCGTTAAAAAAAAAAAAAAAAAAAAAACCTAGTGGGTAGCAAGCCAGTAGTAATTGCAGGAGACT
The DNA here is from genome assembly GCF_024139115.2 of Armigeres subalbatus. Classification (NCBI taxonomy): domain Eukaryota; kingdom Metazoa; phylum Arthropoda; class Insecta; order Diptera; family Culicidae; genus Armigeres; species Armigeres subalbatus. Next base: position 373,592,261 of record NC_085141.1, on the reverse strand, counting down.
TCAATGCGTGGGCGATAGAGTGGGGAAGTCGCTTTACTAACCGGAGAGGGCAAACGCTGCTAGAGGCTTTCGCCAAGCTGGATGTCGTGCTGTGCAACGAAGGCTCCAAAAGTACCTTCCAGCGAAACGGAGTGGAATCGATAATAGACGTAACGTTCTGCAGTCCAAGTTTGGTCGGTGATATGCAGTGGATGGTCGACGACGGTTACACCCACAGTGACCATCTAGCTATCCGGTACAGGATAGGCAGCGAGGCAAGAAGAGAAAGCCGGAGAGCTACTCCCACAACCCGGTCGTGGAAGGTCGCCCACTTCGACGGTGGGACCTTCAGTGAAGCTATGGGTCTGGAAGAAAACACGGGAAGTTTAAGCGGCGACGAACTGGTTGCGGTCCTGTCTCGAGCTTGTGACGCGATCATGCCGAGGAAGGTGCGACCACGGAACTGCAGGCCACAGGTATACTGGTGGAGCGATGAAATTGCAGCCCTTCGAGCAGCCTGTCTCCGGGCTAGAAGAAAAACGCAAAGGACACGCTTGGCGGAAGTGAGGGAGGAACGCATCGAGCAATTCAAAGCAGCGAGACTGGCTCTAAACAAGGCCATCAAAGAAAGCAAGAAAGCCTGCTTCGACAGACTGTGCCAGAGCGCCAACTCGAACCCATGGGGAGACGCCTATCGGGTGGTGATGGCCAAAACAAGAGGAGCACTGGCTCCTCCCGAGCGATGTCCAACGAGGCTGAAGACTATAATCGAGGCACTATTCCCGCACCACGGCCCAACCCACTGGCCGCCAGCAGCGAGGGTAGCAAATGATGAAGCGGTGGAGAGGGTGACGGTAGAAGAGATATTGACGGTGGCAAAGTCCCTCGACCCGAGTAAAGCACCTGGTCCGGACGGGATCCCGAATATGGCATTGAAGGCAGCCATAACGACTAACCCGAACATGTTTAGGTTGGCCATGCAGAAGTGTCTGGACGAGAGGACATTCCCGGATATATGGAAGAGACAGCGTTTGGTCCTGTTACCGAAACCTGGCAAGCCACCAGGAGACCCCTCAGCATACAGACCAATCTGTCTTATAGACACGGTAGGGAAGCTACTGGAGAAGTTGATCCTGAACAGACTGTCGCCGTACGTCGAGGAGGTAGGAGGATTATCGAGCGAGCAATTCGGCTTTCGGAGAGGAAGGTCTACTCTGGGTGCCATTAAATCGGTGGTTGACACTGCAAAGGTCGCCATCGAATGCAAGCGGCGCGGTATACGTTACTGCGCAGTAATAACACTCGACGTGCGGAATGCATTCAACAGTGCGTGCTGGATGGAGATCGCGAACTCGTTGCTTCGGCTGGGAGTACCGGTAGGGCTGTATAAGATTCTGGGAAGCTACTTTCAGAATCGATTATTGATCTACGAGACAGACGAAGGCTTGGCTACCGCCCCATCACGGCAGGTGTCCCACAGGGATCAATTTTGGGTCCATTGCTGTGGAACGTGATGTACGATGGCGTGCTGCGGTTGAAGCTCCCGCCAGGAGTCAAGTTAGTGGGATTCGCCGATGACGTAACCATGACCGTGTACGGAGAATCCGTCGAAGAGGTTGAATTGACTGCAGCCTATTCGATCAGCCTAGTGGAGGAATGGTTGCGCAGCAAGAAGCTACAGTTGGCGCATCATAAAACGGAGATGATAGTCGTTAACAATCGGAAATCAGTTCAGGAGGCGACAATTAGAGTCGGCGGCTGCGACATCACCTCCAAGAGATCTCTGAAACAATTGGGGGTGATGCTCGACGATAAGTTGAGCTTTAAAAGTCATGTCGACTACGCCTGCCAGCGCGCGTCGACGGCGATAGCGGCACTATCGAGGATGATGGCGAACAACTCTAGGGTGTGCTCCAGCAAGCGCAAGCTGCTGGCAAGCGTGGCGGTTTCAATACTACGATACGGAGGACCAGCTTGGGTGTCAGCGTTGAGCGTAAACTGCAACGTGCGAAAGCTGGAGAGTACTCATAGGCTAATGTGCCTGAGAGTTATCAGCGCATATCGCACCGTATCTCGCGAAGCGGCATGTGTACTCGCGGGCATGATGCCTATCAAACTGGTGGTAGAGGAAGACGAGGAGTGCTACGCCCTCAGGGGCACCGATAACGCTCGAAGGAATATAAAGGCAGCAACGGTAGCCAAATGGCAGAGAGAGTGGGACAACTCGCCTAAGGGAAGGTGGACCCATCGCTTAGTCCCAAGTGTGTCGGCATGGATTAGCAGACCTCATGGGGAGCTAAACTTTGGCTTGCCCCAGTTCTTAACAGGCCGTGGATGCTTCAAGTGGTACCTACACAGGTTTGGTCACGCGGCTTCTCCCACCTGTCCGCAATGCCCAGACGTGACAGAAACGGCTGAACACATCCTGTTCACATGTCCTCGGTTCGAAACGGAGAGGAGTGCGATGTTGGGGCATGCGGAACGGACACCAACACCGATAACATCGTCATAAAATGTGCCAGAACCCAGAACAGTGGAGAGCGGTTGCAAGAGCGACGTCCAGGATAGCCGACATCCTGCAACGAAGTTGGCGCATAGAGCAGCAGCAGGCAGCCGTTACGGATAGCGGACCATGAGTCGTGGAAGTCGTGAATATATATGTCGATAATGGATGGGAACGACAGCGTCGCAACTGTATTCAGCTTGCGGCGAGCGCGTAGCCGCAGAACGTGGCGAAACGGCCGGGTTCGGAGGAGCTCCCGCTTTCGGGGAACTTCTCGTCGGAGTAGGTTAGATCCGCCGTCGGGGACTATCCGAGTCGTTCGCGATCGCGATCGAGGCGGGAGCTAAATGGCTCAATGAATAAGGTGAGAGCTGAATGGCTCAAGGCAAATGAAACTCGGTTATCGGAGTAGGCTAGGTCCACCGCCGGGGATCAGCTGAGTAGACCGTGGCGTGCGAATGTACCGGCTTCGGGTCGTCGGGGCACCATTGAACTGGAAGTTATCTCCACCCGGAATCTTTGGATTGACCTCGGCACTCGCCCGGTCACCCGTTGAGACGGGTCGTCGGTTACGGGGGAGCTTCCGACGTCGGGGAACTCCCTGTCGGAGTAGGATTGATCCCCCGCTGGGGACTATCCGAGTAGTCCGCGATCTCCACCCGGAATCTTTGGCCTGACCTCGGCACTCGTCCGGTCACCCGTTGAAGTGAGAATGTGCGTAGGACTTGAGCGGATCTATGAACATGCATACCAGGTGAATGTGTAGTGTTGGTAATGTAACAGCCATCCACGAATGCGGGTCGTCGGTATCGGGGGAGCTTCCGCCGCCGGGGGACTCCCCGTCGGAGTAGGGTAGATCCGCCGCCGGGGGACTATCTGAGTAGCTTGCGAGCACGTTGAGAGCTAAATGGCTCTAAAAATAAAAAGGAAAGTAGATGCGTTGCTGAATGGCACAAGGAAAAAAAAGTAAAGGGCTTAAGGGCCCACGCTTTTGCGTGCTTGCTGGCACCAATAAAGGGAGCCAAAGGGCTCAGACGTATGACAAAACATCGAAGAGAGGCACTGTGAAAGGTGTTGTTTTGGGAGGAGTACTTTTAGTACTGCTTTCCCCCACAGAAGTAATACTGAAAGGTAGTCCCGGGGGGAATTGTGCATTAGAAGAGAGGGTAACTCAAGTAACCTTCTGTTGCTTGGGTGGGTTTAGTGGGTCCGGCGGTCTGGCCTTCTGCCAACCGCGTCAACCCCACTCCCTGAGTGATAATTTCAGGTGTCTGTATGCAGATTTGCCTTCATCCCCCTATAAAAAAAAAAAAAAAAAAAAAAGACATTGACTCGATTAGTATGGGGTCGTACACTAATTACGTAAGCAATTTTTCTGGGTTGTTCACTCACCCCCCTCCCCCCCCCCTGTAAGATTTTTCCCATACATAACCAATTTTTATTTATATGGAGCGTAAGAAAATGGCCAATCCCCCTTCACCTCATAAGTGCTTACGTAATTAGTGTACGACCCCTATACAATATCACGGCAACCTTCGGAATCAAATACTGTCGGTCGCAAAGAACTTGGCTTAGAAACCTCGCGGTTAAAAGCTGTGGAAGTGCTGAATGAACACTAAGCAACGAGGCGGCAATGTCCCAGTGGGGGATGTAATGCCAATAACAAGAAGAAGAATATTACAAAGGTTCCTATTTTCAATAAGACTGTCAAATGTTTTCAAAAACCTTATTTAAGCCAACAATTTGCAAGGAACATCTCCCTGTGAAGCCCGTCTGTCCGTTCAGAACCACATTTCGTTCTCATGTCCGATTGAATTAGCATCTTGTAATTCAGAAGTGAAAAGTAGATTTTTGCAAAGGTAGCTGAAAAAAATTACGCACAATTCGAATGGACGAAAATTGAACTAAAAAAAACTCTGCTCTAATTTCTGGTTCCGACATCCGCCTCTAATGCGAGAGTCTCCCCGTCCCGCTCCAAGCCCGTTTCCGCAACAAAATTGCGCTCATAAATGGAAAACGAATGCGGGAATAAATCTTCCATTAATTTAGCCATACAAGGAGCACATGCGTACATACGACTATCATTAGACCCACGATTTTTTTATGACCGCATTGCTCCGTATAGGTAGGTTCAAAAGCATCGGTGCGTAAGGAATAAGAAAGGACCTTCGTCGCTGTCGCGCATGATGGCAATTATTATGCGTTGGTTTGAGATTGGTTTCGAAAAGGAAACAGGATCCACGCCTGCTGCTTTCAGCCGTGTCCATTCACGGTGCGTAACGTGCCCACGATTCAGACCCTTTTTTGGCGGCTTGGCAACTAATTTTGGATGTTTTGACCAACAGCTTGCGAATCAAAGTGTGCTGGGATGCTGGATTTCCATCTGTCAGAGGAATTTGGATTTTTTTTTTCATTGGTGAACGTGATGGGAAAAACCGTTGATCACAAACTGGACATTGGAATATAATTATGGAAATTCGAAACTGCGCCTGGACGATCATGGGAAAGCAAAAGAAAATATGTCTGCCAATGATTCGTGTGAACAGCAACCCAAATCGTCTGCTTGAAGAACGTGTTATCAATTATGGAACAGACGCATATTCTACAATTACCCTGACTAAACGACTCCAGAATTCTAAAAAGTCAATGGGGATATCTCCGATTTATTTGATATCGTCGCATCTTACAACTGCAATATAGCCACCTAGCCTAGCTTAGTATCACTTAGTATTCACCGAACACAACCACCTAAACATTTATTTTTGATACGTAAAACATATAATTGGGATTTTAGTGGTACTGTTATAAAAACTGAGCCTAAATCCAAAATTTCGGGAATTTTGGTACACGGGAATTATTTTATCAATTTCGAAAAACCCAATAATTTTGCGTATTGAAAACCCCTAACTTGATTTTACTATAGAGTTTTTTTACCCAACTAGAGTACATAGAGGCTCCAAATTACCAACTGACCCATTCCAAACCTGGAGTTTTCTTGATCTAAGAGCGATCGAAGAGCGATCCACTTCACATTTGGGTTTTAGATCGGATAGCGTTTTCCAGATTAAATCTATCTAAATCCAGATTAACGATTACTAGAACATGAAAAGTGGGCCCTCCTTAGTCGTGCGGTAAGACGCGTGGCTACAAAACAAGACCATGCTGAGGGTGTATGGGTTCGATTCCCGGTGCCGGTCTAGGCAATTTTCGGATTGTAAATTGTCTCGACTTCCCTAAGCATAAAAGTATCACACGGTGCTCCCCTGAGCGTTATTAAGAAAAAAAAAAATTCTCCATCAAAACTAATACCCGGAGCTGAATTCTAACGCTATACTGCATCTCCGGACGAAATTTGAAAAAAATCGTAGGGCCCGTTTTGAAGTTACGCCCTTTTTAAGACGTAACTGTATAATATCGAAGAAAATCAATATAATATCTCGTCTTATGCATATTTCTCAACTTCCATTGAGTCGTCAGCAATAAAAGTACACCTGATTCTTTTTTTACACAGGGGATGCGTTCCGCGTAAAAAAAGTTTTCAGTTAAAAATTTGAAAATCCATGTAAAAAACTTTAACTTTGCAACTTTGCAAAAATTTTGTATGGGATTTTTTTTACACGGCCGTGTAAAAAACAGAATCGAGTGTAGTTTGCTGATATACCAGTTGCATACTACAATGATGTACCAGCTTTGATTCAATGTATTAAAAACAGTAGACATATCATTGACGGAAATGTGTTTATTGAAAATGGTTTCGATTTCAATAATTCCAGATCAAAAAAAAATTTCAAAACCTGGCGACAATCGGGATCGGCTACAAGTACTGTCTTTGTATCCACACTTATTACCTGGAAAATTCGAACCGTATTTATATTGAACAGTTTGTCAAATTGAACCATTTCGAGTACATTATTGCAGGTGACCTTAAGATTATAAACCTGATAATAGGAATAATGACTAATTGCGAAGCCGAGAAAAACTTGAGAGCGGCGTTTCCAGGACTATTGTAAATATTCAGCTACTAATAAAAATTGAAAAAGTCGGGCATGCTGCGAAAAATACATCTTATTCCCGACAAGGATAGTGATTCTATATTGATGAAGTGTCCTCCTCTTTAAATCCACGTGAGCACTCTTTGTTCGTTAACGTTACATAAAAGCAGTGCTAAAACGAACTGGGCGGATTTATGGGTTTAAGGTGTAGGGTTATGTCTGATACCTCAAAGGTATCTTAAGCATAAAAACGGCTTCACTGACCTTACCACTATCTTCTCGATGCTGCGCACATTTAGTAAAATAATGCGGATTTGAGAAAGTTTGTTGACGTATGTATGGATGAAGCTTTAGTAAAGAATAGATAGGTTACTGCTTCTTGAATGCATGTACCCATACCAATATCAATCAAAAACATAGAATTGAAGTGCAAATTCCGTTGCTCTCATTTTTGTTATTTTTTTCAGCAGTAAGCATGCACGAGAGCATTGGTAATGACACGTATCAAGTTGAAATAAATAACTTTTATATAGAATAACTTTTGTCACATGTTATGTACAATTGTGTTTTTATATAAACAAATAGCCCTTAATGGGCCTTAAAACTTTTTTTATAATATGTCATTTCTCTAAATCTAAAATTGTTGGCGTTATCGGAGAATGTTATTAATAGTGGTACAATTACCCTATGTGAATGACATCTGTGGTTTTTATTTAAAGGTTTTGAAGCATTTTCAAAATGTTTGCAACTCCTCATATGAACCTTCACCTGGATTCTATGTCGCAATTAATAAGTTCGTTGTCTCTTGGGAAAGTTAGGATCTTCCGAAAACCTCCAAATACTATTTCCCAAAGTTTCATATACAAGGATTTTTTAATACATTCGGCCATGGGCAGGGATAGCACAAAGAGTATATATGTATCGACATATACGCCGAAGTTGTATAAAACCCATCTCTTGCAAGCTGAAATTTATTGCGAAAAGAAGATATGTGTGCATTTGATATTGTCCATTTAATTTAAACATAAATAAAAAGGGTTAATCATATGTAGTTGGATAGAATTGAATGTAGACTTAAGATGAAGCTAATCTTATTTTTAAATGTTCTTAGACAAATCTCATATTACTTATCGTCATAGTCAACAATTTTGTATAGAATTCTAATGGCTATAACAAAAAAAAGGCTGACGATGCCTTGGAAGTTGAGAAATATGTATTTGATGAGATGTTATACACAGAATTCTGTTTTTGTTTCGATTTTGTTTCGGTCGAATTTTTGATCGTGTAGCTTTAATTTATGACCAAAACACATGTTCCTAAAACCACTAATAATCCAGAGAAAAGTCAGATGATTATTTATATACGATAATCATTTTAGATGGGGATATAACTTAGAAAATTTAGATCGTGTTGAAACAGAATCCTGTGAATTTCTTCGATATATATCAGTTACGTCTTAAAAAGGGCGTAACTCCAAAGCGGGCCCTACGATTTTTTTCAAATTTCGTCCAGAGATGCAGTATAGCCCCAGAATTCAGCTCCGGGTATTAGTTTTGATGGAGATTTTTTTTTGTTAATAACGGTCAGGGGAGCACCGTGATCATCGTACTAGCCTCATGATATACGAATGCAAAAATGGTAGCCTGGCTTAGAAACAAGCTTAGAAACCTCGCAGTTAATAACTGTTGAAGTGCTTAATGAACACTAAGCTGGGAGGCGGCTCTGTCCCAGTGTGAGGATGTAATGCCAATAAGAAGAAGAAGAAGAAGAAGACAATATGTTTCATCTGATATGTATAGGGGAACTGTTCCGTTTTCCATTTCACTGAACGTATATTAATTTCATCGCGAATCAAAGAAATATAGCATCAATTTCGTGGTTCCTTCTTGCTAACATACGAGCTCATTGCTTTTTTTTGTCTTTATTTAGGAGACTTGCAGCCCGAGGCTGGCTCGTCTCCGGCTACTCATTGCTGAAAAAATCACAAACATAAGAAACAAATCAATATCCATTTCATTGCTTTGTTTTTCATGAGATGAATATCGGAGCTATGCGATGAAATCCAGGAGCAGTAACTGATGTACTTTATTGATTCAAAGGGGCTGCAATCTACAGTATCGCTTAAAATTAATGCTATCCAATGAGCAGCTTGTGGGCCCTCCTCTTAGTCGTGCGGTCAGATGCGGGGCTTCAAAGCAAGACCTTGCTGAGGGTGGCTGGGTTCGATTCCCGGTGCCGGTCTAGGCAATTTTCTGTTTGGAAATTGTCTCGACTTCCCTGGTCAAAAAGTATCATCGTGCTAGTCTCATTATATACTAATGCAGAAATGATAACTTGGCTCAGAAACCTTGCAGTTGGAGTGCTTAATGAACACTAACCTGTGACAATGTGCCAGTGGGACATTTAATGCCAACGAAGAAAAAGAAGAATAAGCGCTGCAGGAAATCTGCAGGACAGAAAGTGTGGAAAAGCGGGCATCGAGCGGCTACCTTCTACCAAAGCTGTGGCACCACCAACGAGCTGGGAATCGGCTTCATAGTGCTGGGGAAGATGCGCCAACGCGTGATTGGGTGGCAGCCAATCAACGCAAGGATGTGCAAGCTGAGGATAAAAGGCCGTTTCTTCAACTATAGCATCATCAACGTGCACTGCCCACACGAAGGGAGATCCGACGACGAGAAAGAAGCGTTCTATGCGCAGCTGGAGCAGACATACGATGGATGCCCACTGTGGGACGTCAAAATCGTCATCGGTGACATGAACGCTCAGGTAGGAAGGGAGGAAATGTATAGACCGGTCATCGGACCGGATAGTCTGCATACCGTATAGAACGACAACGGCAAACGATGCATAAACTTTGCAGCCTCCCGCGGAATGGTAGTCCGAAGCACTTTCTTCCCCCGCAAGAATATCCACAAGGCCACATGGAAATCACCTAATCAAGTAACGGAAAACCAAATCGACCACGTTCTAATCGACGGTAAATTCTTCTCCGACATCACGAACGTCCGCACTTACCGCAGTGCGAATATTGAATCCGACCACTACCTCGTTGCAGTATGACTGCACTCAAAACTCTCGACGGTGATCAACACGCGTCGGAGTCGTCCGCCGCGGCTTAACATTGGGCGGCTACAAGACGCTAGACTAGCCCAAGACTACGCGCAGCAGCTGGAAGTGGCACTCCCAACGGAAGAGCAGCTAGGTGCAGCATCTCTTGAAGATGGCTGGAGAGATATTCGATCCGCCATTGGAAGCACCGCAACCGCTGCACTAGGCACGGTGGCCTCGGATCAGAGAAACGACTGGTATGACGGCGAATGTGAGCAGTCAGTTGAGGAGAAGAATGCAGCATGGGCGAGATTTCTGCACCACCACACGAGGGCGAACGAGGCACGATACAAACGGGCGCGGAACAGACAAAACTCGATTTTCCGGAGGAAAAAGCGCCAGCAGGAAGATCGAGACCGTGAAGAGACGGAGCAACTGTACCACGCTAATAACGCACGAAAGTTCTATGAGAAGTTGAACCGTTCACGTAAGGGCCACGTGCCACAGCCCGATATGTGTAAGGACATAAACGGGAACCTTCTCACAAACGAGCGTGAGGTGATCCAAAGGTGGCGGCAGCACTAAGAAGAGCACCTGAATGGCGATATGGCAGACAACGGTGGCGGTATGGTAATGAACCTAGGAACACGCGCGCAGGACATGCGACTTCCGGCTCCGAATCTCCAGGAAATCGAGGAGGAGATCGGCCGGCTGAAAAACAACAAAGCCCCTGGAGTTGACCAACTACCAGGAGAGCTGTTTAAACACGGTGGTGAGGCACTGGCTAGAGCGCTGCACTGGGTGATTACCAAGGTTTGGGAGGATGAGGTTCTGCCGCAGGAGTGGATGGAAGGTGTCGTGTGTCCCATCTACACAAAGGGCGATAAGCTGGATTGTAGCAACTACCGCGCAATCACATTGCTGAACGCCGCCTACAAGGTACTCTCCCAAATTTTATGCCGTCGACTAACACCAATTGCAAGAGAGTTCGTGGGGCAGTACCAGGCGGGATTTATGGGTGAACGCTCTACCACAGACCAGGTGTTCGCCATACGTCAGGTATTGCAGAAATGCCACGAATACAACGTGCCAACACATCATCTATTTATCGACTTCAAAGCCGCATATGATACAATCGATCGGGACCAGCTATGGCAGCTAATGCACGAAAACGGAATTCCGGATAAACTGATACGGCTGATCAAGGCGACGATGGATCGGGTGATGTGCGTAGTTCGAGTTTCAGGGGCATTCTCGAGTCCCTTCGAAACGCGTAGAGGGTTACGGCAAGGTGATGGTCTTTCGTGTCTGCTATTCAGCATCGCTTTGGAGGGAGTAATACGAAGGGCAGGGATTGACACGAGTGGTACGATCTTCACGAAGTCCGTCCAGTTATTTGGTTTCGCCGACGACATTGATATCATGGCACGTAACTTTGAGAGGATGGAGAAAACCTACATCAGACTGAAAAGCGAAACTAAACGGATTGGACTAGTCATCAACACGTCGAAGACGAAGTACATGATAGGAAGAGGCTCAAGAGAGGTCAATGTAAGCCACCCACCACGAGTTTCTATCGGTGGTGACGAAATCGAGGTGGTTGAAGAATTCGTGTACTTGGGCTCACTGGTGACGGCCGATAACGATACCAGCAGAGAAATTCAGAGGCGCATAGTGGCTGGGAATCGTACGTGCTTTGGACTCCATAAGACGCTCCGATCGAATAGAGTTCGCCGCCGTACCAAACTGACTATCTACAAAACGCTTATAAGACCGGTAGTTCTCTACGAACACGAGACCTGGACGATGCTCATGGAGAACCAACACGCACTGGGAGTTTTTGAAAGGAAAGTGTTTCGTACCATCTATGGTGGGGTGCAGATGGCGGACGGTACGTGGAGGAGACGAATGAACCACGAGTTGCATCAGCTGTTGGGAGAACCATCCATCGTTCACACCGCGAAAATTGGAAGACCGCGGTGGGCCGGGCACGTAGCCAGAATTTCGGACAGTAATCCGGTGAAAATAATTCTCGACAACGATCCGACGGGAACAACAAGGCGAGGTGCACAGCGGGCGAGGTGGATCGATCAAGTGGAGGACGAATTGCGGACCCTTCGCAGACTGCGTGGTTGGCAAAGTGCAGCCATGGACCGAGCTGAATGGAGAAGACTTTTATGTGCAGCACAGGTCACTCCGGCCTTAGTCTGATAATAAATAAATAAATTAATCTAATACTAAAAATAATATTAAAACTTTTAATATCACTGCTATGTGCCATGATTTTATAGTAAATTGAATTCTCGGTTGACAGTGTGTAATATGCATAATATCCATTGTTGATATCTATCTTATCGATCTATACGCAATCGCGCGAACGAGGCATGATTTGAATTAAGCGTCAGTAGGCCATGACTTACAACATGTTTGCGAAGCAACCAGTTTTATCCCCTGATTAGTTACGGAAGACACGTAAGTACTAGGTATTTTATTCCCGACAATTACCTATCGTATTTGGTCCTTTTCCGATGGCACAAGGCCACACATTTGACGATCATTGCCAGGCAAAGTTTAAACTTTGCATTAAAATTTCCATTTATCAGATAATCAAAGATAATAAATAAAAATGCAAAATAAAACTACAAAAAAGCGCGTGTACTGCTCGCAAAAGTGCTCAGTGCGTGTGAAAAATTACAAATCACATAAAGAAGGCCCTCTAGTCCCGGCTCTTTGATGATCGGTATGAGTGCTGTGCTGTGCACAATAATGTGTGCTGTGTGCTGTGTGCTGTGCAAATATAATGTAACCGTAACACTCACCAAAGGGGCCTGGCTATAGGGATACTTTTGTTAATTACAAGAAAGCAGCTTTCCGCGCGCGAGGGCCATCTCGTTCGAGATGTCGCGAAGAGCAGACAGCGATCCCACTAGCATCGGCATCGGCGGAATTCCTGCCGAAAATTTTATTCCCACCGTCGACAGCATCAACAGCGCTTAGATTAAATTTTCCTGTCTGAAGTACTAACGATTGGCTACCATCAGTGAATGCAGCTCTCTTAAGTCACAACTTGAGGCGAGATAAATTTTGATCATTTTTGAAATGATGATCCTGAAAAGAATCAATTTATTGGTCTTGCAACAAAACCAGAAAATTTCACTAGAGTGCCGCTGACGCCGACGATAGCCACTCGATAGTATGGCACTAATTAGCCGTGCGGTAAGACGCGCGGCTACAAAGCAAGACCATGCTGAGGGTGGCTGGGTTCGATTCCCAGTGCCGGTCTAGGCAATTTTCGGATTGGAAATTGTCTCGACTTCCCTGGGCATAAAAGTATCATCGTGCTAGCCTCATGATATACGAATGCAAAAATGGTAACCTGGCTTAGAAACCTCGCAGTTAATAACTGTGGAAGTGCTTAGCGAACACTACGCTGCGAGGCGGCTCTGTCCCAGTGTGGGGATGTAATGCCAATAAGAAGAAGAAGAAGTATGGCACTAAACCGCTGCTGCAGATGCAGAAATTTGCCATCAATGCTAGGACCACTACCAACGCCATCTTTCTGTGCGCTCTCCGTTACCGCTCTTCGTGACCACTCACTGTGGATCATCGTACAGAAATGAAACGCGAGCGCGAATCATGAGCTTTTTAAACCCGAAAAAGTGAAACGATGAGTCACAAGGCCTGCAACTTACATCATTCTGATGTCTGTGTTGGGAATGCATAAACGGGATTAATTAGCTCTCATATTTTTACTGGATAGGACAAGAATTGAAGTTTTCAAAAGTTTATCGTAAATAATCAAAATTTCAATGAAATTAACCTATTGCTGAAGAGTTTTCGAGTCGATTGCAGTGGCGTAGCCACGGAGGTGGTTTTGGACATAACCCCCCCCCCCCCCCCCCAGGAACAAATTTTTTAGAAGAATTTTTTTTTCGATCACTTACATGATTTCGCATTTGACACCCGGTACCTTCGGGTAAGATTTTTCGTTACAACGGGGGACTCGGACTCGGTACCTTCGGGTAAGACGTTGTAGAAAAGAAGAAAAAAGAAGAAGGAAAAAGGAAATAGGGAAAAAGGAAGTAGTAAAAAAGAAGGAAGAACGAAGAACGAAAAAGGAAGCTGGAAGAAGAAAGGAAGGAAACGAAAGAAGAAAAGGAGAAAGGGTTTCGTGTGCACACGAAAACCGAAAAACATTAGCCACTTTTTCATATACTAATTCTTAACCGATTTTTCGTTACAAACTGGGGGACAAACCCTAGCTGATCACTATTGAATATAATTACGATCGGTCATTGCGTTAAAAACTTATGAAGAAAATGGTGTGTTGCACTATATAAGCTTGTTTGGTTGGTACATATTATATAGATATACAGAGATTGCAAGAGCCGTAATGTAGGCAATTTGTTATGACGTGTCTTATTGAATGAGAAAAGCATCGTCGCCGCTAGGTGGCCTAAACTAGGTTTTTTCTACACATTCAATCCATTTGTCAAAATCGTCGTACGGCGAAGGCTCATCGAAATAATCAGCACTGCTTGTATACTCCATTCTATCATTGATCTTCTCTGTGCATTCCGACTTGTTTCTCGGCGACGATGTGTGCGTGCGGCTCACAATCGAATCCACGCATTTTTGCTCCTTATGTTTTATTCTCTTGTGCGTACCAGCTTCAGCCTTGTCTTTAGGCCGAATGAGAAGTGGGGAGGGAGAAGTGAGTAGTGCGAAGTAAGGAAGAAGTAGAAGGGAAGAAGGCGGAAAAGGAGGAAGAAGGAAGAAGGATGCGGAAAGGAGGAGTAAGAACGAAGAAGTAAGAAAGAAGAAAGACGGAAGAAAGGGGAAGGTAGAAAGGAAAAGAAAAAAAGAAGAACAAAGAAGCCCGAGCAGCACAAGTCAAACAAATATTAATTGTGAGTGAATCCGGTTACATATGCGTTAAGAATGAAGAAGGTGGAAAGTGGAAGGAAGAAGGCAGAAGGCTGAGGGAAGGAGCAAGAAAGAAGGAGAGAGGAATAAAGAATAAGGAAGAAGAAGCATGTGGAAAGTGGAAGGAAGAAGGCTGAGGGAAGGAGCAAGAAAGAAGAAGCAAGAAAGAAGAAGGAGGAAGGAATAAAGAATAAGGAAGGAAGAAGGTAGAGGGAAGAATGAAGAAGGAAGAAGAAAAAAGGTAGCCCGCGCCGCACAAGTCAACAAATATGGTTGCAGCTACTTGATTGCAACTTGAAGGAAGAATGAAGAATGAAGAAGGAAGAAGGAAGATGGAAGAAAGAAGCAGAAAGAAAGAAGGAAGAAGGAAGCAAAACGAAAGAAGAAATAATGTATAAAGAAGAAGGTAAAAAGGGAGAAGAAAAAAGGAATAAGCAAGAAGAAAGAAAGAAGCAACAGGAAAGAAAGAATAAGAATGAAAAAGAAAGAAAAGTAAAATAAAAAGGAAGAAAGGAGAAAGAAGTAGGAAGAAGGAAAAAATAATTAGAAAAGAGAAAGAAGAAGGGAGGGAAAAAAGAAGAAAGAAGACAGAAGGAAGGGGAAGAAGAAAGAAGGAAGAAGAAGAATGAAGAAAGAAATAAGGATGAAGAAGAATGAAGGAAAAAGAGAGAAGAAGGGAGAAGAAATAAGTAACAAAGAAAAAAGAAGGAAGAAGAATGAAGAAAAAAAAGGAAGAAGAAGGAAAAAGGAGACAGATAGAAGATGGAAAATGCATGAAGGGAGAAGGAAGAAGGGTTAAGGTGAAAGAAGAACTTCTCATTTTTCGCTTTTTGCTTCTTTTGCTCATTTGACCGAACGACCGTTCGGCCTAATGGCCTGACACCCGATGCACATACTTATGAATTTCTGCCTAGAAGGTCGTTATGGTTTGGCTCTGCTAAATCCCTCCAAAAAAAAACAAGTGTCCGTAAGCAGACTCTTTCAAAGCGACCGTGTGCCGCTTACAAAGCACAAGCCCAGGGAGTGCCATCGACATATCAGGGTTGATTTCAGTAAGATCCTGATTATGGTATACTGGATGCGGTGACTGGCGGTAAGGAGGATTCTTTCGCTAAACGAAGTGGCCTTCATCGGTCACCCCAAAGGTCGCCGGGGGGAGGTGAAATCACCGTGAAGTCACTGGCCGATGAGGTCCCGGTTGATGTAAAATGGACGGCTCCACTCTGACCAAGATCATAAACTCGGTGTTGACCAACCACGAGGATAGCGGAGGACAGACAATGGAGGTGATTACTGACGTTTTAGATGTAATCATGTCCTTTCTGGATACCCGCCTAAACTATAGTAAGAATCTAAAACAGGCCATACTGACCCTCTGCGCTCTAGTCGTGGAGGCGAAGTCGGAGTGGAAGACTTTGCCAGAGGCCAGTAATAAGGTGGAGCACATGATCCGCATTCTTACTGAGGAGGAGGAGTCGGCGGGGAAGCCAGGAAGGAGGCCGAATCGTCGCCTTACTGAGGGACAGTGGCTGGCGGAGAGTCAGACTGCGGAACTCCAGAAGCGGATGGCCATCAGCGGTGCAAATCCGATGCTAAGTAAGGTCACGCAGGTTGTGGACCTGAATGTAGCTAAAAGGGTTACAGTGCCACCTAAGAGGAGAGACGCGGAAACTTGTCTGGAGAGGATTGAGCGGACAGTTGGCCCTAAGGATCAACGGAAAACAGTGCCTCCACCAAAGAGGGTAACTGAGGATCGCCGGGAGGAGGACCTGCTATAACATATGGAGGTAGCATGCAACTTACCTTTCTTCCCTCAGGGGCTGCCTACTCTGCTATTCGAGGGTTGGTCGCTAGGATGGCCCGCACTGTCGCTCTTCTCGAGACGTGGTCGACGCCGTCGATATGGGTCGCCGGTGTAAGAGAGTTAGGACGCGGCGTCTGGACTCTCACCGCTATTTGTCGAGGTATACGAAGTCTGATATAAACTAACGCGAGATATGATATTGAGGGGGACACTTTTCGGACTTCCGCTTAGAACGTCGGATAGGCGTCGGTCTAAATACCGGAATGTCGCAAATGGAGACTCGTCACGGATACCAGGGCTTTACAAGTTGCCTCCTGGACACTACCGAGTGGTTAACCTCACTACAATTCACCATGGCACATCGCGCACCGCGTGCCCAAGACTTAACCGTTTCACCCGCGATTTCGGTTCGCACTCTACTCCGGGGAGGTCTGTCCTCTGTCTCGTTCACCGGCTCGAGATTAACAACCACGGACAAACGAGTCGAAGCTCCAACCAAGCCCCAAAGTTCCCATATCCTCTTTCGCTTTCCGTTCGTAGACGAGGTTTCCGTTCGATCAAGCGTACCAACCGATATTTAGCCAGTCATAAGACGAGTTTATACAATCCCATTGAATTCCACCACTTAATTGTATCTTGACAGATACGTATTTCGACCTCAAAAGTAAGGCCGTCTTCAGTGTCTCGTACTTGACTCGACTTGCTTCACTCGGTTTTCACTGAGTGAAAGCTGTTGAGTATTCCTCTTAGCTATGTAGGTTTTCTTTTAACATGCTCTTGATGGGGAAGCGTGATTAACAGTATAATGAAAAAATAAATTTCCCCATACTAATTTGCATGCAAACTTGAAACGGCTTGTGCTAAATCAGTTTTAATCCAAATGAGCTCAAATTTTTAGAGAACACTCAGAACATGGTAACGAATCAGATGAGCACTGTGGAGCAAAATCGATTTTTTGAACCACCCTAATGGGCATGGTTTAATGTTACACTGCCGTGGACGGAGGTTGTGAATCCCAAAAAGGCGAAGCCGAGTCATCAACAAGCCGCAAGGAGTGCGACAAATGGAGCGGAGCAGGTCACTGCTAAGAAGGGTATAGAGCCCGTGAGAAAAATTGTGCGCCTTCCAATGGCAGTGGCAAGCGAAAAGACAGAGGTGGGGCGATAATCGTTAAGACCCCAGACTGACGATAAAAGCTACGCCGACGTCTTAAAAACTATGAGATGCAACGGAAAGCTCTCTAGTCTAGGAGGAGATGTTGACGTGGAACGCGGAAAGGCGAGATGATTCTCAGAAGAGTCCTGAGTATAAAAAGTTGGCACAGGAGGTCCTGGGAAATGGAGTTTATGTTAGAGTTCTATGCCCAGTTTCAAACATCCAGTGCAAGGGTCTGGATGAGATCAGTGCAATGTCGATATCCAGGAATCCACAATTCGGTTACGCAAAGGCTATGCGGGAATGCAGGTTGCATCATCCCAAACACATGTGGCTAAGGACAAGAAGGTGCTGGATAAGGCAAAACTGAAAGCGACCTGGTCGGTGTGCTCGTTGAGCACAAGCCAATCAATACGGGCATCATTGGCGATAAAGTCTTTATCACAAATGATGTCCAACAGATCATCGGTGCGTATGTGGATAGCGGGTTTAGCATTATCTATCCTCCGCTACGGCGTACCAGCATGGGCCGTAGCACTAAATGCCAAGTACAACGTGAAGAAACTTATCAGAGTACACCGGCTGATGTGTCTACGAGTCGCAAGCGCATATCGTACCATATCATATGAGGCGGTGTGCGTTATAGCTGGGATGATGCCGACGAAAGGGATTCGGTGCAAGTGCGACGTTTCAACAGAGTAGCCTCGTTGCTCAAATGGCAGAGAGCATGGGACACCGCAGTCAAAGGTCATTAGACCCACAGGCTAATTCCGGAGGTATCAAATTGGATTAGTAGAAAGCAAGGTCAGGTCAACTTCCACCTATCACAGGTGTTGTCTGAACATGGCTGTTTTAAAAAGTTTCTGCATATTTAGGTTCGGGTTCGCAGATTCTGCGGAGTGCCCGAAATATGTAGGTGAGGTAGAATCGAAAGAGCATGTGATGTTAGCATGCCGCGATTCGATGTTGAACGCAATGCCATCCTCCTTATCAGCGGCGTAGAAGCAACCTCGGACAACCTCGTTGAGAGGATGTGTCGGGAAGAGGTTATATGGAATGCGGTTAACACAGCGCCTCAACAGATTATGACGAAACTACAGTGCTGGTGGCGTCTTGAACAAAACAAGGGGATATGGACTGACGAAAGGGTTTTGGTTTTAGTGGCCGGGTGAATCCATCTCCACACTACCTAACACTACCTCCTAAGGTGTCTGCAGATTCCCATTTACCTTTGCTCAAGAAAAAAAAGGTCGTCGAGGAAAGTTATTTAAGTCCAGCTTGAAAGTGTTTTCTCGGAAGTTTAATGCCAGTGGGGGGGGTTTCTGAACGTGTTTTTAATTCGAGAGGCTTCGAAAAAAAATTTCTACTAAAAATTTTGTCTCTGGGGAGGGGTTTTATGTCCAAAAACAACTTTGCTGGGGCTCGGCTGTGCGAATCTCGGTGAAAGTTCAATAAATTGCTGAGATCCCGGTGAAAATTTAAGTGACGTTGAATGTTTCAAACCTCATTCAAATGTTTATGGGTTGAAAATGTCTTAAATTTTCGATGGTTGTTCTTTAATCCTTCGAAATACATGCGAAAGTGCAATAGTTGTTACGTCAACTATGTAATCATGGGAAGCGGAGGTGTTAATATGATCGAGCGTCTGGTTCCCATTCGCATTCGAATAACTTGTTTGAAGAAATCCTAACGTGCAAATATATGACAAAGGTTCAGCTTCCGATTATTAAGAATTATATTAGTAAAATGACCAGGGAAAAAAGTGCAATGATAAAACAATAAATAAGAAATGATTTCTAATATATTCAATAATTTTTTAGAAAAATGACTTTCAGGAGAAACAGTGTTTTTATGCACTTAAAATCTCGAAAATAACTTTGACATGGTCAAAACGTGAACGGAACGAATCGCAATTTTTACACACCAAAAGCTTCCGTTTAGAGGTTGTTGGGATAATTTTTGGCGTTTATATCTCACGTTAGATTTTCAGCATAAGAATTGTTTCTGGGCTGACCGGTTAAATTTTCGATACTTTTGAAAACACGAATAGGTCATATGTATAATCATGAATCAAAAACCATAATTTGTAGATAAAATTACTTAGCTTTAATTAACTTAGCAAACTATTACAAATATTCCTTATATACTGTTAGGCTTTTAGTCTAAATCAATCAAAACATTCCTGATCCCGATTCACTTTTCACCTTTCTTGGAATGGTCGCCGCCCTTAGGTAGGGATTATCAATGGTCGGACTATTGTTGGTCAGATTGATCTGGGCCGTTGTGATCGTTCCGCTCGCAGTCGACACCGTAACCGTCGGTGGTCCCATTTTTCCCTCGGCTGCCGCCCCATTTCCACCGCCGTTACTACCTTCGCCTTTGACGGGCGAAGCCGTCTCACCGTCTGTGTTGTCGCCCTCTTTTTTGGCACTGCCAACGCCACCATCCCCATCATCGTCATCGTCGTCGTCGTCACCTTCTTTTGTTTCCGCAGGGTCCTCCTTTCTGTTGGCCACCTGGTAGTAATATTCCAGCTCTTCGAAATCGAATATCTGGTCCGTCGGGTTCAGAGCTTGCAGGTAAGGCGGAAATGAGGGTTTACACGCAATTAATGGAAACATTGGGCTGTCTTCGTTGTCGAACAAACTGTGCACATCGCTGGTCTTGGCCAGGAACTTGGTGAGGGCTTTCTCGATATCTCGTTTTTGGGTGGCAGCTTTTTCACGAATGGCTTCATACTCCGTTACTGGTTGTTTGTAGGTCTAGAATGGAAATGAACCAATTACTTATGTGAAGTTTTGTAGATTGTTTCGTCCAAAGCTTCAATTAGGAGCCCATTTAATTTAGCATAAATAATCAAAATTATTTTCATATGGATAAAAAACCGGCATGGAGAGATTATTATCCACGCCGATAGCGCTGAATGATTAGAATTTTAATACAAAATTACAATTAAACTCACCGGTGTTCGAATGTAAGCATGGGGGTCCGGAAGTGTTGGTAGGTAGCTCGGGATATGCGATGGATGTTTATGCTTCTGGCCAGCCTGAAGGATGCTAAGCTGCTTCTGCGTTTGAGCTTGCTGCGGCTGAGGTAATAAATGTCGTCCTTCACGTTTGCCGTAACTCTCCAGCCCTCGGACGGAAATGCCCATATTGATGAGACCGATCACGACGTCGCCGATGACCGGCTGAGTCCGACCGGCCAACTCGCAGTAGTTTCGCGCCGTTTGTCCCAACTCGACAATAACTGCGTTATTAATACACAAAATAAGAATATTTCTTAAAATTATTTATTATTATGGCTTCGAAAGTGTTTTCGAAGGCTTACAGCCGGTACTCACAGCACTGCATCATTTCCGTGAGGGATTCGACGCACTCCTTGTCGGCACTCTCAAAATCATGCTCCAGCAATTCCGATGAAACCGCCATCGAAAGGTACTTTCTTCGGGCTGTTTGTGTGGCATTTACTTCAGCCATTTGTGTAAAAAGATTTATAATATTCTTAAACTATTCAAAAAAAATCAAAAACTCATGAAGCGGACAAGCAATTCGACACAGTTGTTTCATAAGGGCGAATGTCGCAAACGTAAACAATGTCTTTTCCTGCAAATTCCTCAACAACTAGGACCGCTCCCAGGCAGCAACCACTCAGAACAGGTGGTGCTCCGCGCCTTCTGTCGAACGGAAGTAGAAAATACCGCCAGAAGTATCTAATCTTCCTGAAATCAGCAGAAGAAGTCAATGTTTACGTTTGCGACTTTCGCCCTTATGAAACAACAATGTCGAATTTATTTTGTTTATTTACACCAACGAGCGCTACCTCATCGGCCGAAAAATATAAATACAGTAAAGAGGTACTAGAGCAATTACACCGCGTTAGGAATAAGGGTGGCCAGACCGACCGATTTCGGAAATCCTATACACTGAAAATAATGTAAACGCTCGATCCAAGAATCCTTGCACTTGAATCACAAAGTAGGTCCACTGTTGGATTCCAAACGTGTACAGTCGGGATTCGCTGGTTGGGATTTTAATACTTGGGTCACTTTTTAGTTGGGCCTCCGCTGGTTGGGCCATGGCCCAACTAAAAAGCAACCGTACGTCAAAATTCAATGTAAACACGGAAAACGGGATTGGGCGTCACTGGACATCATTTGTGATGTTCAAGTCGAAATACACGTGTTCAAATGGCTGTCAGTTGGCCCAACTAAAAAACCGAATTCGTTAGTTGGGCCGAGGTCGTGGCCCAACCAGCGAATCGCGACTGTATTTCTCCAAATTGAACTTTTTCACCCTTTGAGTTCAACAGCTAAAACACTTGAGAACTCAATTTCGAGTCACTCTACGACATCAAGTGGGTTGATTATTCTATTACAACCGATAGGCGCTTTGATGTTGCATGAAGAAGAAGAAGCAGAAAGATGATAATCGAAAAAATCTCCACGGGAAATCTTACGAAGAAGTTTTTAAAACTCTTCTCAAAAATTCTAAAAGCAATTTAGGGTAAAATACCCAATAGTGGACCCCCTAGTAGCGAAGTTTTGCTCTTCCTGACATAAGGAGTAGAAATTTTCAACATATTAATTCTGATTGATGTCTAATAACAAGCTATGCATCCCATCTTCACGATACATAAATAAAACACCTGTTGGAATAGGTAAAAACAATCTTCCAGCAGCTTCTGGTAATTGCAGCTCAAAGCTGAAAAAAGGATTTTTATTCATAAGTATAGGTTCACGGATACAAATTTCATCCATTTGCTTCAAAAATATACATGTTTATTTCCAAAATGGTAATATGTTTGAATCAAACACATTTATTTTTAAAACCAAATTAAATCTCTGTTTGTTTTATACATACACTAGTGGGCAGCCCCTCGCTCGCTCTTGCAAAAGTAAACAAAAACTCGAGTTCGGATCGGATCCGATCGGAAGTCAACAGAGGAGCAGGAGCAAGAGTGAATCGTATGTTTTCTTGCTTCCAAATTGATGATAAGGATGTTTTTTAGGTACAGAAAGGTAAGTAAATAAAATATGAATGTTTGGAATTGTGAAATCTGGTAGTCAAATGCTACCAGAATATGAAAATTGGTAGAATTGATAAGAAAATATTATGAGCGGTCGAACCAAAACAATAATATCCATGTTTGCTTCAAACATTTAGCTGGTTGAAACAACTTGAAACGCACATTTGATTCAGAAAAAAGTTTTCGTTCGCTTCAAATGCAACAATATGTTTGATCCAAACATATTTATGTTTGATGCCAAAACAAACTGAATTTATGTTTGGATTTACCTAGAATATGTTTGTTTTTAACGTAGTTTTTTCTGCGTGTTATAAATGATTATAGGCTGGCTTAATGGTTTATTACATTTGGTATTTCCTAGACCTGTTTCTCCCTTCTAATCGTACGATCGACCCCTGTTACGCCTAATCTCTCCTACGAACCGTTACAAGCTGGTCAGCTAACTGGGAAACTAGTGAAAATTCGCTCCACCCGTTGTCCACGTGGAACTCTACCTTCCAGGTAATAAAGGAAAAAAAATGTAATTTAGAGATCTTTCTTGATTCAATTACGCACTTATGTTTACTTATTCGCGCGTTTCAACGATGTAGAAAAGATAAGTAACTGGTTAATACTATATCTTGCGCATTAAATAGAAAACGCTATTTTCTTTCACGGGTTGCTAACTGCTAATTTCTGGAAATTCTCAACTAATTGATAATTTAAACTCTTCTTCTTCTGAGTCTCAAACGCCGAGGTACAGCTGTCAGTATCGGATGCCTCATCGATCAAACGATGATCGACACGTCCGCGGTGTCAGTGCTGCCCGAACATTCCCCGCCCCGTGGATCTGGGAGGGGTTTCCTCTGATCCTCGCCGGATTCACCATCCCTAGTCATTTCTATAACCGCCAGCTTCACTACTGGTCTTTTCAGTCAACCGGTGGCTGTTCGGACGACGGCTTGTCGTACTCGACCGTCTCCTCCTTCCATCACTTCTTCTACTCTGCCGCGAACTCATCATGATCGTCGGTTGCCTTCTGCCACATATACTAGATCTCCTACCTTCATATGTTTCGCCTCTTCGAACCACTTCGATCTCTTGTTCACTGTTGGGAAATATTCTTTTAGCCATCGCTCCCATGCTATACGGGACAGGAACTGCGAACGCTTATAGCTGCTTCTCAACGCTTCAGCTAAGTCTACTGGCTCTCTCATCTCCTCGTGTGTCCTAGCAGATTCTCCAAAAAGAAGGTGGTTCGGCGTGAGTGCCTCACACTCGTTCGGTCCCTGCGGCATGTAGGTAAGCGGTCGAGCATTAATGATGTCGACGGTTTCCGCAAGCACTGTGAGTAGGATTTCATCGTTGAGTTTGTGCCCATCCTCCAACGCTTGCATCGTCTCTTTCACGCTACGAACCATTCTCTCCCATACGCCCCCCATGTGAGGCGCAGCGGGGGGGTTGAAGGACCATTTTGTCCGCGCGTCCGTGAAGGTTTCGCCACACTTGTCGTTAATCATCTTGATCTGCTCCTTCAATTTTCGGTTGGCGCCCACGAAATTGGTGCCGTTGTCAGTGAAGATCTCCACTGGAGAGCCCCATTTGCAGGTGAATCTTCGGATTGCCATGATGCACGAGTCGGTCGTCAAACTATACGCCAGTTCCAGATGAATAGCCCGCACAACAAGGCAGGTGAATACGACGATATACCGCTTCTCTCTACGCCGTCCCACAGTGACTTCCAGAGGACCCAGATAGTCTATTCCGACGTAACTAAACGGCTTCAAGTACGGCGTCAGTCGTTGCTTGGGAAGTGGTGCCATGCGCGGAGACTGCGGCCTGCACTTGGCTACTTTACATCTCCGGCAATTTCTCGAAATTCTGTCCACAGTAGTACGTAAGCAGGGGATGTAATAACGTTGTCGTAACTCGTTCACTACGGTCTCCTTGTTAGCGTGTCCGAACTGTCCATGGTAATGTTCGATTAGACGTTGCGTTATCGGATGATCTATTGGTAGGATGATGGGGAAACGGGTGTCGAAAGCTGCGTAAGCGGCGTTCGCTGTTCTGCCTTCCATTCGGATAACGCCGTGTTCGTCCACAAAGGGTGTTAACTTGTACAGAGAGCTTGATTTTTCTACGTTGAGGAGCTCTTCCGTTGGTTTGTTCCAATTGTTCAGCAACACTCGCATTTCGTCGGGATAGGACTCACTTTGAGCAGCGCGCCACAAGAACATTTCCGCCTTCACATACTCCTGTTGGCATAGCGGTATCAACTTCGCAGGTATCGGCTTGATGAGCAGTTTCTCCTGGGCAGCCGTTGCCCTAATTGTTTCTATCGGATGACCCTGCAGGCGACGTCTACAGTTAGAGATGAAGCGATGGACGAATGCAATCGTTCGCACTAATACATTCCATTTCGAGATTCGGCCAGCGTCCACAAGATTCTTGGGTATAGCAACACGGTGCAACAGCACGTGACTTCTGAGTTCTTCGTTGGTTTCTGCTGGATGTCGCTGTTCCGGCCATTCTCTTTCCAGGTGATACAGGAACGAAGGGCCATTCAACCATCTGCCGCTAGAGCTCGGTTCTGTGTCTTTAGTCCACTTGGTCAAGCAGTCTGCCACGTTCTCTTTCGATGGTACCCATCGCCAGTTTTCCAGTTCCGACAGCGTCAGTATCTCTCCAACTCTGTGTGCAACGTATTGTTTGTATCTCCGGTGTTCGGAACGTATCCAGGCAAGAACGGTGCTGGAATCAGTCCACAAGAACTTCTGGTCGATCTTCAGCGTATGGCTTTCGCAAACACTATTCATCAACCGCGCGCCTATGAGTGCCCCCTGTAGTTCCAATCGTGGAATAGATTGGTATTTCAGAGGCGCTACCTTGCTCTTGGCCATGACCAACGAACACCGAATTTGTCCTTCACGCAGAAAAAACTCTTGTAAATACAATAATATTTCATGTAAATTCAACAAGAATTTTACATTGTTTTGGCGGTAATAAGAAATATTATTATTTCAACAATCCAGTATTGTTGTTTGAAAAGAAGCTTCGAAAGCTTTTATTTTACGAAGCTTCCAAAGCGTTTCAATGTATTATATGAAAACAATAATACTTTTATTAATTCAAAAAGAGCTTTTCGTTTGATTCAAAGAGACATTTTTTATTGTTTTAATAAACAATTCAGATTGAAATTAAACCCATTGCATTATTGATTTTACATTAGAATATTTTTATTTATTTTTCTGCTAAAAATGATCTGCCTTAATACAATCTGATCATCAATGTTGTTTTATTAAACCATTTGCCCTGCATGTTGTCGCTTTGGTTTAGTCTTAGCGTTCCTCCTCCCCCGCATGTTGGACTCCGTTCTAAATTCCGGTATGTTGGCACCATCTAACCCAGGATCTGAAATACATTAGTGCTATATTTTATGCTTGTTTAATGGAAAAATGTGATATTTACCTAATTTAGGAATGAATCGTTCACATTCTGATGTTGGACGTTGAACAAAGTTTCGTTGTCGTGGAGTCTACGATACTTCCACCTTAAACAGCAGACGAGATGCGGTGCCTTAGTTTCAACCAAAATGATGAATTCTGGAAATAATATGTTTAGAATGGTTTAGGTCATAGAAACATAAATACAAACCTCTCTTGGTGGGAACAGTACAGTCGGGATTCGCTGGTTGGGATTTTAATACTTGGGTCACTTTTTAGTTGGGCCTCCGCTGGTTGGGCCATGGCCCAACTAAAAAGCAACCGTACGTCAAAATTCAATGTAAACACGGAAAACGGGATTGGGCGTCACTGGACATCATTTGTGATGTTCAAGTCGAAATACACGTGTTCAAATGGCTGTCAGTTGGCCCAACTAAAAAACCGAATTCGTTAGTTGGGCCGAGGTCGTGGCCCAACCAGCGAATCGCGACTGTAGTCGATTTTTGTTCAACTTTCAAATAAAAAAACTTTTGGAGTTTTTGCTGGATTGTGGCGATATTTCGGTTTGTTCACCCAAAACAAGCCAAACGATTCCAAACACCTCATTTGATTAATGCAAAAATGTATGACTTTTCATCTCAAACACTATTTCTATTTACACACGCAACGTAATACACAATGTAAGTCAACAATAAATATTCCTAATTAATAAATTATAATAATTCGCATGCTTCATCCGAAACCTTTGATAAATTCAAACTGGTGCATTTTGATATAAAAAAATAATTGAGTCCTTTTCCAAAGATTGGCTCGGGGTTACGTAGCGACAATAAGCTTTTTGGAAAAGCTTACTTTTGACGTAAACTTGTGATAGATTCAAATTGATTTATTGTTGAAACAATAAGAGAAAATTATTGTTTCTATTATAACTGTTTTGAAAACAGTATTGTTGAAACAACAATTATTATGAGTTGAAATTAATTGAACAAGTCTTATAAATATAATTATAATAGACGTATAAACAATAATACATTGTTATTTAAGAATAACAAGCATAATTTTAGATTCAATACAATCATATTTCTGTCCGTGTTTCTCGACTATTCCGAAGTAAGCAGCACATCCAAATCCATTGCATCTGCTTGCATCTGTGAACACGTGTAGCTGCAGAAGTAGCACCTCGGGATCTTCAGTTGGTATGCCATTGGGAGCAGCCCAGTCCATTGCTGCCATTTTCTAAATACTTCATCCGGTATGTCTTCATCCCACGCCATTCCTGAACGCCACATGTCCTGAATCAGCATTCGTCCGTGTATGATGAGTGGTGCCAGTAGCCCCAATGGGTCAAAGAGACTCATAATACAGCGCAGTGCTATTCGTTTGGTTGGCCGACGGTTTTCACATACGTACGGAGTCAATTCTTCCTGCCAGTTGTCGGAGAACAGGAAGCAGTCGTTGATCGGATCCCAGAGCATACCAAGGACGCGTTCTCGATCCTCGCTCTGATCGCTAGACAGCGGCCGCAGTGATTGTTTGGGGGTTTCTCCCAGACTGTGCAGCACTTCAACACTATTGCTGACCCAGTTGCGCATGTTGAATCCAGCTTGCGAATGGATGAACTTCACTTGTTGAGCTCGTTCAGCTGCTTCTTGAGCCGTATCCGCGCTGTCGAAGTAATCGTCCATGTAGGTTTTCTGCTTTATAGCTTCTGCTGCTACCGGAAATTTCTCAGCAAACTCGTCGGCGTTACGGTGCATCACGTACTGCGCGGAACATGGAGAGCATGTTGCTCCAAAGGTACACGTAAAAAAATTTAATGTTGTTTATTTTTAATAATTCTTATACTTTTTTGCCAAAGCAGGCGCTTAATGACATGTATAAGAAAAAACTTATACATCGCATTAGTCACATACATTCGGAAACTTATACTTTTCATTAACTTATGAATGATATTAGCTTTTTGATATGGGATCATTCATTAGATGGCATAATGAAGAGTATAAGTATTTTCGAATGGTTTTTTGCCATAACATATAAGGTTATTTTTTTACGTGTAGCGACCGTCATCAGGTAGGTTTCCGGAGGTCGACTGGGGTCAAAACGAAACAGGAAACGTTGCGAATGCATGTCTGCAGGGATCATTCTAAGCTGGTGAAACATCTTCCAAATCCAACGCGCCGTTCCCGGAACTTACAGATCACATGTAACAACTGAACTAGTAAGTCCGGCCCCTTTAGTAGCAGGGAATTAAGTGACACGCCATTTACTTGTGCCGCTGCGTCCCACACCAGTCGCTTCTTTTCGGGCTTCTTCGGATGCGATACCACGTTGAGAGGAAGGTACCATATCCTATTAGGATCAGCCACAGCTAGTTCTTCTTCAGTTGCCATGTGTGCATAGTCTTTTTCGATGTATTCTTGGATCTGCTGGTGCACGTTGTCTCGCAGGTCTGGATCTCTTGCCAACTTCGCTTCGAGGCTTTTCATCCTCCTCAACGCCATCGGTAGACTATTTGGGAGCCGTACATCGTCTTTCTTCCACAACAATCCAGTGACAAATCTACAATCCTTTCGCGATGTAGTTTGCTCCAGTAACGCTCGAGCTCGCTTCACCTCAGCTGACTCTGGTAGCATAACACATGCCCCAATGTCTTCGAGAACGAATCGCTGACGTATTATTTCGTTAAGCTCCCGATCTCCATCGTACCTGCGTACGTGCCCTACAAAACGATTGGTCTCTGAGTTCATTTCGCAAGGTCCATACAATGTCCACCCGAGAACACTTCGTACTGCTATAGGCTCGCCAGGTTGACCAATGCGATTCTCCAATGGTACGAAGAGCTCCAAGTTCTGCAGCCCGATCAGTACTTTCGGTTCAGCGTCCACATATGAGAGTATTGGTAGATCATGAAGGTGTGTTAACCTTTCTGCCATTTCGTGGAATGGCAAGCTCTGTTTAGGCAGGCTTAGGGCATTCACGGTATGTGCCGATGACAATTTGAAGCGTTCGGTTTCTCCTCGTCCCGAAATCATCAAGTCGATCCGCTGCGATGACTTTTCTTTGCGAACCACATTTGATGTCCACTAACTCCAATGGTTCAGGCACTCCCACGACTCCGAGCTTGTGTGCAACGCTAACTTCTACCAAGGTAAAAGAAGATCCTTCATCCAGAAATCCATACGTGTCATAGCTTCGATCACCGTAGTACAATGTGATCGGCACTATACGGAATAACACAGGTCTACGCACACTGGTGTGCGCTTGAACTTGCGCTCTGGTGGCAGGACTCGATTGAATTGGATGCAGTAGGGAGTGGTGTCGCTGACGACAATCTCCAACATTGCAGTGGAATCGCGACTTACATCTCTGATTGCCGTGATCATACAGGCAGACTCCGCACAGCTTGTACTGCTCGACTGCTTTCAGGCGTGATTCCAATGGCATCTGCTTAAATCCATCGCAGTTGCGTACGCGGTGATCGACCTTGCCACATATCGGACAGGGTTTCCTAATGACGGAGTCTTTTGAGTTGTATCCCGTATCGCCATGGGTGTAGACAAGTCCTTTTTTTGGTGGTTTTCCTCTCTCAGACTGGAGTGTATCCTTTCTCGGTGCTACCAGCACGGTTACCTTGCTTGCGTCAACCACCAGGTTGTCCATGAACTCACCAAACTCCTTCAGGGATGGCTCTTCGTACGCTCTCTTCCATCGCAGCCAGTCCAGTTTGATTGATGCCGGCAACTTTTCCACCAGCTCCTCCAAAAGAGTCGGATTAGCAAGGTGGCTTCGTAGATTGGCAGCCTCAAGGTGGTCACATAACTGTTGGACAGCCATGCCGAAGTTAATCAACGTATCGAGTCGTTCTGGTTTCGGTGCTTCTAGGCGACGAACTTTTCCCAACAGATTCTTCACCAGCAATTCCGGTCGTCCGTATAACCGCCGCAGAGTCTCCATAATCGATGGGACGCTATTCGGGAACATAAGCTTCGTTATCACAGCTTCCCTCGCCGGACCCTTCAAGGATTCCTGGAGTCTGACAATATTTTCTACATGAGAAAATCCACACGCAGCATTTGCACTCACAAAACTGCTATAAAATATTGGCCATTCTTTCGGCTCTCCTGAAAATGTCGGAAGCCTTTTTGGCCACACTTGCCTCGCGGTTAATTGACTCGCAGTAGGATTAATTACACGATCAATTTGTTCCTGATAGTTTCGTAGAACGTTCGTCCCTCTTCCGTTCCTTACTTGACCGCGAAATGGATCGGCTTGTCTGTTTGGATTTACATCACCGTCCGATAAGTGCGATCGTCCATCTTGAGGGTGTTGTTCTTCTTCTTGAGGGTTTAATGGGGTTTCTCCACCGTCACTGTCCTGTTCTTGCTGGTCTATCCAGACTTGCACCTTTGACCTCCCACTCTGGTAACTAATTTGCGAATGTTGGTCGTCCTCGACTAGTTGCTCCTCTAAACCGTATTTTTCCTCTAAGTATTGCTCTTCTGCCTTGAGTGCTTTAGCTTTGACGGTCAACTCCTTTTCTTCCAAAGCCTTTTCCTTCTCGAGCAGTTCCCGTTCCTTTTTCAGGCGATTTTGTTCCTCCTTCAGCCTTCTCTGCTCCAACGAACGTTTCTCCTCCAATCGCTGTAGCGATAGCATCGCTCGAGCTCGGGAGCTAGTTGTGTTGGCTTTCGCAGATAATGCACGGGAACTCACTGCTTTCTGTATTTCGGGATGCTTTTTCGGGGTCGAGGCTTGTTCTGTCGGCTTCAGTAAATCTTCAGTCGCTTTGCCATTTTTTACACGATCACTGGCTTTCGTAGCTTTCCGAATGGTTCTGGTGGTGGTTTTACCTGCAGTTCGCTCTGGGACTTCCAGCTTTTGACAACCAGTGACCGTAATTCCAGCGTCCGACACACGATCACTCTGTTCGCTGACCTTTATAGCTTTCGGAATGGCTCCGGTGGTGGGTTTACCTGCAGTTTGCTCTGGGACTTCCAGCTGTTTACCACCACTTACCGTGATTCCAGCGTCCGACTTTACTGACAATTTTCGGCTACCCTTTTTCGCTCCTACTTGCAACGCAGCTTCTTTTGTTTTTAATTTCGTGGCCGCAGATGCAACTGGCATTAGCGGGGTACAATTCGCACAAATCCACGACCGCTTTTCAACTCCCGGCGATACTCCAGCACAACTAAGATGGAACCATGTTTCGCAGCTTTCGCATTTGACCATCTTCGCCTCGGCGGAATTGGGTCGATCGCATGCCCCACAATCGTAGCTTACCGTTGTTTCGTTCATCGGAGCAAATCTTTGAGATTGTTGGAATAGGTAAAAACAATCTTCCAGCAGCTTCTGGTAATTGCAGCTCAAAGCTGAAAAAAGGATTTTTATTCATTAAGTATAGGTTATAAATGATTATAGGCTGGCTTAATGGTTTATTACATTTGGTATTTCCTAGACCTGTTTCTCCCTTCTAATCGTACGATCGACCCCTGTTACGCCTAATCTCTCCGACGAACCGTTACAAGCTGGTCAGCTAACTGGGAAACTAGTGAAATTCGCTCCACCCGTTGTCCACGTGGAACTCTACCTTCCAGGTAATAAAGGAAAAAAATGTAATTTAGAGATCTTTCTTGATTCAATTACGCACTTATGTTTACTTATTCGCGCGTTTCAACGATGTAGAAAAGATAAGTAAGGTGCCGTCAGACGTTGCAAGCAAATCACTCGCAACGAGCATTTTGCTCGCAGAAAGTGACAACTGTCAAAAATTTGCCTGTCTGACTACACTGAAAGTGATTGCATGCAAACAAATGACAACTCGTAAGCAAACGCTTGCTTGCAATGTGTGACTGCTAAGCGTTAAAAATTTTCAACTCGCAGAAACGAAATCGCGCTTGCTAGTGCAGCACTAGCAAATTTTTCGCTCGCAAAAGTGAAAACGTTTTCAGGTGGCAGTGTTGCATTGCAAAAATAGGAATGAAATTAGATTTTGTGGCCGAAAAACAAGTTTTTCGTTTTTGTTTATATTTGCATGAGAGTAAATCAGACATTTGCTTAAAGTAAAAAACTGCTACGTGTGACTGCAATTGCGAGTGCTCTCAGAAATCATTCGCTCGCACGAGTGATTTGCTTGCAACGTCTGACGGAGCCTTAACTGGTTAATACTATATCTTGCGCATTAAATAGAAAACGCTATTTTCTTTCACGGGTTGCTAGCTGAGACGAGACCTGCAAAGAGGAAAAAATGTAACTTCAGCTGCTGCCAGTCAACTGCTGTCACGAACTGTCAGGTGCAACCAGCAGATTTTTGAGTGAAAGTATTGGTATCCCAAATAAAATATTCCACATCATTTTTGTTTTACCAAGACTTTTTTACTTTAACGAGTATTCCAAACCTTCCGTTTAGCTTGTTAATAATCAGTAATAAACCTGTGTTTTGTTCCCGGTATAAAAATCCTTAGGGAACGTCCACAAATTACGTAACGCTTATAGGGGGGAGGGGGGGTTGAGTGAAGTGTGACGATCCATACAAAATTTCTAGATGCTTCATACAAAAAGTGTGACATAGGGGGGAGGGGGGGTTGAAAAAGTCCAATTTTTGCGTTACGTAATTAATGGATGTTCCCTTATGAAAATGAATTAACTATTTCGTGAATTGGATTCACTTTTATTGTGCTCAGAAGGGTCCACCTGGGGCTTAGGTGAAACAGTCAAGTAAACAGTTGAAACTCGATGGTCAACTGTGATGAAAAGAAGAACAAGTGTCAAAACAAGAGAAAAGAAGCAGCGTCTTTGCAGGTCTCGTCTCAGGTTGCTAGCTGCTAATTTCTGGAAATTCTCAACTAGGATTAACGTATGGATTGTGAGAAAAATCCAATTTCAATAGCGGCTATAATTCGATTTTCTACTGAATTTATAATAACTAATCGATTACTCTCGATTCCTCTCGATTAATGAATCGATTAATCGTTTGGTAATAATCAGCCGGATGACACACAGCTATGCTTCTGGCTCCAGCATAAAATTCACGTTATTATTTTGCTGTGGGCGTTATTTTCTGATACAATATTGTTATCAAATATTCAAATATGTTTTGCACCGTACTAACCGTGTTGTGTTGAATGAGTGTCTTATTACAATTAAATTGAAAATCGAATACATTTTTCACGGCACGGAATACGCGGCACATAACGATATTCTCAATCCAGTTGAAACCCGAAATTGGGTGCTAGCGAAGTTGGATTTTTCTCACAATCCGTACGTTAAACTAGAGGCCTGAATAGGAGAAACGCGGATAGAAAATATAACTCTGCCAACACTGCATTCAATCTTCTTCATCAAAGAACAACACATGAAAAGGAAGAAATGGTTTATGTAGAAAAAATCTCACAATCCGCTATTATATGTATCCACATCACATAACAATGGAATCCAATAAACAATGGAATTTCATTTCATAATCTATAAATGACTTGCATATATTATTGCAAACTAGTGTAAAATACATTAAATTTTGTTTATTTAAAAATGGCATAAAATCGAATTTGGCCGTTTGCAGTATTTGAGCCAACATTTTGGCTGCTTGACAGGTCTCCTGCTCGATTGGCTGCTGTTTTTTGACGGTTCGATTGGCGGCACATACCTATCCGCGTTTCTCTTATTAAGGCCTCTAGTTAAACCTAACTTCGGAAGTGGTGCGCTGAATAGCGCTTCGCGATACGAAAACAGCGCACCACTTCCGAAGTTAGGTTTAACGTACCGATTGTGAGAAAAATCCAACTTCGCTATCCCCCAATTCCGGTTTTCAACTGGATTGAGAATAATAGTAATACATTCATTCAAATCGCTTAACAACAATTACTCCATCACAGAAAATTAAGCCCCAAACGCAATACAACGGAACGGCGACGGAAACGGAAAATTAGACAGTTAGCCCATATATTTTCTGTCAAATTTGCCGTTTCCGTTGCCGTTCCGTTGTATTGCGTTTGGGGCTTAGTCCTGAAATGATGTTTTTGTTTACTAATTTTGAATTGTCAGTGGGGCCCACCGCGCGCTAACCCCAGAGATGTTATACTAAGGACACACCTGTGGTACTTGTACCATGGTACAAGAGGACAAGAAAATTATTCCAAGACTACCCAGCAACCAATATGTTCGATGTTAGACACTGGTTAGGGTATGTTAGTTATGCTACGGTTCAAAAACATAACCATTTTTATGATTTTATGCTGATTCTCAATTTTTTTTCAATTTTGACAGTTCTTTCATTTTTCTTTGCCGGTCGGCATCTGACTATCTGAGCGCTAAAATCAAAATGGAGTTATTGTCAGATTTTCTAGATATGATACACTGCGCGGCGTTTGTAATGTTCCCAAATGGGTACTTGCACAAAACTTCACGCGGCGAATGACTGTCGAAAGGTACGGCCGCGACAAACGATACACCGCAATGCTATTCATCCATAAGAATCAAGTAAACGGGGTGCAGAAAGCGCGGCGGTACCTTTCATGAAAGGTTCGCCGCGTGCAATTTTGAGAAAATCAGGCAATAGTTTTCGAGTGTTTGTTTCTCGCGGTTCCCGTGCGTTCCTCAGAACAATTCAATTTGTCTTATTGCCAATGGCTTTTTCAATTCAGCCATCGAAGTGTGGTCTCTGTCGCCTATCAAGTTGCGAGAGATGAAAACAGCGGACCTCTTGAGGGAAGTTAATCTCGATGCCGACGATGTGCTGATACGGATACTGGAAACGAGTCGGATGTTACACGGCCACAGTGGTCCCGTGTATCGCACTGCATTCTTGCCGGACCGCACCGTGCTTCTGTCATGTTCGGAGGACTGTACCGTTCGTCTGTGGTTGCTGCATACCTGGACTTGCGTGGTGGTGAAGGTCATCAGTTCCCTATTTGGGACGTTCGCCTCTCGCCTTACGGACATTATTTTCTCAGTTGCTCGCATGGCAAAACCACCCGACTGTGGTCCACGGATTCCCACCAGCCACTGAGAATCTTTGTGGGGCACCTATCCGACGTTGATGTGTGCATTTTCCATCCGAAATCAATCTACGTAGCTACCGGGTGAGTAGAAATCTTTTGATTGCTTTATTGGACATTCTAACTATGAAAACGTTGTTTAGACACCGGCGTTTTCATTTGCGGTCGCTGTCTGGCCTTCGGTTCGGATGATTGTCGTGTTCTGGTTTGGGACCTAGCCAATGATCATCTAATCGCGGCTCTCTGCGGTCACTCGGCGCACACTCTGCTTCAGCTGTAATGGAACCTTGCTGGCTACCGGCGGACTTTTATAAATTGTGCGAAGATATCAGCGTAAGTTTGGAGAGTGTCGAGAAGGCACTGAAAAAGCCGATTAATTATACCTAAGTATACATATTTGTTGACGGGAAATCGAAATCCCTGGCTGGCTGAGGAAGGAGAATAAAACTGCTGGGCAAACAGGAAGAATTCACATCCATTCCGGTAAGTGGTGGCTTTGTGTGAATTGATTGAAGTGGATTGAAATCAGGCATTAATCTTATCCACACTGCCTGTAATCGCATTTCTGTCCCATATTTGCTGGGTTTCCTATTCATATGGGACAGATATGCAATTACAGGCACACTTAGCAATTTTCTGTGATTTTCTCCATGATTTCGTCTAATATTTAATCCTGGGAATCTTCCGTAAATTTTATCCGGGTTGACAGTGGATTTTTTTTGTGTTTTAATTACATGGTATGTTGTCACAAGCTGGAATTCTTTTATATTTTCTAGGTTACGCTGTTTGGAACCTGAGAAACCACGATTCTGCCAACGAGTTGACTGACGAAAAAACAGTACCGGAAGTTGGATACACCCTAGATACACAGGAAAGTTTCAGTTTAGTTAGGAGTTTTATTGTTGGATGGGAAGGATCTCAGGTCGTTGGACAGAGGCCTTCCTACACGTCTTAAAATGCAATGTATGATCCAACCACACATTGGCACAGTTTCAGTTGCACAAAACAGTTCTTAACGGAGCCAATGCAAGGATTTTGCACTGGCTGAAGATGACTTGTAGCATCTCGTTCCCTAGATGTTTATTTAGTTTTAATTCAATTCAATAGATATAACTTTGATTTAATTTTAGTCTAATTTTAATTTAATTTTAATTTAATTTTAATTTAATTTTAATTTAATTTTAATTTAATTTTAATTTAATTTTAATTTAATTTTAATTTAATTTTAATTTAATTTTAATTTAATTTTAATTTAATTTTAATTTAATTTTAAGTTAATTTTAATTTAATTTTAAGTTAATTTTAATTTAATTTTAATTTAATTTTAATTTAATTTTAATTTAATTTTAATTTAATTTTAATTTAATTTTAATTTAATTTTAATTTAATTTTAATTTAATTTTAATTTAATTTTAATTTAATTTTAATTTAATTTTAATTTAATTTTAATTTAATTTTAACTTAATTTTAATTTAATTTTAATTTAATTTTAATTTAATTTTAATTTAATTTTAATTTAATTTTAATTTAATTTTAATTTAATTTTAATTTAATTTTAATTTAATTTTAATTTAATTTTAATTTAATTTTAATTTAATTTTAATTTAATTTTAATTTAATTTTAATTTAATTTTAATTTAATTTTAATTTAATTTTAATTTAATTTTAATTTAATTTTAATTTAATTTTAATTTAATTTTAATTTAATTTTAATTTAATTTTAATTTAATTTTAATTTAATTTTAATTTAATTTTAATTTAATTTTAATTTAATTTTAATTTAATTTTAATTTAATTTTAATTTAATTTTAATTTAATTTTAATTTAATTTTAATTTAATTTTAATTTAATTTTAATTTAATTTTAATTTAATTTTAATTTAATTTTAATTTAATTTTAATTTAATTTTAATTTAATTTTAATTTAATTTTAATTTAATTTTAATTTAATTTTAATTTAATTTTAATTTAATTTTAATTTAATTTTAATTTAATTTTAATTTAATTTTAATTTAATTTTAATTTAATTTTAATTTAATTTTAATTTAATTTTAATTTAATTTTAATTTAATTTAATTTTAATTTAATTTTAATTTAATTTTAATTTAATTTTAATTTAATTTTAATTTAATTTTAATTTAATTTTAATTTAATTTTAATTTAATTTTAATTTAATTTTAATTTAATTTTAATTTAATTTTAATTTAATTTTAATTTAATTTTAATTTAATTTTAATTTAATTTTAATTTAATTTTAATTTAATTTTAATTTAATTTTAATTTAATTTTAATTTAATTTTAATTTAATTTTAATTTAATTTTAATTTAATTTTAATTTAATTTTAATTTAATTTTAATTTAATTTCTTAATTTTAATTTAATTTTAATTCAATTTTAATTTAATTTTGATTTAATTTTAATTTAATTTAATTTTAATTTAATTTTAATTTAATTTTAATTTAATTTTAATTTAATTTTAATTTAATTTTAATTTAATTTTAATTTAATTTTAATTTAATTTTAATTTAATTTTAATTTAATTTTAATTTAATTTTAATTTAATTTTAATTTAATTTTAATTTAATTTTAATTTAATTTTAATTTAATTTTAATTTAATTTTAATTTAATTTTAATTTAATTTTAATTTAATTTTAATTTAATTTTAATTTAATTTTAATTTAATTTTAATTTAATTTTAATTTAATTTTAATTTAATTTTAATTTAATTTTAATTTAATTTTAATTTAATTTTAATTTAATTTTAATTTAATTTAATTTAATTTTAATTTAATTTTAATTTAATTTTAATTTAATTTTAATTTAATTTTAATTTAATTTTAATTTAATTTAATTTAATTTTAATTTAATTTTAATTTAATTTTAATTTAATTTTAATTTAATTTTAATTTAATTTTAATTTAATTTTAATTTAATTTTAATTTAATTTTAATTTAATTTTAATTTAATTTTAATTTAATTTTAATTTAATTTTAATTTAATTTTAATTTAATTTTAATTTAATTTTAATTTAATTTTAATTTAATTTTAATTTAATTTTAATTTAATTTTAATTTAATTTTAATTTAATTTTAATTTAATTTTAATTTAATTTTAATTTAATTTTAATTTAATTTTAATTTAATTTTAATTTAATTTTAATTTAATTTTAATTTAATTTTAATTTAATTTTAATTTAATTTTAATTTAATTTTAATTTAATTTTAATTTAATTTTAATTTAATTTTAATTTAATTTTAATTTAATTTTAATTTAATTTTAATTTAATTTTAATTTAATTTTAATTTAATTTTAATTTAATTTTAATTTAATTTTAATTTAATTTTAATTTAATTTTAATTTAATTTTAATTTAATTTTAATTTAATTTTAATTTAATTTTAATTTAATTTTAATTTAATTTTAATTTAATTTTAATTTAATTTTAATTTAATTTTAATTTAATTTTAATTTAATTTTAATTTAATTTTAATTTAATTTTAATTTAATTTTAATTTAATTTTAATTTAATTTTAATTTAATTTTAATTTAATTTTAATTTAATTTTAATTTAATTTTAATTTAATTTTAATTTAATTTTAATTTAATTTTAATTTAATTTTAATTTAATTTTAATTTAATTTTAATTTAATTTTAATTTAATTTAATTTTAATTTTAATTTTAATTTTAATTTTAATTTTAATTTTAATTTAATTTTAATTTAATTTAATTTTAATTTGAATATTAATTTTAATTTAATTTTAATTTAATTTTAATTTAATTTAATTTAAATTTATTTTAATTTAATTTAAATTTAATTTAAATTTATTTTAATTTAATTTTAATTTAATTTTAACTACTGGAAGAAAATCCCTAATGAACTTATGGACGAATTTCTATAGAAAGATTTTTCTGAGAAGCTCCTGGATGAAATGTTAGAGGAATTCCCAGAGAAACTACTGGAGGAATTTTCAGTGAAACTACTGGAGCAATTCCCAGAGGAATTGCTGAAGGAAATTTCCAAAGAACTCATCCCAGAGGGACTACTGAACGATTTCCCGGAGGAACTTCCAGGAGAACATTTCAAACAATTTGTGTTTCTAGAGAAGCTCCTGAAAGAAACCCGAGAGGAACTCTTGGGCGATTTCTGAAGGGACTCCTGGAGGAATTTATATTGGAATTCCTGAAGGAGCTCCAAGTGAAGAACTCCTGAAGTAATTCCAAGTGGAACTCCTGAAGAAATTTTCAGATAAAGTGCTGGAGAATTTCCCAGAGGAACAACTGGAGGAATTTCTATAAGAACTTCTGAAAGAATTTCTTGAGGAACTCGTAAAGGAATTCCCAGAGGCACTGTTGGTGGTATTTCCAGGAGATATTTCTAGAGGAACTCTTGAGGGAGTTCTCAGAGGAACTGCAGAAAGAAAATTCCAAAGAAATCCTTGAGGAATTCCTTGAGTAGTTTCTATAGAAACTCCTGGATGAATTCCCAGATGAGCTCCTGGATGAATTCCCAGAGGAACTCCTGGATGAATTCCCAGAGAAACTTCTGGAGGAATACCCAGAGGAACTGCTGGAAGAATTCCCAGAAGATCTGCTAGAGGAATTTTGTAAGGTACTCCTCCCAGAGGAACTCCTAAACGAATTCCCAAAGAAACTTCTGCAGGAACTTTCAGAGAAAGTCTTGGAGGAATTCACAGAGGAACAATTGGAAGAAAATCCCTGATGAACTTATGGACGAATTTCTGTAGAAAATATTTTCTGAGAAGTTCCTGAAGGAAACTACTGGAGGAATTCTCAGTGGAACTACTAGAGCAATTCCCAGAGGAACTGCTGAAGGAAATCTCCAAAGAACTCATCCCAGAGGACCTACTGATCGAATTCCCGGAGGAACTTCCAGAGGACCACCTCAAAGAACTCCTGAAGTAATTCCAAGTGGAACTCCTGGAGAAACTTTTTTAGATGAACTGCTGGAGGATTTCCCAGATTAACTACTGGAGGAATTTCTTTAAGAACTTCTGAAGGAATTTATTGAGGAACTCGTAATGGAATTCCCAGAGGCACTGTTGGTGGTATTTCCTGGAGAGATTTCTAGAGGAACTCTTGAGGGAGTTCTCAGAGGAACTGCTGAAGGAACTTCCAAGGAACTCCTTAAGGAATTCCCAGAGGAGCTCCTTGAGTAATTTCTATAAAAACTCCTGGATGAATTCCCAGAGGAGCTCCTGGATGAATTCCCTGAGAAACTTCTGGAGGAATACCCAGAGGAACTGCTGGAAGAATACCCAGAAGATCTGCTAGAGGAATTTTGTAAGGTACTCCTCCCAGAGGAACTCCTAAAAGAATTTCCGGAGAAACTTCTAAAGGAACTTTCCAGAGGAGCTACTTGATGAACTCCCAGATGAAGAATTTTTGGAGGAATTCTCAAAATAGCTGCTAAAGGAATTTCTAGAGAAACTCCTGAAGGAATTTCTATTGGATCTCCTGAAAGAATTTCTGGAGAAGCTCCTGAATGGCATCCCAGTGAATTCTCAGAGAAACTTTTTGAGAAATGCCTAGAGGAGCTCCTTGATGAACTCACTGCCTGAGGAATTCCCAGAGAAACTGCTGGAGGAATTTCTGAGTGAACTCCTCACAGAAAAACTGGGAGAACTCACAGAAAACTATAAGAACTCCTGAAGAAATTTCCAGAAGAGCTTCTTGATGAACTCCCAGAGGATGAACTCTGAGGGAAATACTCCTGGAAGAAATTTCCTAAAATTCCAAGTGGAACTTCAGGAAGAAATGTTCGAGGAATGGCTGGAGGATTTCCCAGAGGAATTACTGGAGGAAACCCTAGAGGAACTCATGGAGAAATTTATATAAGAACTCCTAAAGGAACTTCCAGAGGAACCTCTAGGGAAACTCTTCGAGAAATTCCCAGAGGAGTTCGTAAATGAGCTCCCAGAGGTAAAACTTTTGGATTAATGCCAAGTGGAAAATCTGAAGGAATTCTCAGAGGAATTTCTAGAGGAACTTCTGAAAGAAATCTCTGGAGCAATTCCTAGATAAACACCTGAATGAATTTCCCGAGGAGCTCCTGAATGAACACCCGGGGGACGAAATTCGGGAGGAATTCCCAGATAAACTCCTGGAGGAATTCCAAGAGGAACTCCTGGAGGAATTTACTGAGAAACTTTTAGAGAATTTCCCACAGGAACTCCTGGAGGAGTTTCGGCAGAAACTCATGGAGGAATCCACAGAGGAACTACTGGAGGGTTTCCCAGAACAACTCGAAGGGGAATTCCTATAGGAACTGTTGCCGGAATTCCCGAAGGAACTCCTGAAAGAATTTTCTGATGAACTACTGGAGTAATTCTCAGAAAAACTCCTGAAGGAATTTCCAGAGGAACTTTTCTGTAGATATTTCCAATGGAACTCCTAGATACATTTCGGCACCCCTGAGGGAATTCCCAGATTAACCGTTGGAGGATTTTTCAGAGCATCTCCTGAAGGATTTTTTGAACCATCGTAGCTTCTGGAGGATTATAAGAATTTCCAGAGAATTCCTTCTCGAAAGAACTGGTATAGCTGAAGACGAGGGTGGAGAAGAGTTTTCAAAGAAATTTATACACGGATTTCTGGAGATTCAAGCTCAAAATATAATACGTCAATTTTAAATTGATTTTTATTTAGTTTTGTACATATTGTTGCTCCTCAAGTGCTTGGAACTTGTTCTGCTAATGGACCGGAAGCAAATGGCCGCACCGGATGGATGGTCGTCGCGGATGCTTTCTGAAAATTGCAAAGCATTTTCCAGTATCGGACGAGGAAGTACATTTCCGGACCGAAATTTCAAACTGCTCTTCCGGATGCATTTGTTTCTGCAACACCACATACTAGACCATTTCTCAATTTTCATCATACTTCGCTTCATTTCCTTGGAAGTGGCCAGACAACGAAACCTGATCCGAGCCGAAAGAAGAGGTGCGTCGCTGAAAGCGATAGTGCAAACCTAAAAATGGCAAGACGTTTTTATGAAATTCTCGGACGGATTTTTCGGCTCCGGATAGACACAAATGTTACATTGCAACCATTGCCATCGCAGCCTGCAAATTGTATTTAATGACTTACCTTTGTCAAGATCGCTTCACTAATATTTTTGTCTGCAAACACGACTATGCTGCTTTGCTGCCCAGACGACGGAGGCTGTTCCGAGCCGAAAGGAGAGGAGAATCGCATCGAGGAAAAGCAAACCTGAAAAAGGAAGACGATTCTTAAGTTCCCGAACGGATTCCTCGGCTCCGGACCTACATAAACGCCGTATTGAAATGGATAGCCATCGCAGCCTACAAACTTAATTAAATTTCACTTACCGCTGTTTGGTTTTTTGATGATAGCAAATAAAATAATTGAAATATTCGAGAAAAAGTTCCGAAGATCTTTATTTATATTTTATTTACATTCAACTGTCATTGAGGCAGTTATGTATATGTACTTTCACTAGTACATATACATTCTGTCTCTGATGACAGTTGAATGTAAATAAATCAGCATGAAAATCCCTTTTGAAACAACCCTAATCCCTGCCTAACCGCCCAAAGCGAAACATATCTAACGTTGATGTAACGTGAGTGTAACAGGTTAGATGGAATTATGCACCAAGCATAAACATACCTAACAAAAGTGTGTCATTCTAGCGTAACTTTAGCCTCACTTTACCCTAACCGTTAGAGAGAATGTTAGTGTAACTATCTCACAGGTTAGATGCACATTATGCTCAAGTTAGAGTAACCTTGCTTGCTGGGTATCTTTGATAAAGACAATAATCAGTACGGAACTCATTTCAAGATTCTTGTACCATGGTACTTGTACCACCAGTGTGTCATTAGTATTAGCCACCATTTTTTCCCATTGGAGAGATAGGCGATGACGTGGTAATAATCGATTCAAAATTAATCGATTATCACAACGATGAATCGAAGTAATCGATTAATTTGCGACATCTCTACTGATGTGTTGCCGTGTCCTTGCCGCAAGCCCGCAAACTGTTGC
Source organism: Armigeres subalbatus (assembly GCF_024139115.2). Lineage (NCBI taxonomy): Eukaryota > Metazoa > Arthropoda > Insecta > Diptera > Culicidae > Armigeres > Armigeres subalbatus. Next base: position 373,549,380 of record NC_085141.1, on the reverse strand, counting down.
ACAAGAAACTATTTTTTGCGGTGAGTATTTAAATAAATAACAAAATTAACTTTCACAAACTTGAAAACTGAGAACAAATAATAACATAATTATCATCGTTAGTATCTAATTAATGTAGTTGTGTTTTTTTTATGTAGAAAATGGAAAGTCAAGCAAGTGCTGCGCCTCGTTTCGACGAACACAAGTTCTGCCGTTTGTGTATGTCCGGTGTCTACGAACTGCGCACGTTGATCCCCAATAAACTCGGTGGACCGGATATGATCACAAAGATCCACACTCTGACGGAAGTCACCGTAAGTAGCGTATTGTAATTCATAAATTGTTCAAGTTTGTCTCCTTATTCATGATTTTTAATACAAATGGGTACGGGTAATGTTCTAACTCTCCATCTCATTCTCAGAGTAAGAAAATTATCGAAATAAAAGGGTCAAGCATCGGATCATTTATTTATATATTTTTTGTTAATTCTCGAAAGGATGAATATGCAAGCAATGAAATAAATAACCGGAACTGATAACCTTTTCTTTTTTTCTATTTTTGAGATTGTTCCGTCAGAAGAGCAGTATTCCCGTATATGCATCCGCTGCATTAAGCAACTTGAAGAATTGGACCTGTTTAGGCGTCGCTGCAAGGACAGCGACGACCAGATTCGTAAGATGCGCAAGCAGCAGCAAAATGACAAAGCATCTGCTCCAAGGAATGCAGTATTGGAAGATCGCAGTGAGGTGGCCACTAGCAAACTCTACAGAAGCATATTCGATCGTCTGCAGTACTGTGAAGATGCAATGATTCCGGGCGAATATCGTATTATGTACGGTGGAAACTTTTACCGTAGTAGTAGCTTAAGAGTATGGAAATGTGAACGGTATGCATGTCATTGCTTGATGGTAATCAAACATGATTTATGTTCTTTTGGTTTCTTTGGAGAGCACACACATGTGCTTAGCGATACAACTTCTGTACGGTGAGTACGATTTCAGATATAAATAGAAGTTTTAGAGAATTTTATTTGGAATATACAGTAGGCTTATGTATATCGGTATTATCACTACACTTCTAGGTTTAATCAACTATAGACCGTTGCGTTTTCAGTCCATCCTTTACAATTTTTTTTTGATGGGCTGCAGCACTGTTACTGTTATGATTTTTTTTATTACAGAAAGATCATCGGAATGGATCGCCAAGTTATGGCATTTCTAAGCAACTTGCAAAAACGCCATTCTAAGCAAGTTCCACATCCAAGTAAGGATCGACACGATTTAAATTCGAATAATACCCGACAGGATCAAGCAGCAAGCCCAGTACCCGCAGCAAAAACCGTTCAAACCATTCAAACTCCCAGGGTGGCACAAATACTTGGATTGAACATGTATCAGCATGGAAATCCTACAAATATTGTGCCCGGAAGCATCATCAAAATAATCTCCCCAAATTCGCACACAACAATACTGTCTGCAAAGTGCAGAGCTCGCACAGTTCCTCTCATCACAGCTTCAGCAACAACACAGCCGACCAACTCAAATGAGAAAACGTTGTCCAGTGTTCTCAATCAAAGACCGAAGGAGCAAGTCTCTACACAAAATGATTCGGCTTTTTGTGAACAACAAAGTTCAACGGTACGCAATGCGCTGTATATCTATTTATTTTTTCATCATATTTCTTTTATTTGATTGATTATTCTTTTGTTACTCTGTTTTGATTTAAATTTCTTTTTTATTTTTTCTGAACCTTCTTTCCCTAATATGTATTTAATTATATGTTTATTCCTTGTGTCCTAAAATTGTAGCCCAAGAGTTCCGAAGAACGCGATGGCGAATCACCAGCTCATACTCAGGTCAAAGTGATACCAGCACTGAAGCCAATTGATGTGCTCCGAACAGAGCGAAAATTGCTTGTGAAGAAATCTGATTCAACAAAACATAAACCATCGGATATGAAGTGCAAGCGAACCATACGTTTCGCAGATAAGATACCACGACCTGATGAACCAGTTGAAGCTTCAACCTCCACCGCGCATACTCTTACAACTACTGAAAAACACAGGAAATCCAGAGCAGAATTGGTGGATGAACTTTTCAAGCAGATACATACTACTTTGAAGATTTGCAAATCAAAAACACACGCAGAATCCTCTCATTCGAACAATGCAGAGAACAAGTCAGGCGCCGGTTCGCCATCATCGATCCGAGACGATGTCGAGGGAACAGAACTACCGAAATCTGATTCAATCGACGACTCCAACGCCGAGGCAACTGTGCCACATGATCAGCCAGAAACTTACAAGATTCATACTTCAACCCCGAAGAAGCGCAAGGCACAGTCGGCGGAACCAACCGAAAAGAGCAAATTGTTCAAAGCTTGACCAGCTTCGGGATACTAAATATCAATTAGATGTTGATATGGTTTTTAGGTTTTGTATTCGGACCAAATATAATTTGTTTTGTTCAATTCACAATCTTATGTGAGCTTTCAATTTTTTTTTTCTTTGTCTGTCATAAACTCTCCTTATTTTTTTCGAAAATGTTTCACAGGTATCGTACACTACTCAAAATGTAATAAACTAGAACTTGCTACTTTTAATTCGTACGATTCATTTACTCACTGACTAAAGTATACTCGTCGATCGATTCAGGTATCATCCTTTCGACAAGGATTTAACAAAGAAACGTATGGATAAATCAAGTAGCCTGACCTGCTTGTTGGGTGGCATATAGCATAGAATGAACAGTAAACAGTTGAAGAAACGGCAAGTCCTATAGATTCTTTTCAATCTACCCGTCCTTGCTAGAGGGTCGGTAACTGGTATGCACTAGAAGACAGTTTTCATCATGCTGCACAAACACTCGATCAAACAATCCAACCAAGAGGGTACAAAGACCTGTAACAATGAGAATGTGATGAATTTCCTTCGAGCAAGGATCAAGAGACTTTACACGATCTGACTGAATTTCTCCAACGCCGTATCGGGGTGCTAGAAACTTTACCGCCACGGCAAGTGGACACCAGAGGGGTGCCAAGGCCCGCAGCTTCATTGTTAACTCTGAAGCCAAAACCAACCTCCGCTAAAACAATTTTCAACACTGTCCATGACAACAGTCGGAGTTGTGTTTGATGTTCAACGGATCACTTCCTTTTCCAGTACCCAGTTTTCGAACGGATAACGTCATCTGATAGAGTCTTTATTACGTACTCATGTCCTCTGTCGTAACAGCCTCAAACGTCAAACAAGGTCATCAATAGAAGGACCCAAGAGAGACGTTCCTAAATCTGCAGGATCTACTATACAGAATCTCCCCACAAGTATTTCTCGAGGTACCCCATCAAATCTTTCCCAAATGGTCAACATGGCGGTCTCTGGTGCCACAGTATCCAACTTAGACATTGCTTGCTACAGCAGTGTGGTGATCATAGAAGATGATTAAGGAAATCGGTTTCCGGCGAGAGTGCTTTTAGACTCCTGACCGGAGAGTAGCTTCCACACCAAACAAGTGAACCAACGTCCGTTCTTGAAATAGGCCAATATGCGGCTAAGGTTAACCAGCGTATCCAAACAGTTCTCGTGGCTTGCTTAAGAGAGTATATGACAACTATTTTGATAATACTATCGTATCAAAGCACAAATGCTTCGACATAATCGAAAGTTTTCAACTAGCTTCCGAAGAATTAACGAAACATTTCTGGCTGGGAATCCACAACTCATGTTGTTTCATGTTGCTCAAATTTATGGGAAAATATATAAAACTAGAATTAAATCGCTAAATATCAAAGATGGCAGTGGAATCGATGATCAAAATCAGATTCAAAATCGTGTTTTTTAAATCATATTTTGAAACCTTGTAGGTACATATCGGCTGTGACCAACGACTCTGAATTTCATGCCAGCCAAAGTTATTGCCGAAAACACTCGCGCAAATGAAAATCTTATGCAAGCGATAACACAAGACGATATTTTCGCAGCAATCAATATTTTCGAAGCAACTTGCCGCATTTTTGACAAAATTGCACAACTGAAATGCCATCGGTGCAACTCCCTTCTGGTATCTTTATCTGGTACATGAAGTAGAATCACCGACGAACCGCACTGAAAACATTATACACGTCCATGCTACAGGTTCTACACTTGAATTTTCACTAGTTGGGTAGCATTCCAAAATAACGTGTAATTCCAGTACCAAACGTCAAAACCCGAAACGTTCGATGCATTTGAACTACATAAAAAATTAAAATGAAATACACGTTAGATCGTTATGGAATTCTTTCGATGGGAGACGTCAGTATGGGTATCTTGGGGTTTCTCAAGAATTCCAGAATAATAACAATTCAATAGAATAATGAAACACTTTTCTGATATTTGAGAAACAATTTTCACATTTTTTTAATTTATTATTATAGTTTTCATTTAAAGACACAAAGTTAGTCAATTGCACTTGTTTATATAATTATGAAGCTGGAACTCCAAGCCTGCTCCGTACATGGAAATAGCTGGTGCCCAATTCACTCAGTTAAATACCTGTAAATTCGATCATTAATTATTAATGATTAACAAGAATATTCGATAAACAGATCTGCAACTTACCTTTTTATTTATACGAAAGTAAAAAGTTTCAGCGACACTGTTCCTGAACCATCGAACTTTGTTTTGTAAGACAGCACAACAATGTTTTTGTTATCCTCTGTACAAGGAGGTTCAGTATACTGAACCTTGGAAACGATATTTAAAACACGTTATAATGAACAGGATTGGCAAGTGGTGTCGTTTCAAAATTATTTCAGATGAGTTTAACGTGGATTGTTATTCAAAATGAAAAATATCGAAGCACGTTAGATGCACGTGAGAAAAAGCATTGGAACTTACGTGAATCATAAGTGAAAATAACGAGAATTGAAACACGTTGAATCTACGTGGAAAAGAACATTGAATAAGCGTTTGGATTATTTTCAGTGCGACGTGTCACCTTATGGAAAATATACTCAATCCAGTTGAAACCCGAAATTGGGTGCTAGCGAAGTTGGATTTTTCTCACAATCCGTACGTTAAACCTAACTTCGGAAGTGGTGCGCTGTATAGCGCTTCGCGATATGAAAACAGCGCACCACTTCCGAAGTTAGGTTTAACGTACGGATTGTGAGAAAAATCCAACTTCGCTATCCCCCAATTCCGGTTTTCTACTGGATTGAGAATAATTCAAATTTGCTGCCCATACGACGCCGTGAGGAAAAATCATCGAACACTACCGCCACCCCCATAATGGCTCGCGAAGTTTTCGTAGCTCAGTCGAGTCAAGTACGAGACACTGAAGACGACCACACAGTTGTGGTCGAAATACGTATCTGCAAAGATAACGAAAATTAACTGGTGGAATTAAATGGACAGTACTTAATTCGTCTTAGACGGTTGATTGCAGCGGAGTTGTGTCTTAGCTCATTTGACAGTAGCGATCGCCCGCAAAAGCGAATGACCGAAAGTGTGGGATCAGAGAGCGCCAGTGACACGTCGGTTCGTCGGTGTTAGAACTCCGTAATCTACCGGATAAATTGAAGAACACTTAAGAGAACATTCCATCGTCTGCTGGAATCTATTAAAAAATGTTGACCCTCAAGCCGGATCCAGATTTTGTTTCAGCAGAGCATCGTGGATGAAAATCGTCATTTATACACCTCCACAGCAAATGCTTAATTTCTTCAGCGTGGTATATGATAATGCATAAGAAAACCCAAGCATCAAAAGCACCTGTTTCAACGAGGCGTCTGTCGTATCCAACACTTCTCTCGCAGCCGAAACACTCCACAAAATAACCTACAACGCGGAACGTGTCTTCACGTTTAAGATTCCCGGGATCGCCGTCTATCCGCGAGAAAATTCGTCAATAGACTGAAGCCTGTTACATGCTTTCTCTCTTTCGTACACAAATCGTCTTGATGATGCTTATTCACATCGACTCTCTCAAGTTACACAAACCACTCATATCCATCGTCTCCTTGCTTCTTTTTTTCCTTCTCCGTTTCGCAAACCAGAATCGTTCTTTTCTGGTACATACGAATAAATATAAACATCATCAAGCAAATCATCCAACGCGTCATCGTCTCCAAATGGTTATGTATTTACATTATGTAGAATATCAGCTTCGGAACATTATATGCACAGTGGTACAAGTAGTTATAAATTTTAAATCGAATTGAATTTTATATGAAATATAAAAAGTCAATTATAATCGAAAACTCCCTTAGGTTCAAACCGGCTTATTAATCAATTTGATTTCTGGTCTACTCACTACATTCGCTTCCTTCTCTACTCTTAACTGAAGAATAATAACTATTTTCAACAATCCTGTAGATATTTCAGATTTTTTTGCATCCAAATACATACTCCTCGTAATATCCATCCAAAGCATCCAATGGATGTAAGCATCCAAAAAATTCTCAGTGATACAAAAGTAATACAACACATATACAATTCCAATTGTAACAAAATGTCATGAAAAGCCTAGTTAAAATCAATACAGTTCAGTAACAATTATTTGCTTCCAATAAAACTAATTCGAATCGAAATAGAAATCTATCTAAGCGAAAACAAAATTTTTATTTAACTAGTAGAAAATTGAATTACATACATCTGATCGCAAAGAACTTTATTCTAATTTCCAAACTTCCTTAATTTCAAACACAATAAAATTCAACAGAGAGAATTTTGAATAAATTCTGTTGGCATCCAATATAATCCAATTCCAATATTATCCCTATCTTATCCAAATCAAAACAAAATCCAATTTATTCCAATTCAAATCCAACACAAATCTGGTGCAAATCCAATATAAATCCAAATTCCATCCAATCCAAAAGAAATTCAATTTTAATTCATTTCCAATCCAATTCCAATGCAAATCCAATTCAAATCTAATCCAAATCATGTTAAATAAATCGCAATATAATCCTATTCAAATCAAATCAAACACCAATCCGAACCCAATCAAAATTCTTTAAAATACAATCGAAATACAATCCATATACAATGCAATGAACCCTACATCCAAATCCATCGCAAATCCAAGCTGAATACTAAATAATTAAAATACAATCCAAGACTAGTTCAAATCCGATCAAAATCTAATTCTAATCAAATTCAATATGAATTCAATTTACTACAAACGCAATCCAAATCGAATCCAAATATCATCAAAATCTAATCCAAATCCAATCGAGATCCAATCTATACTAATCCAAATCGAATCCAAATGCAATCCAAATCCAATGCAAATTTAATTCAAATCCGATTCACATCCAATCCAATTTTAATTTGAATCCAATCCAAATCCAATTCAATTGAAAACAAATTTATTTTAATTCAAATCCAATCCAATTCCAAGGCAAATCCCATTTCATATCATTGGCAATCAAATCTAAAGCCAATTCAAATCTAGTCCAAATCTAATTAACATATCGAAAACATATCCAAATCTAATCAAATTCCAATCTGAACCTAATCTAAACCCAATCAATTTTTTTTGGAAATGCAATAGAAATACAATCAAAAAGCAACCCAAGGAATCCTGAATTCAAATCAAACACAAATCCAAACTAAATACGAACAAAATTCAATTGAAATGCAATTCAAGTCTAGTTTAAATCCAATCAATTTCACATCCGATCAAAGTCTAATTCAAATCAAATCCAATCTAAATTCAATCTACTACAAACTCAACTCAAATCCAATCCAATTTCATTGTAAATCTAATTCAAATCCAATTTAAATACAATCCTAATCCAATCCTAATCCAATATAAATCCAATCCAGATCTAAATCAAGTTCAATTAGAAAAAATCGAAATCCAAACCAATTCAAATGAAATCAAAATCACATCCAATAAAAGTCTAGTTCAAATCGAATTCAATCAAAATTCAATTTATTGCAAACTCAATCCAAATCAAATCTAAACCCAATCAAAATCTAGTCCAAATCCAATACAAATGCAACCCACATGCAATCCAAATCCTATCCAAATTTAAGTAAAATCCAAAATCCAAACATAATTGAAATCCGATTAACATCCAATTCAAATCCAATTTAAATCCAATTCAATTCCTTCTTCTCCTGGAATGGAACTAAATTCCAACTGAAACTTGGCTTTTCAACTGAGTGTTCTATTAGAATTTCCTTAGTTATTAATTGAAAGCTTTTCTATGCCCACCAATTATGTGTTTCTAGTGTGGCATTATAATGGATACTACACTATACCTAGGGAGCCGAGAATGTTTCCAACCCGAAAATATTCAAGACGGGACCGAGGATTGAACTCGCCATCTCCAGTGTGACTGGTGACCCCAATCAAAATCCAATCCAAATCTATTCCAAATTCAATTTAAAAATCGAACCAATCTAATTCTAATTCAATCCTAGACCAACACTAAAGCAATCCAAAACCAATTCAAATCCGATAGAAATCCAATCCAATTCTAATCCAAATCAATTCCAAACATAGGGCAAATTCAATCGTGAACCCAATCTAATTTCATTTCAAACCAATCCACAAAAAATCTATTCAAATCCAAATCTGTTCTAATCTGATCCAATCCGAAGCCAATCTAAATCCACAAAATCCAATTCAAATTCAATCTAAAATCAATTCCAAATCCAATCTATTCCCAATCATATTCAAATGCAATCTAGTCCAAATAAAATCCAAATCGAATCTAATTTTAATTCAATACCTATACAAATCTCATCATAAATCCAATCACAATCTTATCCAAACACTATCTAAACCCAGTCCAAATCTAATCTTAATCTAATGAAAATCTAATACTATTTTAATATGACTCAAATTCAAGTTCAATCCAGACTTAATTCATACCAAATTGTTTTAGATATTCAATCCAAAATAAATTAGAAACCAATTCCAGTCCAGTAAGAAAATCTATTAATCTAAAATCCAGTCGATATTGAGTCAGAATTCAATAGAATATTTTTCAATTTAAAACCAATTAAACATATTGTTTGCTCTAATCTAATCAAAAGAAATTCAATTCCTATCCAAAAAAGTTTGAAATTCTCTTGATTCCATATCAAATTAAAATTATCCTAAATGTTATCCCAATCTTACTAATCCCAGATTAAATCCAATATAATTCTTATCCTGTTCAATTCAAATCTATTCGATATTCCGATTAAAACATTCAATTTGCATTATATTACAATTCATTAAGACATCCAATCTGAGTCAAATGCAAATTCTAATCGAAAACAAATTCAAAATCCAGCAGAGTCCAATCTAAATCTCATTATAACCCAATTCAAATCTAAACCAGACCAGACAAAATTCGTTCTAAAATAATCCATTTATGCTTCCATAGAAAATTGAATTCAAATCCAGTCTCAATCGCATCTAAATTCAGTTCGACATCGACATCGACATCGACACTTATTCCAATCAATTTCCAAATATATTAAATCTAATTCAATTTAATTCATTATGATCAATTCAACGTATGTGTGTCATATTTGTTTTACATAAAAAATCAATTCGAAGTCAATTCAGCTTGATCAGATCCATATCTGAATTTATCCAAATCACTCAATATTTTGCACGATATAACCAGTTTCGTTACTGCATCTCGAAATTAAAAAACAAGAAATAAACAAATATAATCTATAATCAATTTCCCAATTTAACGTCATATTTAAATCAATACAAATTCATACCCAATTTTCAGTCCTTTGTCAATCCAAATCGAGCATCCAGTGCTAATCGAATTTATCAAATCTATTCCGAATCCAATTCATATTTAATCCGAAATTTCAAAAAAACTATCTAAATAATCTAAATAAAACAAATCCAAATAAAATTCAATCAGCAAACACAAACTATTATTTCATTTCCGAATTGCCATACAAAATTACCAGTTTTGTATGAAACTCGAAAAAAAAGTTGGGAATCTAAATCAAAGCGTACTCGAAATATTAGCAATGAACAAATTAATTCGTATTGAGTTTTAGTCAAAATTCATTTTGGATTAGCATTGGATCCTACTCTATCACGCATACGTTAATTATTTTTCCACAGGTACCCACTCGTCCTGTTTTTTTTATTTTCGTGTCGGAACCCAATCGTCCGAAGAAAATATATATTGTTTTTCATTTTCCTTTTTTTTTTACGCCAGGAACCCACTCGTCCTGCGTCTTTCGTGCCGGTACCCACACGTCCGCACGTTTTTTTTTTTAATTTTTCATCTTTTTCTATATTGTTTTCTTTTTGGCATGCAGGAACCCACCCGTCCTGCATGCAAATCAAACTATAATAATATTGCTTGTTAGAATCAATAATTCTTTACGGAAATAGTCACAAACCAACCTACCGACTTCGCCATGTCGTATCCAACACTTCTCTCGCAGCCGAAACACTCCACAAAATAACCTACAACGCGGAACGTGTCTTCACGTTTAAGATTCCCGGGATCGCCGTCTATCCGCGAGAAAATTCGTCAATAGACTGAAGCCTGTTACATGCTTTCTCTCTTTCGTACACAAATCGTCTTGATGATGCTTATTCACATCGACTCTCTCAAGTTACACAAACCACTCATATCCATCGTCTCCTTGCTTCTTTTTTTTTCCTTCTCCGTTTCGCAAACCAGAATCGTTCTTTTCTGGTACATACGAATAAATATAAACATCATCAAGCAAATCATCCAACGCGTCATCGTCTCCAAATGGTTATGTATTTACATTATGTAGAATATCAGCTTCGGAACATTATATGCACAGTGGTACAAGTAGTTATAAATTTTAAATCGAATTGAATTTTATATGAAATATAAAAGTCAATTATAATCGAAAACTCCCTTAGGTTCAAACCGGCTTATTAATCAATTTGATTTCTGGTATCTACTCACTACAGCGTCGTAGATCTATTCTGCGATGTTTGTCCAGGAGAACCAGAAACAATGGTGCACAAACTCTTCTGATGTGAACATGTCAGGACCATCTGGAGTTATCAACGGAGGCAAATTTTAAGACAAGAGGCTACTTTACAAACGCTTGAATCAGAAGATTTTAGAATAATTATAATTAAAAAACCCAGATTAATCCACCTTGCGGTGATGAAGCCTTTCTCGGGTGTTATAAAAATAGTATTTTGGCCATAACTTTCGATCCCATAGTCCGATCCTGGGTGGTGCGGATAGAATCGATTTGGTTGTCAAACTGAAGCCAAAATTTTCTATTGTGCCGGAGCCAAACATTGAAGATTGTGGTTATGGTCGTTTTAGATCGTATATTGAGAAGTATTGTTATTATTTGGGGAAAAAATAAAAATAAACGTAGTTTGAGTTTTGCATTCTTTGTAACACATTTATTCACATTATATTTCTATTGGATAAATAGTAGGAATGCAACTAAAAAGCACTCGTTACGAGATTTCATGATATTCTGCAGCTAATTGGAGCAGAAATGTATGTGAACCATCGTAAAGTCATGTAGAGTCTTGCGCATTCGTGCGCCTTCATGCAGCATGGAAAGAGAAATTCGAAGAGCGGGAAATGTTTGTCAGCCGGAGAACTGCAAAATAATTCTGCTTATAGGATTTATTTCAAAATATCCCGCTACTCGCTAGAGCAGAAAAGCGGCTCTATCCGCAGCACCCAGGTCCGATCTAGCCAATTCAAGCTAGGGTGACCATATGAAATTTTTCCAAAGGAGGACAATTCACCAGAATTGAGCGAAAAAGGAGGACATTTGGCTTAAAAAGGAGGACATTAAAAAATATCCATCGATTTTAAGTTTTTTATATGATTAAGAATATTATATTTGTTGGATTTTTGCACTCTAAAGTTTTTTTTTATTGTCTTGAGGTTTTCGGCCCTTGACCGGTTCACCTCCTAAACTCTAAAGTCTATTGGAAGAAGTTTTTGTAAATCGAGGCAAATACAATACAAACACAACACTTCTATTTTAATAACATAACAGATTACTTTATTAAGACCGATGGAACGTTTTCGACTATCATTATAGTCAACATAAAGCACTTTCTAAGTATAAACTACCAACCAGGGTTGTTAATCGATAAATTATCATCGTTAATTTAACGCCAACTTCGATAACGATAACACTTTTACGATAATGCTTCGTTGACGATAAAATGAGCGTTGAATTAACGTTATCGTTATCGAGTATTCGTTGATTTATCGATAATTATCGAGTTAACTGTAACGGTGTAACATGTACTACAGTTTGAAGTGCAAATATTCACAAGCTGGATTTGCAATATCTGTTTTAAAAATATTGTATCGCCTTACAATATTCGAGAACTCCTTTAAATCCTGGAATTAAATTGGGATTCAAGGAGGTCACCGAATTGACCAACACATTATTTCGTTCAATCATTAAAGATCTTACAGAGTCGCAGTTCTCCATAGTGGAGAATCTGAGAGCATTTTTAATGTCTACCTATACTAATGTTTAATCTAGCATTATTAACAAAACTTCTGTTTTGAAGATCCGGAGCACCAGTTATATGAATATTTTATGACTCACAGTTTAGACTAAACTTCTTAGTCTAACCAAATCATAGGTGACGAGGTTAGTACACCAATCTGTTGAGAGAATATTCACTTGGTACTGGTGCTGCCTGGAATGCAGCCTACAGATCGCTGCATCAAATAAATTTCTAGTACTTGGATCCCAATATATTGTCTATGACATCTAAAAAAAACGCTAACCACCAACAGAGCACCTCATTTCTCATCGTTTCGTAGAGCAGCATGCATTAAGCAATAATTTTAGATTGCCCTGCTTCAATCAAAATTAGCTCTGACTAACCAGCTGCAAACAATTTGTTCCATTCTCGACTTCTGTCAAAATTTTACACCAACTTTGTTCGCGTAATCTAGTAACCACATTATCGCAAAATTATCGAGTTAACTTACGTTAAATTATCGAACTACGATAATAAGTCAGTTGATTCATCGTTATCGTAGCAACCGATAACGTTGATCACAATCAACTTTATCGGCGATAACGATAAATTAACGATTAACAACCCTGCTACCAACAACCCCTTTTTAATAGAAAGATTTAAGCTTCAACTAATTTTAAAATCAGTTGTGAACAAATGTTGAATATTATTATGCTGGCATTTTCAGCGATATTCCATAGAATTCTAACAATTATCATTGTTTATAATTCTGAATGTTTATTGCTAAAATAGACAACAGACCGAACATTAGGTTCTATAAGGACCAAGTACAAGATACTTAGTTGTCCAGCGAGTTTTTTTTCTTGAATGCCATTGAGAATCACAATTTAAGGCATGTGAATTAGAATGATACCGTTAACTGTATGACCATAAAATTCTCGATTGACCAAATTCTAAACTCTTTAGATTAGTTCTAGGTATTTCTATTCAATTCTAGGCAGGGCTAGGTGGCTGCTCTCTGCCTCATATATTCAAGAAGCATACCGTGCAAGGCGTTTTAAAGGCAAAGTGATGAGTGTTTACTCATAGAAAAATTTGAGAAGCATTCGCATTTTTTTTCCTAATCCATTTTTCACAATCCCGATGCTTCTGATATTTTTACCCCTGTATTACTATAACGGCGTTGCAGTCTTGGATAATCAAAACGAATGTTTTATATTTTTCTCGACGATACACCAACATCAGTCGAACCCTCTACATCATTATTGCATTATTTTATTTCAAAACTTCAAGGAAAATATTTCAGAATTAAAAACAGAAACGCAAACGTGTAGAATGTTTTGTTACTGGATTTCTGTTGTATTATTGTTTGTTAAACTAGATTTTTTTCAGCAACAGTTATACATGCAACCATTTTTTCAAAATTTCCAAAAAGGAGGACATTTTAGCGCAAAAGGGGGACATCTGGTTTTTAATGAAAAAGGAGGACATGTCCTCCTTTAGGATACCATATGGTCACCCCAATTCAAGCTCTATCTGGTAAAAGGGCGAATGTCGCTAGATAGAAATCTCTTCGTCGACTTCCCCTCTTTTGAATAAATGTGACAAGCAGGGGATTTCTTTGCGGTTTATCACCTCAGAATGCAAGTTCGCACTGTTTTCTATCGTTCTGAGGTGATAAACCACAAAGAAATCCGCTGCTTGTCACTTTTATTTAAAAGAGGGAAAGTCGATGAAGAGAATCCTCTCTTGCGACATTCGCCCTTATTCTAGATAGAGCTTGAATTTTCAGTAGGAAACAATGAGACAGGACTCTGCATTGCAACGTTGCAACAACGCGTTGTTGCGAGCAAATCGGTGCCCAAAAAATGAGTGAGTTTTTTGTCGGGTTTTTCGCACACACACACACACACACACACACACACACACACACACACACACACACACACACACACACACACACACACACACACACACACACACACACACACACACACACACACACACACACACACACACACAAGAAGAGGAGCGTGTTGAACGACGGGTGGCGTTCGTGGCTGCTAGAGCCGCTCTGAAGACTGAGATTAGATCAAGCAAAAAAGCCTGCTTCGAGGGCCTGTGTCAAAGTGCCAACGCGAATCCATGGGGTGACGCCTATAGGGTCGTAATGGCCAAGACACGTGGGGCGATGGCCCCTACAGAGCGGTCTCCAGAGATGCTGGAGAGGATCATCGCGGGGCTCTTCCCACGCCACGACCGAAAACCCCTGGCCTCCCTTCGTGAAGCTGCCAGGAGCCAGGGTGGCCGACGAGGGAAGAGTAACTGTGGCGGAACTTGCGGGGATTGCACAGTCCCTTAGTGTAGGTAAGGCGCCAGGACCGGATGGTATTCCGAACCTGGCCATTAAAGCGGCCATTGCCGAGGCTCCCGAGATGTTCAGATCTGTCATGCAGAGATGCCTGGACGAGGGAGTCTTCCCTGAAGCATGGAAAAGGCAGAGCTTGGTCCTATTGCCAAAGGCGGGAAAATCACCGGGGGATCCGTCAGTATATAGACCAATATGCCTGCTTGATACGGCGGGAAGGTGCTCGAGAAGATCATCCTCAACAGGTTGTTGATACGCACGGAGGGTGCGGATGGTCTATCGAGTAACCAGTTTGGCTTCCGAAAGGGTAAGTCGACCGTAGACGCTATCTTGTCGGTTACCAAATCCGCGGAGATAGCTATCCAGCGTAAGAGGAGGGGAGTTCGCTATTGTGCAGTAGTGACTCTCGACGTGAGGAATGCTTTTAATAGTGCCAGTTGGGCAGCTATTGCAGATGCGCTCCTGCGTCTTGGAATTCCCGAGTACCTGTACAAGATTCTCGGAAGCTACTTCCAGAATCGAGTACTGGTATACGACACGGAGGCGGGTCGGAAGTGCGTTGACATAACCTCAGGGGTTCCGCAAGGTTCCATACTGGGTCCGGTGTTATGGAACGTCATGTATGACGGTGTCTTGAGGTTGAAGTTCCCGGTGGGCGTGGTAATCGTCGGCTTCGCTGACGATATTACGCTGGAGGTCTACGGCGAATCGATCGAAGAGGTGGAGTTGACTGCAGCCCACTCGATCGCAATTGTGGAGGAGTGGATGAGTTCCAGGAAGTTAGAACTGGCTCACCACAAGACTGAGGTGGTTGTTGTTAACAACCGAAAGTCGGAGCAGCAAGCGGTGATAAGGGCAGGCAACTGCACGATCACCTCTGAACGCTCAATCAAACTCTTGGGGTAATAATCGACGATAAGCTCACCTTTGGTAGCCACGTCAATTACGCCTGCAAGCGTGCCTCCACAGCTATAGTGGCATTGTCCCGGATGATGTCCAATAGCTCTGCGGTTTATGCCAGCAAGCGCAAGCTTCTGGCTAGCGTTGCTCTGTCCATACTGAGGTATGGGGGCCAGCTTGGGGCACGGCCCTGCGTATTAACTGCTACAGAACGAAGTTAGAAAGTACGTATAGGCTCATGTGCCTAAGAGTTGCGAGCGCGTACCGTACCGTGTCGCACGATGCACTCTGCGTCATCACCGGTATGATGCCTATTGACATCGTTATCGGTGAAGACATAGAGTGCTTTGAAATGCGTGGCACGAGAGGCATCCGCAGGACTGTCAGGTTGGCCTCAATGGTCAAATGGCAGCGTGCGTGGGACAGTTCCACTAAGGGTAGATGGACACATAGGTTGATACCGGAGATAGGTACGTGGGTCAAGAGGCGCCATGGGGAAATCACTTTCCACCTGACCCAGGGCCTTACAGGCCATGGTTGCTTCAGACAGTACCTACACCGGTTCGGACACTCGGCCTCGCCCGAGTGTCCGGTGTGCGTTGGTTTAGAGGAAACGGCGGAACACGTGTTGTTCGTGTGCCCGCGTTTTCGCACAATGCGTGACCACATGCTTGCCACATGTGGTCTGGACACTACCCCGGACAACCTAGTTCGGAGGATGTGTAAAGATGAAGTTGGCTGGAACGCCGTTTTATCGGCTATCGTCCAAATCGTCTCGGAGCTACACAGAAGGTGGCGCGTGGACTCGAGGGATGGCTAGTTCAGGCGCAAATAAGAGGTGGTCCAAGGGTTCGGAGTCGGCTTCATGGGTCATACCGGTGCCCTGTGGTCGAACTCGATCCTTTATCGAACAAGTGGCCGCGTGAAAACAACATGGTATCGTCGCTTTCGAGGCGTCGGTCAACCAGGCGGGTTCCGAGTCCGAGGACGGAAAGGGGTCCTCGTCAAGGCTGGGGCAGGCGTAGGCACCGCGTCGGCAAGTCCCTCTGTGTGCTGGCGAATAGGCCCTATCGCAGAAAGGTCAATTTGGGGTGCACGCGGCATCATCATTCTTGATACCAGTCGTGCAGAGGGAAGCAGGCGCGAAGTCGACCCTGCCCACCTTCCGAGGACATAGGGCGTGGTAAGGCCACCTGGAAAGCCGGCAATGCGCTGGCACGATACCATGGTGTTCTTCTAAAAAAGCGAGTCACGATGTTCGATGCTGCAAGGACACGCAGCTAACCTCGAGGGTGCGTTATGCACTGGCCCCCTTTGAAGCATTATTTTCGGGATGTACCGAAGGGACGATGGGCAGCGGCAATGGAAACGGTTTAGCTGGTCGGGATGCAGTCCTGCCCCCCTCATTGAAGGCGGCCCCTAACCCAGCACTTCCTGGTCAACCCAGGATGTCTGTTGAGCAGATTCCCCCCCCATTGTTTAGGAAGAAAAAAAAAAAACACACACACACACACACACACACACACGGGCTGCGAAATGGTGAGTTGACATCTGGGAAGGAGCGACCTACATAGCTCTGGTCCTCACAAGTTCCAATCTCACGCTTCCACGGGTCTTCCGATGACAATTGACCGCCAGCTAAGGGTTGCGTACTTAGCTGGTAGTGCAGCCTGGGCACTGTTGTCCTTCTGACATCAGCTAGAGTGAGTGGGTGCGACCAACGGGACCATCGTCCCTAACCCCTAATCCCAAGGCGTTAAGCGACCCGTGCCGAGGGGATGCATGGCCAGGGGGGTGAAATAATGAGCTAGGCCTTTAACGGAGCCTGTGGGGTACCTGGGCACCCTCCACAGTAATTGTCCCTTACCGCGTCATGCTGGGCTCTGGCGTGATGGACCTCTTTTCCCGAGCAACTCGTGGGACCAAAATGGAAAACCAAGTCAATTCTTCAACTAGTGGTAGTAGTGTAGGCGACAACCCCTTCGCAAGAGGTGGGTTGTTCAGGTCTCCGCCAAGGAGGTCAGAGGCAATAGTCGGCAGCTCAGTAAGCAGCGCCAGCGTGGGTCACTTAACCCTCATCTTGGGTAAAAAAACGCCGGTAGAGGTTATTGACGGCCCATGGCTTGTGGAGGCGATGAACCGCAAACTCGATGGGCTTTCGGCCTTCAAGGTGGCGACGGAACAGCTGGACGCCATAATTGACTTTGCGTCATCGAAGCATAATATCAGTAAGGACCTCAAGAGGAGCTTGCTGAAACTTCGAAAATCGATGTTGGACGCCAAGCTGGAGAGGGCGGTCGGGACGGCCAAGTTTAAACCCGTGAAATCTGTGGAGTCGAGGTCTACCCATACTGAGGCCCAAGGATTCGCGGACTCGGGCAAGGTCGAATTGACCGAGGGCGTGCTAGCGAAGACGGTGGTGCCAAAGTCTACCCAGACTGAGGCTCATGTATTTGCGGGCACGTCGGGGGTGACTGCTCCAACGGAGCAGACACAAAAACGGGGGAGACAGTCTCCAGGGGATGAGCTCCCTGGGGGCCGTCCAAAACGCGGAGGGTTCACGGACAGAAATATGATTGTATTGAATCTAAAATTATGCTTGTTATTCTTAAATAACAATGTATTATTGTTTATACGTCTATTATAATTATATTTATAAGACTTGTTCAATTAATTTCAACTCATAATAATTGTTGTTTCAACAATACTGTTTTCAAAACAGTTATAATAGAAACAATAATTTTCTCTTATTGTTTCAACAATAAATCAATTTGAATCTATCACAAGTTTACGTCAAAAGTAAGCTTTTCCAAAAAGCTTATTGTCGCTACGTAACCCCGAGCCAATCTTTGGAAAAGGACTCAATTATTTTTTTATATCAAAATGCACCAGTTTGAATTTATCAAAGGTTTCGGATGAAGCATGCGAATTATTATAATTTATTAATTAGGAATATTTATTGTTGACTTACATTGTGTATTACGTTGCGTGTGTAAATAGAAATAGTGTTTGAGATGAAAAGTCATACATTTTTGCATTAATCAAATGAGGTGTTTGGAATCGTTTGGCTTGTTTTGGGTGAACAAACCGAAATATCGCCACAATCCAGCAAAAACTCCAAAAGTTTTTTATTTGAAAGTTGAACAAAATCGACTACAGTCGCGATTCGCTGGTTGGGCCACGACCTCGGCCCAACTAACGAATTCAGTTTTTTAGTTGGGCCAACTGACAGCCATTTGAACACGTGTATTTCGACTTGAACATCACAAATGATGTCCAGTGACGCCCAATCCCGTTTTCCGTGTTTACATTGAATTTTGACGTACGGTTGCTTTTTAGTTGGGCCATGGCCCAACCAGCGGAGGCCCAACTAAAAAGTGACCCAAGTATTAAAATCCCAACCAGCGAATCCCGACTGTACTGTTCCCACCAAGAGAGGTTTGTATTTATGTTTCTATGACCTAAACCATTCTAAACATATTATTTCCAGAATTCATCATTTTGGTTGAAACTAAGGCACCGCATCTCGTCTGCTGTTTAAGGTGGAAGTATCGTAGACTCCACGACAACGAAACTTTGTTCAACGTCCAACATCAGAATGTGAACGATTCATTCCTAAATTAGGTAAATATCACATTTTTCCATTAAACAAGCATAAAATATAGCACTAATGTATTTCAGATCCTGGGTTAGATGGTGCCAACATACCGGAATTTAGAACGGAGTCCAACATGCGGGGGAGGAGGAACGCTAAGACTAAACCAAAGCGACAACATGCAGGGCAAATGGTTTAATAAAACAACATTGATGATCAGATTGTATTAAGGCAGATCATTTTAGCAGAAAAATAAATAAAAATATTCTAATGTAAAATCAATAATGCAATGGGTTTAATTTCAATCTGAATTGTTTATTAAAACAATAAAAAATGTCTCTTTGAATCAAACGAAAAGCTCTTTTTGAATTAATAAAAGTATTATTGTTTTCATATAATACATTGAAACGCTTTGGAAGCTTCGTAAAATAAAAGCTTTCGAAGCTTCTTTTCAAACAACAATACTGGATTGTTGAAATAATAATATTTCTTATTACCGCCAAAACAATGTAAAATTCTTGTTGAATTTACATGAAATATTATTGTATTTACAAGAGTTTTTTCTGCGTGTTACTACCCCGAACAAGGGTAGTGGGGCTGGGAAGCTGAACCCCGGCCTGGTACCTCCAAAACCGGGGGAGGAAAGACCTGGAAAGGTCCGTCCACCCAGGAAAGACGGTGGTAAGGGTTTACGGCAGGCTGAGAGCTCTCAGCCGCACCAAACCAGGGAAATAGAGGGGGATGACGCCTCCTGGACCCTGGTCAAGAACAAGAGAAGACGTCAACAAGAACAAGAAGACGTCAAGGGCCGAAAAGAAGGCCCAGGCGAATGAGGGTAGCAAGAAGTCTATGGTAGGCGCCAATCGCTCCAGGGGCGATGCCCTACACAGAAAGAAAAACCATTAATAATAATGAAAAAACCGTTGGTTAAAATAAAAAGTTTCATTGGTTCTTTTTCGTAGAGAGTCGAGCATTTTCGGAATAAAAGTTTGTAAACTTTTTATTTAATCAAGAGTTTAAATGTTATTTGCTGCTCTAGAATCGAAAGTTTGAACTCTTAATTATAGATTGTACCATTGTCAGATCAATCAGATTGTACTGTGGGAAATGAAAGTAAATGATTTTATCGCATTTCATATTGAATGGTGCTATTATTGATGTTATTGAAGAAAGTTTTCGCAAAAAATAACTCAACCTAGCATAAATTTTGGAAAGATCGTAAGTTCAAACCGGTAATTCCTCCACCTTTTTGTATGTCTTACGATCTTTACAAAAATTATGCCTCAATATTTTGGCAATCAAATTTAGGTAATAATTGTTTCACTACACTTTATTTTTTATATATTTCATTTATCAGGGAACTTATCCCCAATGACATCTATGACTTGCGTCGGCCACATAAACTGCCTGATAAATTTTATGTTGATTCGAAGATTTGTGCGGCTAACGACATGAGCGAATCTGCCGGATAACATTCCTTCGGAGTCGTCATCCTTGCTGTAGTTTCGATCCATTGTGGTTATGGTTATGACATTGTCGACATCAGAAACGTATGGGGTTTTAATAGGTCCATGTTTGATTATGTTCCGGCTCGACATCTGGGTAACAGAAATAAAAAAGTTGTAATAAAGAATAATGCATAATAAATTTGGCGAAGAAATAACAATTGACTTTGATATTTACAAATATTACTCACCTCATCATCATATACCAGTTATGTACGCATCTAAGCTACTGGAACTCCAAAGAATCGTTTGTTTTTAGGGAGTTTACGGTTTCTAATCTACATTTTATTAAAAGAAAATTACACATTTTCAAAAAAACTATATTTTTCAAGCGTGCGAACACTGCAGAAGGCACTTATTTTTCTATTTTTTCTTTCAGAGTCATCTGTCACGGTGATTATTTTTTTCACATTGAGTGTTTTGAAAATAAAAGTTCAAACACTTTTGTGTTCATAAGATGAATTTCAAAATTGATATTCAGACCCGACGAAAAATATGATTGAATTAAATACATAACTTTCGATTCTAAAGTTTTCACTTTTATTTTAAAGAAAAAATATCACTTCTTAGAAGCAAAGTACAATATATTTGATAAAATAATATTTGTTCTTTCTGTGTAGTGATCAAAACGGACGAGGCTAAGTACTCGGACGTCTTGAAGGCGATGAGGAGTGACGTCAAGCTCGGTGAACTCGGCGCCGACGTACTCGCAAAAGGGCGCCGCCTACAAGAAGTTGGCGGAGGAAGTCCTAGGCGAGACGGTCAAGGTGAGGGCACTCACGACAGAGGTGAATCTAAGGGTTAAAGACTTGGACGAGATCACTGAAGTCGAAGAGCTCGTCACGGCACTGCGGCGACAGTGTGAAGTGGAGACGCCCACCGCAGCCGTTCGGCTACAGAAAGGTCCGGCAGGGACGCAGGTAGCATTGCTTCGGCTATCTGCAGCAGACGCCTCCAAGGTAGTCAAGTTAGGGAGCGTCAAGGTGGGGTGTGGGATGGTCGGTGTGTTCTGTGGGCATATACGAGCAACCCGAAGTTTGCTTCAAGTGCCTGGAACCGGGGCACAAGCAATGGGACTGCAAAGGCCCTGACAGAAGCAATCTCTGCCGACGCTGCGGATTGGAGGGACATAAGGCACAATGCTGCACGAACCCTCCCAATTGTTTGATTTGTTCCAGCAAAGCTGTGAACAGCAAGCACCCCATAGGGGGTTCGATGTGCCCGGCGTTTAAGCGTGCTGCAAAATCACAGTGCAGGTAACGCAGCTGGCTTGCTCGGCCTCGCCCGAGTGTTTGGTGTGCGCAGGTTTAGAGGAAACGGCGGAACACGTGTTGTTCGTGTGTCCACGTTTTCGCGCAATGCGTGACCAATGCGGACAACCTAGTCCGGAGGATGTGTAAAGATGAAGTTGGCTGGAATGCCGTTTTATCGGCTATCGCCCAAATCGTCATGGAGCTACACAGAAGGTGGCGCGTGGACTCAAGGATGGCTAGTTCAGGCGCAAATAAGAGGTGGTATAAGGGATCGGAGTCGGCTTCATGGGTCATACCGGTGGTCATGCTTCTGTGGTCGAACTCGATCCTTTTATCGAACAAGTGGCCGCGCGAAGAACAACATGGTATCGTCACTTTCGCGGCGTCGGTCAACTGGGCGGGTTCCAAGCCCGAGGACGGAAAGGGGTCCACGTCAAGGCTGGGGCAAGCGTAGGCATCGCGTCGGCAAGTCCCTCTGTGTGTTGGCGAATAGGCCCTTTCGCAGAGAGATCAATTTGGGGTGCACACGGCATCATCATTCTTGATACCAGCTGTGCAGAGGGAAGCAGGCGCGAAGTCGACCCTTCCCACCTTCCGAGGACATAGGGCGTGGTAAGGCCACCTGGAAGGCCGGCAATGCGCTGGCACGATACCATGGTGTTCTTCTAAGAACAGCGAGTCACGATACTCGATGCTGCAAGGACACGCAGCTAACCTCAAGGGTGCTTTGTACACTGCCCCCCTTTGAAGCATTACTTTCTGGTTTTACCGAAGGGACGATGGGCTTGGCGGCAATGGAAACGGTTTAGCGGGTCGGGAATGTAGTCCTGCCTTCCTCGTTGGAGGTGGCCCCTAACCCAGCACTTCCTGGACAACCCAGGATGTCAGTTGAGCAGATTCTCCCTCAAGCAGTGGAGGAAGAAAAAAAACGCACACACACAGCCATCACCTCAATTCGTCGAACTGAGTCGACTATGGGTCTCCGCGTCTTCTATAAAAAGTTTGTTTTTGGAGCGATCATATAGCCTTTATTTATACTTAGTATACAAGAAAGGCAAAACTTAGGGTTAGAAAATTGTATATGTTTTACCTCAATGTGAATCACTAACTCAACGATAGAATAAAAAGTTATATACTAAAAACAGTGGTGCGATCAAGAGTTTTAAGCTACTCTCATGAGTTCAATTTCTTGGTTCTTCGAAGAGTTTTACATTGATTGATACCATAGGATGGAGATTCTAGGCGAATCGAACGAGCTGACCCGATATTCTTTATTTTAAGTCGACACTGCTGCGATGACCAGCTAGGTTCCAGTTGCTAGGTTGTTGCTTCACAGATTTAGTTTCCACCCATACAGAATTCCTGGACGAACTTCAGGTGGAATTACCGAATGGATTATTAAATGAATTCCCGAAGGAGAATCTGAATGCTTCCAAGCTCGACCATTCGTCGCAACAATATATACTCACCAAACTGAACTGCGTCGTCGATTTATTCTGACACCGACTCGAAAAACCTTAAACATTTTTGCCTTATCTCTATTACACGCTGATTAGTATTTTACTCAATAAAGAAATAAGGTTCCCCCAAACACAGGCAACGCGATTATATCGCTTGGCGACTGCGATTCTGTGACCGTCGGTATGGAAGCGTAAGTAGAACATTGCCTGCAGCGACCCAATGATAGAACTACGACGATTAGTTGTCGACGTCGCGGCGATGAATTCGCTTAGGTCTTGGGGAGCCTTAAAACATATGTCAAATGTAGATTACAAGGAATTGCTGATAATGGTATTTTTCAATAATATTTTTATCATACCTCCTAAGTCCAAGCTAATCCACTACATTCTTCCCCTCTTTTACTTTTGAGATGTTTTATACCTATAATGCCAATACTATAATTATCTTTGGTTGCGAACGACTCAATACAAATCCAATCCAAATCGAATCCAATCCAAATGGAATGCGAATTCAATTCAAATCCAAGTCCAATCTAAATCTAATCCAAATGCAATCAAAATTTATTTTAAAATCAATCCAAATTCAACCAAATCCAATCCTAATACAATGCGAATTCAATTCAAATCCAATCCAAGTCCAATCTTAATACTATCCAAATCTTTTCGAAATCCAATCCAGTGAGAAATGAAGAAATGAATAGTGAGAAGTGAGCAGATGTGGACTAGTCTCTGATTTGATGTTTGTGGAGGTCAACTGCACCCACCGTTCCGAGCATTTTGATCAATGTGGTAAACAAGAAGACCACATTGAATGAAATGCTCGGAACGGTGGGTGCAGTTAACGTCGACAAACGTCATATCAGATACTAGCCCATATATGGCCAATATACACTGGATTTTGTTTTTACACGATTTACATTTTCTCAATTTTCCACTCATCCTAAATGTTTAACGTATATTAATTATCATTTGATTTTTCTTTGATTTATTCTGGATTTTTTGAAGCATGTTGCGAAGAGTTTGGTGGCAAATTGAAGTCACACGATCAAAAATACGAGCGACAAAAAATCGTGTAAAAACAAAATCCTGTGTATAGGCAAGCTGGCGGCTATTACGGATCGCGGAAAACTGGATACATCTATTTCAATGTAAATTTTCTATAGGATAAGTATCCTAAAAGATTCAATTTTTAATCTCCTTCTTCTTATTGGTATTACATCCCCACACTGGGACAGAGCCCTCTCGCAGCTTAGTGTTTATTAAGTACTTCCACAGTTATTAACTGCAAGGCCAAGCCAAGCCAAGTTACCATTTTTGCATTCGTATTTCATGACGCTAACACGATGATACTTTTATGCCCAGGGAGGTCGAGACAATTTCCAAGCCAAAAATTGTCTAGACCGGCGCCGGGAATCGAACCCAGCCACCCTTAAATTTTAATCATAATCCTGTAATTTAAAAATAAGAAACATTTCATGTTACTTTTGTTAATTTTATTGAACATATCACTGATCTCTAACGATACACTACTTATATTAATTATCTCGTCATCATTATCTCACAATTGAATTTGCTGATGCACCATCAGCCGCTAATTTAATGAGTGATTTTAGATGAATTTGTTTTTTGTCTTAAAGTGACCGATTTCTGACCTGCATTCTCTTTAGTTACAAAACAATTTTTCTATGGAAAAAAAATATAATGGAAATACGTGACTTTTATAAACGACAACACATTAAAAATCCAAACTTTTTCGAGTCGATACTGATATTCAAGGTTAATATGCGAGAATTATGCTTAGTTTCAAATAAAGAAAATCAGTTTTTTTTTGTTACATTCTAGAACAATTTTCAATTCAATTAATGAATTCGGAAAGTTCATTTTTTTTGCGCCAATGCTAATTTGATCCATTTCGTTTCTCCTCGCATTATATTAAGTGTTTACAATTTTGGTTCAACAAGATTGCAAGCAAATTAGAAGTAATAGAAATATGAGGAATAAATTATTCATTCATGTACTGTAGTAAGATATCATCATCGTTTATCATCTGTGTCGACTGGTGGTCACGTGGTTCTGGGGGTGGATGTTCAGGAACACAATGCTTCGCGCAGGATCTTGCTGATGCAACATCGAAGTTGACTTGATTGCATGCCGCCATTCTGTGGCCCAGTAGTATTAGGAAGTTAGCGGCGAGATGCCGACCTGTCGCGGATCGGCCCCAGGTACGGTAACGGTTTCCAAATTTTTGAGCAGCAATGAGAGCCATGGTTTAGTAGATTTGTCCTCCTGCAAGCAGGCAGCGAATGTTCCATCACGCAACTGATCCGGCAGGCACTGACGGAGCGCTTCTCGAGCTCTACGAAGGGAAAAGGATATATGGCGACCATTAGAACAATTGTTTTTTAATAGCCGAAAGCGTCGAGACTTACCTTGCATTGTCAGACAGTCTTAGATAACACCGAACAACGTGCTTTAACAGTCTAGCTGAAGGTTCTTTTGAGAGAGAGATTACCATCTTGCCCTAGAACAATAAATCAAACAGTTGAAACCCAAAATGTAACGTTGATGAAGTAATGAGGGAGAACAATTATCCGGTCATCCGTAAACTAGCATAGGGGAGACTTAAACTTCGCGACTATAATAGATATACTACAACTTTTTTCTCTTACCAGAATAATGGCAACATGTGAGAATCGATCGTACGTGTGGCAAATATACGACAGGCCGCTATCGTCCAACAAAATTTTCTGCAGGATGAATGTCGCCACGGTCTTGCTCAGCTCTGACCCGGATTCCATTATCCGCAGACACAACGGGATGATCTCCGTCGTCAACAGAAACGTGATCACTTCCTGCTCGTCGGTTTTCACCAACGCTCCGATCACTCCCAGCGAAGTCAGTCTCAGATACTCGAACGGACGTGTCTTGGACGTGGTGTGCAGGAACGGATACAGGAACAATGGAATGTGGGCCGCCAGGAAAACGGATCGAGTTTCCGGATGGGACGCAACACACTGCAGCAGAGCCAAGGCGTTGCAAACCCGGTTCGATTGGTGTGCCGTCAGAGTAGCCGGATTGATCGATGGATAGATGTTGATGATCTCCTGCAGCAGAGCCGCGGTTGTTCCGAAACTGTGCCACAGCATCGGCGCCAGGTCCGGGACCGATTCACGCTTCTTGCTCAGCTCCAGCAAAGCGGTTTCGCGCGTTTCCGGATTGGACAGCTCGTTGATCCATTGGAACACTTTCTCGCTGTTGGCCGCCGCCTGCAGGCTGGCGGGGCTCTGCTGGGTGGACATTGTTGCGGCAGCCAGCTTGAAAGATTCCTCCACAAATATTGCTGTAAGCAATGGGGAAAAAAACAACTGTAAAAATATTTCTGCCGTTCCCAAAGTAGAACAAGAGCAAAACAATCACCGAAAAAAGAATAAGAAGCTTACTTTGCACTGACCTTTACGAACCGTATATCGCCTTAATTTCACTTTTCTCTAGTTTTGAATACGTTATTCCACTTTTGGAAAACACCCTTTCCGCAACTGACGAAAAATCAGCGATTACTTCAACGAATTTTCCAGAAAATTTCACTTATTAACTTCCGCGACACTTTTTTTACTTCAACTATTCTTGGGCTTCTGTCGCTTTCTATTCTTTTTCTTCGTCGGTGGCACAAAATCGGACGTCCCGATACTTTTGACAGATGCGAAAACCAAAATCAGGGAAAAGACATACGTTGAATTGTTTTTGTTAGAGTTCGTGCCTTATCGACCAAAGGATGAGCAATTGAAGTACTAGATTGGAAATCACTCACAGATTAGGTGATGGTTTAAAAATTACGAAAACCATTTTTTGGCACTTTTATTTCCTCCCTCTTTCTTGTTGGTGGGGGCGATATTTTCACCCGCCGCCAATGTGTATACAAACCGACATCCCTGTCACAGCGAGTTAGAGGAGACGTTGTGTTGCTATCTGTACTGTGTACTGATATTAATGTACTATTCCGCATCGAACCGTTTCCCAATAAACATCGTTTGTTGACGTTTTTCTTTTCTTCCGCCGTAGCGCAAGTCCCGGTTTTGTATTCTCCGGTCTGTGAGGACATTCCACTGTGCCTGTTCCGCCGCGATTTCAACAGGTTATGGTCCCGAATTGTGCTGAAGAAAAGTGAAAATTCGTACCCGCGAAAAACGAAACAAGAAGTATAAAGTTTGTGCTTCGTTTGTTGGCGCGAGGTTTGGTTGGTGTGGTTGGTTGCTTTTGATGCCCGTTCGGAGCGTGGATTTGGCTGTGCAGTAGGTACAGTAATCGTGAGAGCGGAAGAGTTGGCTGACTGAAAGCCGAAAAGCAGTGAAAAGACTTTGATCGCTTTTATTGTTCCCGGTACTAGAGGGAAAGCGGTACAAAACGAACACAAAGTGAAATAATCAGTGCAAGTATTTTCGAGCGTCAAGTGAAATGACTGAGAAATATTCGTTTCCCCTACTCAACAATGCAAATTATTCCACTTGGAAAGTGCGGATGCAGATGCTGCTGATACGGGACGACTACTGGTTTGCGGTAGTGGATCCGAAGCCGGATCCGGTCACAACATCGTGGAGGAAGGCAAGCCAGAAGGCGCTGGCAACGATAGTGTTGTTTATAGAGGACAGCCAGATGAACTTGGTGAGGGACGCAGAAACAGCGCAGGAGGCGTGGAACATGTTGAAGGCGTATCACGAGAAGGCTAGTGTGACGTCACGTGTATCCCTTCTAAAACGCATCTGTAATCTCAATTTGGAAGAAGAACGTACTGATGGAGAAATGGAGAAACATCTTTTCGAGTTGGAGGAACTTTTTGATCGCCTACAGTGTGCAGGTCTGCAGTTAGAGCCGTCATTGAAGATAGCAATGGTTCTTCGAAGTCTTCCCGACTCTTACGATGGTTTGGTGACTGCGCTAGAAAGCCGGAAGGACGAAGATCTGACTATGGAGATAGTAAAGCAAAAGCTACTTGATGAGTGGCAGAGAAGAAGGGAAAGAAAGACGGATCGTTCAACGAGTTCCTGTTTCGGCAGTGGTGAAAGTGCTTTGAAGTCAGTTACAAAGCGACAAGACGAGAAGGTTTGTTATTATTGTCGGAAGCCAGGACATTTTCGACGGAATTGTCGTGTGTTACAGAAGAAGCAAAGCGAGGACGACGGAGTTACCAGTGAAGCGAAGCAAGTGAGCGAAAGGGAAAGACCGGTGTGTTTACAGTCAGGTAGCTTCGGGGTTTTGGGCGATGGCTCATTGACAGTGGCTGTTCATGTCATATGACGAATGACAAGCAGTTCTTTACAACGTTGGATGAGACTGTGAAGGGCGAAGTGTTGCTAGCTGATGGATCTATTGCGAAGTCTGCAGGTATTGGTGAAGGAACAGTCGAGTGTATTGATGGGGATGGAAATGTGAAAACCATTTGGATCAAGGAGGTGCTGTACATTCCGAGCCTATACAGCGGTATGGTATCTGTTCGTAAACTACTGGCAAAAGGATTTAAGGTGGAGTTCGGAGCATCCAATTGCAACATTGTCGACCAGAGAAAGAAGGTAGTAGCCGTTAGTGAATTACGTGAGAATTTGTTCGAGTTGAAGATTCCAAGTGCACTGAAAATTGAAGCTAAGTGTCCATCGATTGGCAAGTTTGTTCGGAACGAGATGATTCGTCATCCGAAAAATCATATGGTACCAGAAGTTCGTAACAAAAATCATCGATATCGAAGCCAGGAGGAGTTGATGACGGAAGTGACGCTATTCAAGGACGATAAGATCCAGGAGGAGGAACCACCGGAACGTGAGGATTTTTGGGATTGTTATGATAACTACCACGGATGCTGTGACTGATGGGTTCAAACATCGAGGAGGAGTGTTGGTGGGGGCGATATTTTCACCCGCCGCCAATGTGTATACAAACCGACATCTCTGTCACAGCGAGTTAGAGGAGACGTTGTGTTGCTATCTGTACTGTGTACTGATATTAATGTACTATTCCGCATCGAACCGTTTCCCAATAAACATCGTTTGTTGACGTTTTTCTTTTCTTCCGCCGTAGCGCAAGTCCCGGTTTTGTATTCTCCGGTCTGTGAGGACATTCCACTGTGCCTGTTCCGCCGCGATTTCAACATTTCTGTCACAAACTATATATGTAGAGAAAACTTAGGACACGTGATATGTTTCATATACATATCAGTTAGTCTCTATATATCAGTTAGGACTGAATTATTCAAATTACCGATTTGAGAAATGTTATCAACAAAATGTAACTTAGAGTTATGAACAGAAAATAATGTTGAGTTAGTTTTTGTATAGAAATGAAAGTGATGATTCTAAATGAACGCCTAGACTTCAAGACTGTCTAGGTCAGAAAAAGCTTAATAAATGTTATTAGTTTAAAATTGTTGGGTTTTCAATAGAAATTATTACCTCACTATAGCTTAACATTTTAAAAATTTCAAAGTGAGGTAAATAGATAAATGATGAATAAATGAATGAATAAATGAATGACATAAATTTTTCAAATTTTTCCACGATAGTTAAAATTAAATTAATAATATTAACAATTATGTTTTAATATATAGTTATGTCAATAACCCTACTTACATCAGCACCTATTCGGACTTTGAACCATGCTGACCCAGCGATACATCCAGATTGCCCGATCAGCAGTTTAAGTTATTAAATGCAGGACACAGACCAGTCAATCAGTCAGTTCGACAGAGTACGCAGTGAAGTGATAGTGTTAGCAATAAAGTGTAATCGTTTCTCTTTTCAATAAATCAAATGTAATAATGAGTAATAGGTTTTTTTAAAAACCCGAACGTTCCGTGGAATACTTGATTGGCGCAGCCGTCCGGTATCTGTTCGAAGTGCGTGAAAAACAGTGTAAAAGTTCGGATTCGTAAATCCGAATTAAAGTAGGTCCGCGATTACTTTAATAGTGAAAGCATCCAGCGTCATCGAGAGTGTGCTAGGAGTCGAGACTTCACCGCACGCCACGGACAACAGAGAACCGCGATCCCCCACGATTGTAACAGGTAAGCGAAACTTGTGATTTTATCTACCTCGCATGTTCTTAGTGAAATACGAATAAATATCATCCAATTTCATTTACCGTATTGAAGTTGAACCGTCCTTAGAGGAAGTTGAATTTCATCGCGATAAAATTAAAATTGATCGCGCGCGATTACTCGTTCTTAGAGAGAAGTAACACGTTCGACAATTCAATTTATCGTCGGGTTAGCAGCAGTTCTTAGAAGCCGCTCCCCAAACAGAATTAGCAAAGTTCCGAGAGAATTGCTATTCTGCGAAACGACACGAGTTCTTAGAGAACGTGTGTTTCTAAAAACGTTTCAGTTAATGCCTAAAATTCCTAACAGGGCCAGAAGCGCCTTGCAGGTTACAAGGAAAATACTGAAGAATAAGAACAAAACGCGGTCAGCCTCCGAATCCACCAGCGATTCTGATAACGATTCAATCGAATCGGCCGATCTCGCACACGTTCCATTGAAAGACCTTAATATTTCTTTCGATAAAATTAACATGGCCACAGAAAGCCCGTTAGATCAAATTGCTGCACAGTTGAACACGATGATGCAGGCAATAAATAGACTCGATGCAAAACAGAATGAGTACGACTCATTCATTCGAAATGCAACCGGAGCACCTTCCACTTCCACCTCACAATCCGCTGAGTCGTCCACAGGGCAACAAACCTCGAGGGCGAACATTGACTATCTTTTTAAGATACCGGATACAATTAAATCACTCCCAGTATTTGAGGGTAACCGCAAACAGCTGACTGCTTGGTTGCAAACGGCGGAGAATACATTAAACTTTTTGAAGCCACACGTTGACGATACACTTTTTAAAATGTATGTCACTGCTGTGACTAACAAAATTGCGGGTAAGGCGAAAGACATACTTTGCCTTGCCGGGAACCCCAATGACTTTGACGATATCAAAGACATTTTGATTAACGCTCTTGGGGACAGACAAGAGCTTTCTACATACAAATGCCAACTTTGGCAAAATAAAATGACGGAGGTATTTCAATCCAGAAATATCACCAGAAAACAAGAGATATTGTGCAAAGCATAAAAAAACTTAGCGAAGCAAAACAACTATACAAGGATAATTGGCAGGCCATTAACACATTCATAGATGAGGACGGCCTCGCCGCTTTTATAGCCGGCCTTAAGGAACCTTACTTTGGGTATGCGCAAGCCGCAAGACCCACTGACATTGAAGACGCGTACGCATTTTTATGCAAATTTAAGTCTAAAGAGTTAACAGCCTCCTACATGTCGGAACAACCCAAACAGACAAAACATTTCAAACAGAATCCTAGATTTGAGAAACCCCATTCACAAAACAAGACTGCAGAAGAAAAAACAACACCCTTATCGACCCCGATGGAAACGGAATCCACTAAGAGCCGTTTAACACTGAATAGGAAACTCATAAACAACCAAGAACTTGATACTTCAGAGTCCGAAGATGAAGCACCACAAGAAATTTCGGTAAATTTTCAAATACAGACGGAGCTGAGAAACGAAACATGAATTACTTACCATATCTCAAGATTAAACACCCAGAGACAAACAGGATTATGAATCTCTTGATTGACTCTGGCGCTAATAAAAATATCATTTCACCAGGCTTTTTACCACAGCCTAAATCCATCAACACTTCTATAAAAAACGTCAAGGGAAACCAAGCTATAAAGCATAAAGGAAAACTAAATATCTTCAAACACCTTCCCCCACTATCGTTTTACGAATATAAATTTCATTATTTTTTCGATGGCATACTAGGCGCTGAAACTCTCGCCAGATATGAGGCAAAATTAAATTTCAGATCCGAGACACTTCTTATAAATGGAGAAAAGATAACATTCTTAAAATATTTCCTTCAAAAACCCCTGTATACCACCACACGATCACGGTAGACACATTAAACAATGGAGACTGGTTCGTTCCAGAGTTCCAGAAATTGAATGCAGACTCAGTTGTCGAACCAGGATTATACAGAGCAGACAACTTCAAAACCACAATTAATATTATTTCAACGAAAAAGGAACTTCCAAAACTCCCAAGCCTCAAGGTTACAGTTAACAACTATGAAACAATAGACCCGATCCCCATTCAATCTACGCAAAAACTGAGTAACGAAGAAATATGTGACATTATTAGAACAGAGCACTTATCGCCATTAGAAAAAGCGG
Organism: Armigeres subalbatus; assembly: GCF_024139115.2. Classification (NCBI taxonomy): domain Eukaryota; kingdom Metazoa; phylum Arthropoda; class Insecta; order Diptera; family Culicidae; genus Armigeres; species Armigeres subalbatus. The sequence goes on along the minus strand of NC_085141.1, from coordinate 373,516,655 downwards.
AGCTATTGGACTTGATTTTCGAAAATCAAGAAGTTTTATTACGGAAAGGTGAGAAATTATCATCGACCACCGCTATAAAACATAAAATTGTAACCAATAACGATGCCCCTGTTTACACTAAAAGCTACCGTTATCCTCATCATTTTCGGAAAGATGTTGAAGACCAGATTCAAGAAATGCTTGATAATGGTATTATCGCCCATTCATCCAGTCCATATTCCTCTCCAATATGGGTGGTGCCAAAAAAAACAGATGCGTCTAGAAAACGCAAAATACGAGTTGTTATAGACTATAGGAAATTAAATGAAAAAACAATAGACGATAACTACCCCATGCCACAAATAGAAGATATACTTGACCACTTAGGAAAATCTGTATATTTCACAACACTGGACCTCAAATCTGGATTCCACCAGATCGAAATGGATCCCATCCACAGGGAGAAAACGGCATTTTCTACGGACAAAGGTCACTTTGAGTTCACTAGAATGCCATTTGGTCTAAAAAACGCCCCGGCCACTTTCCAGAGGGCCATGAACAACATTCTTAAGGAATATATCGGGACCATATGTTACGTGTACCTCGACGATATTGTTATCGTTGGACGGAACCTGAAGGAACATTTGAAAAATCTTACATTGATTTTGAAAAGATTGTCACAATTCAATTTAAAAATACAACTTGACAAGTGTGAATTTTTAAAGAAAGAAACAGAATTCCTTGGTCACATCATCTCTGAAGATGGCGTGAAACCAAATCCTGAAAAAAATTGAAAAGATTATTAACTGGCCAATTCCCAAAACGGACACACAGATTAAAACAATTCCTAGGATTAGCAGGATACTATCGCCGGTTTATCAGAGATTTTTCGAAAATTACAAGACATATGACAAAATATTTAAAAAGGGCGAAGTATTAAACCTCCAAGACCAGAATTACGTGAACGCATTCAATACATTGAAGCAAATCATATCTACGGATCAAGTATTAGCTTATCCACAATACGATAAACCTTTTATATTAACCACAGATGCGTCAGACCACGCATTAGGTGCAGTTCTGTCACAAATGCAAGAAGGAATTGAAAGACCTATCGCTTTTGGATCCAGAACATTGTCAGACACGGAATCACGATATGCCACAAACGAGAAAGAAGCTCTAGCCATTAAATGGGCTACACACAAAATACAAAAACTATCTCTACGGTGCAAAATTCACTCTTGTTACTGATCACAAACCCCTTACTTTTATCAAAACTTCAGATAAAACCCCAAAATTCTAAGATGGAGATTAGACCTAGAAAATTTCGATTATGACATAAAATATAAAGAAGGACGCGCAAACGTAGTTGCTGACGCCCTAAGCCGACGCCCTTTAGAGGTCAACCAAAATGAAATCGATATTAATGCAAATTCTTCCATTTCAGGTATCAATCAAGGAGAACAAAACATAGATGAACCATCTGCGGATTTAGAAACAGTACATAGTGGAGATGATTCTAATGACTTTTATATACATTTTGTAGATCGACCTGTCAACCACTATAAAAATCAACTGATTTTTCGGATATCTGGAATAACCACAGTAATAAAGGAAACTCTCTTTCAAAATCATCGACGAACGATCGTGGCACAACCTAACTTTTCTAAAGAAGACGTTACCGAATCCCTGAAGCTCCACCACAATGGTAAGCAAACCGCCATTCTCGCCCCTGAACCCATTATGTTAATAATACAAGAGGCATTCAAAGAACACTTTGATGCAAAAGGTCACTTCGTTTTTACAACTAAACTCGTTGAAGATGTACAAAACGAAGAAAGACAGAATCAATTGATTATTAGCGAACACGAGCGAGCACACCGAGGTATAACGGAAGTGATATCTCAATTGAAAAGGTCCTACTACTTCCCTAAAATGAGCAAGCTTATCAATATGTTCATCAACTCCTGTCGTGTCTGTAATGCTCATAAGTACGAGCGTAAGCCGTACAATATAAAAATTTCCCCTCGCCCAATAACCGAAAAACCAATGGAACGTGTTCATATGGATATTTTTATAATGGATTCATGCAACTTTCTTTCCTTGATAGATTCATTTACTAAACACCTCCAATTATACAACATGAAAACAAAAAACCTTATCGATGTCCAAAAAGCCTTGACTAAGTACTTTGTATCTTTCGGTATCCCAAAGTTAATTGTGACAGACCACGAAACGACGTTTCAGTCAATTCAATTTAGAAATTTTATTACGCAAACAGGATCTTCTTTAGCTTATGCTTCTTCATCAGAAGCAAATGGTCAGATCGAAAGGGCTCACTCGACTATAATTGAAATCTTTAACAGCAATAAACATAAATTCGAAAAATTAGGAACAAAATCAATAATCAAACTATCAGTTGCTTTATATAATAACTCTGTTCATTCTGCCACATCTTTTACACCTAACGAGCTACTTTTTAATAATAATAATAATAGCAACCCAATAGACATTGTTGTTAAAGCAAACAAATTATTTACGGATGCTAGGATCAATATGTACAAAGCCCAAATTAAACAAAGAAAACAAAATTGTAATAAAGAAGATCCACCCGAAATTAAAGACAACCAAACAGTTTATGTCATCCCAAATATTAGGACAAAACGAGATCCCCGCGCCAAAGAAACTATAGCTTGTGATGTGAAACATAGAACTTTTAAAAACGAGAGAAATATTAAAAGAAATAAAAATAAAATCAAACGGTTAAAGACGTAAAATACATATTACAGATTATCATCCACTTTCTGGCCCTCTTTCTACTTGCCGAATCAAAAATGGAAATAAGGAATCTTCACATAGATCCAGTGCTTTTGTTGAAACTAAGAAACTGCGGGATACAGACTGGAACTACAACAATTGTTCACCCCATAAATCTTACTAATATAGAACAGAATGTACTTAACTTCCACACGTTAACAAGAAAATTAGATCCAAAAATTCCAATATTTGAACTGGTCTCTAGGAGAAGTAGGATTTACTCGATACGTTTTATCAAATAAAACCAATCAGAAGTAGGAGAGTTAGGAGATACGATGCAATCGGAACGGCACTCAAATGGATAGCTGGCACGCCAGATGCAGACGACCTTAAACTCATCAATAGTACCTTGAACGAGCTAATAGATAACAATAATCAACAGATCCAAATCAACACAAGAACCAACGAACGCATCGAGGACATAACCAGGATCGTTAACGAAATAATCCAAAGGGACAATTTAATGAACAAAATTTTACTTCAGGAAGTAGACGCTCTGAACCTTCTAGCCTACATGGACTCCACTTTTAATATCCTAAGAGACATAGAGGATACCATCTTAAAATCCAGATTATCGCTCGCAAACAGTAAACTGCTATCACTAAAAGAGATCTTCGCAATAGAATCCATAATTAACGAACAAGGAATTACAACACAATTTCCGGAGGCAGCATTAGATTTCGTTGAATCCAAAATCGCCATCAAACAAGAGATGTTGCTGTACATTCTACGAATCCCAAAATTAGATACAAAAGCGGAAGTTATCCAAATCACTCCACTACTAGTGAATAATACAATAATTACCGGAATTCCAACCCACATCATAAAATCCGGGCAAGATATTTTCTCGACAGAAAACCCAAATGATTTCATCCAACGTTATCCATTCATCAGAATTATAGAATCCGGATGTGTCAAATCCCTATTTTTGGCCAACAAAGCCATTGCAATACACTCACGCAATATCACGGCTTTACACAAATGATCTCTGAAGATAAAGTTTTGATCAGTGAGACGGAACAAATAACTCTCACATCAAACTGTGGTCCAGATAATAGGACACTGCATGGAAACTACCTCATTTCTTTCCATAACTGTAGTATTTGGATAAAGAACACCACCTTTACAAACAACGAAGTAACGATTAACACACCTGAAATTCTCAGAGCCTTCCCTGGACTACAAATAAACACATCAGTTTTACAGCAACATAACTTATCTTTCATCTCAAGTCAGTTGTTCGAAAACCGGAGGAAAATTGAGCACATCCAATTTAAACAATATAGAAGCAACACCTGGATATTCAGCATCTTTGGAGGAATATCTTCAACTTTAGTAATGTTCATAATCATCGTCATTCTTTGTCTTCGTAGGAAAAAGATAATTATCAAAATTAAAAAACCATCCCAAAAACGTAAAGTAAAGGACAACCTTTTAGCAGAGCGATCATCAAGAGGACAACATAACCCGAATAAAAAAGTCCAATAGAATTACAATAGAAATTATTGTAACAATACGATAAATTTTATTGAAATTACAATAATCTCTATTGTTGCTCACAATAGAATAACAATTAAGAATATTGTTTCCCACCATAAATCCTATTGTAAATGGCAGTTTTACAATAAAAAATAGGGGTTGTTAGTTACCGTAACAATAAAAAAATCGTTTTTTTCTCGAACAAATTTTTGCCATTACAATAGAATTTATTGTTATTCTATTGTCAACATTTTTCTGTCAATAGATTTTATTGTAAGTTTATTGGAACAACAATAAGGCAATTTAATTGGTACAATAGAAGTACAATAGAATAGAATGTTCATCAATAAAATGTATTGTAATTTTTAGATATTTTAATGTAATTCTATTGTATTTTCTATTCGGGAAGCCAGAAGCTAAGGGAACAACCAACACCAGTAATTTACAGGCCGAGGACGACCTTTTTCACCCCCCGGAGGAGTTATGTCAATAACCCTACTTACATCAGCACCTATTCGGACTTTGAACCATGCTGACCCAGCGATACATCCAGATTGCCCGATCAGCAGTTTAAGTTATTAAATGCAGGACACAGACCAGTCAATCAGTCAGTTCGACAGAGTACGCAGTGAAGTGATAGTGTTAGCAATAAAGTGTAATCGTTTCTCTTTTCAATAAATCAAATGTAATAATGAGTAATAAGTTTTTTTAAAAACCCGAACGTTCCGTTGAATACTTGATTATATGTAGCATTGAAGAACTGAAGAGCTGATCTAAGGAGCTGACTCTATTCAATGAGCTGAGCGGATCAGATCCGCTCACTGCAATGAGCTGTTTTGCCCATCTCTAGTTTGTAGTGTTCCCGGTGGTACTTGCACAAAACTTCACGCGGCGAAAGACTGTCGAAAGAATAGAGGTAATAAACTATAGAGGACGATTGTCGCTGCGGTTCTCTTTGTTATCGCCCCAAACATGTTGGGTACCTATCTGTCAAAACGTTCTGATTTTTCCTTCGTTGACATTTAGTGCCATATCATCGCCAGCAAAAGGTGTTTCGCCAGTGACGACAGCGACAATCTCCCTCTATAGTTTATTACCTCTACTGTCGAAAGGTACGGCCGCGCCAAACGATACACCGCAATGCTATTCACCCATAAAAATCAAGTAAACGGGGTGCAGAAAGCGCGACGGTACCTTTCATGAAGGGTTCGCCGCGTGCAATTTTGAGAGAATCAGGCAATAAATACCTTTCGACAGTCATTCGCCGCGTGAAGTTTTGTGCAAGTACCCATTTGGGAACATTACAAACGCCGCGCAGTGTATCATATCTAGACAATCTGACAATAAAAAAAGTCAAAAACCTCCGACGTAACATTCAAGACAAAATTTTCAAAACGACTTATCTGCTTTTGTAAACAAAGATTCAAACAACGATTTGACGAATCTGATAGCTCTCCCACGCAAACCAACACCACCAATAGGTAGATGAAGGTTTCCGCTACCTTTTGATGGTGTTGGCTTGCGTGGGAGAGCTATCAGATTCGTCAAATCGTCGTTTGAATCTTTGTTTACAAAATCAGATAAGTCGTTTTGAAAATTTTGTCTCGAATATTACGCGATAAATGGAAATCAAACAATGTCGCAACTCTGTTGAATACGCGTTGCAAGCCACCGATTGCCCCATGTGGTCCGTAATTCGTCCTTTGCAGTGGTGGTCTAAGCATTCCGCGGAGTGTCCTTGGTCGAACCACCATTAACACTCGTTAAAATACCATCACTCACTGATTTACTACCCGGTAAAAATCGTTTACTCATTAATGGGTACTTTTTCTCTGCTATCTCTTTCTCTCTGCTGAAAAAATCACCCATTTTAGGAGAATAAGTGGATTTACTCATTTAAATGAGTAGATCCACTTATTCTCCCAAAATGGGTAAAATTTTCAGCAGATAGAAAGAGATAGAAAAGAAAAAGTACCCATTAATGAGTAAACGTGTTTCTCCGTGTAGTGAATTCAAATAATCATTAGTTGGCTAATCGATCACTCGTAGCGTGCTCATCGGATTCACTCTAGTTTGACGTTTGCTCACTACTGCCATCTGATTCGTGATTTGCCCAACTAACTGAAATCAACAGATGCTGTTAGTGTTTGAACGACGATGAATATGATGAGTGAATATTCAATTTGTTATGTCTGTGTCGAACATTCAAATCTATCTGCTTCAAAATATTGCTTTTTGCATTGAAACTTTTCGTTTCGTCATTGAAATCATTGACACTTGTCTTCAGCGACTGCTTCCGCGATAGAGCATTTACACATTTTATTCACTCATACATATATATTACTGTCAAAATGTGCATTTGACAATTAAATTTTCATCTAAAAGCTCTATTTTTTGACACCGGTGCACTCACACAACCAATCGACATCAGTTGTCAAAAAATCAGGAGTACCAACTTGACGACTATCTCCTTGTCGCCGAGTCTGGCGCTGAGTGCTCGGCGCGGAAACCCAAAGGTGGGAATAATTTTTTTTGGCTTATGCGCAATACCTTCGCAGTTGATTCGTCCCTGTATATATAGGCGATCGTCATATGGTATATCTCTCCTAGCACGAAGAAGTTCCAGATCGATCAACTGGAATCGGCTATCATAGCTCGGTAGGCAAAACGGATCCCTCCATGGCAACTTCCGAAGTGCAAATCGCAGGAACCGACGTTGGACCGATTCGATACGTTCGGCGCCATTGTTGTACGCTGGGCTCCAAAGTCCAAACTGCAGAGCAGTACTCTAGGGTAGGACGCACAAGAGAACAGTAGATGGCTTTCAAGCAATAAATGTCGGAAAAATTCTTGGCAATCCTAAATATTAGTCCCAATGTCCTAGAAGCTTTATCGACAGCGTATACGAGATGTGGTGCTTAAATGTTAGCTCTGAGTCCAGGACTACACCAAGGTCCTTGATGTGATTCGTTCGAGTGTCGTGTCAAGTAGGTTGTAGTCGAAAATTATCGGTTGTTTCTTTCGAGTGTACGTTATGACGGAGCACTTGGCTGGGTTTACGACCATACGGTTTAGAGAACACTAGCTGGCAAAGGAGTGACCTGCCGTTGTAAATTAGAACAGTCAGTAGTTGAACTAGCGGAAAAGCTAGCCACTTGCCTGCACAAATTGATAGTCAGAATCTGGGAAACTGAACAGCTACCGGAGGAGTGGAAGGAAGGGGTTATATGCCCCATCTACAAGAAAGGCGACATGACCAGGTGCAGAACGACTTGGCGAGCGTGGGGCGTATTCGAGGATGGAGAGATGCGGCCTCGAACCGTGTATTGTGGCGTCAAATTGTTGATTCAGTGTTATCTGTTTAGATGTAGACTAAATAAATGAAATGAGTAGTTTAACTAATTTGGAGATTTTTCAAATCGTCAGCGTACGACAGTCGAGGGCTTTCGAAGACTAGATGGACGTCATTGTGATGGCCGGAGAAGGGAACCCCCTCACCAAGAAAGAACAAATACTACTAGAGTTCCCCTCTTCACTCTACGGCAGGCTACTGACTGATACTTCTGCTAGTAGCTGCAGTTCTCTTTATTCAACAATAGGTATCTACAATACATCCATAACAATATTCCTTAATCTACCCAAGAGCAACTACAACCAACTGGCGCCTGCTTCCTTACCATCTTCGATCTACAGCGAAGCGTCGCACACTACCTGATATTCCAACACATTGAAGTAGAGCAGGAATATTAGTGGCCCAAGATGGCTTCCTTGCGGTATTCCAGATGTTGCTTGGAAACTATTCGATTCGCAGTCATCTAAAGTCACCATCAGTTGTCGGTCAGTCAAGTATGAGCGGAACCAGCACAATAAATCATAACTGATGCCGTACCTGTCGAGTTTGGCAACAGCGATAGCATGGTTCAACTTGTCAAATGCGGCAGACAGATCGGTGTAGATAACATCTGTTTGCATCCTTCTGAGCATGCTGTTGGTGATGTACGAAGCACAGACAAACAGACATAACACTCGTCAAATTTCCATCGTTCACTGATTTACTGGTCAATTCAAATAATCATTAGTTGGCAAATCGATCACTCGTGACGCTCGCATCGGATTTGCACTAGTTTGACGTTTGCTCACTACCGCCATCTGGTTCGTGATTTGCCCAACTAACTGAAATCAACAGATGTCGTTAGTGTTTGATCGACGATCAATTTGATGAGTGAATGTTCAATGTGCTATGTCTGTTTGTCTGTGTACGAAGTAAGGCATAGCAAGTTGCTAGTGGTAGAACGACCGGCGGTAAAGCCGTGTTTGTCGGGGCTGAGATGTTTCTTGCAGTGCGAATGTAATGGTTTCATGACAACGAGTTCGAACAGCTTAGAAACGGCGCCTTATGACGTGATTCCTCGGTAATTGTCTACGCTGCGTTTGCTACCTTTCTTGTGCACCGGGAACATGTGAGCGATTTTCCAGCAAGATGGAAATATTCCACTAGACAGTGACAAATGAAAAATACGACGAAGAGGGTCAAGCAAACAAGAAATTTGTTAAATGACTATTGGGCATTGCGCCCCCTATATGAAGTACACAAGTGCACGTATGCGCCTCAACTCTCCTAGGACTCCCCATGCACCACATGTGCACAAGACACACTGGCACCACATGTGCCCCAATACTCACCTGCCTATGCCGCTCGAATGATTGCAAGATACTTGCAGGTACCCTGCAGGGGGTATCCCATGCCGCCATCTCACAACATAGACAGTCCTCATTCAGTATGGTGTTCACCTCGTATTGCAACAGGGTCTTGTCTACCAAGCCGAAGGCGACCCTAGGTTGATGGCTTAGCAGCCGGATCACACTAGTCACACTACTGCCTAAGCAGTCATTCTGGAACACCCGGCTCGTCAATCGTGCCTAACACTCACCTACCCGGGCGTGGTTACTGCCAACAGGGTGTCGGACAGGTACTTTGCAGGCAGTACTCCCTATTGATATTTTGAAGCCCAGATAGTCCTCAATCAGTGTGCTGGTCTTCCAATCCTGCAACGGGGAGCCTACCATGTGTACCATGCGAGGCTTACTTGTGTGCTCACCCATACACTCGGTCCCTCACTATGTGGGGGTATTACGAGTAATACCTCCAACTCCCATTCGCTTGCACCACTTGGGGGTGTGTGGGTACCACCTACTGCCACCCGCTTGCCGCCGAAGCAGCCATCACTCTGTGGAACCTCCACAGGCTCTGTTAACGACCTGGCTAATTGTTTCACCCCCCAGGTCATTCTTTCTCAAGCGCTTCGGATTTCTTACGAATCAAATAGACCACCGTGTACTTACTGTAGTCATCGAAGAACGTGATGAAATACCGCCTTCCGCCCAGTGTCGTCGTCCGCATTGGCCCACAGACGTCGGTATGAACCAAATCCATCACAGCCATCGATGTAGTTTCTGACGCCTCCGGAAATGGTGTTCTGTGCATCTTGCCTTTAATATATACTTCACAAGCATCGGTGCAGCTGCAGTTATTCACTTTTACGCCGAAGCTCTCACACTCCAGCTTGTCGCCTTTACCACTCCTCCGGTAGCTGTTCAGTTTCCCAGATTCTGACTATCAGTTTGTGCAGGCAAGTGGCCAGCTTTCCGGGCCCACCTTGAAGATCGTAGGCCGTTTTCGTTCGTCAGCCGGTGAGCGCTGAACTTTCCAATATTCGGTCTAAACTCCTCCTCTTGGCCAACCAGAGCGTTCAAATCTCCTATGATGATTTTGACGTCGTGGCTTGGGCAGCTGTCTTACTCACGTTCCAGCTGCGCTTAGAATGCGTCCTTATCATCATTAGTGCTTCCGGAGTGTGGGCTATGGACGTTGATTATGCTGAAGTTGAAGAACCGGCCTTTGATCCTCAACCTGCACATTCTTTTATTGATCGGCTACCACCCGATCACGCGCCTTTGCATGTTGCCCATCATTATGAAAGCTGTTCTCAGCTCGTGTGTGTTGCCGCAGCTCTGGTAGATGGTATGATTACCTCTAAACGTTCGCACCATTGATCCCTTCCAACGAACCTCCTGCAGCATAACGATGCCAAATCTACGGTCCTTGAGTACATCGGCAAGTATGCGTGTTCTCCCGAGTAGACGATTTGCGGGCCTTCCGTATCTATAGATTGCGTGGATGGCGACGTGCAGCCATGGACCAAGCTAAAAGATATTTTAGTTACAAGATAAAGATTGTCACTTCGGTTCCCTTTGTTCTGCTGTCTAAAACATGTGTAGTACAGAACTGTCAAATCGTATGTATTTTTCCTTCATTGACATTTAGCACCCCTATCCTCGTCAGCAAAAGATGTCCCGGACAGGGACAATTCTTATCTTGTAACCAAAATATCTTTTACCAAGCTGGATGGAGACGACTTGTATGTACTGTATCCCGGCTTTATAATCATAAATATCATAAATAATAATCATTTTTGTGTTGCGTGTGTATTTTTGTCATGCCTTTGAATAAATTTACCGATCGTTATAAAATCAACAGCAACCAACTTTGCATCTCAATCAAAATACTTACCTGTTGCAGCTTGAATAAAATCATGATAAGTATACAGCTGTGACTCAGCTAACAAAAAACACTCGTCTTTCAAATTAGATTAGACATAATTCAATCCAATAACCTTAGATTGTGCACATGTGCTTGTAACAAAGAATCGCTTCTCGACGACGACGCTGCTGACCGGTTGCTTTGTATCTAGTCTATCCACTTAATACGGTTTAACATTCATCTGTGCCATATGCCGACAACGACAGTCAGCCGGCAACTTCCGTTGTTCATCTGTTTGACACAAATTCCCACAATTAGATTTCAATTAACCGCGTGCACGTTCGAACCGGAAATTTTGAATTAAGAAAAAGTTGTATGTTGACAAACGTTTGCCGGACCGTTCGGAACAATAAGGAATAAGACTCGGGTGGGCCGGTCATGGAGGGAATTTCTGCTTTTTATTTGTTGTTGATTGGTTGAGCTCACAACTTGGCTTACTACAAATGCGACAATTGGGAATGATTGACGAGAACGAAGGCAGAGAGGCGGAATATCACAAGTTTAAGTTACTTTATCCAGAGTACGACAACGATCGGGACAATGATGAGGAAGATGACGAATGAATGGATGAATATAAATGGAATTGGATTTGGAGTAGGAAAGGAAACCGTCGATTATACGGTGAGAAAGGTGGGTCAGGACAGCATAAATTGACCATTCCTAATCTGATTCAATTCACCACGGTTTCTCCGCAATCGTCCACGCCAAGGTTTGTTGCTTCTTCCCACTGTTGCATTGACAGCTGATTGTCTGTTCACATAGAGATTCCTTATTTGAAAACGCCGTCCTGCATATGGGTTACTGAATTTTGGCTGGAATTTTGACACAAATTACGTCCTTATCTCCCGCTTTCAGCTCCCATTTCACTTCAACGGCCACCTATAATACGAGAAAAGTCATATAGGTAGATCATTGGTTTCGCTTCCAGAATGAACCAACCTTCGGGTATTGCTTCAAAACGGGCAACGTGGTGGTGTATTTGTGTTCAACATCAGCGGGCAGAGGGCATTCCAAACCACTGTCCTTGCAGCCATCGTCGTTCGGTAGCTTGAAGGGGACCTCCATCCCCATGATGATTCCATGCACAACTGCTTTTAGTTCCGAGACCTCTTCATCTGGGGGAGAAGGAAATGGATATGAATATTAAGGCTTGTAACCCGGGGATTTTTTGGATAACCTGAAAGGAAACGGTTATTGAAAGCGTATCCAATTTGGTTTACTACATAGATCCAATAGGAGATGGATCATTTTTAAAAGGAGATAACAGCCCTTTGGTTACGTGTAGATCTTAAGGCCTATACTTCAGAGAATTCTTAGACGCCATGAAACGGCAGTTATTGAAGACGAATCCAATGTGGTTTCCTGCATCGAATAAGGCATGAACCATTAAAAAAAAAGATATCAACTCTTTAATTACGCGTGTAGACCTCAAGGCCTATACTCCAGGGCATCCCTGGATGAACTGGAAAGAAACATTTTTGAAAAAAAGCTAACTGCCTTTTGGTTATAAGTAGATCTTAAGGTAGGAAATTCTTGGATGACCTTAAAAGGAACAGTTATTGAAGGCGTTCATTGATCACATAGGACATGAACCATTATTGTTAAAAAGAATTAGCAACCCTATGGTTACGCTATACTCCACCTATACCACCACCCTATATTTCACGGGATTCTTGGATAACCTGGAACTGAAGAGTTATTGAAGGCATATCCAATTTGGTTGAATGGATTAAATAGGACATAACCCAGTTTCTAAAATAGATATCAGATCTAAGGGTCTTCGTTACGTGTGTAGACCACACTTGTTGAAGGCAAATATTCATGATGATCCAAAACTGGTATCTAGTTCTATGCGTATCTTAGAAAGCATTCTCATGGGTTTACTATTGGATGACAATATTAAATTCTTTTTAAGTCACGTGCCGCAAAAAAAGGAACGTGAAACGAGGCGAGGTATAAAAAAGTGGGTTGAGTGTATTTATAATTCCTGTCCTATTATTAAATTTTTTATATTCTTGTCTTATAAGCAGAAGGTCGCGGGTTCAATTCCAGGTTCGTCCCGTACTTTATATTTCTATCTTAGTTTTTTCTGTGTTTCACGTTCTGCAAAAACGATTCCTACTGTTATAACCTTCCACACTAACAATTCCAAACCCTCCCGTGGCATGAGGGGTCGTAGAGTTCTCTTCATCTTTTTCAAGTCCTTCCCCTTCCTCAGCATTCGCAAGAACTTCACGTGCCGTAAAGAGAAAATCCGTCGCTATCACTATGAAAGTACTTTCTCGTGGTCGTGAGATAAAATAATAGCAATTACACCATCGCTCAGACTTTCACTGCACGCAACTCGGTTTTTGCGTTCTAACGCTTGCAGAAGACATCCAGATCCCCATCAGATTGATCTAAATGAAATAATGACATTTCGTCGTGGCCCTCTCACAGGTCACGGTCAATAAGTTTAATTATACTTTGCGGACTGTCGCTCACGGTAATAATGATACATACATACATATATCGCTATCACAGTGAAACGCTTTTCATTATTATTTCTGAACCATTGCAGTCCGACAGCTCAACAATGGATTCATTTGATGCTCCATTCGGTTCCCTTTGTACTTTCTGATGGGCAGCATCATTGCCTTTCCGCGAATCAACTTGTACGTAAATTACGCGTCTGAATCAATGAATCACTCATAGCCCGCAACGCAATAATAATTAAATCTAGAGACGCACAGTTACTGTTCATATCAATATTTCGGTACTGTTATTGTCATATTAACACGTGGCAATATCGCTCATTCTTTAGAAAATTATGTACCTGTGCGTAGGTATCTGATTTAAATATTTGCAGTTTGCAGCGTTTGCATGTCGTAATGAGCGATGGGGCGATGTGACATGAAGCCATACTAGAGTTAGCAATAGTATGGCAGTTAACTTGTATGGCACGCTTCATTTGCCTATTCTAAAGCCATTCTGAGCTGAAAAACCACAATCATGGACTCGATTATTATTGTCATTATTTATTTATTTACTCAGACTGTGTAGTACATGAAGTTTTCCCCATTCAACTCGGTCCGTGGCTATACGTCGCCAGTCATGCAGTCTGTAAAAAGTCTGCAAATCGTCTTCCACCTGATCGAACCAGCTCGCTCGCTGCGCATCTCGCCTTCTTGTGCCCGTCGGATCTCTATCGATTCATCGGGTTATTGTCCGACGTTCTGGTTACGTGACCGGCCCACCGCAGTCTTCCGATTTACGCGATGTGAACGATCCAAGATCTGTGCGACACGTGGCACAGAAGGACCAATCTTCAAAAAGACGGCCAAAAACCATTTTTTCAAAATGATCCAAATTGAAAACTTGAGTCATGGGTTGTTAGTAGAATACTTGACGATGAAGTAAACATAGTTTTGAGTCATTTTATTCGGGTGGATCATACCTTTACAGTCAATACAAGTTGAGCATGTTGTCGATTTTAAGTTCTGTTAAATCTTGTAACATTTATCTTACTGCTTCATTATGTTGGCCACAACGTATACATCATCCAAACCTATTATATTTGGCACCATTACAAAGTGTAGTCCAAAAACTAATAAAGCCACGCATATACGTTCGTAAACTATTTTTGATCGCGCAGAAAGTACTCGGTCTTTATTATGTATAAAATTATTATTGTATTATCTTCTTGCTGTATTCATTGTGAAATTCAAAAAGGTACCCATCGGTACCCATCAATGAAATTCACACTGTAGTTTCATTTTTTTGCCAGGAATCCAATCCTGCAGAAATTAGGTTCCGCCACCCTCCGCCCGCAAAGTTATTTTGGTTTTACTGACAGTGATCGTTTCGGTCTTGCCAATCAATTTTGATAAAAAGCAACGCACAATATGTTTTCTCTTCTCCTTCTACCTCTCATTTGCCCCAATACAATGATGCGACATCAGATGAAAATTGTCTAGGGGTTGTACACTTATTACGTAAGCATTATTTTTGGGTTTTTCAACATCCCTCCCTTCATGTAAGATTTCTCACATACAAATGATTTTTTATTTATGGGTAAAACGACAGTTCCCCTCCCCCATAAGGGCATGCGTAATATGTGTACGGCCCCCTAGTACCATTTGTTCTTGTCTCATGCATACTTTAATTAAGAAAATTCCACGGGATCACTTGCGCACTCATTACAGGCACTTGAAAATATTGTTAAAGAAAGTAGGACAAACTATCAAGTCATGTCTTTTTTAGTCGCAATGCAGGGAGAGTATCTTGTTTGACCCCTACATCTGATTTTCCATACTTACTCTGTAAAAAGATCATGAGTTTTTCACATGAACCGTAATATCAAGAAACGATTTGCGCCTCTACAGCTACAGCTTTACTTTGTGTGACGATACAAAATCCATTCCATATGTTTACAATTTCTAATAATGGAATACAATTTTACGTTAGCACTGCAGTGAGGTGGCAGAAATTGGTAATTAAAGGTAGCAGTTAATATCTGTGAAAGTGCTCATAGAAATAGAACTCTACACTGGCGGCGCCAGCCATTGATATTTGATGAGGCACCACTTGGTGCAAGCACGTTGTCTTTGAGAACGTTAGCGTGCTTGCAACGACTGGTGACCCACCTCTCGTTCCGGTAGTGGATCTCTAGCTTCCGGGTCGGTGATGCCGAGAAGATGAACCATCCATTCAATGAAATATCATAATATGTGGCCTGCTAGACCATTTTATTCACTTCTAACATTTTTGACCGTCTTTTTTGGAATTGGTCCCACTGTGCGTGGTTGCCAGAAGCCGGATGTTGGTAGCGACCAACAGAATGTTGCCAGAAGCCGGATGTTGTTGTCGGGTACCCGATCGAATAGATATCGGTACAAAGAAGCAAGCGTAGCCGAAAAACGAACCCACCGCAGGAAAAAAAGAGTATGAAGAACAAGTGATTAGTGAGGCGCAGGAAAAAATTGAGCAAAATGATATGCGGAGGTTTAATGGCACTGTCAATGGCGTGCGGAGAAACACAGCGTCACCTTTCGTCATGGGCAACGACCAAGAAGGGAATTTTCTGACAGATAAAACCGAAATGGCTGCCAGGTGGTAGCAACACTTCGAGACGTTGTTGAATAGTGGAAGTGACAGTGCATCCGTGAACAGAATATTAGCGACATTGGACAAGCTGTGGAGCCGCCTACACTGGATGAGGCTAAAGAAGCTATTAAAGAGCTGAAAAACAATAAGGCTGCGGGCAAGGACCAGCTCCCGGCTGAACTTCTCAAACATGGCAGTGAGCAGCTTTATAAAGTTCTGCACCATATTATGTCAAAAACATTGGCGTAACTACAGGGGGGCTAGGGGGGGCTATAGCCCCACCTAGAACTAAATTAGCCCCCCCTAGAATTTTTGCCACTTTGCATGAATATTGTGCTTATCTAGCTTTCTGATGATATATAGGCGTAACTGCCAGGAATGAGTTCTGTTCATTAACTTATCGCTCTCTACGAAACATTGAATCTATTTTAACAAATTTTCGATCTTCGAACAATTGTTATACATTACGATAGGAATGTTAAACACGAAAAATAGTACGCTCCCTTGATTCTCCAGCGCCAGATATCATTACAATTGGAGTAGGAACAGTTTTACCATGTTGGTGCAATGCTGATTGAATAAATAATAGAAGCAACAGACTAAGAAAACAAATACAATTTCTAAAATTTTGATTGGATAAAGAAAGTTCTAGTGGTATACTGAACTGTCTTTATGGTCTTAATATTGACACAGCATAAAATGTTGGACACATTGTTCAAATAACACAGGGTGCTTAGCTTATCGACATATTTCTAAAAAATCCTGATTTAAAATTGGTTTTCTCAGCAAGTATTTAATCTTTAAATATTTTTAAGTTTTTACAGAGCTTTGCGAATATATTTAATTAAACCTAGCGTGTTCATAGTTCTTAAAGATGCATGGCCTTTCTGAAAGAATTATCAAAAAAATCCTTTCGGAAAAGTGAGAGCCAAATACTACGTACCATATGTCTGAATCGATCCAGATATTTTGAAAACATTTCTTTCTGTAGCTTTGAATGGTGATTTGGGCGATTTTTCTGTTATTTCCAGAAAATCAATAAGAGATTCCAGAAAGGCAAAATCTTGACTTTTCAAGAAGAGGTAACAAAAATTTAAATGTTCTCATTGGATTTTTTCGGATGGATAAAACTCCCCAGGCGTCTTACTACCCAACAAACAATTTAAGTTGAATAAGCTAGTTTTTTTAGGGTCCCGTAGCATAGTTGGCTACACGTTCGCCTTATAAGCGAATGGTCATGGGTTCGATTCCCAGCCCCTCCACCAAACCTTCGTCAGTCGCCGGATCCGCAGCCCATACGGTGGCGTTTTGGAATACGCGCCTTACCATCACGGCTGACTGATGACGACTGACAACTTGTTTTTCTCGAAATTGGAACACGACATGGACAAACGGACACAATGGACTCACAAGAAGATGAACTGGCAACGACAACAATAACGAATAATGGATATCTAAAAATAGATTCTGTGTGGATTTTGTACAGCAGAATACCATAAAAGATCACGGCACAGCACAATGGTCGGATTCGTCAAATTTCACGACATAAATCGATAACTCGAAAACTATCAGTGTTAGAGTTTTGACGTCTTCAGAAGAAATGATCTACAAGAAGAGATCTATTTCTGGTGTAGGTTGTCATTAGGGTGGCCCATCGGTGAATTTTTTTGGAAATGTATTTTTTTACCCTTTTGAGTTAGGAGTTCATATAGTTCTACAAAGTTGTAGAGAATTTAATTCTAAGTATTTTTGATTAATGAACCTTTATTTTATCTCATATAGGTGATGTTTTATGACAAAATTGCTAAATTTAGATAGGGTGGTCCCGAAAAAATAGTTTTTAGCTTCCACTTTCATCAATCCAGAATATTTTCAAAAACTGTCTTTGCATCGCTTCACGGTCTTTGGATGGCGCATCTTTTGGTTACATAATATGGTTGATAGCTTCATTTTCAAGCATATTATAAGCGTTTTTTCATGAAAAAGTGAAATTTTTCTGAGCATTCTACTGCAGCTAGTAGCAAATATTAGCAAACATTTCAATCGTAATCTAAAAGTATACATGTAGGCCCATGAAATCCATGGTATTTCATTTGTCCATCTTTGTCCACTTTTGTTTGACGATAGTAATATTTTTGTACGAAAAATTAGTATGAAACACATATATCATCTTTTGGATTTTCACAATATTTGGTAGAATAAAAGACAAGAACACCATCCTCGACCAAAGGTCGTACAGACTAAATACTTAACACCTAGACAACTGACAGGAAACATAATACCCAGAATTTTTCGATCACGAAAATTTTCCATCTTACCGAGGCGGGAATCGAGCTCACGCTCCATAGTCCATGCCTCTAGACGATTGTCGGCGCTAACCGCATGGCCACAAAGCCCACAAAGAATCGTTCTTTATCTAAAATATTTAAATCAACTTGTGTGGAAAAGAAGTTGAAAAAATCATTTTGACATGTTAACTACTGGAACGATTTTCAAGGTGTTCTCATGAAATAAATGCTTAAAAGCGCTACTTTTGTGGCGAAATACAAAATCATAAAATTCAAGTTGGTTTTTCATGGCTAATTCGCAGAATAATTTCATTTTCACAGTTTCTAAGTGAGGGTCGCCAATGACTACATGTGATTCCATGAACATTGATAATTGGTCCAGTTGTTCAAAAATTATGTTTTAAAAAAATATTTTGATTTTATATGATTTTTTCGACCACCCTGGATCGAAATCGGACAAAATTAAAAAGTGAGTTTATTTATTTTCGAAAAAGAATGATTCTACCAAATATTGCGAAAATCGGAGATAGGGGTACCGGTTTTGGCCATGTTCCTAATTTGACCAATTTTGCGAATAACTCCAAAAATAAAGCAATTCGGGAGGGTTTTATTAGTTCCAACAAGAGATATATCCCTCACGATTCAACGCTGCTTTTAACTGATCGATTATTTTGGAAAAATATGTATTTTTCAGGGTTGGCCAAAATAGGCACTAAGTTGGCCAAAACCGGTGCACTTCCTCTATGGTATATGTGTTTTCCATGGAATAACTGATTTTTCATACAAAAACTAATATGATTATCAAACAAAAGTGGACAAACATGGACAAATGAAATAACATGGATTTGATGGGCCTGCATTTATACTTTCAGATTACGATTGAAATTTTTGCTTATATTTGCTACTAGCTGCAGTAGAATGCTCAGAAAAATATCACTTTTTCATGAAAAAACGCTTATAATATGCTTGAAAATGAAGCTATCAACCATCTTTTGTAACCAAAAGATGCGCAATCCAACGACCGTGAAGCGATGCTAAGACAGTTTTTGAAAATATTCTGAATTGATGAAAGTGGAAGCTAAAAACAATTTTTTTCGGGACCACCCTATCTAAATTTAGCAATTTTGTCATAAAACATCACCTATATGAGATAAAATAAATGTTTATTGAGCAAAAATGCTTAGAATTAAATTCTCTACAACTTTGTAGAATTATATGAACTCCTAGCTCAAAAGGGTAAAAAAGTACATTTCCAAAAAAATTTCACCGAAGGGCCACCCTAATGACAACCTACTCCAAAAATAGATCTCTTCTTGTAGATCATTTCTTTTGAAGACGTCAAAACTCTAGCTCTGATAGTTTTCGAGTTATCGATTTATGTCGTGAAATTTGACGAATCCGACCATTGTGCACAGTAGCAGTTAAGAACACATAGTTCCTACCAAATAAATATACGAATAAAAAAAGCTAGTTTTTTAGCTGAACAAGCCAAATTGTGGCGAAATAATCTCTTCATCAGTATCCAATGCTTGTTGGGTTTCTAATCGCATATAGTTTTTCTGGAATCTTACGACAGAAAATTCGTCACTCACACTCAACCTCCTATGAAATGATGGTTCTGAGACGAACCGACAACGCGCCTTTCCAATCACAGGCAAAATCAGAATTTCAAAAGAAAATTTCTTTTGTCTACTCTGACATCACCGTCAGATGATTTGCCATCCATGGAGAAAAAACCAGGGATATAGCGCAGCTGTCAACCCCATACAGATGCACCGTAGTAAACATGAATTTGACACTTTTGGAAATTCTGACAGTTTTGGGCATTCTGACATTTTCGGTTTGTGCACGTTTAATTCAGTTGACCTTTTTCCATGAGTTTCAACTGGGTTAACTCCTGTAAACGACTCGTTTTTTTTGGCGTGCACGGTGAGTGCACTACACGATTCAGAGGAATAAAGTTATAAATCTGTGTAAGTCAACGAATAAAAGAGTAAACATATCTACGTATGTATTTCATGTTTGATACGGTGATTTTGACTTTTGCTATACCCCTGGAAAAAACGTCTGCAGCGTTGCCAAGCGATTATGATTTGCACTTTGAAGTATGTTCGTCTCGGCTCAACCTCCTCTAGTGTATCTGAGAAAAACCGATTTGTTTTCAATAATGTTCCTTTCCAATTACAAACAGAAATAAAATCTGAATTTTGAAAGAAAATATCACTTGACTGCTACTGATGCCAACGTTTCTGCAGCGTTGCTCTCCGATGAGCGTTTGTGATTTTTTTACTGACAGAAACTTCTTTCAGTACAGCGGAAATGCAACCTACGCCATTGTTTGCTATCAACCCTTTCTTTTCATAAAATGCTGATCCTGAAATAGTCGATTTTCAATCCACAATGCGTCTTCGAATCACTCACAGCAATCAAACGTTAATCCGAGCCTTCTGTTAAAAAATCACTGCTGCTGCTTCTGTCCGACGGCCGCTCGATGATTTTTCACTAAGACGCTAAGAATAAAAGTTCAGCACCGCCACTGATATCCCAAGACCGCAATCGACGCCTAAGAAGAACAGATTTTCTTTCCACAAAGCGCTTTTCTAATTACCGATAGAAGCGAAACGATAGTCTAAGCATTGTGTGGATATTTCTCTTGAGTACTGCTACTTCCGGCGACGGCCAGCGCATTCTAATCCATTGTTTTTAATAGTTGGGGAAAATCTAAGAGTTCGTCGATCGATTGATACCAAAATCTCGAAAATCGGTACTTTTCGTGAAGGTCTCAAATTTGAATATGCAAAATTACCTCGTAGGTAATCCTACGTCAGAAATTAGCCCCCCCTAGAATTTTTCGTTAGTTACGCCAATGGTCAAAAATATGGGAAGACGATGCTGGGAAGACTGCTAGCTGGTTGGACGGCCTTATTTGCCCTCTCTTTAAGAAAGAGCACAGACTGGAGCGCGCCAATTACCGAGGAATGCCTCTCCTTAATTCGGCGTACAAAATTATGTCTCGTACTCTGTTCAACAGATTGAGACTGCTTGAACAGTCCTTCGTCGGCGAATACCGAGTAGGTTTTCGTGAGGGCTGATTGACGACCCTGAGACAAATCCTTGATACATTCCGGGAGTACAACTTGCAGACACACTATATGTTTATTGATTTCATGGCGGCGTACGATTCAGTAAAACGGAATGAATTATGGTAAATTATGCTTGAACATGGTTTTCCGGCGAAACTGATACGGCTGATTCGTATAACGTTGGACGGATCGAAATCAAGTGTAAGGGTTGCGGATGAAATATCGACGTCACTTGTTATCTTAAATGGATTAAAGCAGGGTGATGCACTCTCGAATCTACTGTTCAATATAGCACTCGAGGGAGCGATTAGGAGAGCTGGCGTGCAAAGAAGCGGTACTATTATCACAAGATCGCATATGCTCCTGGGATTGGCGGACGTTATCGATATTATCAGGATTAATCGCCGTACCGTTGAAGACGCTTTTGTGCCTTTTAAGAGGGAGACAGCGAGGATTAGACTCACGACCAATACCAGCAAAACGAAGTACATGGTTGCTGGCAATCAACGTGGGTTCATTAGTGGTGGTGGTAGTAAAATGGTGCTGGATGGTGAAAAATTTGAAGTGGTAGAAGTATTTGTGTAACTTGGAACATTAGTGATGTCTGACATGCGATAATGATGTTACCCGCGAGGTATTGCAGCTGCAAATAGGGCTTATCACGGACTTCGTAACCAGCTTATGTCCCGTAGTCTGCAAACGAAAACAAAACTCGCGCTGTATACTACTCTAATTCTTCCGGCGGCTTTATACGGCCATGAAACATGGCCGTTAAAGGAGGCTGATCGGAGAACTTTCGGAGTGTTTGAGCGTAAGGTGCTGCGGACAATACTCGGCGGTAAACAGGAAAACGGTATCTGGCGGCGTCGCATGAATCACAAGTTGTACCAGGAGTATAAAAGGCTGGGTATTATCAGGCTTATACAACACGGCAGACAACGGTGGGCTGGACACGTTGTTTGCATGCCAGAAGAACGTCAGGCGAAGATAATATTGAGTAGAGAACCCGGAAGAGGCCGCAGGCTTCGTGGAAGGCCGCGTACACGATGGCTTTTTTCAGATGAAGAGGACCTGAGGGCGCTCAATGTTCGGGGCGACTGGAAGCGATTGGCCCAGGATCGAGTCCAGTGGAGAAAGATACTCCTTTCGGCGTAGGTTCATCGAAGAGCTGTAGCCCATCAAGTATCAAGTAAGTAATTACAATAATAACATAACTGCGGCCAAAATAATTTTCATTTAAAAGCTGCTTGAAAACATATGCAGATTTTTCCATGTAGTTTCGGATGTAAAAATTAAATGATTTATTAGTTAGGAACTCATTATTCTTAATTTTGATTTTTTTTAACAATGGTCGTGCATTTAAAGTGTTTGACCGATTTGGCCCTTCATCTTAAGTTTTTTTTAATATCATTTTTGCAAATCCATTATTATTTTTAAATCTAGATTAAATTTTGCAGGATGGCCTTGAAGAGGCATTGAGACATTGAACATTTGATAACCTAGATTGGAACTATCGCCCTAATATCGGCCTGGTCCGAGGCTAAGTAACGGGCCCTAAACCGATCATTGCTCTCACTAAAGCGCTTATGAAGTGTTTTAATACGAGCCAGAGGTGGACCTTAGAAGTTTGTGTCCTGGTAGGGGTGTTGTAGATCATCCTTAGGAACTTGTTTTGAACTCGTTGAAGATTATGAGTTTTCCCGGGCAGAAGCCATGAACCGAATAACAAAACATGATATGGACTTGATTGATATAAGAGATAAAAGAACAGGTAACAAAATCAAAAATTTGCACCGAATTATCATTTAAATATCAATATATGCTATGGATAAGAACAAACTAATGGCACATGATATTGATCACTTATTACAAATAGCATAACTTCATTTTCCCATGATATTTTAGTGCAATTTTTTGATATTATCGTCTGATCTTTTATCTCTTATATCAATCATGTCCATATCTCATTTTGCTATCTTATCAACATTTGATATTAATGAGCTATTTTCGTCTACTCGGGTTGCGCAGCACTCCCAAACCGGCATGCCGTATTCGATCACGGGAAGAATGATTTGCATGTAGACAGCAAGCTTATTTTTTCATGCACAATGACGACCGACGGTTGATCATAGGCTACAGTAGTTTTAATAAAACGTCACACTTTGTTACCGTCTTGTCAACCTGTTGTCGGAAAATAAGCTTACTGTCGAGGGTCAAGTCAAGGTAATCGGCCTCATTGGCCCATTCCACAGTCGTGCCATTGAGGATGACTTTATAGTCCTCAGGCGGAACATGTTTAGTAGACCTCTTCATGTTTTCAAAAAGTTTCAAAAATTCAACCGGTCAGCACAGAATCACAATTCTTATGCTAAAATAAGCCATCTGTCAAATTTTCAGCAAATTCGGATAAAATTTCGAGATGGCTCAAGTCGATTTAGTGTTTTTGGGCCATTTTCAATTTTGAAAAAAAAAATGAGTTTAGTGCGTGTTGGCTCTTGTTTCGGACGGCAGAACGATCGCGCGATTTTCCGAAATTTTGTGTTTTGTTTTGTTTTTCCTTAGGACGGTTCGTAAGTAAATTGATGAATATATTTTATTATTTGTACAGCATATACTGTTATTGACAAACGCTCTATAGTCACTCTCAAAATTGAGCGTACAGTATGGATTAGTTGACTACATTCGAAAATTTCAAAGGAAGGCTCGGTTGTTTTTGATGCATTTCAATATTCATCCCTTCCTTCAATGTATGCGTACATAAAATGGTTGAAAATTTTTCTCTTAAGTTCATTTATTTGAAAATAGTCTCAAAATACGCCTATTAGATGTGACAAAATTGAGCGTACAGCGAACTTTTTTCTATAAAATTTCTTAAACACGATTAATGTATTTTAATATTGTTTTTTCATGATTATATTTATAATAATAAGCATCCGCCACTTAAACATTCAATGTTTTGAAATTAAACCATGTTTTGGTCAAAATGGCGAACAAGTAAGAGGTAAGAACATTGCTATTTAACAATTCAATGCTGCTGGGCAAAATAGATGCTTTAATTTGTATGTTTCACCGGCGTTGTATCTTATATAAGATAGATAATCGAAATCGAGCGAGACATTCGATTAATTTGGGAAAACTCAGTCGATGAATGATGAAAACAGATGTAAACATACAGAAAAAACGGCAAATGTTAGGAATGACATAATTCAAATTTAGTATGTCTTTAACTTTAATTTGTTTTAAAGCTCGATTATTGTCTCAGGTTTATCATTAAGAGTAATATTATTGAATCCAATCATTCACAGTCAAATTCTAAAAGTACAAGGTGCATTTTAAGGTACCGAACATAAAAACAGCTTTTCAACCCCGTACAGTACTTCTGATTGAATATTGAAAAGATAGCTTAAAATCGTAATTTCATAATTAATTTTGGATTTAACTCCACGATCTGTTACCATAAGGGATACAATTGGATGATTTCCATGTGGCGAGTAAAAATAAACTTTTTTAACCCTTTCCCGCCCACGACTTTTTTCAAAGATTTCAATAGGAAGGAATCATCTTTGAGAAAAATGCTAGAACAAAAGTTATTTAGCATAGCAAAAATTTGTGGAAAACGAAAAAAAAAGTTTTTGATTGTAAATCAATAGTTAATTGATTATTTTCAATAGTTTCACTATTTGTACTCAAAATTGATTATATTTCCAGTCTAATGGAACCATAAAGATGTGTCCAATATTCCTTTTTGTTGTTAAAACAATTCGATGAAGGTTAGAAGGTGCAAAATTTGATGGTGCACCACAGACACCATGGGCGGGAGAGGGTTAAGACTTCGGCAGCTTAATTGATGATATCTTGGTGAATTTAAATTATTCAACCAAAGTTGTTCCTACGGTGATTGAATCTTCAAATATAAAATGACATCTTATAATGTATCCGAGTGCTACTCTTTTATTAATATTATTATTATTGAGTGTCCTGAGCTTATAAGCTACCTATACATTGACTTTTAAATAAAGTTATAGTTAATTTGAAATATGCCATTCCTAACATTTGTCGTTTTCTCTGTATGTTCACATCTGTTTTCATCATTTACCGACTGAATTTTTCCAATTTTTTCATATTTCTCGCTCGATTTCGATTATCTATCATATATAAAACACGATGCCAGTGAAATCCATGTCTTAAAGCATCTATTTTGCCCAGCAGCATTGAATTGTTAAATAGCAATGTTCTTACCTCTCACTTGTTCGCCATTTTGACCAAAACATGGTTTAATTTCAAAACATTGAATGTTTAAGTAGCGGATGTTTATTATTATAAATATAATCATGAAAAAACAATATTAAAATACATTAATCGTGTTTATGATGAGAAATTTCAAAGAAAAAAATTCACTGTACGCTCAATTTTGTCACATCTAATAGGCATATTTTGAGATTATTTTCAAATAAATGAACTTTAGAGAAAAATTTTCAAACATTTTATGTACGCATACATTGAAGGAAGGGATGAATATTGAAATGCATTAAAAACACCCGGGCCAACAATTAAATTTCCTTTGGAATTTTCGAATATATTCATCTAATCCATGCTGTACGCTCAATTTTGAGAGTGACTGTATATTGTCGAATAGAGCTCCCTATTATCCACCTTTACCAATAACACAAATTTTCCTTCCCGAGACATCTATGAAGGTAGTATGGGTTCCCTGCATCTTCACTAGTAGATGTTGAACTAACATTCCTTCCCTTCCTTCCGTGATTGCTACTGTATAGGAAAAGGTACTAATTCCAAGTACCAATTTGCGACAATATAAGGTAGATTGCTTAATTGAGCGTTGTATAGCCACCCACGATTTGTACAATCACATATGCTATGCTATGCTATGCTATGCTATTTTCAATTTTGAAAAAAAGTCTAACGAGAGATATAAATGCTTAAAATCATCGCAACAACCTCTAAACGGAAGATTTTGGTGTGCTCTACAAGTCTTGTGAACATTGCGAATCGTTTCGTTTACGTTTTGACCAGGTAAAAGTTATTTTCAACCTTTTAAGTGCATAGAAATACTGTTTCCCCTAAAAGTCGTTGTTCTACAAAATTCTTGAGTGTATTACAAATTATTGCTACTTTATAATCTAATTATTCCTATTTTTACCTTGGATATTTAGGTTACATGATTACCGACGTGCGATTCACCGTAAAATTCTTAAAAATCAGAAGCTGAACATTTGTCATAAATTTACACGTTAGATTTCTTCAAACAAGTTATTCGAACAAAGACGCATTGGTTTTCGATGATATTTGACGCTTATAACAAACGACTTCCAAATTTAGTTCATTGC
The DNA here is from genome assembly GCF_024139115.2 of Armigeres subalbatus. Taxonomy (NCBI): domain Eukaryota; kingdom Metazoa; phylum Arthropoda; class Insecta; order Diptera; family Culicidae; genus Armigeres; species Armigeres subalbatus. The sequence goes on along the minus strand of NC_085141.1, from coordinate 373,489,975 downwards.
ACCATATGTCTTTATGCTTTTACCATCGAGTGCGTCGTAGTAACAAATCAAAGCAAAGCTTTTTTGTTCGAACAACTTGTTTGACGAAATCCTAATTTACACTATGACAAATCTAGGAACGTTTTTCAAATAGGCGTAACTGTATTTGACCTTGAAATTTGAAACGAGTCCTACTCTCTCTATTCAGCATATTTCGTGCAACTGACGTTACTACCTGATAGATCGCAATCTATTCTTTCTGTTGGGTACGTTAGTTGATTAAAATAGTTTGAATTAAGAGCACAATCGTCATTCCAAAAATCAAGGTCAAATACAGTTACGCCTATTTGAAAAAAGTTCCTAGAAATGTTCAGCTTCCGATTTTTAAGATTTTAACGGTAAACCGCACATTGGCAATTATATTACCGTCGTCGGGGGTGACAATGGGTCAAATGGGGATGAGAATGGGTCACTGTTTCAACTACATAGAATGCTTGTAGATTAGATTGAATGTATCTGAGGGCAAGAAGGCTAAAATATAAGAGACCTTTTTGAGCGATTTTGCTATCCGACCTCCAGGGTGCTGGTAAGAGCGATGACCCATTCTCACCCCCAGACCCATTGTCACCCCTGATGGCGGTACTAAAATGTGCAGAGAAAACAGAGGAATAATAACATTATAAATTAGCAATAATTTGTAATACACTCAAGAATTTTGTAGAACAACGACTTTTAGGCGAAACAGTATTTCTATGCACTTAAAAGGTTGAAAATAACTTTTACATGGTCAAAACGTAAACGGAACAAATCGCAATGTTCACAATACTTGTAAAGCAAACCAAAAGCTTCAGTTTAGAGGTTGTTGCGATGATTTTAAGCATTTATATCTCTCGTTATATTTTTTTCAAAATTGAAAATGACCCAAAAACACTAAATCGGCTTGAGCCACCTCGATTTTTTTTTCCAAATTAACTAAAAATTTGACAGATGGCTTATTTTAGCTTAAGAATTGTGGTTCTGTGCTGACCGGTTGAATTTTTGGACTCTTTTTAAAAACATGAAGAGGTCTAATGTTTAGGGTCAAACATGTTGTTTCGCGAATCGTTCTCCTAATGCTTTTAGAAAATGTTTCATTAGCGATTGTTGATGAACATACATGTCGCTCTGAGAACTCCAATCATATATACAATTTATACAATTATTTCGAGTAGAATTCATTAGAAGAGTGTATAGATATTATTTTCTTTGTTTTCTAGTGAATTCCACTACATTTCTCATTAAGATGCAATTGTTATTTGAGTATGTTTTATTCGATTCAATTAAAGTTGATGAAAGTTTCGATTTTTAAAGTCTACATGACTTTTTATAGTCGAATTAAACTGACTATTATTTTGAGTGTGGGAAACGTTCAAATTCATTTCTACTTTATTTATTTCAAGTATCACAGCCATATGAGGTGGGACGCCCACAAGAAGAACAGGGTTATTGCGGATTGGAATAATCACAACTCTATGTAATAGCACGCCCGCAAGTGATTATTCCTCTGCGTTGATGAGACGCCCGCAAAAGAACGATCGGAATGTGATTCGGAACAATCACAATATTGCACGATGTGACGCCTGCTTTCAAAAGATTATTCCCCTGCATTTGTGGTATGCCCGCAACAAGAGGTGTTGTTTGGGATAGGGGTGATCACAATTCTGTGAGGTGGGACGCCCGCATTTAAATATTTTCTTCTTCTGTATGTGTGAGACGCCTGCGAGAAGAATGGTTTTCTTGTGGATCGTAATAGTCGCAATTTTTGGAAGTTTTTGGGACGCCCGCAAAAAGAATAGTGTTGTTATGGATTGGAATAATCACGATTCTGCGTGGTTGGACGCCCGCATTCGAGTTCGAGATATGAATGATCGCAGCTCTGCGTGGTGGAACACACGCATTCAAGAATTTATTCCTCTTCGTTGATGGGACGCGCAAGAAGAATGAAGTTATCATACAGAGTGATTAAGGTTGGGTCTGAAAGGGTCTTCGAACGTTACTAGCGCCATTATCTTTCGATGGATTTTAAAGATTTATTTATCCATCGACTCGGACACACCAGCAATTTGCCAATTTCATTGAAACTTAAAATTATTAACGATAAACTATTAAAAATTTCAATTCTTGTCAAAGCCAGTTAACATTTTAGATCAATCCCGTTCGTAAGTCACGGGCCCTCGGTTCCACCGCAACATTTTCTTTGTGTATAGAAGAAGCAGTGTCAGCAGTGTGCGAGTCATTCCAGTTTGTGTCAGCAGCGCGTACTGACGTGCTTTGTGCTCGCGCATTTTTTTTCCCAATTATCTTTTCTCGTTCGTTCGGTGTGTTCACGTACACAGCATACAATCGCCGGCCACAATAGTTCACAGAACTAAATTAGGTGGAAATAGCTATTTTGAGTCACAAAGAGCAGCGTTAGAAAAAAAACTTTGTTCCACAAAGTTGTTCCTAATAGTGAGAGCCTTATTCGGGTGTTGATGAAAATTAGGGTGGTCCTTATGTTCATAAAATGGAAAAATCAACTATTTTATTTGCAGGAATAGGGGTAAACTTTGTATTGTAAAGTTGTAGCCCAGCTTATTCCAATCATTTTATTTAAACAATGTTTCCTGCAGCTCTTTGACGGAAATAGAGCATTTTTCTCATTTCAACTTAGGGTGGTCATACAATAACAGTTTTTCCGTTCTAACTTTTTTTATTTAAAATTTCTAAGTGAAGTCGTCTTCAGTCGATTTTTAGAGCTCTTCAAGACTCATCGCAAAAAATCAAAAAATCAGGTGTTTTTTTTTGTATCTCGGGTAACATTGCTCTGAATTTGGTTATTTTTGCCTTTCTCGTACTCTAAGGTGTTTCGAAAATAGTCTATTCCATTATAATAGAGCCCCAGAAACGCTTAGTGTCACAAACCAAACGACTAAGCTCGAGAAGTTAAAGTGATGTCTTTGTGTGCGTATGTAAGTGCATGTATGTATGTGCACGAAGAAAACTCACTCACTTGTTTTGTGACGCCAGAACTTGATTGCACTTGATTACTGAAGGAATTTGGCTAAAATAACGAAATACAACAAAAAACACAGTCATTTTCTAAGCTCATGAACGCGGGGAGGGTTCTTGCAGGGCGGTACCTAGGTCACAAGAAAGCCCTACTAATCCCTTTTAGAAAAGTCCGAGAAAATCGGTTAGCGTATTACTGAGAACGAGCACTTTGAACGAGGTTAGTTCCGGCCTTTTAAGGGTTAAAATTCTACAGGAATTCTTTAAAACAACTTCCCATGTACCTCCAGAAAATTCCAATAATATAGAGGTTTTGACCTTAATCTTTTTTCTTCCCACAATTTTTTCCACAAATTTCAATAGGAAGGAATCACCTTTGAAAAAAATGTTAAAACTAAAGTTATTTGGCAAAGCTGAAATTAATGGACAAGGAAAAAAAATTAAATCAATAGTTACCTGATTGTTTCAATAGTGTTAGTATTTGTAAACAAAATTGATTATATAAGCAATCTAACGAAATCCTAAAGATGCGCCTAATTTTGCTCGATGTTCAAACAATTCGATGAAAGTTGGAAGGTGCAATATTTGTTGGAGCTCTACAGTACCTTAAGAAGTAAAAGGAGAACAGTGCAAAACGCACCCACGGGGTAAAATGGCCTCGCTCATACTAGTTTTGTACTAATGTTACCATTACAATTCAATATTAATTATTCATTATCGAGCTGCACCTCACCCGTTAGATTTTCGATCAATCCGTTAAAACAAAACAAACGACCATGCGTTCACCATTATTTAACATGCAATTGAGTTATTTTACACCACCTCTCTGGCGTTTTGCCCGGAACCATTTTTGAAACATATTTTAAATGCGTTAGGTCACAAACACCTTGTTGTTTTAACTAGGAGATCATTCTGAAATGTAGCTGGTTCGTAAATTTTGTACCTGCACTTTGAAATGGTTCGGTATTCTTGATTTCATTGGTGAAAACATTGAAAAAATGTATGGAGAAACATCGATAAGCAGTGGTTTGCTGTTACTTGTCTATTGTAGAAGAAATGAAATTTGATCAAATCTCACTTCATAAAAATGGTAATAACTTCGCCGAGTGAACACTTATCTTTTTACGGTTTCCTGCATAACAATCTGTATTTAATTTTGCATAATCTGAATGAGTATCATAGTTCTTCAACGTAAACGGTGTCATCTGACTGCAAATTACTGGTTTTCGATGTTTCTACATACATCCTTCTATGTAAACTTCCAACGAGTCAAGAACTTCCCGAACGTTCACCGATTGGGCTGAAATTTTGTCCAGAGTATCAGGGCATCAAATAGAATCGAATAAGAGGGCGACCAACAAAAAAATTGTGACCGATCGGAGTGAAGCCACACTTCATTCAAATCAATTAAAAACCTCTGAAGGACACTTACCTGAGGTAAAAGTGATCGAAATGGTGGCATTGGTGTTTCGCTTCAGAACGCATGCCGACTCAGCCAAATTGCAGCGGGATACTTCCACCAACGAATAGTTCCCAATGGTATTCTCGTCGCCTGCAGATGTGACCGTTAGAAAACAAATCATGGTTGTCAATGGAACACTTCGCATATATAACGGAAAACATTCGAGGTGCTGCGTAATATATCGTCAATATGACAGCTAATATTTTTATCAGTATTTTTCTTCCAAAGCTTGTGATAATGAAATTGCAAGTTATGATGAACAGAAATCATCGTACGATAAACTGACGCGATGTCCTGTCTTAAACTGTTCTCACCGCAATTTTCAAAGTGCACTCCCTCAACGCCCAAACTGCAGATGGCCAAAACCAAAAGTGGGCCCACCGTCGAAACTGATAGCGATTTGTACATTATTGCGTCCTATACCACCGGTCGGCCGTCGTTATCAAATCCGCACAAGTTCAAAACACGTTATCAACACGTAAATCTGTTTACGATTTTCGACCTGCTCGGTTCGGCTGTCGGTTGGGAACTGACTCTTCGTCGTTGAGTCGTCTATGCTGCTGCCTATCGTGTTCCGCACACCACCGCAGATGGATGGACCAAGATGAATACAGTAGTAGGTGCTCCAACCTGCCAAGTTTGTTGAAGAGAAGACGGCGGGGGTGAAAAATTCATTCTCAGTGCAAAACGAAAACAAACCGGCTGGCTCTCCCATACTAAAATCCAAGATGGCTGAATCGTGAATTTGGCAGATTGGAACACCTAGTGGTGTATTCATCTTGGGATGGACTTTTGTTCCGAATCCGGCGTACATATTCTGAGTCATCGTAATCGTAGCCAGCGGCGTATCTACACAGATCGATCGGATTCAACTTGATCTAGACGAACAAAAATGTTTGTCCTTTTACAGTGTCTCATACAGACCATGTGCGTTTCGGTTTGTATTGCAATCTGTACATATTCTATTCTTTGTTGTGTTCTTTGTATAGCGTAAACAAGTTGAATTAGCAACCGCCATTGAGATATTAGTGGCCGTGGGGCAACTGTGCTATTATCTGCAACAATCTTTTTTATCTCGTCAAAATGTAATATTCGAGTCCAGATGATTCCATAGCCGATGGTGTCTTCCACATGAAATGGACCCTATTTGCAGTTGTTTCAATATACTTTGGCGTGGGTCATTTGAACCATATACAACTTCTAAAACAATATAGAGACCAGTGTTGGGTAAATACAGTAAAATACTGTGATTTTCACTGTAATTATTCTAGTTTTGTGTCTGCACAAAAGTTGTATCTATATGCCCTAGCGAAACGAATACTAAGAGATTAACTTGATTTTAACGATTTTCACAATTATTTTCACATCATGGAACATGGAATATTTTGTAAAAACGAAATTGTAGAAAAGCTTTAGAGGCATCATAATTTTTCATATTCACATTGGTGATATTTTGTTGCCAGAAAACTCATGGATTGCCTTTTAGCTGGCGGCTAACCAGTTGTGTTTATTCTGCGTCTCGTGTGAGGTGAAACATTTCGAATGATGTGAGAATGGTCGTTTTCTTCCATTTAAATTACACGTGAAACGTGACGAAATCTACAATTCTCGAGTCATTCGAGACGCAGAATAAGCAGAACTTCTGCTGTCGGGTATGGACAGTATGTGGAGGCGCGTGGTACGTCATAGATGATCATCATCATCATCATTCGAATGCCGTTAGAGCTTCTTTCCTCGCCACAATGTAAAATTTTAGCCCTAGTTTTTTTTAGTTCCATATAAATCACGATAAATAAGAGGGAGTAATGAAAAGGCGTTTTGCCACGGGGTCGTTAAGGGGTCTCTTCATCTAAACATAATTTCATTTTTGAAAAAAAAAAGTGTCAAAGAGTTGGATCAATCAAACATACAATGGCGGCTCTGCATCATTTTCCCGCTGAAGCGTTTTGTTTCGCTGACCGAAAAAAAAACTCGAACGCGAACGCGTACATTTGAAAACGTTATCTCTATCGTACGTATGTAGGTGTTCTTTTCCCAACTTGTTTTTTTTTTGTATTTTCTGATTTTTAGAAGAAAATCTCGGAATAATCTACCTAGCCTACCTAGTTGGTTGTGTTTTTTTTTCGTATAATAAAAAACACATTAGAGAGGTCAGCACAGGTGATGGATTTCACTTTATCCAGCAATCCGTATCAATTTGCGTTTATTTAGGGTCACTCCTGACAGAATCCAAGTTTCAAAGTGCTCGCGTTTTCGGGGGCACATCACTCGATACGGAGGCGGCGGACAACTGTTTTTTTGTTGATTCAGCTTTGATGGGTCATATGCGTGAAAAAATAAAAATGACAGTTGTGCGTTGCTTCCGTATCGAGTAGTGTGCCCCGAAAACGCGAGCACTTTTTGAAACTTGGATTCTGTCAGGAGTGACCTTAAATGCATTACAACAACCTCTGGCTCTGGCATTTTTTTCTCGATTCGGATTCTGAGCGCCCCACGCTCGCCAAGTCGTTCTGTACCTAGTCAGCCCACCTCGCTCGCGAACACCATCTTTGCAGAGTTGCTATCCGGCATTCTTGCAAGCCCTGCCCATCGTACCCTTCCGGCTTTAGCTACCCTATGAATACTGGGTTCGCTGTAACTGGCATACCGTGCGGGACCGAAATCCATCCACCTCATGAGATAACAACAGATTAAAGGATGTTGAAGGTAATTAATGTAGAAATAATTTATCTTATCCTGTTCAGATACTTGGCAGTAAGCTTTTAGGGCATAGAAATAGGAAGAAGGCTTTGAAATTAAAACAACAAAAATCAAAACAAATCTCCACCCACCAAACGCGAAGTTTTTGCCGCCATTTTGTTTTCGGGTAGAGCATAATTGCACCAAAAGTAACTGTGTTTTAATTGCTAATTGCGAATCATTACATAAGATGAGCGGAATACAAATCGAAGGGATGGCTTCTCAAGGTGCGTATCGAACTATTTACAGTGGTAGTTTAGTCAATCAGATTGCTTCAATTTAAATATTTAGGTAAAAAATAGCTGTACGGATTTTGATCCTTTGATTCGAAATCCGTCCACGGTGGACGGATTTCGAGTCGGGAGTAGTTGAATTTATTCATTATTTTATCATGTTTTTCGTAGTTTTTAATGAGTAAATGTCACACACTTCAAAAGTAGAGGCTTCATGCTCCTGTGTCAATGACAAACGTTTTATTTACATTCGATTCCTATTTTCTAATGACTTTTTCATATACTAAGGTGCTTAAGTGTACAGATTTCGATGCCCCACGGTAGGATGCTAAGATTGAATTAGATCAATGCTCGTCCACTTCACTCACGCTTTCAATGCCTGTCCCCGTCTATCGTAATACTGCTTCCCAAGGGGGCCCTGTTGCGCTCGGTTCCACCCACAAGCATGTACTTTGTCTTCGATGCATTCACCATCAGTCCAACTTTTGTTGCTTCACGTTTCAGGGGGATGTACAGTTCTGCCTACATATCCTTCGATGGATCGTTTTAGAAGTCTGAGAAAACAACAACCAATCGATTTTAGCCACCCCGGAATTTCGTCCGATTTAGATGAAAATTTTATGAAAAGCTTATTTCATCATGCGAAAGCGATTATGAACTGAAGCGTTGAATCGCAGATATTTTTCAAAATCATGAATGAGAGCATCCATAAATTATGTAATGCTTAGAGGGGGGGGGGGGGGGGGAGGGTTTGCCCGAAGTTTGACAAACCATACAAAATTTTTAAATGATTCATACAAAAAGTGTGTCATAGGGGGAGGTGGGGTTGCTAATGGTCAATTTTTGCGTTGGATCTTCCCAATACGTATTATAAAAATGAAAGCTTTGAAATAGAAAACCGAAGAATTAACACTATGGTTAAAGAAAAACACGAAACAAGTACGAGACACTGAAGATGGCCTTACTGTTAAGGTCGAAATACGTATCTGTCAAGGTACAATTAAGTGGTGGAATTAAATGGGATTGTACAAACTCGTCTTATGACAAGTGATGAAACATAGACTTGAACGACTTTCACAGCATATAATTGTTGAGAATGAAACATATAAACATAGAATTCTTGAAAATCCTGAACAAGTTTGCCGTATAATTGTATCAAATAAAAACCCGTAAGAACATTTCCCAGGAAATTCGGGAAACTAATGTTCATATCCCGGGAATCGGGAATCGCGGGAAATTCCATTTCCCGGGAAATGTTTTCCGAAAATGGAAGTCCTAGTCATGAGTGCACATTATATTTACACCCATATCAAATCACAAAGGGGCGGGGCTAACGGGCTGAATTTATTGAATACAAGAAAGCTGATTTCCCGCGGGCTAGCCATTTTGATCGAAATTCCGCTGAGAGCGGTCTCATAAGATTTCACGCACATCAGACGCGGTGAAACGGATACGGCACCACGAAGCTACTGGTAGCACCAGTGGCAATGATGAAAATTTATTCCAAATGGTGTCGTCATAGCGAAAAATCATAGAGTGGCTGTCGGAAAATTTCAACGCAAGGTTTCGACAAGCGTTTGGAACCAGTTAGTTACTAGAAAAGGCGCATTGGGGAAGAAATGTTTCTTCTCAGGACCAGCATTTCCTAGAAAAAAAAGAGTTGATCGCAAAAATGGACCGTTTTGGTGGCATCGGCGTTTGGCGTGGTAGATTGGATGCTGTTTGTGATTCCATCCACAAATTTATTACATCATCTCCCTCCGACACGCGCTTGTGAATCTGTTATCGAATGGCAACTTTCTGTCGTCGCCAAATGATTAATTTTGCATTTTGAAGAAAATTCTCGGGTTTACCTTTCCTAGTTTATACAAACTAATGGTCCAGCAAAGAACTGATATATTTCCAAAAATGCGACTTTTTGGAAACAGCAACAAATTCAGAATCTTGTGAGGAAATTTTATTTTACTGCTACTGATGCCATCCACTCGAATAAACGTATTGCATCATCTCCCTCCAACGCGCGCTTGTTATTCTACTACTAAAGGCCCCTTTTCTGTCGTCGCCAAACGATCAAGTGTTGCGATTTGAAGAAAATTCATCTCGGATCAAACTCCTTTGCATAAAATGGTGGCCCGGAAAAAAATCGATTTAATTTCCAATCTCTAACAGAAACAAAACCAAAGAATCTTGCCAGAAACAGCCAAGTCGTTGAAGGCGCCACCTTAGTGGAAAATTTCGATGAGCTGCTGTTAGTGCTCGTAAAGGCGCGTTATTGAAAATATGGAATCGTCACTGTCGTTTTAACGGAAAAAATTCGAAAACTTAAACCGAATAGTCTGTTTGACTGGGTGAAGATTTTTCCCAAAGATCAATACCTCTCCCTGGACAAATAGTTTTAGTCCGGAAAAGGACTGATTGCAATCAATTCTTGAACCTCCTCTCACTTTTCCACCGGCGCCATAGAGAACGATACATGTAGGTATGCCTCTGTTGCAGGCGAAAACCGAACGTTGCAAATAAATATGCCTATTTGCGTTTGGTTTCGCGCCGCTTCTGATTCGGTTTATTTTTTTTTACATTTTTGAGGATGTTGACTTCTGGGATTCCGATGTCCTTCACTGCAAGCAAGACGAATAGCTTCAGCGGCAATACGGTCGATGAGTCGTGTCAATCCCTTGTCTATGGTTGGAGACTTAAAGTCCATTCAACTGGAAGCTGCTAACCGGCTTTTCGATCGATAAAAAATGGTATAAAATTTGCATCTGACAGCTGGTATTATGCGAATTTGTTAACCCAGACAGCCCCGCACATTACCTGCTGGGTACGCAATAGAGTAACTATGAATAAGCACTAACCCCACCATATACTTTCCTAGAACAGATGTCAATTTCTTATACCACCTGATAATGATTGGAAACTTTCTCTTCAAATTCCAATCAGTGCTACGATGTGTTTCAGTGCGTTCGATATTGTCCCTATCGTTTTGAGAAAGCGTAGAAGAAGCAAGTGTGTAAGTGGAAAGTGTAAGAAGAAGATGAAATGTCGCAACACATGGCTGAGTAAGAAAGAGTTTATACTGAGATTTTCGAAAGAGTGAAATATTAATGTTGATAAAGAGACACAAACTTTGATGACAAATACCTTCTATTTTGTATAGCAACGTAGGCATACGTCACCTTTGCATACAACCCGATTGGGCTGGATTTTTTAATTGTCTCTCTTAAATATCATTCGAGAAAATGAGACAGACCTTTGGTACGTAGTCAAGCTTTGTCGTAGTCGACTTTGTTATTCATCTAAGACACGAACATTCAGGTAGGTAGAAGGACAGGTGATATTAATCACTATCTGCAATGAGAAAGTGCCATTCAATCTTCATTTTTTAATCTAAAACTTTTTTTCACGTAAGTGCATTTCGATCACTCGTATATACATGCATCTGCTCATGCTTAACTGTATTATGTTAATCTTCTCCATCGAGAAGCTTTGATCTGTCCATAGTTAAATGGTATCTTCCTGTTTCTCTGCCCTAAAACACAGATAAATACGGGGAAAATGCTGTTGCTTATTGGTTTGATTTGCTTTATAACGTCTCCCATGTTTCACTTTTTAGTAATTGTTTTCCGCAACCTTTCTTCTATAGTCTCTTCGGTAAAACGATTAGCGCGTAGCTTTACTTTTGTTCAGTATATTTGCGCTACCGATGTACAATTCATAAAAAACTCTGCACTGCTTCCAATATCACTAGAACAGACTAATTTGTATGCGGATTGTTAGGGTGTTGTATACAAACAATAAAAGTCGCATCTCTTTCTTGGTATTTTTGTTGTTGTCATTGCTCCTGCCGTGGACGCCGGAGCCAAGGGGTGGGTTTCGAGGGGACAATAAATGCAATCACCTTATCTCTATTAAATAGTATCATTTTATATACTTTAAAGATGCCTATGAAACGATCAACTACGACCAAAAACACTGCAGGATTGCTAACGTTCACAGGTCATGTGACTCCTCCATGAAGAAGAATCCAGGTTGGATGAAAAAGACGAAACCGGACGATGCTCACTCTCCCATACAGGGGGGATATAACTATCAGGTTACTATAAAGTTTCGTAACTAGCGACGATTGTAAGATAGTTTGCATTTCTCGCTTAACTTTTCAAAAGGACCTAAGTAACATTTTTTCGTGAATTAATTTGAATACTGCAATCAATAGCTTTCATGTTGTTCTGATGACTGCGCTATTCAAATTAATTCATGGAAAAAATGTTACTTAGGTCCTTTTGAAAAGTTAAGCGAGAAATGCAAACTATCTTATCTTATCTTATCTCGCTCAACTTTATTTCTTTATCATCTGTGACTGTTTGAAGAATTTAGCATCGTACTCGCGATACAAATCTGTCATCATTGACGCTACTCGGTCGATTTTTCTACCCAACATGGATTTATCTATCGAAACGGTGGAGAATTTTTTTTATACAAACAGTGACCCTGGCAGCAGGGGGGAGGACGTTGTGACATCCATCGATCTCCGCACCCGTCGGGGGTGGATGATTGCGGTTAAAAATTGTTATACTTTCTCCTAAATGTGTAACCGTGTCAGTGCATGATGCGCAATGGCCGTCTCTTCGTCTGTAGTGTAGTTTCATAACAAGATTAACTATAAATAGAGAATGGCAACAATTTGTGAGTGTCTATGTTCACGTTGATTTTTATTTTTGTTTCCACGTTTTGGTTTGCTTTCGTCTATCATCGAGTGAAAGAGGGAAAAAGCACACAGCACTTTTCAGAGCCTACTTCGACGCCATTGTGCAGCTGTCATTTTTTTAATTTTTTTTTTGTTTTCATTATTCGCATACAATTCGCGAGGTCGAAGCGAAATGATTCATTGCATTCCTGTAAGGTAAAACTCATAGCTATCATTCCCCTCTCGTTATTCCTTTTCGGTAAGATCGATACTTTCTCATAAGGAACTGTCAGTACCTGTGTGAAAAACTAAGCTTCGACTTCACGAATGGAAACAGAGCTTTACCGCACTGCCGCTTTGATTGATTTCTGATGTTTTAGAAATATTGGAATACTACAACATTTATCTATACAGGGTTTTGTTTTAATCTCTTACTTCTGACGATCATGTGTGTGCCTATATTTACAGATACAAAACATGTTATTTTATGTGTTCGAATTCTTTGTTTGCTGTCACTACTGTAGCAGTCGAAGTGTTGAATGTTGATGTACATAAACTGAATTGAAAAGGTCCTTTGGAGTGATTTTTTTGTTATCGCATAAGACTTTGTGTGTTTGAGAATGAATGTCATGAAAAAAGTAATCATCCTAATAATCAGGAATTTTCATTTTTCTAATAGTATGTTTTGTCATTTCTTGCAACAACTTATATGGGTTCTGAATAGTTTTTCTTATATTTCGATCGAAGAATTTGATTCGAATAATATATTGTTCATGGTTCTATTAAAATCATGTAAATATATACGAAGGCAATATGAAATAGGAAATATGAAGGCAGTGGTCAGGGAAGTCACTTGATTGAACTAGAGGAGTTGATAATACACCTTTCCCGTCTATAAATCACCTATTTGTTTTTAAAATAATTTTTGATTGACAGTTTCTTTTAAAACTTGTTCAGGACAATAACAGCTTAATTTAAATACCGCATAATTTGTGAATGTTGAAAGTTTTTACAACAAATGCTTCACACCAGGACGCACGTATTTAATGGTTTTGTCGATGCAATTTTTAATTAGGAACATAAATATGTCTGCCTAAATTCGACACATAAAATGTATGCGTCAAATAGCAAATAAAGTCTATTTGACGAGGGAAATTCATGCGCGACATCAGGCGGCCAATTAGACGCACTCATATATTAATATTTGACCATTTGATGCAAACAAGTTGTTGATTAAAAAAACCGTAATATTAATTCCGTCAGTGCTTTTCTCTAGGTCTCTGCACACTTAGGGATTGCTTGGTCACATGTAAACAAATAGGGGGAAGGGGTATTTAATATATGTTACTTTCTTTTTCGTTTAACAGAGCGAAAATGCCACTTAAATTAAAGCTATTTAGCCAGGCCAAGTTTAAAAGCTTTGTCCCATCCCAGGATAAACATCAATGGAGTGAAATAAATTTCTTAGCATATTCACTCCCAACGTCTATTTGCTTATTATATCATTTGATTATGATGATATTCCTCAACTATATTCCTTTCCAACCATCCAACTCCTTGACATCTATGAGGGCGTCAGTGAGTCGCTGGCCTCTCGTTAAGTAGTTGTCATATCATCATTTCCTTCCTTTCCCTAGTAACGGAGAAGATGGGCGTGGCCGGCAATGGTAGCTTTCATGTTTTATCATTTTGACCTTCAATTGGGTTGCTATTCCATCCCAAATAATAGCCCATAAGCAATTGGAGTAAGAAAGTTAAAGAAGGTACATGACAGCTATCAGTAAACATGCAATCTACGAAATACTCCGTTACAACGCAACGCAACGCAAGTCTCTGCATACTTATGGGCCAAACACAATTGATACGTTTGCGTGCGTTTTGACAGTTTTCCCATGAGAAAACTGTCAAAACGCACGCAAACGTATCAATTGTGTTTGGCCCATTAGGGGTTGTCTGTCATAATCTCTCCAACCCCTGATATATTGCAGTCCCCAATTCCCACTTTCAGACAAGACCAGGCGAGCTGATCGAAAGGGAATCAAAACCCTAAATTGTCACTACGATCGTGTTTCTGAGGACAGTTAGGGGCCCCATACACGCTCCGACGTGTTGTACAACTTTGACTCCACCCCCAGGAAATTTGGTTCGGTCGGAGTAAAGTCGGACCGTCTGTGGGCAAGTTGTACTGTCAAACAGTCGTACAACTTGCCCACAGACGGTCCGACTTTACTCCGACCGAACCAAATTTCCTGGGGGTGGAGTCAAAGTTGTACAACACGTCGGAGCGTGTATGGGGCCCCTTACAAATCCACTGGTAGCCATTTCTCTATCGCGAAAAAAAAATTGTGGGACTTTACTGGACGCTGTTTGGCAGGTCGTGGTCGATTACACTACACTGTAAAATTATATTTTGCTAGGACACACATCCTCTTGAAGTGCAGCCTCCTTCGAAACTAGGAGTTCAGTAGCAACGTACAAAAATCTCGGGCCAAAAAAGGAAAATTGATGACTTTCAAGAGTTGATTTTCTTGTAGAATTCATTATGTTCTAACTCTGTCACAATTTTGACTACCATACCATGCCTCAGGAATATACTCCCTCTGATAATTTACGGGCGCCTCCATCGAAAAAGCTTGCTCTGGGCGAAAAAAATTGTACGCCGATCATTCATTTCGATAACGGACACAAAATGTGGCTCCGAATTCTTTTTTCAGGAACGATTCCTATGCTTCAATCAATTCGTGGAAATTTTCGATGGGCATTAGGAATTTAAATATGTTTTTCTTTTTCTTCGAGAATCATTGCTTTAACACTAAGGTTTTGTATCTCACAAGAAGTTTTTGAAAACCCGGTCCAAGTAGAATTCGTTGAATGGGCATGGGAGATTTTTTTTATATTGGAACGTAATTAAGTGATTAATTCAATATCAACGCGGCCCAAAATGAGCTAGACGCATCCGTTTAGGTACGCACGTGGAGGACATTTGATGAATTACTCAACTGTTTAAATTATCGATAAGGCAATTCGGATTGTGTAATGCGATGTTTGGCGATTTTTCATTTGCTTTAACTGAAACAATTTCGCAAAAATTGATTGTCCATCAAGTCTGCCAAATATCAATTCACTCAGCGTAGAAGCACTACTAAAGTTTAAGCTACCAAGTACTGTAAAGGAAATTCGACGATTCATTGCCCAAATTAAGGACTACAAGCGATTTTCTCCACAAGCTGCCAGCTCTTATTTCGAAAGGAAACTTTGAACGGCAAAAGAAAGGTTGCACGACGTGATGAGTCAAGGACAACTTTTGTTAGTTGAAAATGGAGCATCACAGACGTAGATCTCTTGCAATATCTTGATTCAACAAAAAACGGAAACCTGGACATAGCATCAATTATTATTGACATTTTTGCAATGCTCCTACCTATATTTCTTGAAGCTTTTTATATTTTTTGCTGGCTCTTTTTGCCGATTGCTGCTTTTAAGTTGACTTTTTTGTGACTTTTTGAACTTGCTGATGTTAGGAGTCTTCCGAACAACTATGGATGTGGAAAGAAAATATGACTAAACCATTTTTTTGGTAATATTTGGAAAGATCTTGTGTCGTGTGTTTATATTTATGTTTTTCGTCTACTTCTCGATTGTTGCTGGTTGGTGTGGCGAATTGCGCCTAGTTGAGCCACAGCGGGACTCGATTTCTGAAGGAGACGCATGGTGGTTATTATCATTTTCTCGATTTTTGGATCATAACGTATGACATAAAATACACTGACTTCTGAAATTTTTTGTACTCTTAACCCTGCCTTTTGGAATCCACCTATGCATGTAACCATAGCAACAATGATGTGTCCAGAAAAAAAGTGACGGTGGTATCAGTTGGTTTGAAAATAGCGACGGCAAAAATAGGCAAATAACTATGCCTATTAGGTTGGTCGTACTGAGAAATGGGAGGAGAACCCAAGAGCATTGTTGGTAAAATCACTCACAAATCTAAATCATCGAGCCCTTCCGCGCGAGCAAACTCGTTTGTGAATAAGAAAAAAAATGCATCAGAGTCAAGTTTTTCATGCGAAATCGCATCGTTTCATTCATTTGAAACATTAGAAAACTGTGATGGTGACATATATTAGGAATTGGGCAATCGACTTTTATGGCCCGTTTACATATGGGCTAGTTCTAGCGGACAATGCACTATCCGACAATACTAGCGCGAAATTAGCATAATGTAAACGCTTATTAGCGAGGACAATTCCTGTTTAATTGTGCTAATATCGCGCTAGTATTGTCGGATAGTGCATTGTCCGCTAGAACTAGCTCATACGTAAACGGGCCATTATAGTGAAAATATCGTATATATAACGGTTTGGTTGCCAACACCGACTAGTAAATAGCAGGCCATGACTTTGCCTCTTTCCTCGCGGGACAACGAATGGAGTAGCACGCGCGATAAGAAAGCACACTCCGTGACGGATAGCTCGTTCGGCAGAACTGGGCCGCGCATTTGGCGATCCTGCCAGGTTGTTCCTGTTTGGAAATAATTGTTTTGTAAGTATCCTGTGGGCGTGATTGGGACATTTTTCATCGGTTTCGATTTGTAATGTCGAAGACGCTATGGAAGAGCGTCGGATTGATAAATTTGCTCATCGGCTTCGACTTGTAATGTCAAAGACGCTCTGGAAGAGCGTCGGATTAAATAATTTGCACATCGGTTTCGAATTGTGATGTCGAAGACGCTCTGGAAGAGCGTCGGATTGATAAATTTGCTCATCGGTTTCGACTTGTATTGTCGAAGACGCTCTGGAAGAACCTAGGATTAAATGATTTGCACATCGGTTTCGACTTGTGATGTCGAAGACGCTCTGGAAGAGCGTCGGATTAAATGATTTGCACATCGGTTTCGACTTGTGACGTCGAAGACGCTCTGGAAGTCGTCGGATTAAACGATTTGTATATCGGATTCGACTAGTGATGTCGAAGACGCTGTGGGAAGCGTCGGAATGAATGATTTGCTCATCGGTTTGGACTTGTAGTGTCGGAGACGCTCTGGAAGAGCGTCGGATTAAATGATATGCACATTGGTTTTGACTTGTGATGTCGAAGACGCTGGTTTGACAAATGTGTTGTTTCTCAACGGTTTCGACTTAAAAAAGTTGAAGGCGCTCTGGAAGAGCGCCATCATAAATGTTTTTTCTCATCGGTTTCGACATGTGATGTGATGTAGAGCACTGGATTGAATGTTTTGGCTTGTGACTTCGCAGACGCTCTGGAAGAACGCCGAAAAAAGTTATTTGTTTTCTCATTGTTTTGACCTACGAGTTAAAATGTCGAAAGAATTCTGGGGTAGCGCCGAAACAAATTATTCGTTTTCTCATCGGTTCCCACTTGTAATGTCGAAGGCGCCAGATTGAATGATTTGTTTTTCTTGTCGGTTTCGACAAATACGATTTGTTTTAGGAATAAATGATTTGTTTTCCCATCGGTTTTCTGCTTGTGTTGGCGTGAGCTTGAAGGGCCAATATATAGTATGTTTGAAGAGCTACCTATATTGTTTTGATTTTCCCATTGCAAAGCCATCAAATTGTATTGGATATGGTCTGCCGAATCGAATTCTACTGGTTTTGGATTGCAATGCTGGAAATATTTGCAAAAAAAAAAATTAATTGTATACAGCTGGAGGATCATGAACCTGAAATAGTTGACATTTTCAAAATGTTAAAATAGGCTGGATTAATTTGCTTAGTAAATATGCATTTACGAAATATTGAATTTGGATTGTTTTTGGTATTGGTTTTTAATGAAATATTTGATTTTTGATAATGGGTGAGGCTTTATTTAAATCGTTCATGAATTTGGAGATTTTGAGTTTTTTTTTCTGGATTATTTTACAATTATGTTTCGAATTTCCACGGCCAACTCATAAGTTTTTTTTTGCATTTTTTTTTAAATGTTCTATAAGAAGCGGAGAATATGACCATGAGAAGCATGGATGAAAATTGGTCTGTTTTTCGTTACGTTCACGGAGAATTATTAATTCATGAGCAAACAAAGCACTCATGGATCCAGTCCAGATCATCCTTGCCAATTCACACCAGTCAACAACCTTTGCCTGGACTTCCGGATATTGCTGTGTTGGAGATCGTGACTGGCTGGAGTGCAGTCATCAAGGAAGGTGATGACGCCCAAATCTAAATCAAGAAGTTTGTCAGTCAGGATTTTAATTTGAATTAAAAGAACCATTGTAGGGCGTCCAACTCTACACAACTGCGATAAACAAAAGGAGCCACCGCACCACTGAATAACGGGATTTTTTTTTCAATATCTGAGACGCCTTGACATATGACGCTGGCAGTCGCGCGGTCATCATCTGCTTTCTGAAGGATGGAGGGCACTAATATAAGGCTCAGACGTTGTTCTGTCAACACGAGCTTCTTGGGCAATGAAACCCGAGTGTTAGTCCCACCCGAGGTCCCACCACATGTGGCGAATAGGCTTTATCTGGAATATCAGACAAATGCTACAGTAGCCGAACATCACAAGCCATTGTTTCCATTGTAATCCAATGTTTTTAACCAATTATTAACATGCTGCGGAGAGCAGTCGGGCTGGGGCCTTTGCTTCCTTCTAGCTTGCTTACGTTTTATTGTGTTGAGGTTTTTGTTAACCCTTATAAACTATTTTCCACTTTTGGTTCCAGAAGCGATTCCCGGTACTCCTGATGAACGGTTCCATTAGGTAAAAATGTCTAAAAAATACAAAACTGTCATAGATTGCTATAGCTCATGAAATCATGAAGTTTGATTTGATTTATCGGTATAAGTAGCCCCGAAACTTATTCGGATGAAACTTCCGGACGTATTTTGGGCCGATAAAGTTTGGCATGGTTTTTGCATCGTTCCCATTCAAAATATCTAAGATAATCATTTTCTGAAATATGGTGCTGATAATAACCATATACACTAATTTTTTATCCAAAATAGCTCAGGAACCAAGAGACCCATCCTGAACCAAACCGCAACCAAGTGACTATAAAAGTTGAAATAATTCAATTTTGATAAAACCCGGACCATCAGTTCTTCTATTTCCTGTCTTCATTCTAAATCTTAGATAGTTTAACGGGTATCGGAGATGTTCCATACAATGATTCGAAACTGGTTTCGTAGGAATGTCCGTAACCCGGAATATAGGTCAAATTTAAAACCGATCGACTTCCTGATCACAATTGGCATAGTTTTCGTTCGTAATACCTCAAATAATCATTTTATAACTATACGTTATACGAACACCCATTTGCTTTCTGGAATAACTCCGGAACCAAAGGGCTAATCATGGAAATCAATAAAAGTCCTTAAACTAGAAAAAATCCTCTTCTTTTGGTAAAAGTAGCGACAAAAACATTTTTTTAGAAAAAGAATTCGGAAATAAAACGGGTCAACAAGAACTTGATGGCTTTATAATGTGATTCCACAATCAGCACTTTATGCTGTCAAGTTGAACTTTGTCATGCCCAATTACAGTGAATGTTCTTCATGGCCAACTTAACCACAAGGTTATTTACGCGTGCGGCGTGGCAGTTGAGGGACACAGTTCCCACCATACTCAAAACTAACGTTTCCAGCAAATCATCGAGTCAGGAAGCGCCCTTATCGGTAGACAGACTGTGTTTTGTTTTTACCTGGGATTTTTTTTTACATTTCGTCTACCAAATTATATGTTGCAGTCAAAACTCCATGAGTCGATATTTAAGGGACCAACGACACATGGAAATAACGAGTTACGGAAGAGACAATTCTTGGAAAGTAACCCAGTATTTTTTTCTTTTGTGGTATAATTTGCTTCCATGAGTCGATATCGAGTCATGAAACATCGACTCACGGAGGTTTGACTGTAGCGCTAAGCAGCACTTATTGAAAGTGATAAAAACAGCTTCGACCAATAAAATCTGATGTTCTCAATTCCGACAGCAGTGTGAAAACTATATTTTAATAAGAGTTCTAGCAAACTATAAAAGCTCCGATTTTAAAATAGTACATAATAATCAAATAAATGTCAAGCTTCAGTAAGAAAAGGTTTGATTGTATTGATTCTAATGATGTTTTTTCGTGAGATTACTTCATCAGCTGGTGGTGGATTGACATAGACATCGCAATCGTAGCAACACTGCTGTCTACAGAAAAAAATTATGTTTGCACTACATATTGTGCCTTGCAACCAAATAACAACTTTCGTGCTCATTTTCCAAGGCTCTCATAGATGTGTAAGACTTATCCGTAGTAGAAATAGCACGTGCTATCACAGCATTAAATGCCAGAATCCACCACGTGGCTGCCAAATTTTCAAAAATATCCAGGTACCTTTTTTCTGGAGGATGTTTTTCTTTGGCGACTATTAGGCGCTCATTTTTCGTTGCGACTAAAAATAAGCGGTGGAGTAGATTTTTTTATGAGCAGTTAAATACCAGTTCCACTCCAGAGCTCTGCATATCGAAGAACTTGACATTATGAGGCACTTTGGGTCTGTTCGATTCAGCCGGTCCAGCATCCAGCAGCAGGCGAGACCTTCAAATAGAAGTTTGGATGACCAGAGCTGCGCGACCGTAATTTGCAGCAGAATCTGAAGAGGAACACCTAGGACAAGGTGGCTGGGTCGGAAGGTCAGAGCATTCGATGAAACGTTGTAAATATACATAAACAAGATGGACATCGTTTTGCGGAGGTGTCAGTAAAAGTCGGACGTATTAGAGCAGCGGGAAATTATGCAATTTAAAATGCTGATGAAAAACAATTGAAAAACGGTTGGAAATAAACGATAACCGAAAACAATCAATTCCCTTAGCGATCCTCCTCTGCGACTGACAGAAATTTTGACCAATTTTGACTGACAGAAAAAGTTGACCAATGCAAAATGCACCGAAAAGCTTAGGAAGTGACGGGAAATGCCATTTCGATGTCATGGGACTAATTTGCTAATAACTTTTTTCACAAATCGTTTGCAATTATGTTTTCCATATAAACATGTAGCCTTTAAAGGACCCGAAAACTTTTTCTTACTGGTAATTTCTCTAAATATTATATTGGCGGCGTGAGAGCCGAATTAGTGTCAAATGACATTAATGTCATGACATTCCGTTACATTTTTTTCATCTCACTATTATGGCTCACACTTTGTATTTAGAACAATGATCTCTTCGACAATGTTCTAGGACCCTTTAAGTACTACATGTTAATCAAAAAATCCGAACTGGAAATTACTTTTGAAAAAAGTAATCAGGAAATTAGTAATAGCAATGCCATGACATTGTTATGACATTTCCCATCACTGTATAGTGTATAGGAACTGATAACATTCATCTTTTTATCGGCCATCTCGAGTAGTGCAAGTCACACTGATTTGATTGCAGCAACTTGAATGTTACCAAATTAGGTTGTATATGCGTTACTGTAACTTCTTCATAATATGTGTGCTGCTTGGGATGGCTAAGATTGTGGTCAACTGGGGTAAGACCGCACGCAATGTGGAACCTAAAACGAAAATTGGTTTCGCTGAGTTATCATTCATCAATCTTGTACCTTGCTTTTCATTTATTGATAACAGTCAACTTGGCATATACTGTAGAGATTTTCTCAATTTTTAAGTGAGTACTAGCTAGCGACACATCAGAACATTGGCTTTTAGAAGGTGCGTTTAAACTGACGACAAGTTTGATTGACACTGCCCAAGAGTGAAGAATTTGGACATCGTGTGGTACTACACGTCCGAAAGGGCAGACAAAGAGAACTAAGAATAAGGTGGCCTCAACGTTCCGCTCCTTGGGTCGGAAGGCCGATGCAGGCCGTTGAGGAAGAAGTACTTGCTGAAAGTTTGGGTGGTTCAATTTAGTATGGGAAAAACTTTTTTCAATTTTTTTGATGGGCCGCCCTATTATTCGGTTCTATTTGATGCCCTGATTGTGCCGTCCAATTGCAATTCACTGTTTTGGATGTTTCTGCATACATTTTTGCGAGTTTAGCACCGCCCAAACGTTGACCGATTTGGCTGAAATTTTGTCCAGAGCATCAGGGCATCAAATAGAACCGAATAAGAAGGCGGCCCATTAAAAATTTCGAAAAAGTGTTTTTTGAGCCACTCTACCGAAGGTGCAGATGATTTTTTTCCGATGGTGTCGCCCAACCCTCCCAACGTCACCCAGCTACGACGGATTGGATATTTGTGAGTGAAGCTCAAACGAGGGGTTTACTCCAACAATTTCGTGACTAAGCGCTGCTACAGCATGGTATGCATCTCGGATTGCGGTTTGACAACTGACAAAGTTTGATAAAGAACTGATCAGGGTTCAGCGAAATCTCACCAAGAGCCTTTTTACTGACTTGTGATACTTTATTCGTAGAGGGAAACTTGAAATGTATTTATATTAAATGGAGGAAGCTTTCTTTCAAGAGGCGAGGAAGTCTCCTTTCAAGAGGCGAAAAAGCCTACTTTCAAAAGGGCTCAACAGCTTCTTTTTCAGAGCTCGAAAGCCTCCTTTCAAGAGGCTCGGAAGCATCCTTTCAAGAGGCTCGGAAGCCTCCTTTAAGAGGCTCGGAAGCCTCCTTCCAAAAGGTTTGGAAGCCTCCTTTCGAGAGGCTCGGAAGCCTTCTTTCAAGATGCTCGGAAATCTCCTTTCTTTTTTTTTTTTTTTAAATTTTTGATTACGTGATTTTTAAGTTTGCACAAAGTTCATCACTATCCTATAACTCGGAAGCCTCCTTTCAAAAGGCCTTCTTACAGGGTCTCTTAATTCTCGTGTATACATGGATGAGACAGTGTGCCATGAGCTACAAAAGCTTACGTAGCGCACCGATTCAGTTCGACAAGAGAAGCTAGCGCGCGCATAAAATAACTGAGTGAGCGTGTCTCAATGTACGTCTCATGAGACTCATCTCATGCGCTAGGAATGCATAGTTGGCGTTACTTCGGCGACGATTTTATTGAATGAAAATTTCCCGCCCATGCTGTTTTACCTACGCATCTCCACTGTTGTTTGCAAAGGTTTGCCATGGCAAACAGCGCATGAGCTGATCGCATTGAGATGTCTCAATGCGACTCACCAATGTTAATGTCAGGTACACAAACTTCGTGAGACTCGCGCGCGCTAAATTTTATGTGCGCGTAGCAGTCATTGCTCAATTTCATCCTTTTTTTGTACGCGTGCATGATGTCTGCTTGTGATACTTCATTCGTATAAGGAAACTTGAAATGTATTTATATTAAATGACGGAAGCTTTCTTTCAAGAGGCTCGGAAGCATCCTTTCAAGAGGCTCGGAAGCCTCTTTTCAAGAGGTTTGGAAGCCTCTTTTCAAGTGGCTCGGAGGCCTCCTTTAAGAGGCTCGGATGCCTCCTTTCAAAAGGTTTGGAAGCCTCCTTTCGAGAGGCTCGGAAACCTCCTTTCAAGAGGCTCGGAAGCCTTCTTTCAAGATACTCGGAAGTCTCCTTTCTATTTTTTTTAATTCTTGATTACGTGATATTTAAGGTTGCTCAAAGTTCATCACTATCCTATAACTCGGAAGCCTCCTTTCAAAAGGTTTGGCAGCCTACTTACAAGAGGTTCAGAAACCTTCTTTCAAGAGACTCTGAAGCCTCCTTTCCAGAGGCTCGGAAAACTTAGACGAAAATTGAATGTTTTTTCAATGGAAGTTGGTACGTTCCATCTTGCCTCCTACCCTCTCTGTCATATAACACATTTTCAAAGTTTTCAAAGTTTGCAAAGAAATATCACGAGTGGCAGACGCTCTGTTCCTGCGGCTTGAAGAGCAACATTTACATCGTGACAAAAAGGCCATATGCCGCAAATGACGTCCAGTTGGTGCCCCATGAACCCTTCAACCACGCCAGTATTGACCCATCAACAGGCGGAACCTCAAACAGACGCGAAGGACAGGCAAACTGTCCTGCGTTCTACGCATATTAGTACCAAATTAAAAGAATGCCACAGAGGAAAACGTATATGAAATAAAACTAAAATTTTAGCTCAGGAAATCATATGAGTACCTAATTTGAGAATCATTGAGATCACTAGACTATTGGATGAGCTCCATTCTAATAATTTCATTCAAGGTTTTAGTTCAGAAATACCATTTGCGACCTTATTCATGAAAAAAGTTTAGCGAAACAGATATGCCGAGAAACCACACTTGCTTGCGGATTTCTACGCATATAAGTCCCGCTGAGTATTAGATTTCATTAATAACTACTATGATCGACAGCTCTCGTCTCATGCTCAATATACCTATGAAACAATACTGCCCACGTGGTTGATGTTGTTGGATCACAATAATATCACTTGAATAAAGATCCCTGTAACCGGCCTTGTTCATCTCTAAAAGTGGCTAGACTTGCGAGAACTAAGTATTGAATACCATTTCTATAAGCAACACTCTATAAAATAACAGATTCTGTCATAATGATGAGTTTATTCCCCATGAGACTAATATGCGCAAAAATTCAACAATGTGACAAATCGACGTTTTGTTGTTTTTTTTAACTGAATTTTCAAACAAAGTTCGATATCTTCGAGTGTTTTCGGGAAAATCGATTTTGAAGGGCCAATTTGCAAGATTTCCTCACTAATCGATTCGTCTTGGAAGTAGCTGTGCTCGAATTTAGATCCATCTAGAGTGCGTCGTTGAAACGATGGACAGATTGAAAAAAAAAAAACAATCAGGGCAAGATCGGACTGGTAACTCCAGTAACAAATAATAATGATAGTGTTAATCAAACACGATAAGCCTGATGATGTGAAGGATGCGTTCTATGAGAGCTTTGATGCACCTGACGCCAAACACACGATGTAAAGATTGTCATCGGGGATGCAATCGCGAAGATTGGAAGAGAAAGCTTCTTTTACTCTGTTATTGGTACGGAAAGTCTTCATTCGCTACCAACGATAATGGTCTACGACTTGTAACTTTTGCTGCAGCGAGAGGGATTGCAATCAGCAGTACCTATTTCGCACGTAAGAATATCCGCAAACACATTTGGCTACAACCCGAGTGGCGACACTTGCTCAAAGATAGACCATCGACATTTCTCAGATGTTATAGATGTAGGGTCCTTCGGAGGCCCGAACGTTGGCTCGAATCATTATCCTGTAGTTGCAACAATTCGGGAGCGACTATCTAGCGTCAGCTATTCACGTAATAACAAAACGATGCTTTTCAATATCCAACACTTGGCAGTTAATGAGGTTGCCAACAGATCTGTCGATGTCCGGATGATACTTGATAAATTCCATAAGAACAACTTGCAAACTCACCATCTGTTCATTGACTTCAGCAGTGTATGATTCAGTGACAATAAATGAGCTGTGACAGGTCTGCTGTCTGAACATGGTTTTCCGGCAAAACAAATTGGGCTGATACGTGCAACGCTTGATGGCTGGAAATCAATTATTCGGATTGCAGGCGAATTGTCAACCTCGATTGTAATCTTAGCTGGATTGAAGCAGGGTTAATGCATTTGAGAAATACGATGGAAGACCACGAACATGCTAGCTGCTCGCGATGGAATCGGATCTGGGGACACTAAACATTCGGAGAAACTGGCACATCGCCCAAGATCGACGATTATGGAGCTCTAAAATACGCCAGGTATAGGATTATGGATGCTGTAGCCAACTAGGTAACCAGGTAGGGAAATTGGACAATTCAAGATGGTGGGATGCCATTCCGTAGAAACTTCATTGGATCCTAAACAAAATATAAGAAATGAAACAGTATATGAATGGTTCTCAGGACTTATGCTAATCTGAACCATTCAATTTGTAGCATAGTTAACCAACTTTCTACCACTTTTGCTATAAAACATAACTCACTATATGTAAAAACGTTTTTCTGCTAGTTCTTATCAACGTTCAACACAAATGATAGAAACAAATAGGCAAGAAATCATCGAGTTTTGATGCAAAATAAATAAAGGATTTTTCAGGATTTCGAAATTATCTCTACATAAACTCCATCGACAATTGGGAATAAAAGGAAAAAGCTCAGCTAAGTAAAAGCTTCTATATTCTTTTCAATATAATGATTTTCTCGACAGTCAAAATACACACTAAATTTGCCGAAAATTTCAACAATATTTGTCCTCGGTTTTGCAAAATCGTGCCAAGAGTCCATGAAAATTACCCATTGTTTGCTAAAGTTTTTGTGTAGCAGATCGATCATAAATCGTACTGGTGGATATCCTTCAACCCCCTTACTGAGGATTTCCTACAACAAATGTTCATATCAAATATCACAAGTCAGTCAAAAATGTTCGCAGAACTTAATTCACAATTTTCACATTTCATCAAAATGATAATTGCCTATTTCTGGCCTTTGCATTTAGTGTAACAAATACTGAGCCTACCAAATAAATAAAATGGTTAAAAAAAATTTATCTAACTAAAAAATCCACAAACTGTCAAAAACAACATCAGGTGGTATTTGGAAAGTTGTACAAATTGAGGTGGACAAATGATGAAATTTATCCACTTAAACGTGACGCAAGCGTATTCGCTTTCCGTGTTTTCACAATTGAGAAAATGTACAAAAATTTCGATTTTCTAAACTGTCTATCCGGCACGAATTGGGTCGTATGGTCGTATGGAGGTGCGTGGTATATCGTTAGTGTCGTGAAGACATTTCGCCTTGGAAAATCATAAAATGGGAAAAATTTACAAACACAATAAATATAAGGCAATGCCAAACAGGCATTTTGCCCCGAAGGGAATTATGTTTTCACTTCATGTTTGATTTGAAAAGCTAGCCTAATAGTCATTAAAAGGGCCATGGACAAAACCTTCAGAAATGTGTGAGTTTGTAATCGATGACAATATATCATAGTGAAAAATGCTTTTCCGTGGCATATTTTCTTCTGATCAGAATCTCCAAACTGAGTATTAAAAATGTGTATTATTAGGAAGGGATGAAAATCAAGGCAATAACTTTTTTTTGTATTAATTTGCAAACCGCCACTAACGACAGTGACAGGGACTACAAATGTTGGTGTATGGGGGTAAGATGTTTTATCTATAATTTATAAACATGGTTGGGTGTGAGTATGAGTCCGTGTGTTCGCGTGTAGCATATAATATGAGAGAGAAAAATAAACGTAAACAAATCTACTCTAAAGTTTTGGTGTTGCATAACAGTGAGCTGCTGAATTTATACGAATTTGATTATAGTTGACTTTTTTGTTTGTTTCCTCTATTACTCGTCATTCTCGCTTCATATTCACCTTCTCTGACTGGTTACTATAACTGTGTGTATGTGTATGTGTAATAAATACATAGTTTAACCTTTGAATCAATTATAATTATGATTATTATGATTATCTTTATCTTTGATCGGTATCGGATAAACAGGGTGGGTTGGCGTTTGCCTACTAACTAAGACGATTTTATGACTGCCGAGAAGTTCTGTTTCTTTTTTTTTTCACGTGTGTATTCTAACATCTATTTTTAGTGAATTGCGACTATATGGGTGTGGCGTGATCTTTATCTATCTTGTTTTTTAAATTGCCAAAATAGAACGATTGTTCGCACGTTTTTTTATTTGTTCCGGCTGTTGAAATAATTGCTGAGAGCAAGAGTGCAATCGCTCTTCGATGTGTTAGAATATGTGTATGCATCTTGTAAATGTAAACTTGGGATGTTGGTGCTGTGAAATACTACGAAGTTGCTTTACTATTGTCATTGTTTGAATTTGGGGGATTGATTCCATGATGTTGTGCTGTGCTGATGACCATTCTTGTTTATGCATTAAACAATAAACGACCTAGTCTTTGAGGGAAACCAACAAGATGGAAAACTAGATAACACTTGTTTTGCTTTTACCATAGAGATTGTTACTTGTTTTGGCTTAACAGTTGATTTTGGTTTTCCTAAACAATTACGCTTAATTTCATTTTTCATTTAATGTACTCCACACACATACATACAGACATATAAAAAGCTTAGTATTGTTTATGTTTTGTTTCTAACTGGGATCCTAGATTGCTATACAAATATATTCAACAGTATTAGTTGAAGTCAGTAGTCGTAGTAGTTATAGTAGTAACACATACCAGTTTGTTTCACTAGAACCACAGCTGTCGAAATATTTGGATTGACATTAATTGTATATAGTTTGACGTTTTCCCCGAACTTACAACAAAAATCATAAATTTCACAACAGAAAAATAAACTAAAACAAACAACTACCACTGACTATGTCACATAAATGATACGCGACACAACGACTTGTCACACGACTGCTGTGATTGTTTCATCCATATTTTAGGATATTTACGCCTAGATTGAGTTTACAGTTTTTTTTGTTGTTTTTACATTATATTTATAAACAACTCTGCGCCATTCGTTCGCTCAACATATGCTAGTAATTTGGGTTAATTTTTTGTTCATTTTTATTGTTTTCTTCCATCTAGTTTCTTCGGTTGTCACAGTTGTATAAACATCACTAGATATTACTTCCATGATTTGCTTCTTCCGGTATAAAGAAGTACAATACTAAATTGACACATTTATTCGCTAACTCTAGGAATTATTTTTGCTATAATTTGTTATGCTTCACTGCTCAATACTGACTTTCCATCAATACTACAAAACATAAACACTAACAAAATTAATACTCAAAAGAATAAAATACAACGAAAACAATCGTGCGATACATCAAAAAATGAAAACATAGTAGGCCGCGCTTTTGTTGGGCTTGTTATTTCAAAACGCCACCTGCTTTATTTTCACTTTCCAACCTAAACAAAACAAATACTATCAAAGTCAGCACTGATGCGGTGACCGAATCGCTATATCATTGTCAGCATTTCCATTCATTGTGTGTATGTGTGCTTTTGTTTGTATAATCGTAACGCCTACTGATTAAAATATTCACTGTTTTGCTTCACACTTTGTTCATATCACTGTCGGCGGAAAATACTCTTGTTTTCGCTTCGAATTTCCTACTATTTGTTTTGAAATGCCCACGAATAGCCAATGCGTTCCGATTAAACCCGTTTTTTCACGTCCCAAGTTGCTCCAAAAGAAACGAAAATGAAAACGAAAAACAAGAATGTCTATACATACCTAAATACTGCAGAGCAGAATTGAAAAAAATATAACACAATGTCTAACTAAAAGCCTTCACAGAACCGACAGGCAGGAAACCAAAACGACCTGACATGCTGCTGCCGTCGCCACCTACACGGTTTTAGGTGTCCTTGCACTTCATCTTCAGCAGGGGTTCCTTCAGACGACTCGGCTCTATGAAGCAGGACCGAGATCGCAACAGTAACCGCTAGTTGGAGGACCCGTTGGCGTTCCGCTGGCCGCCGGTGCCGGCGGAATTGTTGGTGGCACTGGCGTTGGAATTGGCGGTGGTAGACGACGAGATCAGTACGTTGGCTTTGGAGGCGTCCCGCTCGGTGCCGTAGATTTTGCCGGCCTTCTTCGCCATCGAGCCGAGCAGTTCCTGGCTTTCCTTGTGGGCACCGCGCAGCGACAGGGACCACTCCTTGAGGCCGATTTCGTCCTGGATGGTGGAGGAAGAAAGGAAAATTGTAACTAGTTGGATGCATCGTATTCAGCCTGTGGCGTCTAACTAGGCGCCAACTGTGAGTTTGCGTTTATTTAGCGGAAGAGACCCCATAACGCCAGACCCCCCCCCCCCCGAGGCAAAACGTTTTCACTTATATTTACCATGTTTGAGATAGCCCTAAAAAAACTAGACGTGAAATTATGTAGGTTAGGCGAGAAAAGTGTCAAAATAATAGATAGGAATGTAGGAAAAACTGAAATTTTCCACATTTTGATGAAACATCTAACATTTCGGCGAGGCAAAACGCCCTTGTTTAACTATCATACAATGTACTCGCGTCTCCACGCACTGTCCATACCAGAATGCTGATGTGCCGACGCATGGTACATTGTTCCCTAAGAGCTGCCTGCTAAAAGGCGCTTTGTTTCATGAGTTTTCCGGCAACGAAATATCGCCACTTTTTTGAAATGTGAATATTATCAATATGATTGAGATTTTTTCTAATTTCAATATGGCATCAGCTAGCTATATTGTTTAACTGTTGCGTGAGGTAGAAATATCCATGAAAATCGTTATAGCTAGGACGAACTTCGTTTCGTCTAAAATTGATTTATTCTCTGCTTAGTTCTCAAATTATGCAGAAATTTTTGTTCCATTTGTATGGAGCCCCCCTTTCCAAAAGAGGGAGGGGTCTCGAACCATCTTAAGAACCTTCGCCGGCCCCAAAAACCTCTGCATACAAATTTTCACGCCCATCGGTTCAGTGCTTTCGGAGTCTATAAGGTTCAGACAGACAGAAATTAATTTTTATGTATATAGAAGAAGATAAAGGGGTAGTGAACTGATTTTTATAGAAACCTCAGGAGTTTGTGAGTATATATTGAATATCTATGGATAATTTGGATTTGGATTTTGGATTTTTTTTATCACTTTAAACTTCTTTTCAGTTTGCTGAAAAATAAATTGAAAGAAACCTTTAGATTAGTTGAATTTAATAAAAAATTAGATGAAACCGTCCCATTAAGTTATCCATTACGGCGGGAACAAATCATTTTTATTATTAAAATTCGCAAAAACCGTTGGATATTCAAAATTTGCAAGTAACATCCGGGATAAATAACATACGGCGATAAAACGCATTATAATTCCAAGGTGACGCTCGGTGTTTTAGTCTGAAGATTTGTTCATCGGTAGTGTTACGAATTTTCCTCGTTAGTGCGAAGAACACGAAACTTTTTCGTTTATGCGAGCGCAATGCTCGGTACGCGGAGGGAAAAGACTTGTACGGAACACTGAACTTCCGTCGGGCTCCCGCGATAGTGAATACACGAACTCTCTAGTCGGTGTGTGTTCGATGATATTGGAATGCCTTTAATACTTTCCTCCACGCCTCTCTGTAAGTAGAATCCTACCTCGGCGGAACGATGCACGGTGGCTAAAATCGCGTTTTCAGCGCAACCTTTATTAAGTGATTTAGCGTAATGGCGGCTTCGAGATATTTTATAAGTAAGTTGTTGCGCTTCTTTGAAGGTATTCAGCCTTATGATTGATCCTCCTTAAAGTGTGATGAAAATATATTTTTTACACTTTACAACATGCAAGGTATATGTCTTCGTGAGTGTTGTAGCAAAAGTTCTCCTGAAAAACTTTTTCGAAGACACCAAGTTCGTAATTTCATTATTTTGCGAAATTTATTGCTTTTTATGCCAACATGCTTTGAACAAGTTTGACGTTGAAGCATACAAGCATATGGAGACGCATGATGCATTGGTTCATCAACTCCTTGTGATGGGAGATTCATTTCTGCTTTGCATAGTAGGAAATGGTTTTTGGTGAAACATTCCTTACATCCGCTTACAACTCTACAGTTCAGATATTAATTTAAATTCCATCAATTGTACTTTATTATGCGAATGAGATTGACTGCCACAATTTGCCCGTTGTCAAGTTACAGTTAAATCAAGTATGACTAAAAAATCCAATAAAACTCACTTTTAGGAGGATTGATGAGTAAGCCGAATATCTCCAAAGAAGCGCATTAACTTTCTGATCAAATGTCTCAAAGACACCATTACGCTAAATTGAATAATAAAGGCACTATTAAACAAACGCGTTTAAAACACGAGTTTAATACTGTGCGATGGAGGGAGCCAGCAATAATAACAGAGAAGCGAGTAACATTCTGAAGGTCAGAAATCAAACGCATGTTTAGCATGAACCGATTCAGCGATGAAACTCTGATGAACATCATCTAACGGCGATAAACTCGTCGAGATGTGTCGTATCTAACGCAGACGCCATTTTGTTACGGGATGACTGCGGTAATTGTTTGCAGCACCACCCCGATGGATAAACCCATTTGCAAAGACGAAGCTCCCAAACGCCCAAATCAATACCCCACAATAATGTCATGAACTTGCTAGCTGCAAGTTCTGCAAGAAAGACAACCATCTCACGTCGATCATAATATTCCCTACGCCTAAACCCGGTGAAAACTGGAACTTTGCACCGGCCCAAACTAAGTTTTTTTTCTTTTGTAAACGTGGAAAGTTCCAGCAAGGACCAGGAGATCACGACCAAGAAAACAACTATATCGAAGGAATGCAGGAGGAAAACAAGCGGAAAGAAACACAAATGGAGAATATTGTTATGCAGGAACAGCAAGGAAGTGGCAGAAGTCGACATGAGGCAATAAAAAGAATGGCACAATCGAGGAGTTGGTCCACAAAATTACCAACCTCATCGACACAATGAACAAACTCAAAGCCAACTTGAACATCAAAGACCAGCTCAGTAAATTGAGAAACGCAGTGACGCCCACCGACACACAGAGGGACAGACGAAACTGTAAATTTCAAACAAACAGCAACAAAAACTAGAAAGCGTATCTGAAACATTATCGATAGACGTGTTTTAATCATGAGCGGATATATTTGTTCTCAATAAAATCAAAGTTTCTGAGCACTTGTGACTTTTCGGATTTACGATAACACCATACCATCTACCATCGTGGAATAATAAAAATCTTGCGTGCGTAATTTTTCTTGTGGGCGTCCCACCAACGCCGAAGAAGAATCTATTGAGCTCGCACGTCTCACCTCGCAGATTTATGATCATTACAATCCACAATAACACCATTCTTCTTGCGGGTGTCCCACTAACGTAGAGGAAGAAACTCTTGAATTGGACGTCCCAACACGTAAAACTGTGATCCGTGGTATTTATCCGCCAGTTGTGGGTTTTAAATTACCAGCTCTTGGGGAACGTCCACAAATTACGTAACGCTTAGTGAGGTAAGGGGGGTTAAGTGAAGTGTGACGACCCATACATAAATTTCAGACGATCAGGCTGATTGGTCCATTTTATTTCGAATTCGTGAGAAAAACTGGGCGCGATCTAGACAGCAACCCGCCCCGCCACCGTCGTCGAATTGTCAGAAACCATCTCTTAGGCAACAATAAGAAAAAAAGTGCCGTCGACGTGCAAAAGTTGACGTAAGTGCAGTGGGAACCAGCAATTTAGGTTTAATTGGAATTTCTGGAATTGCCGTTCAACTAATTCTTGTCGCCGATACGACCGATTGCCGATGTCGACAGCATATAATAGTACGAGTGGTTGATTGCCGATGGCCAAAGCTCTAACGAATTTGACTCCGTAGTTACCAAGATTTCCGCCATCAGGGAATGGACAAATTTGGTGAGATTGTTCCAATATATTTTTATTATGATTACAATTTATAACACTAGATACGCGCTGGATTGTTTAATCCGGAAGTTTGTTTACGGATCCATTGTCCAATAGATAATGGTAGCATTAACAGGCGGGGCTTATTGTAAGTGAAAGTGGCCTCGGACTGGGCATGAAATACCAGACAGTCTGACATGGGTCACCGGATCTGCAGTAGAGCTAACACCTTCTAACTTCTGGTTAAAATCGGCCTGTAATACATACAGCTTTCCTCCATAACATCACTGCCAGCCAGGGCTGACAATAGTCATCGTCATAGCACGAAATGCTACAGTAGCGACGAGTTGCAATGTCTTCATTGCTACTCTACACATCGTCAATGACGCGCACGACTTTAGCTTTCGTCGAGTAACCAAATCGTCATGACGACATCGAAGAGCGAAGACTTCATACCGTTATTCTTCAAGCGGCAGCTGTCATGCGAAGATTTTTACTAATCCTTTGTAATAATGAATTTGAAGCAACGTATGAAAGCTTTATGAATGTTATCGATACAGTTATGTTACCAAAATTCCTACTATTTGTTAATTTGAGACGCTATTATGTCCGTATATAATGACGTGCAATCAATTGTATGAAGAAGTTACGACGAAAATCATCATAACTTTTGGCTGCGCGACTATCGCCGTGGTACGCATGTGGCGCGAAGAAAACGGATAGGTGTTGCGTCGTGCAATGTTATGACGAAGACTAAATTTTTTTCGCTTTCTTCATCCGACGAGAATGACTATTGTCAACCCTGCTGCCAGCCAGTGGGGGTTAGAATTGACACGCACGCACCTGTGCTGCTCGGGAAGAAACAGTATCCCCAAAACCAGCGCAACACAAGGTAAAAGTGCGATTGACTGGTGGAGGGACACAACAAAACAATCCGTAAAAAGCCGACGCAGAGCGTTCCGCCGCTTAAAAAGGGCAATGTAGCGTCTTTCTCAAAATGATCGCAGCTAGTCGTCCTTCTTTCGGTTTACCAAACAGCCTGAATGCTGATAAACCATTAGGGATATGAAAAAAAGTCATGTACCGACCAGAGTCTCTTAATTCTCGTGTATACATGGATGAGACAGTGTGCCATGAGCTACAAAAGCTCACGTAGCACCGATTCAGTGCGACGAGAGAAGCTAGCGCGCATGAAATAACTAAGTGAGCGTGTCTCAATGTACGTCTCATGAGACTCATCTCATGCGCTAGAAATCCATAGCTGGCGTTACTTAGGCGACGATATTATTGAATGAAAATTTCCCGCCCAAGCTGTTTTACGCATCTCCGCTGTTGTTTGCAAAGGTTTGCCCTGGCAAACAGCGCATGAGCTGATCGCATTGAGATGTCTCAATGCGACTCACCAATGTTAATGTGAGGTACACAAGCTTCGTGAGACTCGCACGCGCTAAATTTTATGTGCGCGTAGCAGTCGTTGCTCAATCTCATCCTTTTTTGTACGCGTGCATGATGTCTGGTACCGACATCGATGATCTTGACGATCGATCACCAAAAAGACCGTTAGACTCCTAAACATCACAGACAACAGGCGGCTGAGCTTCTGCGACCACCTTAATCGGGTCCGGAGCGATTGTTCGACCAGGGTCAACATGCTCAAAGCCATCTCCATACGAAGGACCAGCAGCGACCGCCAATGTAATCATCAACAACCGACCCCAACACGGGTTGGAAGAGACAAGCATGAACCTTTCGGACGTCCTCACAATACTTGCACCAACATTCAACAGCGCCATCAGGATGGGCATTTGGCCGAACGCCGTTTGACCAAATAGTTGGGCAATATCTTTGTATTGCGAGTAGCTAAAAGTGACTAAAGAAAAGTGAGCTGCGAGAAATGAGGAATGAAACGTTTCTCACGTCGTATAAGAAATAAGAAGTGAGAAGTAGAAAGTGAATTGAGAAATGAGAAATAAAAATTAAAGTGAGAAGTAACAAGTCGAAAGCGAGAAGTGAGCAATAAGAAGTTGGAAGTGAGAAATGACAAGTAGGAAGTGAGAAATGAGAAATGAAAAATGAGAAGTAAAAAGTGAAAAGTAAAAAACTGTAGGTTAGCATTAAAAAGTGAGTAACAAGAAGTTAAAAGTGAGATGTGAGAAGCAAGAAGTGATACGAAAAAAGTGAAAAGTAAGAAAAATGAAGTTAGAAGTGAGAAGTGAAAAATGAGAAGTAGAAACTAAAAAGTGTGAAGGGAGAAATGAAAAATAAAAAGCAATAAGTGGGAAGTGAGTAAAAGTGAAAAGTAATAAGTAAAAAGTGAAAGTCGTCAGTTAAAAGTGAAAAGTGAGAAGTAAAAAGTGAGCAGTGGGAAAGAGAAATTACTTGTTAGAAGTGAGAAATGAAAAGTGAAAATTGAGAAGTGAGAAATAAAAAGTGAGAAGTGAGAAGAGAAAAATGAAAAGCTAAGTGAGAAGCGAAAAAAGTGAAAAGCTATAGGTGAGAAGTGAGAAGTAAAAAGTGCGCAGTGAAAAAAGAGGAATGACTTGTGAGAGTTGAGAAATAAAAAGTGAAAAATGAGAAGTAAAAAGTGAGAAGTGAAAGAAAAATAACTTGTGAGAAGAAATAAAAAGTGATTAGTGAGAAATGAAAAATGAAAAGCAAAGTGAGAAGTAAGAAAAAGTGAAAAATGAGAAGTAAAAAGTGAAAAGTTATAAATGAGAAGTCACAAGAATGAAATGAGAAATAAAAAGCAAAAGTGAGAAGTGACTAGTAAGAAATGAGAAGTGACTAGTGAGAAATGAGAAGTGAAAAGTGGAGTGAGAAGTGAAAAGTGAGAAGAAAAAAGTAAAATGTAAAAAGAGAAAAGTAAAAAATTAGAAGTAGGAAGTGAGAAGTGAAAAGTAAAAAGTAAGAAAAGAGAATTGACAAGTGAGAAGTGAGAAATAAAAAGTGAAAAGTTACAAATGAGAATTTAGATGCGAGCAATAAGAAGTTAGAAGAGAGAAATGAGAAGTGAGATGTGACAAGTAAGTTCGTTCTTCTTTCTTCCGTCTTCCTTTTTCCATCTTTCATAATCCTTCTTTCTTCTGCATTCCTTCTTCTTCTGTTTTTTCTTCTTTCTTCCTTCTACCATCTTTCTTTTTCCATCTTCCTACTTCATTCTTCCTTTTTCCCTTGTTTCTTCTTCCATCTTTCTTCTTTTTCTTCCTTCTTCCTTATTAGTTCTTCCTTTTGCCTTCCTTTTTGCTTTATACAAAGTATACGTAAAGGCAATAGGATCACTCCAAAACCGAACTTTTGATAGAAGGCTCGGAGACCCATAGTGTTATATACCAATCGACTCAGCTCGACGAATTGAGGTGATGTCTGTATCTGTGTATGTATGTATGTGTGTGTGTGTGTGTACAAAAATGTGAGACAAATTTTTTGGTACTTAGCATTATTCGATTTGCTTGCAACAAGTTGCAGTCGACGCGGATTGCGGTCTAGTTGTTTCCTATTGAAGATTGGGCCGATCGGTCTTTGCGTTCCGAAGTTATTGAAAAAACATTGTTTTTCTGCCATAAAATGCCGATAAAATTCCCCTGGGAATTTTTATTTCAAAAACGATAAATTTTTTTTTTCAGAGATTGCAGCAATGCATTCAAATGACCGCAAATGCATATGAATTGATGGAAAAAGCCAAATCTATCCCCTTGAAGTGCTACTTCGACTTCTCTTATGTGTTTTCTTATTTTTTTAATGCGCGAGAAAGGCACCACCAACGCTAGGTGGATTGATCTGGGTTTTTCTATCTTCCTTCCTTTTTATTTCTTCTTCTTTTCTCCTTCATCCGTATCCTTACTCTTCCCTCCTATATTCATTTTTCATTCTTTTTTTCTCCAATTCCTTTTTCTTTCTATCTTATATCTCACCACTCACTTCTCAACATCTAGCTTACGGTGTTGAACTTAGTCTGTAGATTAAAAAAACTTAATAAAGATTAAAAAAAACATCTCGCTTCGCACTTCCCAATTATCATATCTCAATTATCACCCTCAGCTGATAGATATATTTAAAAGCTTTTTTCCAAGTACTAACTTGTATTGTTGAAGCTCATTTAGGGCTGGATCAGACCCAGGTATTGAATCCAATAGAGAGTGAAAAAGTCTTTCACTTATCATATCTGTATACGTTTATTATACGATATGTACATACCGCGAGAGACTTTTTTTATCAAGCTGTCCTGATAAAGAACTGGTTCGGGAGGCTATACCTCAACATAAATTTCTTTTAAAAAGCTTAAACAAAGCGAGAATCATCACTTCTCTGTGGGAGCTGCCTCCGAATCTGTTTTTCCACACTTGTAGGGGAAGGGGGGGCAATATACCCTAGCTAAGCAAACACTGCTCTATTGTCTTATTTGTAACGCTATTCATGGGTATTTTTACATTATGCATCAGTTAAACAAGATAGCTAGTTGATGTCATTCAAAAATTGTCAAAAATCTCAATCATATTGATAATATTCACATTTCAAAAAAGTGGTGATATTTTGTTGCCGGAAAACTCATGAGGCAAAACGCTTTTCAGCAGGCGGCTCCTAGGGAACAAAGTACCACGCGTCGGCGAATCAGCATTCTAGTATGGATAGTCCGTGGAGACGCAAGTCCCGAGTAGCACACTTGTTACATATCAGTCACTGTGACTCATATGCGATCAAATCCAGTCACATTGGAGTTGCTGCAACCAAATCGATGTGAACTGTGCTACTAGGGGTACTTTGTAGGTTTTTGCCACTAGGGCGTTTTGCCACTATTTTGAAACTTTCTTCGCTTATCCTACATAATTTTAGATCTAGTTTCTAGATCTAGATCTACGGACATATTAATGACGGTAAATATGAGGGAAACCACAAAAGACGTTTTGCACGGGGGGGGGGGGGGGAATTTTGGGGCCTCTTCCCCTATACAAGTTTGATAAATTTGTTATCATGACTTGTTATGATTCGAAACAGTTTTTGCCTTTAATTTTATCGTTGTACGTTATCTATTGAGAGCGATTTCTGCAAACCCTGATCAGACCCTATTCAACGACCGAATACTCCAAAGCTTTGAGTAGGATTCCGAAATCATTTTCACGGGCGGGTATAAAACCAAAGGTATAGGATTGGCAGCGGAGTCGTTTCTGACGGCATCGAAGAAACTTTCTACCGTCTACCAAATTACGTCTCGGTATTCTCAGCGAAAACTGCCCGAGCAGCACATGTTAGGAAAAATGGTTGCAGCAACTTTATAGTGACTAAATATAAGTTGTCGTAACCAATGTGGAACACGCGTGCTGCTACGGTCGGGCCTTCCTCCAGACCCTGGCTTGTACCAGAGCGAAGCGGACTCTAATCGCCTCTGACTCGACAAGTGTGCTGACGGCCCTGACATTCTCTGCCAGCAAACATCCGACGCGACACGAAGCATCACAGTTCGAAAACACCACCCGCCCGGAAGATGACCTGATGAGCCGACGCGAGCAGGCTATTTTGTCGAGGCTCGGCATGAGGCACACCAACGCCACACACAAGCTCGGTGGTAGTCACTTCAACCCCATCTGCGAAGCATGCAAGTGTCAGCTTTCGGTCAACAATTTTTAAATAATTGCCGCATCTTTTTTACTTGTCATAAGACGAGTCCGTAGGGCAATCAAATGCGATCGTACGAACTCGTCTTATGACCAGTGAAGGAAAGGGACATTAATCTGTTCAAACAGATCTGACAACCTGGTTCCTCAAAACTATCAACTCTTCGAACATCGATCCAGAAACGACTAAACTGGAAAACGACCGACCCCTCGTAACAAAATAAGGACCCCTCCCATGGAAACACCTTCGATCCGTCCCGACTTGTTAAGCATTTTCCAACCCTACCCAAACCATTTTGCAAATTTTGCAATAACTACCCAACCTTCAGAGATGAACCAGCCTTCGGCCGCCAAAACTATTTTTATTAAAGAACAAAAATAAAACTATTTGAAAGTTCACTGGTCTTCTGAAGGTCGCTGAGAATTTTATGTGTCTTTTTCTTCTTCTTCTTCTTATTGGCATTAAATCCCCATACTGGGACAGAGCCGCCTCGCAGCTTAGTGTTCATTAAGCACTTCCACAGTTATTAACTGTGAGGTTTCTAAGCCAGGTTACCATTTTTGCATTCGTATATTATGAGGCTAACACGATGATACTTTTATGCCCAGGGAAGTCGAGACAATTCCCAATCCGAAAATTACCTAGACTTGCACCGGGAATCGAACCCAGCCACCCGCATCATGGTCTTGCTTTGTAGCCGCGCGTCTTACCGCATGAGTAAGAAGGGTCCCTTAGGGAGAATTTGATGTGTGTTGGCAACGGATTTATGAATGCAGATGAAGATAATGAACTGAACTACTTACCGCCATCGTCAGTACCAGCCGTCCGTCCCGGATGCCATCCCGAAACCGAATCTGTATACATTGCTCGTTCTTGAACTGCACGTAGTCCGGCGCCACCTCCTCGATCTGGTCCATGAACACCAGATCCGGCTTCGTGCTACCGCTTTCCGTGTGTAGTTCTAGCCTGTTTGATTGAAGAACCGATAAGTTCCAAGTAGTCAACATCACATTAGCCCTAGCTGCATCCGTGATGCACTCACCTATTTGGATAAAGCTTAGCATACCGCGTCTGCCACACCGACGCAAACGAGCCGCTGTACTTCTTCAGATACCCGTGCAGTATGCAGTCGGAGTCCTTCTCGTCCGCATCGAAACGCTGCTTCTGTTTTGCTTTCCGCTTCTGCTCCAGTCGGTCCGCCTCCAGGTTGACGGTTTCGAATACTGTTTCTGCGACCTCCTGCTGCCATCTGAAAGTAAGGAAAAAATGTAAGTAAATTTTGCGTAGAATCTATGCCGCAGCTGGGACGCACCTTTCCGAGATGGTAAGCGGGAAGTACTTGTAAAGCTCTTGATCCTGTTCAGTCAGTTTGATACCTTTGGTGTCCTCTTCATCGAACGAGCCAATATCGAAGGCGTCCGCGGCGTTCACTTCCCCCCGGGGCGGTATCAGCGGTGGAGTGTACTTCTGGTAGTACACCTGGTTCCAGTCGATACCGGTGAAGAATGGATGCGCTTTGACTTCGTCCGCCCTAATTTGTAATTCAATATGCGAAAATTTTTGAACCCAGACGAAAAAAAACTTGGTGCATGGACTTACCCTCCCCCTTTACAGCCTAACCGTTTGTCTATGTCCCGTTGCAGTAGCCCTTCCAGCAAATCTCTCAGTTCTTTACTAAACGATTCCGGTAGCTCGACGTTCTGAAAATCACACAAACAGTTATCACGATGATGCAATGTAATTTAAACGACGCCCTCCCGACAAACCCACCATCGTCAGTGTCATCCGGTCGATTTCGTGCTTGTCCTTGGTTTTGTGCTGCCGGAAGGGCGAATGGCCCTTCAGCAGTTTGTACAGCATGCACCCGAAGCTGAACCAATCGGCACTGGAATCGTAGGGGGTACCCTTGGAAAGCACTTCCGGCGCCATGTAGCCGTGCGTCCCGACCGAGGCGTGGGGTTTCTTTTTGCTGAAATCACACGCCAGCCCCAGATCGGATATTCGCACGTGCCCGTTCTCGTCCAGCAGAATGTTGGCCGGTTTCAGGTCCCGATACACGATGAATCGCTTGTGCATGTGCTCCAGCCCGAGGATGACCTAGTTTTGATAGATAGATGGGGCGAGAGAACGAACATCGGATTGGTGCAGTGAAGTTAGCGAAGCAGATAAGTGAAAATGGAGAAAATTAAAACGGAAATGAAGCAGATAAGGTTTCGTTCGATTCCTGGTTCAGTTACGTGGAACAGTAGGCGGGTTGGGCGGTAGTAGCAGCAACTGGACATCGTTGTATATTTCGATTACTTTGACCAACCAGTTCGTTGTCGTGTTAGGTCATATGGAGCTGGTTTGCTTGGATTGAACAAGTTTTTATTTCTTTCATGTCTATCCTTATTGGGATTGTTTTCATTTTATACATTGAAAACATGTGGAAAAAAATTCTACGTTTCATTCTATTTTACATCTACATATATTTCTGTTTGTGTTTCTCCGTTTGAAACTACTTTCATCGATGAAGTATCAACTGGAAGGGATCATTTATTTCGCATCCCACAATTCTTCCTATTCTCATACAATCGGTGATGGAATTTGCAAACTGAAACTCCTATGAAAAGCTTTCATCCATTCGATTATGGAGGTCTGATCATTCCACCAACGCAAAACGGAAGCTCTTGTTACGAGGCGATACTAATCGGATTAAACTTATTCCACCGAGCGATACCCGATACGTTTGATATCAATCTCATTTCTCGGTACGTAATATCCTCTACCGAACCCAATGATGATGATGATGATGATGGATTGCATAAAGTAAATTCCGGTATGTCTGGTTTAGGTACAGCTTCGGTTTCTGCAACAAAAAGCAACATTCCGCCCAGCAGAGCGCGCGAACCAACATTCGAATATGGGTTTAGCGGTTCGAGAAGTTTAGCTCGCTGCGGAAATCGAACTACGGTCGAACAGTAATTTCCGGCCCAGTACGGATGGGACGGGGTGGTATTAGCTAATAAAAGCGGGATGGAGAATGATAGAACATCGACAGTGCTTGCACTGTTCGCAGTGTTGCTTAGTATGGTAAATTGGTTTATCTGAACCCTTTAAGGAGGGTGATTTCCTTATTTCATCACATTATTTCAGAGCATCTAATCAGCGAAAGAGCAGTACAGGCTTATTTGTATCGAGACTGGAAAGTAACAAACAAGTTGCCTGAGTAATCTTGTTGCTAATCCAGCAATAACCTAAAAACAAATGCTTTGCTGTTACTATAACGTATGTTAATATCATTTTCTTAAAAAAAAACTCGTGTAAGTAATGAATCCAAAAAATCAAAATATCGGATCAGTAACTTTAACAAATGTATACGATGTTTCCGTAGTTGTTTAATATTTATCTTTTCAAAAATTGTAGTTAGCTGCATAGTGGGCACAAAATTTAAATGATTGACATGA
Source organism: Armigeres subalbatus (assembly GCF_024139115.2). Lineage (NCBI taxonomy): Eukaryota > Metazoa > Arthropoda > Insecta > Diptera > Culicidae > Armigeres > Armigeres subalbatus. The sequence continues at coordinate 373,447,567 of NC_085141.1, read as the reverse complement.
AACACCAAAGTACGTTCAAACTTTTTTTTTGTAACAAAAGGGAAAATTGTATGATAACCCGTTAGAAGTTTTTTCTCACAACGCAACCCCCAAGTATATAGAAAATGTATCTACCATGCGTCTCCATCTGGCTTACATCTTTGAAATTCACAATCGCTTGCCAATTCCACGTAGGGGAACAAAGGCGAATATGCACATCCTGAGCAAACCTTCGAGTTTAACTATTTTAATAATTATCGTATTAAGCTCATCGTCTATAGAATGGAATGAAAATTTTTGATAAATATTCAATCACATTCCGAGAAAACGATTTTATCAACCTAAAAGGATAAACAAACAGCACTGTAACGGAAGCAACTCGAAGTACCCTGAGACGAGACCTGCAAAGACGGCTTCTTTTTCCTTGTTTTGACACTTGTTCTTCTTTTCATCACAGTTGATCATCAATTCCTCAACTGTTTCCTTAGAAATCATTTCCACCTAAATCCCGGGTAGAATCTTCTGGGCACAATAAAAGTGTTTGTGATTTACGGATTTGTAAACTTATTTTTTATAAAAGATTTTCCCTATCGGAAATAAAACACGTATTTATAACAGTTCAATAACGGCTGTATCGGCTTTTCTAGAATACTTTTCAAAGTGAAAAAAGTACTCGTAAAACGTAAAATCATTCAGGAGCACTTTTTGAGGGATACCAATACTTTTACACAAAAAGGTGCTGGTTGCATCTGACAATTCGTGACAGCGCTTGCTGGTTGCAGATGAAGTTACATTTTTTCCTCTTTGCAGGTCCCGTCCCAGGAAGTACCTAGTTCGGAATTGTTCCTGTCCTGCTCGTTATTTTTTTTCAACAAATAACATGAGACGAAAATATTTACCACCTGACAACATCCTTCTAAGGATTGAACTCGCCATTTCCGGATTTTCAATCTCACGCATTTGCTTGCAAGGCAAAAAAGAGAACATCTCTTCATTTTTGCAGCAGACATAGGCGAAACTAGAGTCATGGTTTAGGGGGGGCATAGCCTCAGTTGGTATAGTAGATTTTTTTTAGACGAAAAATTTCTTTGAATGTTAAAAGCGTAAATAGCGAGTTTGGTATGAATGCGTGGTCCAGATTGAAGATTCTTAATTGCGTAGTCTATTAATCGAATCTGGTTTGAGTATGTTTTATTGCATTTCTAAGATTTCTTGAACATTTAAAAAAAGTTATACTCAGTGTCTTCAAATCTGCTATGCTCTTCTTTAAAATCTTGGGATGTGGAATAAATTTAACCTTTGCATTCCCAACCTCTTCTGTGCATCAAAATTTTGGTGATGTTTTTGCTCTAATTCATTAAATTTTTGACCGATTTGTTTGAAATTTTCAGACATGAACCAGAAATTATCATAGTTTGGACATGTTGGTCCACCGTTACTCCGGTAGTTCCTCCGGAAGTTACTTCAGGGATTCCTGAAGAAACTTCAGGAGCAATTTCTGAAGGAACTTCCTTAGGTATTCCTGAAGGAACTGCCAGAAGATCTCCTGAAGGAACTTCCGGAGAAATTCTGAAAGGAACCTCCGGAAAAGCTCTTTAAAGAACTTCGGAAGAAATTGCTGAAGGAACTTCAGGAGGAATTGCTCAAGGATTTTCCGGAGGAATTCCAGGAAGAACTTTTACAGAAATTCCCGAATGAACTTTCGGAGGAATTCCTGGAAGAACGTCTGGATAAATTCCTGAAGGAAATTTTGCATGAATTTCTAAAGGAATTTCTGAAGGAATTTCTGAAGTAATTCATAAAAGAACTTCCGGAGCAATTCCTGAACGAACTTCTGGAGCAATTCCTGAAGGAACTTCTGGAGGAATTCCAGAAGGAACTTCTGAAGGAAATTCTGAAGGACATCTTGAAGGAAATTTTCAAAGAATTCCTGAAGAAACTTCATTAGGAATTCTTAAATAAACTTTCTAAGGAATTCCTGAATAAACTTCCTAAGGAATTCCTAAAGCAACTCCTGAAGGAACTTCCGGGGGAATTGTTAAAGAAATTTCCGAATGAATTCCTGAAGGAGCTTCCGAAGGAATTCCTAAAGCAACTTACGGAGGAATTCCTGAAGTAACTTGCAGAGAAATTCCTTAAAAAACATCCAGGGGAATTCCTGAAGGATCTTTTAGAGGAATTGCTGAAGGAACTTCCGGAGGAATTCTACAAAAAACTTCCGGAGAATTCCACGAAGAAACTTTTGGATGAATTGCTGAAAGAACTTCCGGAAGAATTCCTGAAGGACCTTACGAAGGAATTTCTAAAAGAACTTCCAAACGAATTCCTGAAGATCTTTCGGGGGAATTCCTGGAGGAACTTCCGGAGGAATTCTACAAAGAAATTCCGAAGTAATTCCTAAAGGAGTTTCAGGAGGAATTCCTGAAGGAACTTCCGGAGGAATTCTACAAAAAACTTCCGGAAAAGAAACTTCTGGAGGAATTGCTAAAGGAACTTACGGACGAATTCCTGAAGGATCATCCGAAGGAATTTTTGAAGGATCTTCCAAAGGAATTCCTGAACAAACTTCTGGAGGTATTCCTTAAGGAACTTCCGGAGGAATTCCTGGAGGATTTTCCGGAAGAATTCCTGGAGGAACTTCCGAAGGAATTCCTGGAGAAACTTCCGGAGTAATTCCTGGTGGAAGTTCCGGAAGAATTCCTGGAGGAACTTCCGGAAGAATTCTCGGAGGAACTTCCGGAAGAATTCCCGGAGGAACTTCCGGAAGAATGCCTGGAGGAACTTCCGGAGGAATTCCTGGAGGAACTTCCGGAGGAATTCCTGTAGGAACTTCCGGAGAAACTTTCGGAGCCATACCTGGGGGAATTTCTCTAGAAGATTCTACGCCGCCGTCAACCGGTCGCCAACAGTGTGACGCTACCACCGCTGGCTATTTTTTTTTATCACGCCGCCGCCGATTAAATTTTATTCGGCGCACAGGTCTACCCCGGAACCGGTGCCGGGTGGCCCAAACCTAAGGTTCTGAATTATATTAGAGGGAAACCCTTTGATTGTTTTTTTCTCGATCTGATTTCGAAAAATCGAAATGTGCGTACAACTAACAGATTTGGTAACGAACTTTAACTTATGAAACAAACTTCAAAACCTCTCCCTTCGACTTCCGGATTTTCCCGGAGGTGGGCAGAAGTAGAATCAAGATCTAAAAAATGCTTTCCTACATTTTTTTCATGGTAAATCATGAAAAAAATGTAAGAACGCATTTTTTTAAAATAGCATACTATATTTTTTCCAAAAACCGGATTCAAGTCTTCCACAAGGTCCCCGGAATTGGTTCCAGGTGTCCCGGGATGTTTGGATCAACTGGATCAAAAGGATCAAAATTGATAGTAGAAATCTAAATTTTTTTTCAAAATAACTTTCGCCAAAAAATGCCGATGATTGATATGCCTCATGATACATTTCGAAGTATTCTGATATATGTCCCCAGTTAGAGTCCCGGAACCGGATCCAGAGTGGCCATCATGGTCCCAAATTCGTTCAGAAGCATCGCAAATAACAAACAACAAACAACAATCATAAAGATCAAAAAATGTCCTAAATGGCCACCCGACAGACCCCACCGGGATTCAGTATAAATCCGGAACCGGTGGACCGACATGTCTAATCAGTCGATCCTCTGAAACTATGGCAATTTCTGGTTCATGTCTGAAAATTTTAAACAAATCGGTCAGAAATTGAATGAATTAGAGCAAAAACATCACCAAAAACGCTCCTCTAATGTGGACGTGTACAATACACATGTGGAAGTATTGGCTTGATAAATGGATTGCGAGTGATTTGACTATGCGTCCAATTTGGGAATCTCGAGCTCGTTCAGTAGCCGCTAGGTTGCGAAGACCGACGGAGGTCCTTCGTAGCTTAGTTGGTTAAAGCACCAGTCTAGCGTACTGTAGGGTCATGGGTTCGAGTCCCATCGAAGGGAAAGTGGTTACCTTCAATACATTTTCCAAATCAATATCTTCCACATAACGTACATATTCACATATGAGTTTTCATAACATTGTAAATTAACGTCCAAGTCGGGTGGTTTAATCCCCGGAAATAGGCAATTACCTTTGATTGAACCAAAATTTTGATGCACAAAAGAGGTTGGGGATGCAAAGGTTAATAAAATTCCGTCAGGTACAAGTAGCTAATCCATGGATTTCTTAACATTTATAAGAGCTACTTGGTATAATACAACTTGTGGTACGAAGCTCAACTTTTGAAGAAAGAAGCTTGAACCGTTAGACGTTAATTTTTAAGTAAAATTCTCAACAAAAGTTGATTAAATTATTAGACATCGTGTGTTTTCTGTGGCTTACGATAAGACATTCAGGTGTTGCCGAGTATTATGAAATAAGATTAAGATGACATTTTAGACATTCAAAAGTTGTTAATTTGAAGAGTTTTGGGAAAACAATTATTAGATTGTGGAAGAGACTGTTCTTGTTATACAATACAAGGTTAACGAAATAATATGTTTGAGATATTTTAGAGATCCGAAAGGGATATTAAAGCAACCAGAGCTTTCAATATTCGAATATTTTTTATGAAGCCCATCTATGTCATTTCACTGCTAAACATAGGGAGCGGGACCATTTGGGCAGCACCCCCTATTCCCGTCCGCAACGTTAATAACTCGACCGCGTTCCAACCAAATGGCTTGATTGTTTGTACATCTCTAGATATCGACAGAAACTAACCATGTACTAAACAACAAGTAATTCTGTTGTAATGCGTTCGAGTAATGAACGTTGCTGACGGGAATAGGGGGTGCTGCTTAAATAGTTCTCTACCCTACTTCTGATTCCACAAATTATAGAATAATCGTAAAACTAAACACATGATTTAAATAAATACACGCATAGAGCTAATCCAGACGTTCAATCTATGGGAATTTTTAACGGCAAATGTCATTATAATCAAGGCTAATTATGATTTTTGCCGCGCGCAGTTTCCATACTCAGTGGTAATCGATTGAATGAATCTATGAAGAAGTAAACTGAGTAAGTCATTCTATGTTTTGAATGATAAAAACGCGATTGTTAAAACTCGGGGCGAATGTGCTTCATGAAAGTGAATATTTTATGCTCTGAAAGCAACAAATAAGAAACGCATGAATTCCAGGGATATCAAAAAGAATTTAGAGGTAGGTATCGTGGGAAAATCAGAGAAATTTTCTTAATCAGAGTTTTTAATTTATGTGATTTGGCCAAGTGGAAATTCAAAGGGATCATGAAATGAACAAATCGTGGAATAATTTAACTGGTTAACAAAATGACTATTCTTTCTTATTCTACAATATAATTAACATCTGTACATGTTGTTCGAGGTTAAAGCACATGGTCCGAATTATATTGAATAGGGAAAACTAGTCTTTTCAGCTAGTAAAAACATGCTAGTTATAACATATTGATTCAGATTTCGTAGCACCAATATGATAGATGTAACTTTAAGCTGCAAATTGTGCGGTGGTAATCAAGGCAAATCCAAAGAGTTTAAAAACTTCGTTGGATAGTTGGTTGCTTCGTCCAAATTAGTCACAACATCAACCGATTTGTAAGAATGTAAGTTTCCAACAATTGCATTTTGAATTATCAAATTCAAAGAATCCACTTCATTATTTTTCGCTGCAAGAATTGCACGTGTGCTCAACCAATTGTGGCACAGAAGAGTAGCTAGAACAAATTCGTGGACAAAACCAACAAAAAAAAAAAATTCATTATTTATACATTCTTATATTTTTTTAGATACTTAAAAACATTCTGCGGCTGTTTCAGAAGTGACCCAAAATTTTGTAAAAAAATATATAATTAGAGCTAAAAAATGAGGTATTGAATTGGATTTTATCTGCTTTATTTGTGGAGTAGTTGGAAAATCTGATTTTTACACAACATAAATGTTATCAACAAGCGATTATTAGTACACAATGAGTAGATTGTAGTTGTATGTCTCCATTTTGTTCATTTTTATGGTCAAATTATAAATTTTATGTTTCAGTTGATGACCACTTAACAATCATTTCTCAAATCATTTTTTTTCTATTTTTTATGTTTTTCTTCAGAGGAAAAGGTAATCTATACGGCAAGATCCGGCAAAGACAAATCACTTGGGTGTAACTTCAAGGTATGGACTAAGCATTCCACGTGAAAACTTGTCCGCAAACGTCCGCAAATTAGATTCCGAGCTATTTGAATAAAATGCGATTTTTCACCATTTTAAAACAAAATTTTAACATTTGTTCATAAATTACCATATGTAACGAACCCAGGAAAAATAAATAAAAAGCATGCTATTTAGCATGCATTTTGTCAAGACACAAACAGAATAATGGGTATCCCATGAGTGGCGTTGATATCTTTTTGAAAACCTTATATTGAAATCGCTTATCTGTAAATTCTGCATTGTAGAGAAATCTGTTAAAATCTAGATTTAGGATGAACCCGTTTTCATTGAAGTGATCATAATTTATGAACGGTGCCTTATTATGATAGTTTCGTCATGGCTAACTTTGATATTTTGTGGGCTTCGACTCGGACATGGTAATCGTTGTTGTTTCAAGCCATGGTATATAGAAAACAGGTGATTTATATTTTATACTATAGACTTCACCTTTTCAGACCCTAATTTTTATGGTTAAGGTTTAAGTTAAGGGAAAAGAGTGTTCAAGCAAAAAACAGTGTTTACTTTTGTGCATGCGAATTTATACAACCATTTTCCTTTTGGGATCTTGGGAATGTGGATATAGCCACTTAATATATTTGTTACATTTGGCTTGAAGGCCTTCAATGTGATTTTTAAAAGTTAATTTTTGATCTAGCAGAAGTCCTAAATATTTAGCTTCGCTAGACTAATTAATTGGAACCCCATTCATAGTGACAATATGTCTGCTAGAAGTTTCCAAATAAGAAGCTCTCGGCTTATGTGGAAACATTATAAGCTGAGTTTTGGAAGCATTCCGTGAAATTTTCAATTTTTGCAAGTAAGTGGAGAAAATATCCAAACTTTTTTGCAATCTACTACAAATGACACGAAGGCTTCGCCCTTTGGCTGAGAGTCCTGTGTCATCTGCGAACAAAGATTTTTGACACCCTGCACAATAGGAAAAAAGGAGGTATTTTTGGCCAAAATTATGAATCCTCACAGACAAATGTACGCAAAACAGTTTTCCTAAAATGATGAAAAAAGCACTTTTAGCTTCTGGGGTTTGAAAATTCACTAAGTAGAACTTATTAAACCAGCAAAGGAGGGTAGAACAGATTCAATTAGCGTCATATTGTTACATCAACGGGGGCAGCAGGGACTATGTCCAAGGGCTTGACGATCCCTCCCCAGGCCATCTGCGAGTTGTGGGGCTTGCCTAGGATGTGGTGGGGTTTGACAGTGGGCCCTGTTAAATTACTATGAAAAGCTGCATGTATCCGCAAGTAGGCCCCACCAAAGCGACCGTGTGCCGCTCAAAGCGCACAAGCCCAAGTCCTGGTGTTAGGTGGGACGCTAAACAGCCCTGACACGAATGCGACTCGATACAATCGGCAACGACCTAGGTGATGAATAAAGGATCACGATTGGAAGCTTGGAACATGGAACTGCAAGTCACTAGGCTTCGCAGGTTGCGACAGGATGATCAACGATGAATTACATCCCCGCAACTTCGACGTCGTGGCGCTGCAGGAGATTTGCTGGACAGGACAGAAAGTGTGGAAAAGCGGGCATCGAGCGGCTACTTTCTACCAAAGCTGTGGCACCACCAACGAGCTGGGAACCGGCTTCATAGTGCTGGGTAAGATGCGCCAACGCGTGATTGAGTGGCAGCCAGACAACGCAAGGATGTGCAAGCTGAGGATTAAAGGCCGTTTCTTCAACTATAGCATCATCAACGTGCACTGCCCACACGAAGGGAGACCCGACGACGAGAAAGAAGCGTTCTACGCACAGCTGGAGCAGACATACGATGGATGCCCACTGCGGGACGTCAAAATCGTCATCGGTGACATGAACGCACAGGTAGGAAGGGAGGAAATGTAAAGACCGGTCATCGGACCGGATAGTCTGCACACCGTATCGAATGACAACGGCCAACGATGCACAAACTTCGCAGCCTCCCGCGGAATGGTAGTCCGAAGCACCTTCTTTCCCCGCAAAAATATCCACAAGGCCACATGGAGATCACCCAACCAAGAAACGGAAAACCAAATCGACCACGTTCTAATCGACGGTAAATTCTTCTCCGACATCACGAACGACCGCACTTACCGCAGTGCGAATATTGAATCCGACCACTACCTCGTTGCAGTATGCCTGCGCTCAAAACTCTCGACGGTGTACAACACGCGTCGAAGGCGGCGTCCGGCTTAACATTGGGCGGCTACAAGACGCTAGACTAGCCCAAGAATACGCGCAGCAGCTGGAAGTGGCACTCCCAACGGAAGAGCAGCTAGGCGCAGCGTCTTTTGAAGATGGCTGGAGAGATATTCGATCCGCCATTGGTAGCACCGCAACCGCTGCACTTGGCACGGTGCCTCCGGATCAGAGAAACGACTGGTATGACGGCGAATGTGAGCAGTTAGTGGAAGAGAAGAATGCAGCATGGGCGAGATTGCTGCAACACCGCACGAGGGCGAACGAGGCACGATATAAACAGGCGCGGAACAGACAAAACTCGATTTTCCGGAGGAAAAAGCGCCAGCAGGAAGATCGAGACCGTGAAGAGACGGAGCAACTGTACCGCGCTAATAACACACGAAAGTTCTATGAGAAGTTAAACCGTTCACGTAAGGGCCACGTGCCACAGCCTGATATGTGTAAGGACATAAACGGGAACCTTCTTACGAACGAGCGTGAGGTGATCCAAAGGTGGCAGCAGCACTACGAAGAACACCTGAATGGCGATGTGGCAGACGAAGATGGCGGTATGGTGATGGACCTGGGAGAACGCGCGCAGGACATAATCTTACCGGCTCCGAATCTCCAGGAAATCCAGGAGGAGATTGGCCGGCTGAAGAACAACAAAGCCCCTGGGGTTGACCAACTACCAGGAGAGCTAATAAAGATTTGGGAGGAGGAAGTTTTGCCGCAGGAGTGGATGGAAGGTGTCGTGAGTCCCATTAACAAAAAGGGCGATAAGCTGGATTGTAGCAACTCCCGCGCAATCACATTGCTGAACGCCGCCTACAAGGTACTATCCCAAATTTTATGCCATCGACTAGCACCAATTGCAAGGGAGTTCGTGGGGCAGTACCAGGCGGGTTTTTTGGGCGAACGCTCCACCACGGACCAGGTATTCGCCATTCACTAAGTACTGCAGAAATGCCGCGAATACAACGTGCCCACACACCATCTATTCATCGACTTCAAAGCCGCATATGATACAATCGATCGGGACCAGCTATGGCAGCTAATGCACGAAAACGGATTTCCGGATAAACTGACACGGTTGATCAAAGCGACGATGGATCGGGTGATGTGCGTAGTTCGAGGTTCAGGGGCATTCTCGAGTCCCTTCGAAACCCGCAGAGGGTTACGGCAAGGTGATGGTCTTTCGTGTCTGCTATTCAACATCGCTTTGGAAGGGGTAATACGAAGAGCAGGGATTAACACGAGTGGTACAATTTTCAATAAATCCGTCCAGCTATTTGGCTTCACCGACGACATAGATATTATGGCACGAAACTTTGAGAAGATGGAGGAAGCCCACTGTTGGGGTAGTAATTAGTTCTGTGAAACTGGCAACACTGTTAAAGGTAAAATGAATCAGTATACATTCAAAGTTGGTGTGAAACGAATCTGCCTTTGGCAAATCGCGATTAGTGCACTAAAATGTAAGTAGTTTTAAGTAATATTGTATGAAAATTATATGTTAAAATAAATCTATTTGTTGAGAATTGTTGTCGCCGGATCATTCAAACACTTTTTGAGAGCAGATTCATTTGATCAGCTTCAAAGCTGTAATTTGAATATTTATTTATTTCACAATTATTATCTATTTTTATTCATTAAATCTTGTATCCTAGTATCGGATCCCGAACGAACTATTTTCCCAACGAATTCACTGACTGTGTTGAACTTAATCCTTCTCGACTCCAATTTCTAGACATTATTCTTAAAGTTGGCATTTTTCAGAATAGCGAAACGTTTTTTAATTTCATTTTGCAAATCTCGCCAAATAACTTTCAAGGCGGGATCGCGAGTTCTTTGGTATTGCCTTCGCTTCGCATTTTTAAGACGGATCAGTAGCTGAAGATCGTCGTCAATAATAATGGAGTTGAATTTAACTTCACATTTCGGAATTGCAATGCCTCTGGCTTCGACAATTAAATTTGTCAAAGATACGAGAGCATTATCAATATCACTTTTGGTATCGAGAGGAATATCAACATCAAAATTCCTATCGATATACGTTTTATATAAATCCCAATCAGTTCTATGATAATTAAAAGTAGAGCTGATTGGATTATAAATGGCTTCTAGTGAGATTTCAAACGTCACAAAAAGGTGATCAGAGTCAAAGTCAGCATGAGCTACCAATTGGCCACACAGCTGACTTGAATCCGTTAAAACCAAATCAGTTGTCGAAGGATTTCGAGTGGATGAAAAACATGTTAGGCCATTGGGATATTGAATAGTATAATATCCCGCAGAACAATCTTCAAATAAAATTTTACCATTGGAATTGCTTTGAGCTTTATTCCATGAACGGTGTTTGGCATTGAAGTCACCTATTATGAAAAATTTGGATTTGTTACGAGTTAGAATTTTAAGATCAGCTCTCAACAAATTCCTTTGCGGATTGCATTGGAAAGGCAAGTAGGCAGCAACAAAAGAAAATTGTCCAAAATTTGTCTCAACAGAAACTCCCAAGGTTTCGAAAACTTTGGTTTCAAATGAAGAATATAATTTATGTTTGATACGTCTATTAATGACAATGGCGACCCACAGGCGCTGTCAAGACGATCATTTTGGTAAATAAAATAATTTGGATCTCTTTTGATGAAGAGTTCAGGTTTTAAATATGTTTCAGTTATAATGGCAATGTGCACATTATGAGCTGATAGGAAGTTGAATAACCCTTTAAATGACCCTTTAAAGAGCGGGCATTCCAATTTAAAATTTTCAAAAAAATATTTGGATCCATTAAAACGAAGTCCTATAACAATTTTTTGAGTAAATTTGATACCAACCTGAACAGCTTCAGTTTTGGTATTTGCTTTGAACATTGCATCAATCGTGTGATGCAATTGTTCATTTAAAAAATCAAAGTCGGAAGCAGACATGCTACCTGAGTCGTCAGAACGAACGTTTTTTTTCGTTGTAGAATGGGTATGAACATCATTCATCGTCGGTAAATTTTCAGAAATGAAATTTTGCCTGCCTGCAATGATGCTTGCATAGGAAAAATTATAATTCGACGAACTGCACATTTAATTTTTTTGGAATTTTCTCTCACAGGACAGGCGACCTTGGCGTGAGAGGTTCCACCACAAATCATGCCTTTAGCATCCATCCATGTGGCAATGTTTAGTTCCGTGACCCCACTTTTGGCACTTACGGCACAGAGTGGGGTTTTGGAAATTTTCCCCAGGCCTGCGGAAATATTCCCATGTAACACGGACATGGAACATAATGCAGGCCTTTTCCTTTTGTTAAAGAGAACTAAATAAAAAAGAAATACCCATCTGGGAAGTACCAGAGCGAAAATTTGGTGGAAATCCAAGTAATTGAGAAATTTCAATTTTAATCTCGTCCAGTTATTTATCATCACTAGGGAGACCTTTCAAGATGACTTTGAACAATCGCTCAGTTTTGTGGTAGTATGTGAAGAATTTATGCCGCTTCTCAGTTAAATACTGTAGAAGACGTTTACGATCGTCAAAGGATCCCGGCAAAACGCGGCAGTCACCCTTCCTGGCAATCTGAAATGAAACCTTGAACCACTGAAGTTTACCCAAAATCTCATTCCTAAAGCCAGAATACTCGGCAACAGATACCACATCTGACGGAATCCTTTGATTTTTCGCATGAATCGAATCACTGGGCTAGAGGTAGATTCGATCTGCTCAATTTAGTCATGAATCAAATCGAACTGATTCCTCAGTTCGATAGGAGAAGAATTATTTCCAATGTTAGAGTTAGAAGGAACATCTGAAGTCTCCCTTTTTTTTCCGCGTTTTGGCAGAATGGTATTGAAACCTTGTCTCTTAAAAGGAAGTGAAGAATTCAGAGACTCCCCCTCCTCTTATTTTTATTAATGCTCATTACTGAGCGTGGAGACGTGACCTTCTGAAAGTTTTTTTTTTCAGAACGGTGTCCTTGCAGGATTACCATCGCTTGTCGGAATTTCACTTCCGCAATCGGGTCGAACGTAAAACGAAGGCACGGGTCCAAGCAAAGATCGTATGGCTGGAAGATCGCTAGGTATGGAAAAGTATTTCATTTTATGACTTATAAAAACAGATATGACTTTGAAAAAGTATCACATCGCGTTCTTACTCGCAATATACCTGCATACTGATGGATTGACAATTACCGTTTTGACTCAAAGCCCGAACTTGACTTGTATTCCGAACACTGGTGTTTTGCGCCCGAATATTAAACTTCCATCGATTTTCAAGATTATAAACGTATTCAAGCTCCTGAAAAGCTGACGAAAGATAGCAAAAATAACGCGGTGCGCGTAGTGCTTTCCCAAGTCACCTCAATATCCGGTTATTCAGAAAGACTGCTGAAGGAGTGTACTATAAATCATTTCAAGAAATTACGTTTAAAACCCACAGTCCATGAAGACAAGTTGCAATGAGCTTCAATTTTCCACCCTCTAACCTGTGATGAATTGATATGAGCGATGCAGAATTGGCGGAACGGAAACAAATTAGGGGAAGGCCATTTGGTCCAAACTTTTTCTCTCCCATTTTTCATGAAACATAAAACAACGAGCAATGATCGTAAAATTTACCGTTTTCATGCAACATGAACTAGCGAGGAAGAATCCAGTCAATGTACCGGAAGTGGCGCACGACGAGGAAATATCTCCGGTTGCTGTGCTCCTTTACAAAGTTGTAAACCAAGAAGAGTGACGGCCGGAACATATCTGGTGTAATGGTTCGCCTTTGTCGGAGTGCGATGCGCTGTCGAAGTGAGCATCAAGGGGATGATGGGGGAGTTAGGGAGAGGAGGGGGCACTGTATGATTGAACTTTTTGAGTTCGATTTTCTTGGCAACTTCTTCAATGACGACGGGTGATGGTGGTGGTCGTGTTACAGAAAAACCCATTGTCAAATGAGATGTTCTGGAACTGCGAAAAGAAAACGGGGGAATTGCCACACCGGAAGCCGGAGCGCTTCACTTCGGGGCACCGGCGCAGTTGAAAGTTCAGAACGAACATCGATAGTTTATTTATGATACTTGATGTTGGGTAACAATTGAAGTGAGTGAATTGAAGTTAATTTTGTGACTTTATATAATGGCGTTCATGAGGACGACGAAAACAAGATTTCTGATGCTTATGTCGTTAAAGGGTGTCCGCAGCTGAATTGTTCAGAACAACTGTTCAAAGGTGAGTCTCATAATATGATAATATACCTTTAACGTATTATCTTACTTCAATTGAAACATCCACTGGAATACAACAATTAATGAATCATTTGGTGTTTCATATGACCCGCTTTCCCTTACATTTAATTGCAACAGCAGTCAGATGGGACAATTGACTGCCACCCACCACTGAACCCGAACAACGAACGACGAATATGGTATAAAATAATGCCATTTGGTGAGGTTTAACACGACACTCCGGGAGTTGGGTGTCGACGGACTTGGGACTGGGGGTTGTTGATGGTGATGATGAGTTAAGTCAACTTACTTCCGCTGCATAAAACTTCATATCGGACTCATTGAATACGCCATGCTGGGAGAGATGGTAGTGCAGATCGCCACCGTTCATTAGGTCCAGGATGAAGCACAGCTTGTCGGGGGTGTGGAAGGCGTACGTCATGCACACGATGAACGGGCAGTCGACCTAGAAGTAGAGATGGGGTGGAAGAGAAGAACAGGAAACATGAAGAGATTACTCTGTTAGTGTTATTACTGCCATTTGCTATTGTAGGATTGGCACGGGCTTGGCGAGTACGAAGAAATGAAGTAACTAATTGTGGATATTTGCTCATCGTTGCAGTGCATGGGAATGTTGAGCACATGAGATGAAGAGCAAATCGATTGCTATTGCTTTGAAAGCAGAAGGATTGAGGTGCTATGTACTCTGAATGCACATTCATGTGACAGTAGCGCATTCGGAATGAAGTAATATATTTCAAAATCATTTCTATATCACTAACCATTTTAAGATTGAAAAATAATTAACACTGCAAATACCAACTCCTGCAGAAAACGTGGAACGGCAACTTTGCCCCGATATATATAAGATGTTTTTAGTCCAATTGTCATGATTATTTCCAGCAACAATTTTTAGGATATCATGATGTCGTAAGTGACAACAGATTGTAAATCCATGCACTGGCCGCTGAGAACCAGGCGGAATATTCCGCTCCACGTTTTTTGCAACACTTACAAGTCGCAAAATAATGCTTGCAAATCGTACCGCACTGCTTGAAAGCCGTTCGAATTGAAACCATCATTATGTGTTTCGAAAAATCCAGTTTGCAAACAAATATTTTCTTATACCGAGAAAGCTGGATTGGAAATTAGATATGCAGGCTGGCCAGGCTGAAAACTGCAATCTGTATAGGGGGAGATCCCCCAGCGCCGGACACCTCCCAATACCGGACACTTCTTAAAAAGGTACTTGCAGAGATCCCTCCATCATCTTATGTAGCACAAAAGAAAGGTATTGAAAAGTCCTTTGCCTGCAGGGTATATCCGATTTTCATGTTGTAAACTTTTTATAAAATTTGGAATTGAACAAAAATGTCAAAAAATTTCATGTTGCGCCTTACTTTAGAAGGTTTGAATCAACAATATTAAAATCAATCGAATGCATTCTGATTATGTCGAGATGGTCAAAATTAAACATATTTTAAATAGCGTTCACGATATATAATGTATATGCGGTGCCAAATTAATTTCTGTATTCGGTAGCTGTCCCCCGGGTCCGGACACTGAGTTTTTTTATGTGATCAAATAGCCATTCTTTGCACCTGTTTTGATAAACTTACTTCAATTCAATTTTTTTTTCTTGCTTAGGTATCAGAAAGCCACAGAAATAAGCAGAAACAAAATATGAGGATGTCATTGAAAATGGTGGGAATTTTGAATAGGATATAAGAAATTTAGCTAGAGAGTCAAATAAGCTCTACTAACACGTGTTAATATCTACAACTTGAAGCAAGTGAAAAATATTACTATTCTTAATGATATCTTCACTCATGTAACAAGAACTTGGTCATATTTGAACATGATGCAATAGTGTCCGGTACTAGGAGACACTTTTCTGAATCGTGAAAATTTTCACCAACATTCAACATCACAATTTCGAATGTTCGCATGTTCAAATATAGTTTGTATGAATCATCAATGATCATATTTTGTGTATGAGGTATTATACTGTGGTATAATACTAGTGAACATAATCCGGATAAGTAGAGAGTTTTTCGTTAAATGGCTTATGTGTCCGGCACTGGGGAGCCCTAATAAAAAATAAATACTAAAATGAAAAAAAATCAAAAAAAAAACTCCTCGGATTTAATAAAGATTGTTTCGAAAATCCTGAAAAATATCCGATTTTTTTGTTGCCCGCTCAAAATATTATTTTTTGTCACAAAAAAAATCCGCGGGGGGTGGGGTGACATTTTTGTTTTTAAATATTTGTATCGGCCTAATGACGATATATCAAATTTTAGAACTTAGGAATTAAGGATTCAGGATTTTTTAGGGATTTCGATTATCGGCATTATCGGCCAGTCTTACACAAAATATGAGAGATAATCGATATACTAAAGTAATTATTTGAAAATCAACATATTGAAAGCCGTTCGCTAGGGCGCAAACAAGTATGAAGCGGCAGAATGTGAAAGGGAGGCATAGAGACTATCCCTTGAATGGCACACAATCGAAGCATGAATCTTCTTGCCTAACGTTCTGATTGTGGGCGGCTTGGTTAGTGGTATAGAAACCAATGTGCCAAGGCAGGCCTACCACAGCCGATAAACAAATTAATCGTTATAATCGAGATCGTGAAATTCGTTTCAAACTAGGAATTTGGGAATTCAGGCATCTCCGAATTCGGGAAGTTGGTAATTTAGGAATTCAGGAGGCTTGAAACACGGGAACTTGGGAACTTGGAAATTTAGGAATCCCTGAATTTAGGAATTTAAGGATTTTACAATTTAGGAAATCAGGAATTTAGGAACTTGGGAATTTATGATTTTAGAAATTTAGAAATTTGGGAATTTTTGTTTGAAATTCCTAGAAAATCTTCCAAAGATTTCTCCTAGAGTTGGGAATCCCCCCTGAGCAATTCCTCCTGGAGTTTCTACACAGTTCCACCCTGAGATTCTACAACAAATGCGTCATGAAATTCCTCCAAGTGTTCCTTCTCGAATTCCACCAGAAATTTCTCCTAGAGTTTCTACAATTACTCCACTCAGAGATTTTTGAAAGTTTCTTCAGGAAATCCTCCAGGAACTCTACCAGTAATTTATTTTTTAGTTCCATAAGAAATTTCTCCTCGAGACCGTTTAGGAATATATCCTGAAGCTTTTCTAGCAATCCATGCTGAAGTTCAACAAGCAAATCCTTATTGATTTTCTCCTGAAGTTGCTCCCAGGATTTTGTTCTGCAGTTGCTTCAGTTACTCCACAAATTCATCTGAAGTTCCTCCACTAATTTCTTCTGGAGTTCCTCTTCGTGTTTCTACATGGGTTCCTCCTGGAGTTAGAGACCGGCGCACAGGTCTAGAAATCGTAGGCGGTGGAGTGTGTCGTTATTCTTCTTGGCAGTGGCATTTTCTCCTTGGCAAATTCTTCGAAATTTCCTCAGCAAATTCTTCAGAGTTTTTTTTTTGGCAAATATTTCCGCAGGAAATTCTTTGTATTCCCGACTAGAATAAAACAACTGATTTGTAACATGTTGTGTTATTTAGTTATGAAAATTTTTCTAACAAATTTTATCACAATTAGTTTCCAATCCGTAGATAAAATAAAAGAAAATAAAATCATCAACATTTCAAAAAGGCAAAACTGCTTTTGTGCTTCTCACGTCGCTGGTGGGCTAATTTCTTGGCTAATTTGAGCCCACCCACATTTTCCAACACCACTGACAGAACAGCGAATCCTCTTCTTTCACTCGATAGCGCTGGATTGCATGGGCAGGCACAAATTAGTCCACCAGTGATGTGAGAAGCTCTTGTTTATAAAAGCATTTTCACCCTTTTGAAATGTTGGTGCCGATATCTGTTATAAATTTGACAAATTATTCTCTCGAAACGAATGGTAGTTACTGAATTTTATCAACAGTTTTTATTTATATCTGAACTTGTTATAAGTTTGGTATTATTTTCTTTTATCGTCCGAGGAATTTCCTAAGTGAAACCTGACCATTTTACTTAAGAAATTCCTCGGATTTTTATGGAAAAATCCATTTTGAATTCCCACAGAAATTCATTTTGATTTCCCCCAGAAATTTATTTTGAATTCTTTCAGAAATTCATTTTGAATTTCCCCAGGAATTCATTTTGAATTCCCCCAGGAATTCATTTTGAATTCCCCTAGGAACTCATATTGATCTCCCAAGAATTCATTTTGAATTCCCCCGGGAACTCATTTTGAATTCCCCTAGGAAATCATTTTGAATTCCCCCAGGAATTCATTTTGAATCCCCCAGAAATTCATCTTGAATTCCCCCAGGAATTCATTTGGAGTTCCCCCCAGGAATTTATTTTGAATTCCCCCCAGGAATTCATTCTGAATTTCCCCAGGAATTTATTCTAAATTTCCCCAGGAATTCATTCTGAATTCCTCCAGGAATTCTTTTTGAATTCCTCCAGGAATTTATTCTGCATTCCCTTAGGAATTTATTCTGAATTCCCTCAGGAATTTATTTTGAATTCCCCCAGGAATTTTGTCTTAATTCCCCCAAACTTCATTCAAAATGAATTATTGGGGTAGTTCAAAGTGAATTCCTGGGGTAATTCAAAATGAATTCCTGGGGGAATTTAAAATGATTTCATGGGGAAATTCAAAATGACTTCTTGGGGGAATTTAAAATGAATTCCTGGGGGAATTCAAAATGAATTGCTGGGGAAATTTAAAATAAATTCCTGGGGTAATTCAGAATGAATACCTGGGGGAAGTCAAAATGAATTCCTGGGAGAATTCAAAATGAATTCTTGGGGGAAGTCAAAATTAATTCCCGGAGAAATTCAGAATGAGTTCCTGAGGGAATTTGGGAAACTCAGAATTCATTTAGTTCAAAATAAATTCCTGGGGGAATTCAGAATGCATTCTTGGAGGAATTCAGAAAGAATTCCTAATGGAATTCAGAAAGAATTCCTAATGGAATTCAGAAAGAATTCCTGGTGGAATTCAGAAAGAATTCGTGGTGGAATTCAGAATGAATTCCTGGTGGAATTCAGAATGAATTCCTGGTGGAATTCAGAATGAATTCCTGGCGAAATCCAGAATGCATTCCTGGTAGAATTCAGAATGTATTCCTGGTAGAATTCAGAATAAATTCCTGGTGGAATTCAGAATGAATTCATGGTGGAATTCAGAATGAATTCCTGGTGGAATTAAGAATGAATTCCTGGTGGAATTCAGAATGAATTCCTGGTGGAATTAAGAATGAATTCCTGGTGGAATTCAGAATGAATTTCTGGAGGAATTCAGCATGAATTCCTGGGTGAATTTGAAATGAATTACTGGGGGAATTCAAAATAAATTTCGGGGGGAATATAAAAAGAATTCTTGGGGGAGTTTAAAATGAATTCCTGGGGGAATTCTAAATAAACTCCTGGGAGAATTCAAAATGAATTCCAGGGGGAATTCAAAATGAATACCTGGAGGAATTCAAAATGAATTTTTGGAGGAAGTCAAAAACCTGGGGAAATTCAGAATGAGTTTCTGAGAGAATTTAGAATGAACTCCCGGGTGAATTCTGAATGAATTTCTGGGGGAGTTCAAAAAGAATTCCGGGGGCTATTCAGAATGAATTCTTGAGGGAATTCAGAATGAATTCCTAATGGAATTCAGAAAGAATTCCTGGTGAAATTCAGAATGAATTTCTGGTGGAATTCAAAATGAATTCCTGGTGGAATTCAGAATGAACTCCGGGTGGACTTCAGAATGAATTCCGGGGTGAATTCAGAATAAATTCCGAGTGGAATTCAAAATGAATTCCGGGTGGAATTCAAAATGAATTCCGGGTGGTATTCAGAATGAATTCCGAGTGGTATTCAGAATGAATTCCTGGTGGAATTCAGAATGAATTCCTGGTGGAATTCAGAATGAATTTTGGGTGGAATTCAGAATGAATTCCGGGTGGAATTCAAAATGAACTCCGGGTGGAATTCAGAATGAATTCCCCCAGGAATTCATTTTGAATTCCCCCAGGAATTCATTTTAAATTCTCCCAGGAGTTCATTTTGAATTCCCTCAGGAATCCATTTTGAATTCCTCCAGGAATCCATTTTGAATTCCTCCAGGAATTCATTTTGAATTCCCCCAGGAATTCATTTTGAATTCCCCCAGGAATTCATTTTGAATTTCAGGAATTCATTTTGAATTTCAGGAATGCATTTTGAATTCCCCCAGGAATTCATTTTGAATTCCCCCAGGAATTCATTTTGAATTCCCCCAGGAATTCATTTTGAATTCCCTCAGGAATTCATTTTGAATTCCCTCAGGAATTCATTTTGAATTCCCCCAGGAATTCATTTTGAATTCCCCCAGGAATTTATTTTGAATTCATCCAGAAATTCATTTTGAATTCATCCAGAAATTCATTTTGAATTCCCCCAGGAATTCATTTTGAATTCCCTCAGGAATTCATTTTGAATTCCCCCAGGAATTCATTTTGAATTCCCCCAGGAATTCATTTTGAATTCCCTCAGGAATTCATTTTGAATTCCCTCAGGAATTCATTTTGAATTCCCTCAGGAATTCATTTTGAATTCCCCCTGGAATTCATTTTGCATTCCCCCAGGAATTCATTTTGAATTCTTGAGGGAATTCATTTTTAATTCCCCCAGGAATTCATTTTGAATTCCCCCAGGAATTCATTTTAAATTCCCCCAGGAATTCATTTTAAATTCCCCCAGGAATTCATTTTCAAAATTCCCTCAGGAATTCATTTTGATTCAATTTTCATTCCTTTTGGATTCCCCCAGGAATTCATTTTGAATTCCCCCAGAATTCATTTTGAATTCCCTCAGGAATTCATTTTGAATTCTCTGAGGAATTCATTTTGAATTCCCCCAGGAATTTATTTTGAATTGCCTCAGGAATTTATTTTTAAATCCCTCAGGAATTCATATTGAATTCCTTCAGGAATTCATTTTGAATTCCCTCAGGAATTCATTTTGAATTCTCCCAGGAATTCATTTTGAATTCCCCCAGGAATTCATTTAGAAATACACCAGGAATTCATTTTTAATTCCCCAAGAAATTCATTTTGAATTCTCCTAGGAATTCATTTTGAACACCCCCAGGAATTCATTTTTAATGCCCCCAGGAATTCATTTTGAATTCCACCATGAATTCATTTTGAATTCCACCATGAATTCATGTCGAATTCCACTAGGAAATTATGCTGAATTCCACCACCAATGCAAAATGAATTCCTGGGGGAATTCAAAATGAATTCCTTAGGGAATTCAAAATGAATTCCTGGAGGAATTCAAAATGAATTCCTGCGGAATTCAAAATGGATTCCTGGGGGAATTCAAAATGAACTCCTGGGGGAATTCAAAATGAATTCCTGGAGGAATTCAAAATGAATTCCTGGGGGAATTCAAAATGAATTCCTGGTGGAATTCAAAATGAATTCCTGGGGGCATAAAAAATGAATTCCTGGGGGTATTCAAAATGAATTCCTAGGAGAAATCAAAATTAATTTCTTGGGGAATTTTCCCAGGAATTCATTTCGAATTCAAACTCCCCCAGGAATTCATTTTGAATTCTCCCAGGAATTCATTTTGAATTCTCCCAGGAATTCATTTTGAATTCTCCCAGGAATTCATTTTGAATTCCCCCAGGAATTCATTTTGAATTCCCCCAGGAATTCATTTCGAATTCCACCAGGAATTCATTTTGAATTCCCCCAGGAATTCATTTTGAATTCCCCCAGGAATTCATTTTGAATTACCCCAGGAATTCATTTTGAATTCCCCCATGAATTCATATTGTATTCCCCCAGGAGTTCATTTTGAATTCTCCCAGGAACTCATTTTGAATTTCCCCAGCAATTCATTTTGAATTCCCACAGTAATTCATTTTGAATTCCCCCAGAAATTTATTTTGAATTCCCCCAGGAATTCTTTTTGAATTCCCCCAGGAATTCATTTTGACTTCCCCCATGAATTCATTTTGATTTCCCCCAGGAATTCATTTCGAACTCCCCCAGGAATTAATTTTAAAATCCCCCAGGAAATTATTTTGAATTCCCCCAGGAATTCATTTTGAATTCCCCCGAAAATTCATTATTATTATTATTATTGTCTTTATTTTAGAGGCTTTCAGCCCTAGGCTGGCTCACCTCTTTAACCGAAAATTCATTTTGAATTCTCGCAGGAATTCATTTTAAATTCCCCCAGGAATTCATTTTGAATTCCTCCAGGAATTCATTTTGAATTCCCCCAGGAATTCATTTTGAATTCCCCCAAGAATTTATTTTGAATTCCACCAGGAATTAATTTTGAATTTCCTTAGGAATTCATTTTGAATTCCCCCAGGAATTCATTTTGAATTCCTTCAGGAATTCATTTTAAATTCTCCCAGGAGTTCATTTTGAATTCCCCCAGGAGTTCATTTTGAATTCCCCCAGGAATTCATTTTGAATTCCCTCAGGAATTCATTTTGAATTCCCCCAGGAATTCATTTTGAATTCCCCCAGGAATTCATTTTGCATTTTCCCAGGAATTCATTTTGAATTCCCCCAGGAATTCATTTTGAATTCCTCCAGGAATTCATTTTGAATTCCCCCAGGAATTCATTTTGAATTCCCACAGGACTTCATTTCGAATTCCTCCAGGAATTCAATTTATATTTAATTCTCCCAGGAATTCATTTTGATTTTCCCCAGGAATTCATTTTGAATTCCCCCAGGAATTCATTTTGAATTCCCCCAGGAATTCATTTTGCATTCCCCCAGGAATTTATTTTGAATTCCCCAGAAATTCACTTTGAATTTCCCCAGAAATTCATCTTGAATTTAGCATAGCATAGCATATGTGATTGTACAAATCGTGGGTGGCTATACAATGCTCAATTGAGCAATCTACTGTATATTGTCGCAAATTGGTACTTGGGATTAGTACCTTTTCCTATACAGTAGCAGTTGTATACCTGGCCACGTCCTTACAATCACGGAAGGAAGGGAAGGAATGTTAGTTCAACATCTACTAGTGAAGATGCAGGGAACCCATACTACCTTCATAGATGTCTCAGGAAGGAAAATTTGTGTTAGTGGGTAAGGTGAATAATAGGGAGCTCTATTCGACAATATAGAGCGTTTGTCAATAACAGTATATGCTGAAAAAATAATAAAATATATTCATCAATTTACTTACGAACCGTCCAAAGGAGGACAAAATAACCTGGATTTTACAAATGTTTCGCGCGATCGTTCTGCCGTCCGAAACAAGAGCCAACACGCACTCCCAGAAATTCATCTTGAATTTCCCCAGAAATTCATTTTGAATTCCCCCAAGAATTCATTTTGAATTCCCCCAGGAATTCATTTTGAATTCCTCCAGAAATTCATTTTGATTTGTCCCAGGAATTCATTTTGAATTCCCCCAGGAATTCGTTTTGAATTTCCCCAGGAGTTCATTTTGAAATCCACCAGGAATTCATTAGGATTTCCCTCATGAATTTATTCTGAGTTCTCCCAGGAATGCATTCTGAATTCCCCTAGGAATTCATTTTTTGTTGTTGTATTGTGCTTCTTTAAATTTCTTTGAGAGTACTTCCTTGAACTCCCCTAGAAATTATTCTTGGACTTTCTCCAAATATTCGTGCTGGAATTTCTGACAAAAATGGATCAACGAATTCCTGTTGGAGTAACTTCACCAATATCTTCCAGGAATTCCTTTCAGAATTTTACTTTACTAAAAATTCCTCCAACAATTTCAATAGGAATCCATACAATAATTTAACTAGAAACTCTTGAGGATCTACACTGAAAGTCTCGCTTAACTTTTCAAAAGGACCTAAGTAACATTTTTTCATGAATTAATTTGAGTACTGCAATCAAAAGCTTTCATGTTGTTCTGTTGTTTGCGCTATTCAAATTAATTCATGAAAAAAATGTTACTTAGGTCCTTTTGAAAAGTTGAGCGAGAAGTCTTTCCTGTATCAATAGAAAAAACTCCTCATAATTTAGAAAGGAAGACAATTAGTAATAAATTCCCCAGAATTCCAGAAATAATGTTGTGTTAACACCTTACTTAGCCTTCAGAATTTACTCACAGTTACAAGTTGATGTTTATATTCCTGGAGGATTTTCTAAAATTACTTCAGGATTTCCGAGAATTCTTGTAGAAGCTTTAAAAATTTGACTTTTTCCCTAATTTTCCAGTGTTTCCAGTTTAATTTAATGAAAATCCAGTGAGTTTTTTTTTGAATCGCAACAAGAACCCTTCAAATGTATCTCAGACTGATGATTTCTGTACAAAATCTGGTATCTGGTGGTTTTCAACAAGCTCTGTGCGTAATAGCAGTTTTGCTGTTTGAAATCGAGAGCTGTAGTGCCTGCATAGGCATGACATATTACACTTGGCCTCATTTGGGTGATGTTACTAAACGAAAGGTTACGATGACATCGATTACAAGGTTTGTTTCTCTGCTCATGAAATTATGCCTCCAGAAAGGAGCTATTGGATACTATCGTGGCCCGTGGTAAACAACTCTTTAGGAAAATATGAGGTGATGTGGTCTATATGCAAGCTATTTATAATTTTTGTTTACACTGATGAGCATAAGTATTTGTCAGGTTTTTATAGAAATCACTATGAAAATATGACGAATACTTATGTTCATCAGTGTATATACTTTGTTATACATTTTTCATACACCTATTTTTTCTAAAATTCTCTTCAGAGGCTCTACGAACGTGTTTGAATATGTTGGATTGCTTGATATTCGATCAGCACTTCGACAGTTATTAACTCCGAGGTTTCTTAGACATTTTGCATTCTTATATCCTACTTTTATGGCCAGGGAAGTCGAGAAAATTTTCAACCCGAACCCAGCCGCCTTTAGCATGGTCTTGCTTTGTAGCCGCGCATTTTATCGCATGGTGAAAGAAGGCCTTGCAACGTAATATTGGTACCGGGATAAACAATTATTTTTCAATATTCAATAGATTATTGATTCTGTAAGTAATGCAAAATTGAATATCATGATGAACTAATTTTGTACCTATTTTCCACAATTTCTACCATTGAAAGGTTTAAAAGGTTTTATTCACTTTACGTCGGTTGTTTGCTATTATATTGTACTCATTCAAAAAATGTTCTGTTTTGCTAAAGAAGGATCCATAACGTATATAACGCGGAAATTGGCAATATTCAAACCACCCTTCATCACAATCTCTTTGCATGGAACATCTAAAATCGTCATACTTCTAGAAACACGTTGGGTTTTGTTTATTTTCCACATATTCACAAAATAATCCTTAGATTATGCTCCTTATAATTTTGCATACAAGCAGTGCCATTGCCTGCAACATGCTGGATGGTCACAAACAGACTGCAAAAAACGTGGAACAGAACTATCCGGCTGGTTCTCAGTGGCCGTTACATGAAAACGCAATCTGCCTACAGTAGTCGATTTCTAAAATCCCACGGATTGTTCTGTGAAAAAATAAAGAGATTTGATTGAAAAATGGCTGAGATCTGGATGCTCAAGGTTGCTGTTCCACGTTTTTTGTGACCTTGGTACTTTACGTTACAAATCTTTGCTTGGTACTTGCAGTGTTAATCGAAGTTCTTCACTATGAATTTTTATTTCGCTTATACTACAAGATTGAATGGGCTGCGTCAACTGTCGCACATTTATTATTTGGTAACCAACAATGTTCCTCCACTATTCAACATCGAATGGAAATCATAAATTCATCTGTTAAATGACATGCTCTGCTTCCAGCTGAAGGCCACAAACTCCATAACGACCTACTTGAACCGTAGCTTTTCAAATTTATCAGCTCATTAGGTTTGCGAACTGCTAGAGAACTTTTCCGCCACTTGTGCAGACCAAATGTCGCCATCGCCACCGTTCGCCTCACTGCTGCTGGGAGGATAAATCGTTCCGTTTAAACGACTTGGGTCGCTCCTCCCCTTTGAAAGGAAATGACAGCTTGACAAGATTTCCCGCACCAAGAGGCAGACGAAGACGACGGCAGCGGCGAGGACCGCAACGCTTGCTTGCGGATAAAGAGGAAGTTGGACGCTACTTTGTCCTAATGGCCACTGGGCTGCCATTGCGGTGGCCTGTGCGAAAGCAGAAGAATGAAATGAGACGCTAAAGAAAGAAATGCACTTTACTCGGCTCCTTGCCGCCAGAGGGGGTTCGGTCGCTTTGAGATCATTACAGCTCGTTAGTTCCTGCGAGTAACTGCGAACGACTGCTGATGCAACCGACGAATATGTGCGAGAGCGTAAAAGCACTCCCAAATTAGGGTCACGCTCGCACGGTCGGAATGGTAATGCACACTAATCTCGGCTTATCATTCTTCTTTTGCTGTGAAAGCACTTCACAGTGACTGGGTCTAATAGCAAAAGAGCGATAAAAGTTGTTGAAAGTTTTTCGATTACGACCGTGTTTGCTGGTAAGATTAATATGGGGGCAGGATTTTCAGCATGAACAGAAACTCTTTTTCGGAAGTCATGTCATATTTAAAAATTTTCTTCTTTTTCACATGTAAATTATGCTAATTTTTGTATAACTACTAGTTGACCCGGCAGACGTTGTCCTGCATAGTATGCGAAAATGCGCGTTGTGAACTGGCTATGCAAAATTCCCATACGAATCTTTATTTTAGTTTTTGACGATTTACTCAACTTTACTTATGATTTCCACATGAGGAAATATCATATAAACCCGTCGGAAACTATGACGAATGTTTCTGCTGAAGAAATGAAAAAAATCCATCCAGCCGTTTTCGAGTTATGCGGATACGAACACAGACCATTTCATTTTTATATATAAGATTTTTGAGAATTTTAAGCGAAGTTCTTTACTAATATAACTTACCCATCTACACGAAAATTCAAGCAAACATGTTACGATTTATAGGTAGGACGATGAACAACTTTATATTATTTATATGAAAAAAAAATCCTAGTTACCGTCCACTGTGAATCGCTCCATATCCGAAATTGAAAATCCCGTCCACAACCCATCAAGAAAGAAAAAGCGTCCATTTTTTCTGCCCAAACGGAAAAAAATAACTAAACCCACTAAGGTTACAGTCATACTTACCCCGGTACTGACTAGCGAGAGCATCGTCCTTTCGTTCAGCGCCAACGTTTCGCCCTGTTTCATTTTGATTCGCTTCTTGTCTAGACACTTCATGGCGTACATTTTGCCGGTGTCGGCCTTCCGACAGCCGTACACCTCGCCGAAACCGCCCCGGCCGATGATCCGGTGCACGCTGAAGTCGTTCATCGTCAGCTGCGGGAAAGGAGAGATGCGTGAGAAAGGAAAAAAAACGGGGAAAAATTAGCTCTCATGTGGATAACTGGCTGGGAAAAATGGGAACGCATGGTGGTTCACAGCGAAAAATAAGGCTGTATTGGAACCACAGAGTAAGCCACGACTGTATGAACATGAAGTAAAATTTCGATTGCTTCACTTAGCCTGCTATGATTAAAAAAAAATTAAACCTGTACATCAACAAGCTGACATCGACGACTACCTATAAGAAAAGAAGAATCGTTGATGTTGATCACAGTTTTTCAACACGCTGAGATCCAAACAAATAAAGAATATAATATCACGTTATTAACGTTCATTTGACTTTCCCCCGGCTGTTTTAAGGCTCCCCCAAACACACGCGATGCGACAGTCGCGACGCGATTCTATCGTTTGGCGACAGCGATTCTGTCGCCGTTGGTATGGAAGCGTAAATAGAACATTGCTTGCAGCGACCCAACGATAGAATCGCGGCGACTAGTTGTCGTCGTCGCGGCGATGAAATCGCTTAGGTCTGGGGGAGCCTTTAACTAGACCCATGGTGCTTGGAATCATTCGAATGTAACTGACGGAGAAGTTTTTTTTATCGATTTTATTTTATTTGTTTACCCTGGAAGTGGAACAATCGAGAAATTGTTATTGGACATCATCATTTATTCCACCCTGGTCAACTTTCTGTTTGGTAGGTATCTTTTTGTGAGAATATTGCCCTTCGAATATTCCAGCCATCGATGTTTACAAACAAGCTGACATTTTCAGCTAGGAATTAATTTAGGTAGAAATATGGAAGAAAACTGTTAACAACGCTTAAACTGTTTTACCAACATGTTTTACTTTAGCAGAAAGTGAAAGGTGTGAAGGAAGGCGAAAATTGGAAAAGGCTTTTGTAAAACAACTATTTATACTATATCTGGCTTCTTCAAGAAGATTAGGAGACTTTTCAGAGAAGCTTAGAAGGTTTCTCCCAACAACTTCTTGAAATAGCTTGAAAAGCGTTTCGGAGAAAGGCTCATTCTTCGAAACGCTTACACTGAGATCAAATTACCATTATATTTTATATGCGCGAGTCACATAAAACAGTTTCGACTGACTTCATCACGACTTTAAGTGCAGCACTCAAAATCTATTAATCATCAACGATATTTAATACTCATTCATATACAATATAAAGGTAATTTATTTACGTTCTATTTGACCTAACAATGAATTTTATGTGCAATGATCCATAGTTGAGAACTATTAATACTTGCACATAAAATTCAAGAGCCAACAATACAATACTTTTTGACTTTCTCGCACAACAAAGTTTTTTTTTTTCAACATGGTGGACTGTTGGCGGTATGCTGAAAAATGCTTCTCGCTACAAAATAATGTAAGTAAAATCAATTTATTAAACAGAATTCCTTCTCATACATTTTCTTTTCCAGTTTCGTACGATTTCCTGCTATGGACGTGTGCATGAACGCAGCGCCGCGACACGTCGTGAACATCATTAAAACTTCCGCTGTGCCAGCGAGTGTGCCAGAATTTTTCACCAGCAGATCAACAATAGTAATTTTCCGGCGGCGAAAAGAGTTTTTTTCGTCATAGTAGGGAATAAGTAGGGAGTAGTAGGGATTGTTCACAATAAAACTCGATGGCGTTCATTTTGTTTTTAAATATGAATGTGTTTTGGATGCCTTTTGAATATGGACTTAACCACAAGCGTCTTCTTTTTCCACGATTTTTCTTCTTTTCGCTCGAAAAAATGACATCCGCTGCGGGCCGATGAACATTTGGGTGAATTCGAAGCTTTTAGTTCACCGGATGTTAACGTTGATGTTCATTTTTTGTAAACTTTGCCCTCAGATGAGGTTTTCTTCTTACTGAAAATCGACGTGTGACGTCATCGTGGTTTAGTCCATAGGCGAGCCATGGGTGGCACATTCACAAATTACGTAGCGTTCTAGAGGGGCTCATCTTAAGCGTACGGACCATTAAACTTTTCAAGGTGCTCAATACAGAACGTGCTGCGAGGTGCCGGTGCGAGTCGAAAATATTATTTAATTTTTGGTGTTATTTGCAAATTAAACCTGACGACGAAGGCAATTTTTACTCTCAAGCAGCTTTTGTTACTGTTACTATTGCCAATATCTGGAAACGAAACGGGAGTGAGTAAAACTGACTGAGTGAGTGAGTAAGAGGGAATGAGTTAGTAAGTGAGTAAAAGTGAGTGCATGAGTAAAATTGAATAAGTAAGATAGAATGAGCGAGTAAGAGTGAGTGAGTGGTATGAATGAGCGAGTGAGTAGGAGTAAGCCAGTGAGCAAGAGTGAGTGAATGAGTAAGAGTGAGTGGGTAAGTAAGCGTGGATCCGAGACGAGCCAGCCTCGGACTGAAAGTCTCGATAATAAAGACAAAAAAAAAGTAAGCGTAAGGGAGTGAGAAAGAGGAAGGAGTGAGTTAGTAAAAGGGAGTAAGTGTGTAACAGGGGATTCATGAGTAAAAGTGAGTGAGTGAGTAAGAGTGAGTGATTGAGAGTGAGTGGGCGAATAAGAGTGCGTGAGTAAAATTGAGCGAATGATTGAGAGTAAATGAGTGATTAAAAGTGGATTACTGAGTAAGAGTGGTTGAATGAGTAAGAGTGGGTGAATGAGTAATAATTGGTGAGGTAGAGGAAGTGAGTGAGTATGGGAGTGTGTGTATGAGAGAGAGAGAGTGAGAGAGAGGGTGATCTTGTTTGTCTTCGGGAAGTTGAATTGACTTCAAGAAGGCATCATCTCTGTTCGCCTTCTATCGGGCAGACGCGTTACTTTTAAAAAGGCATTATTTCCTATGTGTGTCTTATCTCGGTATAAGCACGATGTTTTAAAGAAGGTATCATCTTCTCTGTCTGCCTCATACTGGGTAAACGCGTTCATTTAGAGAAGGAATTATTTCCTCTGTGTGCCTTATAGCGAGAAAACGCGTCCATTCGGGACTACCCCATTCGGGGCAATGGCCTTCGGGGTAATGGCATTCGGGGTACTGGCATTCGGGGTAGTGGGGTGGAGCCATATAAACATCCTAGACCAGACCGAGATTCGAGCTCGACGTCTCCGGATTTTCAATTCTGTGACTTAGCTCGCAAGGCTAACATGAGAGCCTCAATAGGCCAAATGGTGAATTGGCGAATAGGGCTAAAGATTAAATGAATGTACAAGCAAACATTTCTTTGTCTTGTCGAAAGCTCAACCATATCAACGTAGCCTCATTGGGTACAGATTTTTTTCAGTTACATTACAATAAACGATACTATTTTGTCGATATTAAATTTTCTTAGTAACCCATCTTCTTCTTATCTTCTTCTTATTGGCATTACATCCCCACACTGGGACAGAGCTGCCTCGCAGCTTAGTGTTCATTAAGCACTTCCACAGTTATTAACTGCGAGGTTTCCAAGCCAAGCTACCATTTTTGCATTCGTACATCATGAGGCTATAGCACGATGATACTTTTATGCCCAGGGAAGTCGAGACAATATCCAATCCGAAAACTGTCTAGACCGGCACCGGGAATCGAACCCAGCCACCCTCAGCATGGTCTTGCTTTGTAGGCGCGCGTCTTACCGCACGGCTAAGGAGGGCCCCAGTAAAGAGGGCCCTAGTAACCCATAATCTGTATTAAACTGACCAACAATTGTTGCGTTGGAAATGTTGACCCATATTTGTGTATCAAGTCCATTACCAACTTTTTGAATAATTTCGACATTTCACTGTTAAGAAATCATGTTTTACAAAAGATAAGACCTTCGGCAGGCATAAGACACAAAAAGATAATTGGATTGTGCCACTTATTGTGGATTACGAACAATTACATATATTATAGAACAAAGGCTTAAGTGACCCATAATAGTGGGAGACTTTTTTAAGAAAAGTTTTCCAGTTTTTAGAAAAAGCCTTCATGGACGGTGGAAGAAGCCTTTCAAGCTTCCAGGGAAAATCATTCAAGTTTCCAAAAAAATCTCTCAAACAGCTCGGAAAAACATTTTAAATATTTAAAAAAGGCTTCCAACTTTCATGGAAAGGCATGGTGCCTATTCTTTTGTGCCCGGTACGTGCCTTTAACCTTCCTAGTGCATTGGGGTCTATTTTGGCCCAGAGATGATTTAAAAACGTTGCCATTGCTTATTATATGGATCAACACATTCATTTATTTAGTTTACATCTAAACAGATAACACTGAATCAACAATTTGACGCCACAATACACGATTCAAGGCCGCATCTCTCCATCCTCGGATACGCCCCACGCTCGCCAAGTCGTTTTGTACCTGGTCTGCCCATCTCGCTCGCTGCGCTTCACACCGTCTCGTACCTGCCGGATCGGAAGCGAACACCATCTTTGCAGGGTTGCTGTCCGGCATTCTTGCAACATGTCCTGCCCATCGTACCCTTCCGGCTTTAGCTACCTTCTGGATACTGGGTTCGCCGTAGAGTTGGGCGAGCTCATGGTTCATTCTTCGCCGCCACACACCGTCTTCTTGCACACCGCCAAAGATGGTCCTAAGCACCCGTCTCTCGAATACTCCGAGTGCTTGCAAGTCCTCCTCGAGCATTGTCCATGTTTCATGTCCGTAGAGGACAACCGGTCTTATAAGCGTCTTGTACATGACACATTTGGTGCGGTGGCGAATCTTTTTCGACCGCAGTTTCTTCTGGAGCCCGTAGTAGGCCCGACTTCCACAGATGATGCGCCTTCGTATTTCACGACTAACGTTGTTGTCAGCCGTTAGCAAGGATCCGAGGTAGACGAATTCCTCGACCACCTCGAAGGTATCCCCTTCTATCGTAATACTGCTTCCCAGGCGGGCCCTGTCGCGCTCCGTTCCGCCCACAAGCATGTAGTTTGTCTTTGACGCATTCACCACCAGTCCAACTTTTGTTGCTTCACGTTTCAGGCGGGTGTACAGTACTGTCACCTTTGCAAATGTTCGGCCGACAATGTCCATGGCATCCGCGAAGCAAATAAATTGACTGGGTCTGTTGAAAATCGTACCCCGGCTGTTACACCCGGCTCTCCGCATGACACCTTCTAGCGCAATGTTGAACAACAGGCACGAAAGTCCATCACCTTGTCTTAGTCCCCGGCGCGATTCGAACGAACTGGAGTGTTCGCCCGAAATCTTCACACAGTTTTGCACACCATCCACCGTTGCTTTGATCAGTCTGGTAAGCTTCCCAGGGAAGCTGTTTTCGTCCATAATTTTCCATAGCTCTAAACGGTCTATACTGTCGTATGCCGCCTTGAAATCAACGAACAGATGGTGCGTTGGGATTTGGTATTCACGGCATTTTTGAAGGATTTGCCGTACAGTAAAGATCTGGTCCTTTGTCGAGCGGCCGTCAACGAAGCCGGCTTGATAACTTCCCACGAACTCGTTCACTAATGGTGACAGACGACGGAAGATGATCTGGGATATCACTTTGTAGGCGGCATTAAGGATGGTGATCGCTCGAAAGTTCTCACACTCCAGTTTGTCGCCTTTCTTGTAGATGAGGCATATGACCCCTTCCTTCCACTCCTCCGGTAGCTGTTCGGTTTCCCAGATTCTGACTATCAGTTTGTGCAGGCAAGTAACCAGCTTTTCCGGGGCCATCTTGATGAGCTCAGCTCCGAAACCATCCTTACCAGCTGCTTTATTGGTCTTTAGCTGTTGAATGGCATCCTTAACTTCCCTCAAGGTGGGGGCTGGTTGGCTTCCATCGTCCGCTGAACTGACGTAGTCATCTGCAAAAACGTACAAATCGATTGATTCGATTCGAGATGCACAATGCCAGGTCCCGGCACAGTTTTGTCGCCATCAGAAGAAGAATGGAACAAAACATGGGTCCTCTACATGTCTAGGGCTGGTTTTCCAATGAGTGAAATTGCAAAGAGCAGACCCACACTGGCATTTCTTGTGTATAAAACAAAAAACTGCTGGTCCAAAAAAGCTACGCCAACGTGACGAAGCAAGCTGAGCCACGACAGGCGCCGAAGAAGTCGAGCGGAGCGAAACCCCCGATAGCCAAACCAGTTGGTCAGGGCTCTATCGCTCCAGGACCAGCATCGTTGGAGGCCTTTCCCGAGCTACCGAAGCCGGTGAGTCTATACGAACCTTCTGGGTCGAAAACCCAATCAGCAAGTCAGCCTGCTATAAGCATCGTACGAACGGTGTCTCCCATTCCGCTGTAAAAGCAAAACACGCGCAGCTCATTGTCAGCATCGTTACACACACAACAACAACACGCCGAGGTGGATTTGGTCGACATTTTCAAAAAGCCTGCAAATGCAACGTCCACAAGAAGCGGACGAAGTCGAGGGCGCCCGCCCGGCAAAAAGTAGCGATGCGATGATGGTGACGACGAGCAGGACGTGGATTCTCTCCCATAAATGGCTCTCACGTCGTAAAACCTCGCTTCGATAAACATCGCCGATCACGAACCCCACGAAACTCAACGCGCTCCGAACCTTCATCAGCAGTCAAAGCCTTGAAATCGTGTGCCTGCAGGAAGTCGAGAACGAACAGCTTTCCTTGCCATGCTATGTCGTTTTCGCAAATGTGGACCACACGAGGAGAGGCACCGCTGTTGCAGTGAAGGAGCATATCCAGGTCACTTATGTAGAGAAAAGCCTGGATAGCCGGCTGATCGCGCTGAGAGTGCACGACACGACAATTTCTCGCGTGATTTTTGAAAACGTCGTAGGTCCAAATGAGACACTCTCTTTCATTACGCTCTCATTTGCTAATATCTAGACTAGTTAAAAATTTGTTGCAATATTTTCACCTCAGCACACTAGACAAAGCTATTTTCTTCAGATCGGTGCTGGAAAATCCAATGTAAATGTTAGTATGGCTTTGTAATAATCGAAAGAGAAAGTAAACAAAGAGAGCTTCTCTTTTGGACTTGGACGACGTTTTCAAAAATCACGCGAGATTTGCAATATTTACGCTCCCTCCGGCACTGCACAGCGCGCTGCTAGAGAAGAGTTTTTCAACGGCATCATGGCCTACTACCTCCGTCACCCCACCGCCAACGTCATCCTCGCTGGTGATTTCAACTGCATGCTGTACACAAGCCCGTTCCTTAAAACAGCCGTCCAACAACAGCAGCTGCATGATCGAAATGCGCAATTTCGACTTGACCGCATGTACGTAAGCGCCGGCTTACGGAACAAGCTGCAGTCTGCCTACACGCACGTCCATTGCTTCACAGACCACAAAGCGCTGACGGTACGACTCTGTCTACCCCCACTGGGACACGAACCCTGGCGCGGTTTCTGGGCTCTTCGTCCGCATATTCTAACCGAAGAAAACGTATCCGAGTTCCATTATAAGTGGCAATATTGGACTCGGCAACGTAGGAACTACGGATCGTGCATGGAATGGTGGCTGTCGTACGCTAAGCTCAAAATCAAAACGTTTTTTAAGTGGAAATCTCGAGCCGGTTTCGAGGAATTTCACGATGCGCACCAGCGTTGCTATACGCAACTACGGCTAGCGTACGACGGATATTACCAACATCCCGAAATGCTGACTACCATAAACCGTCTTAAAGGTGAAATATTGGCGCTTCAAAGGAACTTTACCCACGCGTCAACGATACGCGCCTGGCGGGAGAGCCTATGGCCGATGACACAGTGACTCGTTCGGTGCGACAGGGGGACCAACTATCCATGCACCTCTTCGTTTTATATCTCCATCCGTTGGTATGCCGGCTCGAGCAAGTGTGTGGAGAGGATTACGCCGACGACATCTGCGTGATAGTGACGTCACCGTGGCAGATCGAGGCGATGAGGGAAGTTTTTCGTCGCTTTGGTCTTGCCGCCGGCGCGCAATTGAATTTGCGCAAAACCATTGCGGTGAATGGATATATTTTTGACTCCCAGTGGCTACAAACTACTCATGTAGTCAAAATTCTGGGTATTTATTTGCAAATTTCATTCGTCTGATGACAGCCCTAAATTGGAATGCACTGGTGGGGAAGTTCGCGCAGCAAATGTGGCTCCAATCGTTGCGTACGTTGACCATACACCAGAAAGTAGTTATACTGAATACGTTTGGCACATCCAAGCTATGGTATTTATCGTCTGTGTTGCCACCCCTCGGTATTCAAACGGCGAAGATCACGTCAACAATGGGTACGTTCTTGTGGAGAGGAGTGACTTCCCGTGTACCAATAACTCAGCTGGCACGGGACAAGGAGCAAGGAGGCCTGGGCCACCAATAGAGCGCTCAATGAGATCGATTCCCATCCTTATTACAGATCCCTTCTTTTCCACGCAAATCCTCGCCCAGCAATTTCAATAGACTATTTCGACATTAGAATCATCCTCTCATGTTTAACCCAAGCTCCCCACCTGATCCAACAAAATCCCTCCGGCAATCTAATCCACCGGTTCTTCATTCAACAAACCGAGCTTCCAAAGGTCGAAATAAACAGTCCAGCGATCGACTGGTAACGCATGTGACGAAATATTTCAGCAAAGCAGTTTACATCCGCGCAACGATACAAATTGTACCTACTAGTGAACGGCAAAATTGAGCATCGAAAACTGCTGTTCGTGATGCAACGAGTGGCAGACGAGAATCGCACACACTGTGGAAACCAAACGCTCCAGCATAAATTTTGTTCCTGCGCTCGCGTCGTCCAGGCATGGACGGTTCTGCAACGAAGCCTAGCAAGAGCAACACATGGGTGGAGGCAATTTTCCTTCGAGGATCTAATGAAACCTGTACTGACAGGAATAGGAATAGAATCCTTAGAATATTTATAAATTACATCCACTATGTTAACAAGCGTAACGATAGGATCGATGTGAATGAATTAGAATTCCACCTAGACCAAGATTTTTTAAACTGTACATATTTTGTAAACCTGAAATTGTCAATACTTGACTAAATAAAAACTAAATTTTAAACCACAAAAAAAACCTAATCTTCTTTAATTTCAACAAGCAGCAACTGGACCCAACGATTCTTGCCAAGGCATCCGGCGCAGAAGAAAAGGCACACTACGAGGCTCTCAAAAACTGCGGCAATTGTCATGGAAGCCCAAATTTGTCGCGAGACGACGAAGAAACTCTCCAAGAGAAAGGCATTGGGCTGTCTTTATTCAATGAGCCAGAGAGGGTTTACCATTTCAACGAGTCAGGGTTCAAGTTTGCTTGAAGGAGTTCAAGGCTATTTGCGGACAGGTACACAGCTCTGACACGTGAAATTGCTGAAAGTACTCCAGAGGGATGGTCTACAGGTGTATCCGATGAAGGTTGGCAGACGTCTAAGACCTTTTACGAATAAATGATGGATGATTTTTACAAGTGGCTGTTGAATAAGGGCGTCCAATTTCCCATTATTGTATTTGTGGATGGACATAAAAGTCACATAAATATTGAACTGACTGAGCTCTGCACGACTCATCAAATTTAACTCATCGCACTTTATCCTAACTCCACACGGATTTTGACAGACTTTGGACCGCCAGTTTTTTTTGCGCCATTCCAACAAATCTGGAGCAAAGTCATGAGACAACATCATTTGGCAAATAATGGTAATGCAAAGGTTATCAAGCTGAATTTCTGCTCACTGCTAAAGACATCGCTTGATAACATCAAGAACACTGAGATAGGTATGCCGGAAAAACGCTTTCAAATTGTGTGGCCACTCTCCGAGCGGACAATGAAGATAGTTCTAGCGCCGTGAATTAAACACGAAAAATAAGTTTCTTATTCAATTGTACCACATTGAAAAGGGACTCAGTGAAAATCAGCTGACACGATTCGCATTCTACTGGAAAAAGGATTTTTATTACGGCTCGTTAGATGAACTGGCGCTCTTCAACTCAAAGACGTGGCCAGAGGGGAGCAGGAGAGGGCATCATCCCCTCCCCTGGGAATTTCTAAATTCCTTCGGAAAGTTATTCACAAATTCAGCTGAAAATCGTTCGAAAATCCTTCTCATGTTATTGTAATTCCTTCTTATCTAGAAACCGCCCACTAAATTTTTTGTTTAGGAAATTCATGAGGAACTTCTTTGAATATTTCTTTTCTTCTCTCCAAGTTTAACTTCTATACATTTCTTCGGCAATTCTTCCAGAATAATCTCCGGCATTTCCTTCAAGAATACATATGAAATTTCTTCCTAAAATTCCACCAGAAGTTTCTTCAGAAATTTATGACGGAAATCGGAGGATTTCGCTCCATAATTTCACTTGTAAATCTATAAGAAATTCCTTCGGAAATTCTTCCAGGAACTCTTCCTATATTTCCTTTATTTAACTTCCAGGAAATTTTCCGGAAATACCTCCATAAATTCAATAGCGAAATCATCTAGGATTTCATTCTGGAATTCTTTTCGCAATTACATCAAAGAATATCCTTCAAGAGTTCCTCTGGAAATTTCTTTAGGAATTTCTTCCGGAATTCGTCCAAGTATTTCCCCGGAAATTCTCACAGGTATTTTTCCGGGAATTCCTTCAGGTACTTCTCCAGGAATTCCTTCAGGAATTTCTCCGGGAATTTTTCCGCGGGATTCTCCTAGAATTCTTTCCGGACTTCACTCGGAATTTACTCCAAAATTTCATTCGGAAATTAATTTGAGAGTTCCTCCAGGATATCTTCGAAGAGTTCTTTCAGAAATTTCTTCAAAACAAACCCCCGGTAGTTCATCCGCTAATTTCTTCAGCAATTCATCTGGGAATACTTCCAAGATTTCATTAATTCCTCCTGGTATTTTTCCGGGAATTCCTTCAGATATTTCTCCGAAAACTCCTTAAGGAACTTCTCCAAGAATTATTTCAGGACTGTGCGAATACCTCCAGAAGTGCTTGTGGGAGTTCCTCCAGGAGCTCCTCCAGGAGTTTTTCCAAGAGTTACTCCGAAAATCCCTCCAGAAACTTCACAGGGAATTCCGGGAGGATATTTTGCAAGAATTTTACGGGAAATGGGATTTCAGAAGTTCCTCTAGAAATTCAACTCCGGATATTCCACTGGATGTTCCTCTGAAAATTCCTCCGGGAGTTTCACCAGTAGTTCTTCCGGTAATTCATTCAGGCTTTCTCTCAGGAATTCATTTAGGCTTTCTTTAGAAATTTATCTACAAATTCCTCCAGAAGTTCCTCGGAAAATTTCTCTGGGAGTTCCTTCGGGATAATTCTATTATATAATTCTTCCAGGAGTTCCTCCTGGAATTCTTACGGAAGTTTATTTGGGAGATCATCCAGGAGTTCTTACGAGAGTTCATCAAGTAATTCCTCCATGATTTCCTCCTCCTTCCTTCCTCCTTTCCCCTGACTAAAGACTCGTACCCTGTCTTAAAATCGATTACTAATTATTGGGGCGATTAATCAACATGCGGTTTTCGTTGGGTGAAAGCTGTTGAGTATTCCTTTTAGCTATGTAGGTTTTCTTTAAACCTGCGCTTGATGGGGAAGCGTCATTAACAGTATAATGAAACAATAAATTTCCCCATACTAATTTGCAAGCAAACTTGAAACGGCTTGTGCTAAATCAGTTTTAATCCAAATGAGCTCAAATTTTCAGAGGACACTCAGAACATGATAAAGAATCAGATGTGCACAGTGGAGCAAAATCGATTTTTTTGAACCACCCTAATAACATATATCAGATTGCACTGTACTTCTTCGTATTTTTTTTTCCCGACCCATTCTTTTCTTTCCAATTTTTTAGTTGCCACCCGTTATACCGAAAATGAAATCAATAAACGAATTAGATTGATTCGCAAAGAAATCCTGAAAGAATTCCGGTGGAAACTTCAAGATTTCCACTGGGAGATCCTCCAGGAGTTTCTCCGAAAATTCCTCCGGGAGTTCCTTCGGGAATTCTTCCAGGAGTTCCATTCCGCCGGGAGAGAATTATTCCGAGAATTATTCCGGTAGCTCTACCGGCAGTTCCTACGGGGGTTCCTCTGAAAATTCTTCCCGGAATTTCTCCAGAATTGAACTTCATTTAGGCTTCTTCAGGAATTTTTATTGAAATTCCACCAGAAGCTGGAGCTAGAAGCTAGAACTTCTCTGGAAGCTCCTCAGGGAATTCCCCGGGAGGTCCTCTGATGATGATGATGATGATGATGATGATGATGATGGTCCAGCTAAATACCCCTACAAAGGTTTCGGCTAGACAAGATTTGTCTATAAGATGAATTCTCCAAGATTTTTTCCGAGAATTCTTTTGGTAGTTTTACTGCCAGTTCCTCCGAGGATTCCTTTGAAAATTCTCCCGGGAGTTTCTTCAGAAATTCATCCGGAAATTCTTTCGAGAATTCCTCCAAGAGTTCCAGGTTTTCTTTAAACCTGCGCTTGATGGGAAAGCGTCATTAACAGTATAATGAAAAAAATAAATTTCCCCATACTAATTTGCATGCAAACTTGAATCGGCTTGTGCTACTCAGAACATGGCAAAGAATCAGATGACCGCTGTGGAGCAAAATCAATTTTTTGAACCACCCTAATACTTATATAATAGAACAGAGGTGACCCATAATAGTGGGGGACTGCCCAACAAACAACGACAAGCTACAAACAAGCATCTAGGTTGAATTATTGTTTATTTGTGATCTTTGTAGCTGAATAAAATGGATGCTGAATAATTTGCTAGA
Organism: Armigeres subalbatus; assembly: GCF_024139115.2. Taxonomy (NCBI): domain Eukaryota; kingdom Metazoa; phylum Arthropoda; class Insecta; order Diptera; family Culicidae; genus Armigeres; species Armigeres subalbatus. Next base: position 373,408,070 of record NC_085141.1, on the reverse strand, counting down.
CAGATTTCATTTCAGTATTTAATCTAACTAATATTCGACATGGCCTATTTATTTGTTTACTACCTTTATTTGAAGTCGAACTTACGTTTTCGTTTAATCACATTTCAGCACATTGGGGAAGTTTAACAATGTACTGAACTAATGATTTTTAAAGTTCTTTGTTCGACTATGATGTGATGCTCTGAAAGGGTGGTCGAATTGAGTTTGAATAGTAAGTTAATAAGCAGGCATTAGACATCCTTCTTTACCTTTGTCCTTCTTAACCATTGGATTTCACATTTATCTGATCTATCGCACAGTGGGAAAAAACATGCTTTTATAGTTTGAGAGAAAATCTGGATTCTAGATCTTTTAATTTATAGAAAAATAATGATTTATTTTCAAGACATGCTTTTTATTTTCGTGATTTATTAACCTTCTGTCTGTGTTCAAAAAAACTTACGTTGTCTGTGCTCTGGGGTCAAATTGACCCCAAATTAAAATAGCTATAACTTTTTCAATGTTTGGCCAATTTTGGATTTTTGGAGCTGTTTCGAAAGATAATTTGATCATCTTTCATGTCGTTACCAAAGATTGACTATTGGTGGGCGGGTACATCGCGGGGAGGGGTTTTAGTGAAGAAGGGTACAAAAACAGTGATTTTTCATGATTATTTTACTTATATCCGAAAATCCTACCCATTTTGAACTGCACCTTTTTTAAAAAAGGTTATGCAGGAAGGCATGTGCTTTGACATGAGGCGTTGATAAGTTTAGAACTCGGCCGCCAGGGTGTGGTATATTTGAATTCATTATTTTAGACTACTCAAGATATTTCGATATATAGAGTTCTCCTCAGTGCAAATATTCTTATCGCACACATTTAAAAATTGGAAGAAGTGCTCATTATATTGAGCACCGCTTTGTAGTGCTAGACATCTTGAACAGTGTTGGCGAATACAACTTGGGTGTAAGTATGAGGGATCTCAAGCTAAAGCAATATTTCATATATGCAAGAATATTGCAAATACACTAGCGCCGCCTATTTGTAAATTTCCTAAATATTTATTCCATCACATGACAGCCCATTCCCACCAGACGAACTTTGTTAAAGACGTTATCTTTACAAATTTCAAATTTGTGCGATAAGAATATTTACAATGAGGAAAATTCCATATATCGGAATTACTTGAGTAGTATAAAATAATGAATTCAAATATACCGCCACCTAAACTAGTCAATGTCTCATGTCAAAGCACAGGCCTTCCTGCATAACATTTTTGAAAGGGTACAGTTCAAAATGGGTAGTATTTTCAGATATAAGTAAAATAAGCATGAAAAATCACTGTTTTTTACCCTTTTTTTTACGAAAACCTCTCCCCGCGATGTACCCGCCCACCTATAGTCAATCTTCGGTAACGACATGAAAGATGATTAAATTATCTTTCGAAACAGCCCCAAAAATCCAAAATTGGCCAAACATTAAAAAAGTTATAGCTATTTCAATTTGGGGTCAATTTGACCCCAGAGCACAGACAACGTAAGTTTTGCCTTTCTCGTATACTAAGTATACGGTAAAGGCTATATGATCGCTCCAAAAACAAACTTTTTATAGAAGGCCCGGAGACCCATAGTGTTATATACCAATCGACTCAGTTCGACGAATCGAGGTGATGTCTGTGTGTGTGTGTGTGTGTGTGTGTGTGTGTGTGTGCGCAAAACTACTAAAAAAATGTCACTCATTTTTCGGGCACTTATCTTCAACCGATTTGCTCGCAACAAGTTGCATTCGACGCAGAATCCTGTCCCATTGTTTCCTATTTGAAATTGGCCAGATCGAACTATGGGATCAGAAGTTATGGCCAAAATACAAATTCATACGAAAAAATCGCGTAAAAAATGTCACTCATTTTTCGGGCACTTACCCTCAAACGATTTGCTTGCAACAAGTTGCATTCGACGCAGAATCCTGTCCCATTGTTTCCTTTTTGAAATTGGTCGGATCGGACTATGGGATCAGAAGTTATGGCCAAAATACAAATTCATACGAAAAAATCGCGTAAATAATGTCACTCATTTTTCGAGCACTTATCCTCAACCGATTTGCTCGCAACAAGTTGCATTCGACGCAAAATCCTGTCCCATTGTTTCTTATTTGAAATTGGCCAGATCGGACTATGGGATCGAAAGTTATGGCCAAAATACAAATTCAAACGAAAAAATCGCGTAAAATATGTTACTTATTTTTCGGGCACTTATCTTCAACCGATTTGCTGGCAACAAGTTGCATTTGACGCAGAATCCTGTCCCATTTTTTCTTATTTGAAATTGGCTAAATCGGACTATGGGATCGAAAGTTATGGCCAAAATACAAATTCATACGAAAAAATCGCGTAAAAAATGTCACTCATTTTTCGGGCACTTACCCTCAACCGATTTGCTTGCAACAAGTTGCATTCGACGCAGAATCCTGTCCCATTGTTTCCTATTTGAAATTGGTCGGATCGGACTATGGGATCAGAAGTTATGGCCAAAATACAAATTCATACGAAAAAATCGCGTAAAAAATGTCACTCATTTTTCGGGCACTTATCTTCAACCGATTTGCTCGCAACAAGTTGGATAAGACGCAGAATCCTGTTCCATTGTTTCCTATTTAAAATTGGCCAGATCGAACTATGGGATCGAAAGTTATGGCCAAAATACAAATTCAAACGAAAAAATCGCGTAAAATATGTTACTTATTTTTCGGGCACTTATCTTCAACCGATTTGCTGGCAACAAGTTGCATTTGACGCAGAATCCTGTTCCATTGTTTCTTATTTGAAATTGGCTAGATCGGACTATGGGATCGAAAGTTATGGCCAAAATACAAATTCATACGAAAAAATCGCTAAAAAATGTCAGACATTTTTCGGGCACTTATCCTTAGCCGATTTGCTCACAACAAGTTGCATTCGACGTAGAATCCTGTCCCGTTGTTTCCTATTGAAAATTGGCCATATCGGACAATGGGATCGAAAATTATACCATTTTTTTATAAAAAAATCGCTAAAAAAATGTCACTCATTTTTCAGGCACTTTTCCTCAACCGATTTGCTCGCATTTGCATTCGACGCAGAATGTCTCATATTTTCTTATTGAAAATTATCCAGATCGGACTATGGGCTTAGATGTTATGGTCAAATTACTATTTATTGTGAAAAAGAGTTCAAAAACGTCTAGCTCACTTTCTTAGCACTTATACTTCATCTATTCCCCAAGCAACACAATTTCAACAAATCTGGTTGCAGTAATAATATTGTGACTGAATCCGGTCATATATAAGTTACTTGATTGATGTGCAATATGTGTGCTTCTCAGGTCGCTCGCAACAGATTGCATTCGACGCAGAATCTTGTCCCATTGTTTCCTACACTGAGAGCAGTCTTACAGTTAAAATTACTATATTGTAGGGTTAAATTAAAAACACAACGCCACTAAATTTGTGCAGATTACTAACCGTGTTTATACCGAACAAAAAATGCTTTAATTTTTACTATGGCTTCAAAGACAAAATTGCCAGTAAAAATTACTATGCTTTCTAGTTATCTTAACAACAATTCAGTATTTAGTTGTACCAATCGACGCATTTAAAATAAAAATGGGGGTTTTGCTTGGGTTTTTGTTAATTTAATTAATTTGGGATAATATTGAAGTCAAGTGAAAAAGTTTAACATGCAATTTAATAATGTTCATATATGTAATAACATTACATTCATATTGAATACATAAATTACTGTGGCGAATGTCTGCCCTCTAAAAATGAAACAAATCACATTTCGTCATGGGATTCTTCCGATTCTTCCTTGGCATCGGTAAGGTTGTTGGCGGAAACCTGACAAGTCTAGAGACAGCACACAGCAGCTGGTGTTGTACCGCCCCCGGAATCAACACCGGACACCTTGACGAATAGAGCAGTCCAGGTTTAACAATTTTTAGGACGGCCAAAATACGCTCCATTGTAGACGAGCTGTAGACATCTGCTAACCTGCACGATAAAATAGGATGGGAATTTATTTCTCTAATCATCACGTAAAACATCAAACTGTTTTTAATACTTACCAGCCGTTATCAGTATTATGGAGATATTATTTTTAAATTATATGGATAGCAAATTCCGTCCCTCCGATTGCTTCGCAGTATGGCGACTGAACTGACAATGTTTTGTTTTGTAAATTTTCATCACCATGGTTTGTTGTTTATTTTAACTATGCTCATGGTTAAAATTACAACAGTGCTGTTAATTGAAGCATGTATTTGTTCATATCAAAAACATACAGAAATAGTAATTTCAAGAGCAAATACATATTTACCGTTACTTCAACATTATTTTCAGTGTATATACATAAACTTGGCCGGATCGTACAATTGGGTCAAAAGTTATGGCGAAAATACTAATTTTAAAACTACTAAATAAAATGCCATTTTTTGCTCTTATGCTCATCCGATTTGTTTGCAACAAATTGCGTTTGGCGAGATTTTTTTTATGCATATAAACAAATATGAAAAATAAGACCAATCCACATATTGGTGTTATTTGAGATTTTTCCAAACCTTTTGAACGAACGAGAAAGGCACCATCACCGCTAGGTGGCTTAATCTGGGTTTTTTGAAAAAAGGACACTGTAGCGCATATTTTCAAGATTTTTCAAGAGAATTTGCACCTAGGAGACAGATCTCGGCGAGTTCTACCAAACTACCAAAAATTAGGAGAATCGGTTGAAAACTGAAAAAATGGCAGCCACTCAAAGTGGCCTGGGGTCATATTGACCCCAGAGCACAGACAAAAGGTTAAACTGTCGGAGATTATAACGAACGAAACTGCTGGAACAATAAAAAAAAATCATGCATTCATGCGAAACTAAATTTACTAAAAGCCGGACATAACGCCGTTGAATAACATCAGAAAATTATTGAATCTTTTATGTGTGGAATCCCAATATTATCGCATGGATGTTGATCTTTATTGCTGCGAAATTGGAATAATTTTAGCATTTGACAATCATATCGCAACCGATTATCAAGAGATTCTGAGGAAGGCCGAATATACATTGATTTTATTTTCATAAATCCATAAATAGCATTAGGGACGGATTTTATTTTATCGTTTATCGACATTATTTTTACGTATTTTTCCTAGTGTGCGATGGTTATGACTGGCTGAACAATGGTTGAAATAAAAATCTTGTACAGTTATGTGTATGTACAGTACAGTACAGTATGTACAGTTAATAACAAACTGTAGTTTGACAGATCGACTTATTGAATAAGAGTCCAATTATGATTCATATTCAGCAATAAGATTATTTATGTTATGCACTGAGTGAGCCATATCTAACAAATCAAGGATGGCGTTGATGACAACGTTACCGGCGGATGATCAAATGACAGCAGTTCGAGACCCGATTTAGGAAAATTTTAAAATGATTACATATATGAAAATAGCAATTGCTTCAAAATACGTTCATTGGAGATCTTAATGTTGTTACCTTCTATGTGTTATTATTTTCGAAGAATTCACATGTAGCTGAATTGAGGCTTAGTAAAATGCTTATTGAAGGTTTAACGAATCAGTTAATAAAGTTGTTTTTCAAAATGAGATGTTGTAGTTGTATAACTTTGCCAAAATTGTGTGAACAAAGCTTGAACAGAAGTTGTGATAAGAAATAGTACAGACATTATTCAACACAGCGCTGAATTAAATCATCACACTGATGTTAGTTCAACTAGTGAATGTTTGTTGGGTGTAGTTCTTTAAGAAAAGAAGAAACCTTTCAAGCTTCCAGGGGACATCATTCAAGCTTCCAAAAAAAAATCTTTTGAGCAGTTCGGAAACATTTTAAATATTTAAAAAAAAGCTTCCAACTTTCATGGAAAGGCATGATGCCTGTTCTTTTGTGCCTGGTACGTGCCTTTAACCTTCCTAGTGCAGTGGGGTCTATTTTGGCCTACACATAATTTAAAAACGTTGCAGTTTTGTAACGAAATAAGATAGGGTTATGAAATATTCTGATTTGGCAACGCCAATTTTTTTTGTGGTAAGCAACTTTTAACGACCTTTAGGGACGGCACAACAAAAAAGTGATACATTGCGCACATAAAGCGGTTATAAAATGATCCCAACTTAAATTTGCTCCTCAAAGTTCATTTTCGAATCGATTTTCAATCTTTTGGAACCAAATAGGATGTATGGATTCCGCGGATGTCGTTACGGACGGATTTTTGCAATTTGGCCATTCTGGTTCTCAGGAATCAGTTTTGAAGAAACATAGATTCTTAGGCTAATTTTTGGCGTGATTTCTTGCCTTTCGAAGGGTAATTTTGGAAATGCTCACAAATTTGCGTAGCAATAATCCCAATAGAATGTAGCCATTGTCTATTTCCATAGATCAACACAATTCCTGGCTATTCTACGGTCTGATGTCTTTTTGGATGGTCCGGAAGGTCCATAAAAGTGGTCAATTCATGATACTGAGATCATAGAAGAGTGCAGTTTTTTTAAAGCTATTCATTTTCAAACACTGAGTAAAAATGGACCCATTTTGATGAACTTGATTGGCCACCGGAGGTTCTCGAAGAGATCCGGAACGTCCGTATCTTCCTCATTATAGAAGACCATGTTTTTGCCTTTCTCGTATACTGAGTATACGGTAAAGGCTATATGATCGCTCCAAAAACAAACTTTTTATAGAAGGCCCGGAGACCCATAGTGTTATATACCAATCGACTCAGTTCGACGAATTGAGGTGATGTCTGTGTGTGTGTGTGTGTATGTGTGTGTGTGTGTGTGCGCAAAACTACTCAAAAAATGTCACTCATTTTTCGGGCACTTATCCTCAACCGATTTGCTCGCAACAAGTTGCATTCGACGCAGAATCCTGTCCCATTGTTTCCTATTTGAAATTGGCCAGATCGGACTATGGGATCGAGAGTTATGGCCAAAATACAAATTCATACGAAAGAATCGCGTAAAAAATGTCACTCATTTTTCGGGCACTTATCCTCAACCGATTTGCTCGCAACAAGTTGCATTCGACGCAGAAAGCTGTTCCATTGTTTCCTATTTGAAATTGGCCAGATCGAAGTATGGGATCGAGAGTTATGGCCAAAATACAAATTCATACGAAAAAATCGCGTAAAAAATGTCACTCATTTTTCGGGCACTTATCCTCAACCGATTTGCTCGCAACAAGTTGCATTCGACGCAGAATCCTGTCCTATTGTTTCCTATTTGAAATTGGCCAGATCGGACTATGGGATCGAGAGTTATGGCCAAAATACAAATTCGTACGAAAAAATCGCGTAAAAAATGTCACTCATTTTTCGGGCACTTATCCTCAACCGATTTGCTCGCAACAAGTTGCATTCGACGCAGAATCCTGTCCCATTGTTTCCTATTTGAAATTGGCCAGATCGGACTATGGGATCGAGAGTTATGGCCAAAATACAAATTCATACGAAAGAATCGCGTAAAAAATGTCACTCATTTTTCGGGCACTTATCCTCAACCGATTTGCTCGCAACAAGTTGCATTCGACGCAGAAAGCTGTTCCATTGTTTCCTATTTGAAATTGGCCAGATCGAAGTATGGGATCGAGAGTTATGGCCAAAATACATATTCATACGAAAAAATCGCGTAAAAAATGTCACTCATTTTTCGGGCACTTATCCTCAACCGATTTGCTCGCAACAAGTTGCATTCGACGCAAAATCCTATCCCATTGTTTCTTATTTGAAATTGGCCAGATCGGACTATGGGATCGTGATTTATGGCCAAAATACATATTCATACGAAAAAATCGCGTAAAAAATGTCACTCATTTTTCGGGCACTTATCCTCAACCGATTTGCTCGCAACAAGTTGCATTCGACGCAAAATCCTATCCCATTGTTTCTTATTTGAAATTGGCCAGATCGGACTATGGGATCGTGATTTATGGCCAAAATACAAATTCATACGAAAAAATTGCGTGAAAAATGTCACTCATTTTTCGGGCTTTTATCTGAAATCGATTTGCTCGCAACAAGTTGCATTCGACGCAGAATCCTGTTCCATTGTTTCCTATTCGAAATTGGCCAGACCGGACTATGGGATCAAAAGTTATGGCCAAAATACAAATTCGTACGAAAAAACCGCGTAAAAAATGTCACTCATTTTTCGGGCACTTATCCTCAACCGATTTGCTCGCAACAAGTTGCATTCGACGCAGAAAGCTGTTCCATTGTTTCCTATTCGAAATTGGCCAGACCGGACTATGGGATCGAAAGTTATGGCCAAAATACAAATTCATACGAAAAAATCGCGTAAAAAATGTCACTCATTTTTCGGGCACTTATCCTCAACCGATTTGCTCACAACAAGCTGCATTCGACGTAGAATCCTGTCCCGTTGTTTCCTATTGAAAATTGGCCATATCGGACTATGGGATCGAAAATTTTACCATTTTTATATGGAAAAATCGCTAAAAAAAATGTCACTCATTTTTCAGGTACTTTTCCTCAACCGATTTGCTCGCATTAAATTGCATTCGACGCATAATGTCTCATTGATTCTTAATGAAAATTGGCCAGATCGGACTATGGGCTTAGAAGTTATGGTAAAATTACTATTTATTGTGAAAAAGAGTTCAAAAAAGTCTAGCTCACTTTTTTAGCACTTAGACTTCATCTATTCCCCAAGCAACACAAGTTCAACAAATCTGGTTGCAGTAACCATATTGTGACTGAATCCGGTCATATATAAGTTACTGTGATTGATATGCAATATGTGTGCTTCTCAGGTCTGTCGCATCAGATTGCATTCGACGCAGAATCTTGTCCCATTGTTTCCTATAGAAACTTGGCCGGATTGTACAATTGGGTCAAAAGTTATGGCGAAAATACTAATTTTAAAACTACAAAATAAAATGCCATTTTTTGCTCTTATGCACATCCGATTTGTTTGCAACAAATTGCGTTCGGCGAGAATTTTTTTTATGCGTGTAAACAAATATGAAAAATAAGACCAATCCACATATTGGTGTTATTTTAGATTTTTCCAAACCTTTTGAACGAACGAGAAAGGCACCATCACCGCTAGGTGGATTAATCTGGGTTTTTTTCCAAAATTTCTAATTTTCGAACGCTGAGTAATAAATGATTGTAGTGACCCATTTTGGTGGACCTGGGGGCCACCGGATGTCTTCCGGAAGATCATGAAACTCATCATAGAAGAGTGCTTTTTTACAAAGCTTTTTATAATCGTACTGTGAGTAACAAATGATTGGCGTGACCCATTTAAATGTACTTGAGTGGACACCTTTCGAAGATCCAGATCATTCGCAGAAATGTTCAACTCATGAAACTTACCATAGAAGAATGCGGCTTTTTCAAAGATTTCCATTAACGTCCTCTGGTTATAGATAATTATCGTTATCCATTCTTATGAACCTTAGAGGCCACCGGAGGTCCTTCAAAAATATCCGTAAAATGTCCGAAATATCCCTAAAAGTTGCCAATGAACGAAACTCGTTCGGGGTCGAGCGCGGTTTTATAAAAAAAATCTATTATCGCACTCTGAGCAAGACATTATTTTCGTGACTTATGGACTTTAATGGCCAGTGAAGGCCCTCTAGTGATCCATACACATAGACTTGAGTGACCTCCTAAAGTTCCAAAGAATCGGTCAATACATGACACTCATCCTACTAGAGCACGATATTTTGTAAACTGTTTGCTATTCTACTCATTGATCATCCTAAGAAGGTAGTTTTTTAATACTTTTTTTTGAAATGCTGATTGAACACTAAGCTGCGAGGCGGCAATGTCCCAGTGGAGAATGAAATTCCTAAGAAGATGAATAATAAGAAGAAGATGATTTCAGTATTAACTATAGGTTATGAACTATTTTTCAAACCTTAGTAAAAAATGTGGTTATTGTGGTTAAACTTATGTCCAACTTGATCATAGTTGAACTTTTTTTGCTGCCATTTATAATAATGTCAATTAAAATTAAAAATTATGAGATTTGTTTCTCGTGATTCATCATCTTGCAAGCCATTTCTGAGCAAAAGTTGCCATACCGTTTTTCTTTGTTATTGTGCCGTTAATTAGGATATTATAATAAGTAAACTATGATGACTCTCATGAATTGACCGCTTTGACGGATGATCTGAATCTACCTGAAGACCTACAGTGGGCAAACCATGATAATGTGGGTTACGATCATTTGTTATTAAAAGTAGTAAAATAAAAAGTTCAAGAAGAATCGTGTTCTTCTAAGTAGGGTTTTATTTATCACTTTTACACACATCCGTGAGAATAGGTCACGACAATGATTTCACGCTCAAAGTACGACAAGGAAATGTATATAAGAAATGGCTCTTCTAGTGCCATGGATCTTCTAGAGAACCCGGGTAACCGTTTAGAAAATGACCACTTTTACGGATATTTTATTATTCAGAGTACGATAATGAAGAGCTTTGAAGAAACTGCGCTCTTTTGTGATGAGTTTCATGAATTGACCAATTTTATGAACTTTCCGGCTCTTCTGGAGGAACTCCGGTGGCCACTCAGGTCCATCAAAATGGGTCATCACAATTGTTTGTTACTCAGCGTTCTAATGGCCAAATTGCAAAAAACCAGTCCGTAACAACATCCGCGGAATCCAATTTGGATCCACAAGATTGAAAATTGGTTCGAAAATGATCTTTTGTCAGTGAATTGAAGTTGGAGTCATTTTTGACCGACTAATGCACAATGTGGCAGTTTTTTTTAATGCACTAGGAAGGTTAAAACGGAATAAAAAATGTAATCAATTTCAGCTAGTGAAAAATAAATATAATTCGCGAAAAACAATTGATAAATGCAGGGAAATAAAAATGAAAGAAAACTTTTATTGAATTCTATAAATTTCATTGGAACTCGAGTAACTCATAAAAACTAGGTAGCTGTTTACTGTGTCATTCAAATTATCTACAAAAGCGCATTTGAAAAAAAAAATGCAAATTAATTTACTGATTTTTCACGGAAATTTTGTCTAATTTAACGAAATTTTATGTGAATCTCCTTGGAAAAATCGGCTTTTGCACAAGAATAATAATTATAATTATCACATCATAATTATAATTATCACTCTGAATGTGCACCGGAATTGGGAGATTGCTTAGAGTTTCCATGACAGATTTCTTGGAGATTCCACTGGAAATCCAACGATTTACCACGGTAATATCCTCTGAACTTTCAAATTTAGTTTCCTTGATTTTATTCGGGGAATTCTTCGAAATTTACAACAGAAGTGTTTCTGAATTCCAACTGGTTAATTCTTCTATTCCTTTCAATTTTTCAGAACTTTAAACGGAAATTAATTTGAATTCTTTGGAGAATTAATTTTTAAGAGAAATTTCTTTCAATTTGTTAAAGATTTTAACTTACTTTCCTTAGTAAATCTTTGAATTTCTTCCAAATTCTAACGGAAATTCTAACCAAATAGTATTACAATGGTCGACATTAAAATTGTATTCGGGCTACTGATGTGCCGCATTTGCAGTTTGCGACCTCAGAAATCGACTGGTGACTGGCGATAGTTGATCGTTAGGGAACGTTCTGAAATTATTTGGTAGCAAAAAAAAATAGATGGTCAATCGCGTATTCGGTTAATAATTGGGCGGCTTATGTGCCACTCCTAGGAGGAGAGTACCTAACCAGTTTTTGATGCCCGGCTTGAGGCCTTATTAGCGGAAGGGTCACTTTTCCTAGAAAGAAGATGACTGGCTAACTATAATGCGTCTTTCTCGTTTCTGAGCGGACATTTTATTTCGAGAGATTTCACAGAAAAAAATCTTCCGAAATCGGACATGAAATTAAAGTTATTCAGGCAGGCCCAGTCAACACTAGATCGTATATAATGTAACCTAAGATGCTAAAGTGGAGGCGATATAGGAACTTCTCCATACAACATGTACGTATATTGCCTCCACTTAGGCTCTTATGTTGTATCATATACGTTTTTGTGTTGCCTGGGAAAGGGGTGAGTTTTCTCATCGATCCAAACCCAAAATATCCACCCATTGCACCCCGTCCAAGACTGGAAAGCGGTCACAAGCCAAATCGGGCTGACCACCTCAAAAAAAAAAATTTGAACACTAAGTGCCATAAATTGTTTGCAGGACATTAACTATGTATTTTTTTTAACTACTCGCATTACAATTGGACCAGTCTAATGCTTTGATTTTGGATCTTTATTTTCACTCTTATTCCTCCAACACGCTGCCGTTATACGCATAACTATCCCATGCACATAGGAAATCCCAGCAAACATGGGACAAATATGCGTATGACGGCAGTACACGAAACAGTCAATCAATATTTGTATGGATTTTATTGCATTTCTTCCATTACTTGCATTCGCGTAAGTCTAGCATTCCCACTGTTTACTGTCAACTTCTGTATACGTTTCCGTACAATCAATCAATTTACGCAATTTAGTTTTCCGCTCACACAAAAATATGTTGAATATATGTAGCTACCATGTCACTCATTTTAGTTTAACAAATTTTTTATGTCGAATTTTTATTCCGTATTATATATGTAGAATAAGATAAATTATTGGTAAACAATCTTCTGGAATTTCCTTCACCAATTACCAGAAAAATTGTCATTAACGGCTTTTGATCGGATCACTTGCTTTCCTTAGCTAATAGACGATGCTTCACGAGATCCAAATTGAGCTCTGTCTTCGGCCGTTACTACTTAAGCGGGATCAAAAAAGTCTTGCAACGACAGAAATAGTTGCGAAATAAGATCGCTTTCAGCTAAAGTAGCAGTCGTCAGTTTTCGTACAATTTTCGTACAATCCTGAATTTCCTCGGGAAATTGTTCCACGAATATTTCTCCAGAACCCTCACGAAAATTGTTATGGATAAAAGCATTTCCTTGTGATCTATTGGCTTCTATCAGAAGCTTGAGATGCTTCGCAAGAAACTTTGATTGCTTGATCAAGAAAATCAAAATGATTTCCTAAGAATCGAAAGGCTTCTCGACCAAGCCTGTTGTTCTAAGAATGATTTCCCTGAAGTTCGTATGGTTTCTCCTAGAAGCTTGTTCAGCTTCTGAAAATATGTGGAAGGGTTTGATTCAAAAGTATGTAAACTTTCTGGTTTTGAAAGCTTATTTGGGCTCACCTTATAATTTTCCATGCTCTTGATTTAATATCGAAAGTTTAATGAGAAGACAAATTTCATCTTCATAACATTCATATTACATCAGCAAACAAATTGAATTATTCAAATTTCCTGAGATCTTATCCTCAATAGTATTAGCACACAAACACATATGCTCATGGCGCTTTTGTTTTTCCCGTCTTCTCATTCTAGGAACACTTATTCACATGAAAAAAAGAACCCTGTCTTTTGCAGCCGGAAGCCGCCGCTATCAGTCTTACGCACGCACGGCGCCTTATCCGGTTTCCCCACTCGACGAATGACGGCGATTTTTCTTTTCGTCTTCATCAAGCGCCCCACACTTATCTTCTGTTGTCTCTATTCCCCTCCTTTTCCAACCGAGCAGGACCTTTATCTCATTTTCGCAGGAAACTCTTTTCCCATTCGCTCAATTCTCGAGTAAATGGGATTTTGATTTGATTTTCCTCAATCGAATCACTTCATTTCGCCGTCGTCTCCGTTTTCCGACTTCAGTCCCGCTGCTCGCCCGAATTTCTAAACCTCTCCACGAATCTCATTGCCACAAAAGATAGGGTCGTCGAAATTTGGATTTTGTTTAGTTTTTCATTTCAAACTGAGGGTGGTAAAAATCCGTACCGAAATCGAGTGAGCCATGACTGACAAAGTTATCCCACACTTTCACTTCCACCTAACGGAGCCGGCCAACAGCCAGTAAGTAGGCCATGATATTGTCGTTTTCCACGCGATTGAGCCTTACGAAACACACGGCGGCATCAGGCTGGGATTGAGCAGGACGACGGCACGGCGACAAAAGCGATTCGTAATGACGACCCAGCACGATAGCGATAAATTGAGATTCAATTAATTACTCTGTGTTTAATCAGGTTTAGAGCTTTTTATGTTTGCTCGTGGTCCCGAAGCGATCGGTTGCGTTGGAAGGAGAACCATTGTACCTCATGGGACTATTATTAGGAATACGCTCTCCATTTCTTTCAACCCACTTTTGCCCCACATTGTGGTTTTGATTTATTCAACCGAAAAATGACCGGGACTGACACCACGGAACCCCTCGCTAGCACTGTGTACAACCAGCTTATGTCCAAGATGTTTTTTTATACGACACCAAATCGCCTAACTGCGGGCATGAAAGGGCCAACACATACGTAAATTCCGGTCAGTCACGTGTGTTGTATGTACGAGGGTAGTTCGATTTCCCCCTGACGAGCTTCCATTGGACGAAGGGCCGTAACAATTTGGGAAGAATCTACGTTGGATCGGATGACAATACACCGACCCGACCGCAGGCAGCCGAGGATGGAGATTAGGCTTTGTTTTGTGCCTGTGCTGTGCGGATCATCGAAGGAGAACGGCACTTAAAGCAAATTAAAGCTGGAGCCTATATCTGATTGGATAACTTTTTTATGATTTTTCGGACACGGCCGATCTCATCGGGGACAAAGCTTAAGGATATTAGGATTTACGATTGACCTTGAGCAGTTTAGTAGAATACAATATTGTTAGGCATATATTTATGTGAATTGGATTACAGCGTTTCAATTCTATCACTGGAAGCGATACAATTGAACAGCGTTCAAGGCTAGTTAATAACCAAATATGAATTATTTACAGATTTTCGTACAACATTAGTAGAGAAAATTGTTTTATATTTACAAAATGTTATCAACTTGAAAAAAATGCTATTTTTTATAGTCATCAGTTAAAGATTGTCAAGCTTTGAAAAACTTCAAAAGCAACCAGGTAAAACTGAATGCGTTGATGCTTTTTTCAATTTCATATTCTAAAAGTAACGCAAAGGTAGAATAAACCAATTAATCGAGCAACGCTTCCTTTAAACGACAGCATTTCAATTCAGTTCAGTGCCCATTTTATAGTCGTCTTAAAACAGCATCGCAAATAGTCGACTTGCCAAATCCTCAGAGTAAACTGAAGTTTATATAACGGAAATTCTTGTCATAAAATGAAGCATCGTGCCTCCATTTTACTATGCATATATTTACCTACGAAACAACACTCGGAATTATTCGAATTCCTCCTCTTCCACAATCTTATCTCCGACAGGGCTCGTCTACTGCCAGAACATAAAACCGCAAAATTTGCACATCTTATTGACCAGTCAGTGGGCCGATTTCCCAAAGTACCCACCATTTCCTACGCTTTATGGCGACGTATCCGCACGACGACAGCCGACCTTCTCCCAAGCCGTTCGTGATTACCTACTTTGGGTTGATCTCCGCCGTCGTATCGTTCCGTTGTCTGTGCAGCCATACGCTGACAGTGCGAAAACGAGAAAAATCACCCCCCTATTCGGGAATCCTTCATCGAACAGCTTATCCCTGCCAAAACAATCTCCATCGAGCGACGCCGTTGGATGGAGTTTATCGTTCCGGTTGGCCCTTTGTCTGTCTTTGGATTTGTTTTTTATTTGACTGAGAACTCTTTTTATAATATCTGGAATACATAGCAGCTTCTGAAAGAAGCTTTCACAGCTTTCCGGAAGATGCTTTCCCAGCTTTTGGAAGAACTTTTCGAAGCTTTTGGAGGAAGTTTTCGCAGCATTCGGAAAAAGCTTTCACAGCATTAGAAAAATGTTTTCGCACCTCATTAAAAAAGGTTTCACAGCTTTAGGAAGACGCTTTCGCAGCTCATGGAAAGTTTTCACATCTTCTAGAAAAAGCTTCCGCAGCTTCTGGGAAAAGCTTTCGCGGCTTCTTTAAGAAGCTTCCGCAGTCTCTGGTAAAAGTTTTCGCTGTCGCAGCTTCTGTAAAAAGCTCTCATTGCTTTCGGAAGAAGCATTCGCAGCTTCTGTAAGAAGCTTTCGCAGCTTTTTAAAGATGCTTTAGCAGCTTCTGAAAGAAGAATCGCAGCTTCTGAGTGAAGCAGCTTAGGAAAGAAACTTTCAATGCTATTGAAACAAGCTTTTAAAGTTCCTAACAAAAGCTTCCGCAGCTTCTGAAAGAAGCTTACGCAGCTTTTGGAAGAAGCTTTCGCACCTTTTGCAAGAAGCTTTTGCAGCTTTTGGAAGAAGCTTACGCAGCTTCTTGAAGAAGCTTCCGGAGCTTTGGGAAGAAGATTTCGCAGCTTCTGAAAGAAGCTTTCGTAGCTTCTAAAAGAAGCTTTTGCAGCTTCTAGAAGAAGCTTTCGCAGCTTCTAGAAGAAGCTTTCGCAGCTTCTGGAAAAAGCTTTCGCAGCTTCTGGAAGAGGATTTCGCAGCTTCTAGAAGAAGCTTTCGTAGCTTCTGTAAGAAGTAATCGCAGCCTCTTGAAGAAGCTTTCACAGCTTTGGGAAAAGCTTTCGTAGCTTCTGCTTAAAGAAGTTTTCGCAGCTTCTGATCGAAAAAGCTTCGGGAAGTAGCTTTCGCAGCTCCAGAAAAAAAACTTTCACAGCTTTGGAAAGAAGCTTTCGAAGCTTCGAGAAAGCTTTCGAAGCTTCGGAGAAAGCTTTCGCAGCTTCTGTGAGAAGCTTTCGCAGCTTCTGGAAGAAGCTTTCACAGCTTCTGGAAAGGGCTTCCACAGCTTCGAGAAGAAGCTATCGCAGCTTCTGGAAGAAGCTTCACAGTTTCTGGAAGAAGCTTCACAGTTTCTGGAAGAAGCTTCCGCAGTTTCTGGTAGAAGTTTTCGCTGTCACAGCTACTGATCGTAGCATTGGCAGCCTATGATAGAAGCTTTCACAGCTTTTGATAGAAGCTTTCGCAGTATCTGATTGAATCAGTTTAGGAAAGTAGGATTCGCAGTTTCGGAAAGAAGCTTTCGCAGCTTCTGGAACATGCTTTCGCCGCTTTTGTAATAAGGTTTCGCAGCTTTGAAAAGCAGTTTTCGCAGCTTCTATAAGAAGCTTTCGCAGCTTCTATAAGAAGCTTTCGCAGCTTCTATAAGAAGCTTTCGCAGCTTCTATAAGAAGCTTTCGCAGCTTCTATAAGAAGCTTTCGCAGCTTCTATAAGAAGCTTTCGCAGCTTCTGTAAGAAGCTTTCCCAGCTTCTGTAAGAAGCTTTCGCAGCTTCTGTAAGAAGTTTTCGCAGCTTCTGTAAGAAGCTTTCGCAGCTTCTGTAAGAAGCTTTCGCAGCTTCTGTAAGAAGCTTTCGCAGCTTCTGTAAGAAGCTTTCGCAGCTTCTGTAAGAAGCTTTCGCAGCTTCTGTAAGAAGCTTTCGCAGCTTCTGTAAGAAGCTTTCGCAGCTTCTGTAAGAAGCTTTCGCAGCTTCTGTAAAAAGCTTTCGCAGCTTCTGATCGTAGCATTGGCAGCCTATGATAGAAGCTTTCACAGCTTCTGATATAAGCTTTCGCAGCATCTGATTGAATCAGCTTAGGAAAGTAGAATTCGTAGTTTCGGAAAGAAGCTTTCGCAGCTTCTGGAACATGCTTTCGCCGCTTTTGTAATAAGGTTTCGCAGCTTCTGGAAGAAGCTTTCGCAGCTTCTGGAAGAAGCTTTCGCAGCTTCTGTACGAAGCTTTCGCAGCTTCTGTACGAAGCTTTCGCAGCTTCTGTAAGAAGCTTTCGCAGCTTCTGTAAGAAGCTTTCGCAGCTTCTGTAAGAAGCTTTCGCAGCTTCTGTAAGAAGCTTTCGCAGCTTCTGTAAGAAGCTTTCGCAGCTTCTGTAAGAAGCTTTCGCAGCTTCTGTAAAAGCTTTCGCAGCTTCTGTAAAAGCTTTCGCAGCTTTCGTAAGAAGCTTTCGAAGCTTCTGTAAGAAGCTTCCGCAGGTTTTGTAAGAAGCTTTCGCAAATTCTGTAAGAAGCTTTCACAGCTTCTGTAAAAAAATTTCGCAGCTTCTGTAAAAAGATTTCGCAGCTTCTGTAAAAAGATTTCGCAGCTTCTGTAAGAAGCTTTGGCAGCTTCTGTTAGAAGCTTTCGCAGCTTCTGTGTGAAGCTTTCGCAGCTTCTGTAAGAAGCTTCTGCAGCTTCTGTAAGAAGCTTTCGCAGCTTTGTAAGAAGCTTTCTGCAGGTTCTGTAAGAAGCTTTTGCAGGTTCTGTAAGAAGCTTTTGCAGCTTCTGTAAGAAGCTTCTGTAACTCTGTAAGAAGCTTTCGCAGGTTCTGTAAGAAGCTTTCGCAGCTTGTGTAAGAAGCTTTCACAGCATCTGTAAGAAGCTTTCGCAGCTTCTATAAGAAGCTTTCGCAGCCTCTGTAAGAAGCTTTCGCAGCTTCTGTAAGAAGCTTTCGCAGCTTCTGTAAGAAGCTTTCGCAGCTTCTGTAAGAAGCTTTCGCAGCTTCTGTAAGAAGCTGCAGCTTCTGTAGGAAACTTTCGCAGCTTCTGTAAGAAGTTTCCGCAGCTTCTGTAAGAAGCTTTCGCTGCTTCTGTAAGAAGCTTTCGCAGCTTCTGTAAGAAGCTTTCGCAGCTTCTGTAAGAAGCTTTCGCAGCTTCTGTAAGAAGCTTTCGCAGCTTCTGTAAAAAGCTTCCGTAGCTTCTGTAAAAAGCTTTCGTAGCTTCTGTAAGAAGCTTTCGCAGCATCTGTGTGAAGCTTTCGCAGCTTCTGTGTGAAGTTTTCGCAGCTTCTGTAAGAAGCTTTCGCAGCTTCTGAAAGAAGCTTTCGTAGTTTCTAAAAGAAACTTTCGCAGCTTCTAGAAGAAGCTTTCGCAGCTTCTAGAAGAAGCTTTCGCAGATTCTAGGATAAGCTTTTGCTGCTTCTGGAAAAAGCTTTCGCAGCTTCTGGAAAAAGCTTTCGCAGCTTCTGTACGAAGCTTTCGCAGCTTCTGTAAGAAGCTTTCGCAGCTTCTGTAAGAAGCTTTCGCAGCTTCTGTAAGAAGCTTTCGCAGCTTCTATAAGAATCTTTCGCAGCTTCTGTAAGAAGCTTTCACAGCTTCTGTGAGAAGCTATCGCAGCTTCTGTAAGAAGCTTTCGCAGCTTCTGTAAGAAGCTTTCGCAGCTTCTGTAAGAAGCTTTCGCAGCTTCTGTAAGAAGCTTTCGCAGCTTCTGTAAGAAGCTTTCGCAGCTTCTGTAAGATGCTTTCGCAGCTTCTGTAAGAAGCTTTCGCAGCTTCTGTAAGAAGCTTTCGCAGCTTCTGTGAGAAGCTTTCGCAGCTTCTGTGAGAAGCTTTCGCAGCTTCTGTAAGAAGCTTTCGCAGCTTCTGTAAGAAGCTTTCGCAGCTTCTGTAAGAAGCTTTCGCAGCTTCTGTAAGAAGCTGCAGCTCTGTAAGAAGCTGCAGCTTCTGTAAGAAGCTTTGCAGCTCTGTAAGAAGCTTTGCAGCTCTGTAAGAAGCTTCAGCTCTGTAAGAAGCTTTGCAGCTTCTGTAAGAAGCTTCGCAGCTTCTGTAAGAAGCTTTGCAGCTTCTGTAAGAAGCTTGCAGCTCTGTAAGAAGCTTCGCAGCTCTGTAAGAAGCTTGCAGCTCTGTAAGAAGCTTGCAGCTCTGTAAGAAGCTTTCGCAGCTCTGTAAGAAGCTTCTGCAGCTCTGTAAGAAGCTTTGCAGCTCTGTAAGAAGCTTTCGCAGCTCTGTAAGAAGCTTTCAGCTCTGTAAGAAGCTGCAGCTTCTGTAAGAAGCTTTCTGCAGCTTCTGTAAGAAGCTTTCAGCTTCTGTAAGAAGCTTTCAAGAAGCTCGCAGCTCTGTAAGAAGCTTCTGCAGCTCTGTAAGATGCTTCAGCTTCTGTAAGAAGCTGCAGCTTCTAAAAGAAGCTGCAGCTTCTAGAAAAGCGCAGCTTCTGGAAAGCTTGCAGCTTCTGTAAAAGCTTTGCAGCTTCTGTAAAAGCTTTTGCAGCTTCTGTATGAAACTTTCGCAGCTTCTGTAAGAAGCTTTCAGCTTCTGTGTGAAGCTTTCTGCAGCTTCTGTGAAGCTTTCAGCTTCTGTGTGAAGCTTCTGCAGCTTCTGTGTGAAGCTTTCGCAGCTTCTGTAAGAAGCTTTCAGAGCTCTGTAAGAAGCTTCAGCTCTGTAAGAAGCTTCTGCAGCTCTGTAAGAAGCTTCTGCAGCTCTAAAAGAAGCTTCTGCAGCTTCTAGAAAAGCTTTCGCAGCTTCTGGAAAAAGCTTTCGCAGCTTCCGTAAGAAGCTTGCAGCTCTGTAAAAGCTTTGCAGCTTCCTGTAAGAAGCTTTCAGCTTCTGGAAGAAGCTGCAGCTCTGGAAGAAGCTTTGCAGCTCTGGAAGAAGCATCTGCAGCTTCTGGAAGAAGCTTTAGCTCTGGAAGAAGCTGCAGCTTCTGGAAGAAGCTGCAGCTTCTGGAAGAAGCTTCAGCTTCTGAAAGCTTGCAGCTTCTGGAAGAAGCTTTCAGCTTCTGGAAGAAGCTGCAGCTTCTGTGTGAAGCTTGCAGCTCTGTAAGAAGCTTTCGCTTTCGATGATGCTTTCGCAACTTCTGTAAGAAGCTTTCGCAGCTTCTAAAAGAAGCTTTCGCAGCTTCTAGAAAAAGCTTTCGCAGCTTCTGGGAAAAGCTTTCGCAGCTTCTGGAAAAAGCTTTCGCAGCTTCTGTAAGAAGCTTTCGCAGCTTCTGTAAAAAGCTTTTGCAGCTTCTGTAAGACGCTTTTGCAGCTTCTGTAAGAAGCTTTCGCAGCTTCTGTGTGAAGCTTTCGCAGCTTCCTGTGTGAAGCTTTCGCAGCTCTGTGTGAAGCTTCAGCTTCTGTGTGAAGCTTGCAGCTTCTGTGTGAAGCTTTCAGCTTCTGTGTGAAGCTTTCGCAGCTCTGTAAGAAGTCAGCTTCTGTAAGAAGCTGCAGCTTCTGTAAAAGCCTGTAGCTACTGTAAGAAGCTTTCAGAAGCTTTGTAAGAAGCTTTCTGCAGCTTCTGTAAGAAGCTTCCGCAGCTTCTGTAAGAAGCTTTCGCAGCTTCTAAAAGAAGCTTTCGCAGCTTCTAGAAAAAGCTTTCGCAGCTTCTGGAAAAAGCTTTCGCAGCTTCTGGAAAAAGCTTTCGCAGCTTCTGGAAAAAGCTTTCGCAGCTTCTGTAAGAAGCTTTGCCCTGTAAAAGCTTTTGCAGCTTCTGTAAGAAGCTTTCGCAGCTCTGAAGAAGCTGCAGCTCTGGAAGAAGCTGCAGCTTCTCAGCTTCTGTGTGAAGCTTCGCAGCTCTGTAAGAAGCTTGCTTTCATGATGATGCTTTCGCAGCTTATGGAAAGCTTTCGCAGCTTCTGTAAGAAGCTTTCGCAGCTCTGTAAAAGCTTTGCAGCTTCTGTAAAAGCTTTTGCAGCTTCTGTAACACGCTTCGCAGCTTCTGTAAGAAGCTTTCGCAGCTTCTGTAAGAAGCTTGCTCAAGGATGATGCTTTTGCAGCTCTGTAAGAAGCTTTCAGCTCTAAAAGAAGCTTTCGCAGCTCTGGACAAAGCTGCAGCTTCTGGAAAAGCTTTCGCAGCTTCTGTAAGAAGCTTCAGCTTCTGTAAAAGCTTTGCAGCTTCTGTAAGACGCTTCTGCAGCTCTGTAAGAAGCTTGCAGCTTCTGTAAGAAGCTTTCGCAGCTTCTGTAAGAAGCTTTCGCAGCTCTGTAAGAAGCTGCAGCTTCTGTAAGAAGCTTTCTGCAGCTTCTGTAAGAAGCTGCAGCTTCTAAAAGAAGCCCGCAGCTTCTAGAAAAGCTGCAGCTTCTGGAAAAGCTGCAGCTTCTGAAAAGCTGCAGCTCTGTAAGAAGCTGCAGCTTCTGTAAGAAGCTTTGCAGCTCTGTAAGAAGCTTCTGCAGCTCTGTAAGAAGTTGTAGCTCTGTAAGAAGCTTCTGCAGCATCTGTGTGAAGCTTGCAGCTTCTGTGTGAAGCTTTAGCATCTGTAAGAAGCTTGCAGCTTCCAGTGAAGCTTCTGCAGCTTCTGTGAAGCTTGCAGCTTCTGTAAGAAGCTTCTGCAGCTCTGTAAGAAGCTTCTGCAGCTCTGTAGGAAGCTTTTTGCAGCTTTGTAGGAAGCTTCGCAGATTCTGTAAGAAGCTTTCTGCAGATTCTGTAGGAAGCTTTCTGCAGCTTCTGTAGGAAGCTTTCGCAGCTTTGTAAGAAGCTTTCGCATCTTCTGTAAGAAGCTTCAGCATCTATTAGAAGCTTTCGCAGCATCTATAAGAAGCTTTCTGCAGCCACTGTAAGAAGCTTCTGCAGCCACTGTAAGAAGCTTCTGCAAATTCTGTAGGAAGCTTTCACAGCTTCTGTAGGAAGCTTCTGCAGCTCTGTAGGAAGCTTCACAGCTCTGTAGGAAGCTTCTCAGCTTCTGCATGAAGCTTTGCAGCTTCTGTAGGAAGCTTTCGCAGCTCTGTAGGAAACCCTGCAGCTGCTGTAGGAAGCTTTGCAGCTTCTGTATGAAGTTTTGCAGCTTCTGTAAGAAGCTTTCGCAGCTCTGTAAGAAGCTTCGCAGCTTCTGTAAGAAGCTTTCGCAGCTCTGTAAGAAGCTTTCTGCAGCTCTGTAAGAAGCTTCTCAGCTCTGTAAGAAGCTTCGCAGCTCTGTAAGAAGCTTCGCAGCTCTGTAAGAAGCTTCGCAGCTTCTGTAAGAAGCTTCTGCAGCTCTGTAAGAAGTTTCGCAGCTCTGTAAGAAGCTTTCGCAGCTTCTGTAAGAAGCTTGCAGTTTCTGTAAGAAGCTTCGCAGCTTCTGCAAGAAGCTGCAACTTCTGCAAGAAGCTTTCTGCAGCTCTGTAAGAAGCTTTCACAGTTTCTGTAAGAAGCTTTCGCAGTTTCTGTAAGAAGCTTTCAGCAGTTTCTGTAAGAAGCTTTCGCAGCTTCTGCAAGAAGCTTTCAGAAGCTTCTGTTAGAAGCTTTCGCAGCTTCTGTAAAAAGATTTCGCAGCTTCTGTAAAGATTTCGCAGCTTTGTAAGAAGCTGTAAGCTTTAAAATTCTGTAAGAAGCTTTCGCAGTTTCTGTAAGAAGCTTTTCGCAGTTTCTGTTAGAAGCTTTCGCAGCTTCCGGAAGAAGCTTTCGCAGCTTCTGTATGAAACTTTCGCAGCTTCTTTAAGAAGCTTTCGCAGCTTCTGTAAGAAGCTTTCACAGTTTCTATAAGAAGTTTTGCAGCTCTTGTAAGAAGGTTTTGCAGCTTCTGTAAGAAGCTTTCGCAGCTCCTGTAAGAAGTTTTGCAGCTTTTGTAAGTAGGTTTCGCAGCTTTGTAAGAAGCTTCCACAGTTTCTGTAAAGAGCTTCGCAGATCCTGTAAGAAATTTTGCAGTTTCTGAAAGAAGCTTTCGCTTCTGCAGCTTTTGGTATATGCTCTAGCAGATTCTGGAAAAAGAATCTCCACAGCTTCTTGAAGAAGAATCCTTCGTCGTTTCCAAAAGATGAAACTTTCCAGTGAAAGAATTTCTTGCAGATTCTGAAAGACTCTTGCACAGCTTCTGGAAAAAACCTTTGTAGCTTCTGTAGCTTTTGAAAGAAGCTTTGGCAGCTTCTGGAAGAAGCTTTTGAAGCATATGGATGATGCTATTACAGTATGTGTGTCTATTGAAATTTTTATTAGCTTCTGGAAGTGCTTCGTCAACTTTTAAAAGATGTTTTTTTAACCTTTGTATGAACTTTGAAAGTTTGTTAAAGAAGCTCTTCCAACCTTCCAGTTTACAGAAAAAAATCTTCCAGCTAGTGGAATGAACTGGGAAAAGATCTTCCAGGAGCTCGAAAATAATTTTTCAACAGCTTGCCAACTGTCTAACATAAGCTGGGAAGAATCCAAAATCCGGAAAAGTGACAGTGACACTGAACATTTTAATTCATTTCTGTTCTAATTAGTTTTCTGTTTAAAAAAATTATTCATCATATTTCCATTTCCTAAGCCGCAAGAAAAATTTGCTTCGAGGAGGGTGTAGGTGATAAAACGCAAAGTAGAAAGAGAAAAGGCTACTTTATGAATGGTTCACGCTTCTTAGTAGCTGAACAATCTGAACAATCAGGATTGGTCGTAAAAAATTTATTACATAATGGGCATTGCTATCTCGAAGAGAAAACATTGAATCTTCAGGATGTTGTAACTTGTAAGCAATCGATTACATAACCTTCTTACGAGATGTTTTATTGATTCACTGACCTGATTTTTCTACATTTTTATTAATTCCATGCACAGTTAGCCTTAACTTGCTACAAGTTCACGGATTGAGCTAAGTCAATCGGCACCATGCTTATTTGTGTACTTTTGTCCTTTTGTGATCAAAATGAATGGAATTAGGATGGTATCGTGAGTCAAACTTATATTGCTGTATACGATACATATACTTGTTCCTAGAAATCAAGGAGGGTTGTTTAGATGTATTAAACGAAACCATATAAACCGATTCAATTCAATGAGCTGAAAAAACAAAAAGCATTCTCTGATCAGTTTGTATGTGAGATTTGATACAAAACGCTTAGTGCAAGGAATGTCATAAAATTATATTTTCTTCTACAAAATGACAGTAACGTGCATGCGGGATTTTTTTTGTACCGGTGGAAGACTTTTTAAGTGACACTAAGTGATGTAATTTCAAACTCTTGATTTCCCTATTTTACTGCTCCCACAATCGATACGTGCTGGGGGAAAAATTTCATTAGATTTCAATTTCTATTGAAAAGAGATTCCCTTCTCCCACCAATTTCGCACCTCACTGACTTTTGCATCACTCGGAATCAGATTATGACAACCGTGATTCCACGACTCACAACCGTCCAAGTAAGCTACGGATTAAATTTGGCTATTCTGAGTCAGATCCAAGCATTCCTTGGATTCACGTCGTTCGACAGAAAATGGAAAAACCTTCTCGGTATCTGATCCCCATTCGTGCTGCTCCCCAAGTGGGGGAGACAGTTGCCTTACAGAATAGTCAGACGAAGATGCAGAAACGGACAAATTTGTATAACGCAAATTTTCAATTCGATCCATTTGACCTGCGATTTGCAGTCGATTTGTTCCCCGACCTTATCGCCGTGGCTTGCGTGACTCACTCACCTGAATGTTGAGCTCCAGGTTCTTCCACTGGCAGAAGCGGGTGTACTTGTCGCTTTCGAGAAACTTCCGAAACGGTTCGCCCCGCAGGTGGTGGAAGATTTCCTCGATGTACGGCTCGAACAGATTCACCGGAACTTCGTTCTTCATGAGGTACTTTTGCACGTGCGCCACCGCCTCCTTCGAGTATTCCTGATGGGTTGCGTGTGAGCATGTGAGACAAGAGGATTTTGACAGATTAGCGACAAAGTGGATCACAGCAGGCGGTACAAAAGGAGGGGAGGCTGTTTTTCGCGAGAAACTGTTTAGGTTGACGATTTCTATCGCGGCAAGCTGTAAATTATTTAAAGTAGTGTACACACATTGTCTGCCTAAATTAAATAATTGAAATAAATTAACCGAATTAAAACCCCCAAAATCCTCTAAAACTTATAAAAAGCTTACACGAATGTCAGTTTAAATAAATAATAAGCTTCCTTTATAGCTCATAAACCCTAATTCAGGAACTAGAAAAACTCGTCTCTAAACAGATGTAAATCAAAGAATTTTTGGTTCAGTCTTTACTGGTTATTTTAAACAACATATTTATTTTACACCTGACGTTTCAATGGTTTATTCCATCTTTTTCAAGGGTTAGATGGAATAGACCATTAAAACGTCGGAGGAGAATAAATATGTCATTTTAATAGCCAGTAAAGACTGAAAGCCGACAATTTATTAGTAAGATTCAAACAGTTGTGAGCCTATTAAGTACATCAAAACTTGAAAAATTATTTTACTTTGTTCAGTATTGGATGCCTGAAATATTCTTTTCAGAAAACTGTAAAAATTCCTGGAGAAAACTTAGAAACTACTAATGTTACTATTTTCCAAAAGACAAAAGCTTCTACATAAGTCTTAATTTTTTTTTCATTTAAGAAACTTTTTTTCGAATTAAGGAAAAAAATTAAAAACAGTGGGCCAATGCCCCTGTAATTAAAAAGGCACTAACCCTTGCCATTCTATCACTGGTGCCGTAATTCTCTAAACTGTTTTTACAGCTGGGAATACCTTACTACTAGCTCTGAAGTTAGTAGCAAAAAGCTGGAAAAGCTAAATTATTTATAAAAAAACTAAATAAGGTTATCTTTGTAACTAAAAAACAGGAGAGGTTTTTTAAGCTTCTGCTGTGAGTAGAGAAGGCTGAGGTAAAAGTGCTACTTTAAAATATTAGTAAAGATCTTCGTAGAAGCTGAAAAATCTTCCTAAAGCAAAATAAGGTTTGGAATATAGGATCAATTATCTGAAAAGCCGAAAATATTCTCTCGAAAATTGAAACTTTAGAATACAACTAAAAATTAAGCTACTAATAGAAGAGACAAATCATCCTACAATAGCTGAAAAAAATCTTTCTCTATATTTTTCGTCTAGTCGCTGGAAAATTCTGTTTACTTGAATAAGTTTTACTCGAAGCATCAAAAGTTGCCAGAAAACGAATCATAATATTGTTAAAATTTGGTTTTCTATTCTTATTTTACGTTTAGTGTCCGATGAATCCTGAAAAAGACATCGTAAACTCAATTGCCTATAACTCTTTAGACAAAATTATCTCATGTCGATAAAAGCCCCGATAGAAATAAGTACGCCATACTGCTGCAGATAGATACATCACCTAAAACAATTTACTCTCAACAGAAACACTCAAATATACTCACGTGTGTGTGCGACAGCATTTCTTTCATAATAAAATTGTCGTAAATGTCTCTGGCTTGCTTCCGCCGCTCGTCGTGGCACTCTGTCTTTTCGTAGGCTTTGATCTGGAACGGAACAGGAATGTGGGGGAGGGTGGGAGGAAAACATGGAAAACAAACTGTTAGTTGCTAACGACATTGTTTCATCAGGCAGCGCCCCGGAGGCTGGCTGACTGAATGAGCGATGGCCGATCGGGTTGATGGCGATGAAGGAGAAAACTCCGGAAGAGGAAAAGCGTGATGCGATTACGCGATGAGGAGCATCATCCCCCACAGTAGTGATGGGGTGGTTCGCTGCCGGATGATTGAAGACACGGACGCATCTTTCTGGAAGCAGACGGTCTAGGCAAACGTTTTGCTCGTGTAGTTAGTCGGCTGTGTGGTCGGCCCAAGAAAGCATAATTAGGTACACTGCTGAAAGTGTTCTTGACGAGGAGGAATGGGGGGAAAACTTGCTCTACAAGCGGAAAAAGGGATAAACAGCAGAAAGCGATTCGAGGAAGAGCAAACTGTTTTCTCCGCCCATGGCGGAACTTAGGCAGGCGTTCGTCATGATCGTCATAATCATCGCAACATTCTTGTCTTGGAGTGATTCAGTGATTGAGCGAGTTATGTAATTAAGAATTAGAATTATCGAGAGGAGTTTTATCGTCATTATTTAATCATTTGTTCCTGGAGAAGACGGCTTTGTTGTGGAGGCGGGTGATGCAGGCCAAATAGGCAATGTGTCGATTGCCAATAAATTAAAACAGTTGTTGCCATGAAATAATGAGATGGACAGTTCAATTTGGAACCAAAATTTCCAAATCCATTCTTTGTTGGCATTCAATCTCCTCACATAATCGCCCCACTTAGTGTTCATTAAGAATTTCCAAATTGGAGGTTGTGGAGTTCATCCTGACTGTTGGCAAGCGGGAGCCACTTGGAACACCTTATCGCACTGTCTGTTCACTGACGACTACTCATTCCCCGATTGCTTTGATTGCTGATGATGTGACTCTAAGTTGTGGTTAACATTAGGCCTACTTCGATGGTTTCAAAGCCATTGAATATATGAGAACAACATGAAAGCTATTGATTGCGCTATTCAAATTAATTCATGAAAAAAGTGTTACTTAGGTCCTTTTGAAAAGTTAAGCGAGATTTATATAGCAAACGGCAAGTACTGTTTCACTGTCACACAGAGGTGTGCCCCACCGAATTCTATAACAAATACTCGAAAAACACATCTAGTCTAGTCTAGTCTACTTTCTACTCATACACAGCCAGTTCGTGAAAGAATCCTGGAAAGTTTCTATAAGTCTTTTTTGATCCAAAAGGTCCAAAATCGTTTTTGGTTTTAAAAAAATATTTTCTCTAAAGGAAATTGCCCATACTCGACAAATCATTCCACGTCGAGCATCCGAGTGCGACGGTTGTAAGTCTGCGTACGGTCTGCTTCTCTTTTGGTTTTTTTTTCCTGAAGTACAGGTAGAGGTTTTTTTTTTCCGAAAGTGTTTTGAAGGATAGTGGAAGTGGTGCTTAGCTGAAACAGTTAAGTAGCCATTTCGTTGGTTTTTCAAGACAACGCAACGGCAGTCATCATCCATTGTGCGTCTCCACCAAAACAGACGCTGCCGTCCTGCTACCATCCATCCACCCAGTTGCAGTGTTGTCTGCGGCGAGAACACCAACAACAGCGTGGTTCGCTTCGACCGCACCACCGGCGAGTGTCCATCCATCCAGTGTGTGCTGCCAGAACCGTTAGCCGGCGAAACAGCTGTGTGGACGCAAGCATTTACTTACTACAAGCTTCCTCTCATTGTTCCCCTCTCTTCTCCATCTTAGTGGAATAGTTTTGTTTTTTCCTTTTTTTCTCGTCTTCCCCTCTCATTATTTTGTGTGTGTGTTTTTTTTTCTGGCCTAGTGATAATTGTTTAGTTTTAAAATAGATTGTGCCTCGTTGCAGCGGCGCATTTCGTGTCCGCAATGCGCGAGGGCGAAGTTGGCGGGGGTACTTCGTATTCCATGTCAGATGTTTCTGTTGCATTCAGGTGTTCCAAACTAAACGAAATGGACTCCAGCAACGCTAAAATTTCCTCTACGAGCCCCCGTCCCAAGGCTTACTCTCACGACTCTAGTGGGCCGTATGTTGTTTTCTTTCGACCCAAAGGCAAACGTTTGAATATCAGCCAGATCAGCAAAGATCTGGAAAAGCGATTCTCGTCTGTCCAGTAAGTTTCGCGTCACTGTCAGTGATCACAAACAGGCCAACGAGATTGCCACTGATTGACTGTTGCGATACTGGATTGCAAATAAATGTATTCCGTGTCGCAGGAGGGAGAGAAGCGGATTTATTTCCGACTGTCTCTTTCTGCGTCACCTTTTTCGGGTTCGCACTGCCTGACTACGTAGTGATTGGCAAACTTCGTCTACTTCTTCGGCTGTATGTACCGAAGGTGATGAATTGTGTTTATTGCAAGCAGATGGGTCACACCGCTCAGTACTGCTCTAATAAACCGAAATGTGTCTATTGTAACGAAAGCCCTCCACATACTCTTGCAGATTGCCCAACGTACATACAGCAGCGAATCCACCAGAAGCGGTCTCTTCGGCAGCGTTCTCGGCGAAGTTACGCCGAAATATCGAGAAAGACCGCTTCTCCAGTCGTTTCTGACACCATCTACTCGTCTCTTCCTTTGGACGATCAAGGTAGCTCTGAGTTCTGACTCCGAGGTTGGAAATGGGGTTCCCTTTGTTTTCAATGGCTCAACGAGGAAGAGAATAAAACGAGAGCCAGCGACCCTCGAAAAAGCCTAGAAAACAGCCTCAAAGTGAGCCCCAATCCAACATGGTCAAATTCAAAGCGGGTGGATATACTCAAAAACGTTCAACTTTTGTGGTTTCACATCGGGATGATCGAGAGTTTCCACCGCTTCCGGGAACATTTAAAATACCAGTTGCCCCAATTTTTGCGATTTCTCAGTCGGAAAGAGAGCATAGAGAGCGAGCAGAAGAACTCCCGAGCTCTCCAATGTTCACATTTTCTGGCATCGTGGAGCTCACCATCAACTTCTTTGATGCTTCCGACTACGTGAAGAATATGGTCAAAGCTGTTCTGTCTATTCTGACTCCTCTCCTGAAGCAGCTGGCTCCGAAAATGCCCCTGCTCGAGTCATTTGTATCCTTCGATGGCTAACTTAGTCAATAAGGGTAACATGATTTCGATTCTACAGTGGAACTGTCGAAGTATTCTTCCAAAATTAGATATTTTCAAATTTTTAGTTAACAAATTACAATGTGATGCTTTTGCTTTATGTGAAACTTGGCTCACACCAGATGTGAACCTTCATTTTCCTGATTTCAACAAAATCCGCCGCGATCGGGCAAATCGTTATGGAGGGTGCTTTAGGGATCCAGCAATCATTCTATAGAGTCGATCTTGCGCCGATGTCTGGCGCCGAAGTTGTCGCATGTCAGATGATTATTCGAGAAAAGACCTTAGTATCGCCTCGATATATATTCCTCCAAACACCGTGATATCTTGTAGAGATCTCTCGCACATCTGGTCGGTTATGCCGAGCCACGGTTGCTCCTGGGAGATTTTTAACTCCCACGGGAACAGCCAGGGGGGTTTAACTGTACGACGGCAACTGTTCAACAATGATATACGACCTCTGCGACGACTTTAATATGTCAATTTTAAATACAGGAGAAGTTACACGAGTGGCTCCTCCAGCAAGAGATAGCCGTTTAGATCTTTTTTTGAGCTCATTATCGTTGGACTGTACTTGAAGGTGGTCCAAGATCCCCATGGTAGTGATCATTTGCCGATCGAAGTCTCTGATTTCCAATAGGCATAATCAATCTGTTTCTATCGACCTTTCATATGACCTTACGAAGCACATCGATTGGGGCACATATGAGGAGGTCAAATTTTATGCCATCGACTAATAACAAATGGAAGAGAGTTCGTGGGCAGTACCAGGCGGGATTTATGGGTGAACGCCTACCACAGACCAGGTGTTCGCCATACGTCAGGTATTGCAGAAATGCCGCGAATATAACGTGCCCACACATCATCTATTAATCGACTTCAAAGCCGCATATGATACAATCGATCGGGACCAGCTATGGCAGCTAATGCACGAAAACGGATTTCCGGATAAACTGATACGGTTGATCAAGGCGACGCTGGATCGGGTGATGTGCGTAGTTCGAGTTTCAGGGCATTCTCGAGTCCCTTCGAAACCCGTAGAGGGTTACGGCAAGGTGATGGTCTTTCGTGTCTGCTATTCAACATCGCTTTGGAGTGAGTAATACGAAGGGCAGGGATTGACACGAGTGGTACGATTTTCACGAAGTCCGTCCAGTTATTTGGTTTCGCTGACGACATTGATATCATGGCATCGTAACTTTGAGAGGATGGAGGAAGCCCATCAGACTGAAAAGCGAAGCTAAACGGATTGACTAGTCATCAACACGTCGAAGACGAAGTACATGATAGGAAGAGGCTCAAGAGAGGTCAATGAGCCACCCACCACGAGTTTCTATCGGTGGTGACGAAATCGAGGTGGTTGAAGAATTCGTGGTACTTGGGCTCACTGGGTGACCGCCGATATGACGATACCAGCAGAGAAATTCGGAGACGCATAGTGGCTGGAAATCGTACGTACTTGGACTCCGCAAGACGCTCCAATCGAATAGAGTTCGCCGCCGTAAACCAAACTGATTATCTACAAACGCTTATAAAGACCGGAGTGGTTCTCTACGGACTGAGACCTGGACGATGCTCGTGGAGGACGAACGCTTCGCACTGGGAGTTTCTTCGAAAGGAAAGTGTTGCCAGTACCATCATAATGGTGGGTTACAGATGGCGGACGGTACGTGTGTACGTGGAGGAAACGAAATGAACCATGGCGAGTTGCATCAGCTGTTGGGAGAACTCATCATCGTTCACACCGCCGAAAATCGGAAGACTGCGGTGGAGCCGGGCACCGTAGCCAGAATGTTCGGACAGTAATCCGGTGAAAATGGTTCCTGCGACAAGCGATCCGACCGGGAACAAGAAAGGCGAGGGTGCACATGCAGGCAAGGTGGATCGATCAGGTGGAGGGACGACTTTGTGGACCCTCCGCAGACTGCGTGGTTGGCGAAGTGCAAGCCATGAACCGAGCTGAATGGAGAAGTCTTTTATGTGCAGCACAGGCCACTCCAGGCCTTAGTCTGATGAAGCCAAATAAAATGAGGAGGTCATCATTGATGGCGTAATATGTCGATAGAAGCACTTCCCCGCGAGAAGAGTACGAGTTTTTACCTATTCCAGTTGATTCTTGACAGCGCTCTTCATGCACTGTAACGTCGTGCCAGTGCTATAGGAGCTTTCCGGTTCATAGGGAATCATTACACGTGGTGGGATGTCGAGTGTACACAACTTTTATCGCAAAGAAATCCACCGCGTTCAAAGAATTTCAGGAAACACGGCTCGATCGTACTTCACAAACGGTACATTGCGCTCGAGATCCAAGTTTGAAGAAAGATTGTCCAGATTCAGGGTGCCGGTGAAGAAAGGGTCACGTGATTCTTTTGCTAACAGGGATGATATGGATCGCCGTTTTCGATGATTGAATTCTCGCTTGCTCTCCTTTCATGTAACAATTCCCGCTCCTGGGATGGATAGAATCAAGTTCAATTTACTCAAAACCTCCCAGACGTCGAGAGAAGAGGCGCTTATTGAGGCTTTATTCAATCAGTTACTGGAGTGCAACATTGTTCCCGGATGATTAGAGGAAAGTGAAGGTAATAACCATACAGAAGCCCGGAAAACCCGCGTCGGATTGTAACTTCGTATCGCCTTCCCCATCGCGATGCTGTCCTGTCTTCAGGAAGCTGTTGGAGAAGATGATTCTCTTCCGGTTAGACAAATGGGTTGAATCGAATAGTTTGTTGTCAGATACACAATTTGGTTTCCGCAAGGAACAGAGTGAACGAACGACTGTCTTGCGTTGCTTTCTTCAGAAATTCGGCTTACTTTCGCTAAAAAAAGAGCAAAATGTACCCAGTTTTTTGGACATTAAGGGGCTTTTGATTCAGTTTGCGTTGATGTCTTATCCGACCAGAACTCACTAGTGTGGACTTTCACCAATTTTTAAAGCAACTATTTAGTACAATTTGTTGTCAGAGAAGCGCATGGAGTTTTTCTCATGGTGACTCAGCAACTTCATGAATCAGCTACATGGATCTCTCCCCACTTGGACCACGACCGCTCCTCTTCGGCAGGATTTGTCATCAACGTCAACAGACAAATCGTTGAATGTGAACACGGGGACCCTTTCCAGATGTCTTCAGTGTAGCCGAGCAATCAGTAGAGAATGTTGAAAGCTTCCAATATCTTGGTAGCCAAAATGGCGTCAGACAGCGCTACCAAGATCGACATAGGCGCACACGTAAATCAAAGAAAAGCAAGAGGCTGCTTTTGCGAGTTTAAGAAATATCTGAAAAACAGGTAGAATAAGTGAACGCACCAAGAATACGCATTTTCAACTCTAACGTGAAATCTGTGCTGTTATATACTAGTGTGAGAACATGGTGTGTATCAGTGAGAGAACACTCCACGGCTGCAGGTGTTCATTAACAGATGCCTGCGGTATATAATTCGGGCCTGGTGGGTTCACAACTGGATCTCAAACAACGAGCCCCATTTAAGTCGTTGTCACCAGAGGCCGATAGCAACAGGCAAATTCAGGACCGGAAGTGGGGCTGGGGTTCGGCCACACTCTACGTAAGGGCGGAAACGAAATCTGTAAACTGTAAGCATTAGACTGGAGACCCAGCAGGACATCGCGGCAAGAAGGCAGACCCAGAGGCTACATGACGGCAGAAGCCTCCATAAAGAAAGAAAAAAAGAAGTCGACAAGAAATCTAACCAACTGGCAAGGATTAAAAGGCTAAAAGCTGGGGCAACGCTCAGGATGGTGAGGATCTTTCAAGTCGGCCCTTTGCACCACCGAAGGTGTACAGGATCCATAAGTAAGTAAGTTAAAGCTACGAAGCTGGGTATCGAATTCTCTCCGGAGAAAACTGAGGATGGTTGTCTTTTTCAAAAAACAGGTTAAGCCAGCAAAGTTCCCGCTCTAACAGATGGGTGACAATTACTCCCATAGCATCCCCAGTAACATTTTAGTTTTATAACGCTCTTTGAGGAACCATAATTTACTCTGCAAGAGTGTTACTAAAACCAGCATAAAACCAAAATGTTACTGGGATGTCTTCTAAATATCTCGAGGAGTCTGGATTTCGACTGGAAATGCACCTTCAGGGAAGCACATTGTGTATCTGACACAGAAAATGCCAGAAAAGGGGTAGTGAAATGTTGCCAAACGGCAGATTCGATGGATCAGAAGGAAATGACTGAATTGTCCCATAGATTATTAGCTGGTAATGGAACATAACTTCTCGTAAGGACAACTGTTGTATAATTGGTAAAAACGACAAAAATTAAATGTTTGAGAAAAAATCTCAGAGGTTTTGAAGCACTGAGGAAACTGCTTACTACGCTTACATGTAACTTTGTTATATTGACTCTTGAAGTCCTTTTGGTAAATGTGATGAGTATTCAAATGAGACTATTTTATTGCCGTAGCATGAAGCGTTAGTACTTTATGCCGTTAAGGAAGGGTATGAAACAAAGAATTATATGAAATTTTAATATTTTAAGTTTGTCAAAAAAGTGAATGTTTGTCTCTCTTGCATAGTTTTAAGAGTTCAGGAAATTTCGAGTCAACCCTCTTGCTTTTTTACGTCACTTATTGGGGACGTAAACCTGAATGTGGACATCGTAAAAAGAATTTTTGCTAAAATTTCTAGTATTTCCACTTAATTTATTGATAGTGAGGATAACTTTTGAAATACATTCACTTGCGTCTTACATGAGGCATTGTTAAAAGATTTCTCGAATCCAGCAGGCAGATGTTATAAGATTTCCAAATCGTCCTGGAGTTTTGAATCAAATGGTCTACCGAATCAAATCCAAAGCCTTCATGATATCCCAAGTCGTGGTATGAACTCAATAAAAATGCATCCTCCGAGGATTTGTCTTTCACTTGCGTCTCAAAAACAAGACGCCATATGAGGTGTTGTAAGATCTCCAAAGTTAGGGTATCCTGAAGTTTGAATCAAATGGTCCACCGAATCAACCAAAGGCTTCCCATGATGTCTCCAGTCTCTGGTATCAACCCAATTTTGTCCTCGATTATTTGTCTTTCAGCATCCGTCTTCAATTTTGCATGTGTATGAAGTTGTAAGATCTCCCAAATCGTCCTGGAGTTTGAATCAAATGGTCTAACGAATCTACTGAGGCTTGCATGATGTCCTCAGCCGCGGTATCATCCCAATCATGCCTTCTGAGTATTTGTCTTTCAACTTTGCGTCTTAAGTTCCAAGTATGCGAGATGTTTTGAGATTTGCAAATTGTCCTGGAGTTTGAATCAAATGGTCTACAGAATCAAACAAGGCTTTCCACGATGTCCCTAACCTCGGTGTCAACCCAATTTTGTCTTCTGCGTATTGGTGCTTTTACTAACGTCTCAAATACAGGCATATTCGATATTGTAAGATCTCCAAATTGTCCTGGAGTTTAAAATCAAATCGGTGAAAAGAATCAACCAAGGGGCTTCGCATAGTGCCCCCAGCCGCGGTGTACTTTCATCTCAATCATGCCTCCTCCGAGTATTTGTCATTCACTTGCGTCTCAAGTTCAGGTATATGAGTTGTTTTAAGATCTCCAAATTGTCCTGGAGTTTGAATCAAATGGTCTACACATAATCAACTGGCAAAGGCTGCCACAATGTCCAGAAGCCACGTATCAACCCAATTTTGTCTTTCTGAGTATTAGTATTTTACTAACATCTCAAGTCCAGGTATATAGAGGTGTATGTATAGATCTCCAAAATGTCGTGGAGATTAAAATCAAAAAATCTAATGAATCAACCAAAGGCTTCCATGGTGCTCCCCCAGCCATGCAGGTATCAGCAATTATGTCCTCCGATTATTTGACATACTTTCACTTACGTCTTGTTACATCCAGGCATATGAGATTTTTTAAGATCTCCAATATGTTCTGGAGATAGAATCAAATGGTCTATCGAATCTAATGAATTGCTTGCACGATGTCCGAGTATTTGTCTTTCTACCTACGTCTCAAGCCCATGTATATGAATTGTCCTGGAGTTTGAATCAAATGGTCTACATAAATCAGCCCTAGAGCTTCCACGATGTCTCCAGCCCTCGATAAGTCAAGCCCAACTTTGTCTTCTGAGTCATTGGTCTTTTACTAACGTCTCCAAATACAGGCATATTCGATATTGTACGATCTCCAAATTGTCCTGGAGTTTGAATCAAATGGTCTACCAAATCAACCAAGGCTTTCTATGATTTCTTCACTCGCGGTATCAACTCAATTATATTCACCGAGTTTTTGTCTTTCACTCGTCTTAATTCAAGAGCATATGAGGTGTTGAAAGATCTCAAAGTTTTCCTGGAATTTGGATAGTTTGCGAATTGCGTCTCAAGATTCTGACATGTATACATGTTGTAAGATGCTAGAGGTGCATGAGCCAGCCCAGGGCTGCAAACCTCTACAATAAAGATAATAAAAAATGTTGTAAGATCTCCCAATTGTTCTAGAGATTTAATCAAATGGTCTACCACTTCAATCAACTGGAACTTTCCATTATGTCCCCGGCCACGAAGTCTAGATTTCAGATATTTCTTCGATGACCTGGGGTGGAATAATTGTTAAATGCGTATCTAATATGGATCTATGGATCAAAATGGGATGGACCATTTAAAAATAATAATCCTGTAGACCTAAAGACCAGTACTCAATGACTTTCTCAAATTACCTGGAATGGAACAATAGTTGAAGAGGTATCCAATTTAGTCCTATGGATCAAAACGGGTAGCAGAGCAAGTTTTTTAAAAAGAGATATCATATTTCAGGGATGGATGATATTCACTTGGATGATCTGCAAAGGGAACAATAGTTGAAGCTTATATTCACTTTAGTGCTATGGATCAAAAAGGGCATGGCCCATATGAATTGCCGAATTTAATTCACAATCAAATTGCTAGAACCATCCCTACAAACATTTTAGTTTTATGCTGTGATTTTACCGAAGTCATGTAGTGCAAATAATGGTTTTCATGACCGTTATAGAACTACAGTATGTCCCTTAGGATGATTGTTTGACTTGTGCAACGCGCAGGTTGTTACTGGGGTTGCTGAGGACATCATAGAGGCCGCAGTTAAACAACTCCATATGCCTGGAATTGAAACGCAAGTGAAAGGTACTCGGAGGACATAATTGTGCTTATTCTACGGCATGAAACATCTTGGAAGCCTTGGTTGATCCGGCAGACCACTTAATTCAAGCTCCTGGACAGTTTGGAGATCTTACAACATCTCATATGTCTGGATTGGAGACGCAAGTGAAAGAAAATTACTCGGAGGACATAGGTGGAGTTTGATACCGCAGCTATGGACATCATGGAAGCCCAGCGGTGGATTCGCCGGACCATTTGATTCAAACTCCAGGACGATTTGGAGATCTGCACTACATCTCATATGTCTGGATTTGAGACCCAAGTAAAAAAACAAATGATCGGAGGACGCAGGTGGGTTGATTCGATACCGCGGCGGAGGACATCATGGAAGCCTTGGTTGATTCTGCAGACCATTTGATTCAAATTCCAGGACGATTTGGAGATCTTACTACATCTCATATGTCTGGAGTTGAGACCCAGAGTGAAAAATTAAAACTCTCGGAGGACTATAATTGAGTTGATACCGCGGCTGAGAGATTTATCATCGAAAGAAACACTGGTTGATTCGGTGACCATATTGATTGAAACTCAAGAGAGCAACAAGACATAACTCATATTCCTACATTTGAGACATAAGGTGAAAGACAAATGCTCGGAGGACATATTTCGGATGAATCCGCGACTGAGGAGTCTAGGGAATTCTTGGGTGACCAGGAAAAAAAAGGAACAGCTGCTTAAGGTATATATTGAGTTTTGGTTTAATAGATCCATATAGAGCATGAACCATTTAATAAAAGAGATAACAACCCTTCGGTATCGCGGGTGAACCTCCAAGACCTATAATCCAGGGAATTGACCTGGAGCGGAATTTGATTCAATATATCCAATTGGGCATAAACCATTTTTTTACAATAGATAACAGCTCTTTCGCCACGCTTGTAGACCTTAGGTCCTCGGTTGCAGCGTGTAGACTTCAGGGAAACTCTTGGATGACCTGGAACCGAACAATTATTGAAGAGCCAAATGGAAGTATTAAAGCATCTGCTTTGTTCTTTGGGTTTCTAAAATTGCCTTCTTATAAACTTACTTTTGGATGTCAATAATGTTCCAAATTCTTTTTACGTCACGTGCCGTAAAAAGGAGGGCGTAAAACGAAGTGACGTAAAAAACTGCCGTAAAAAAGAGGGTTGAGTGTATTCAGTTTTTTCATGTTTTTTTTTTTTTTACTATAATTTTTTTTGCCCTACTACCTACATTATTATTTGATCTATTGAGTCAATTTTAAATTATTATTTTTCCTATGTTTTTGTGGAACATTTAAATTTTAGTTCCAAATATATTTCAAGTAATCTGCTTCGATGAAATAGAATTATAATGCATCTCCATTATTGAGGATGGAAGTTTCTCAGAATTTTTCGCCTCCAAAAAGTACCCTTTCATCGACAGCTCTGCCGAAATTTTTAAGAACTAAATTCGCCCCACAGTGTTCAATTTGAAAGTATTTAATTTCTCACCAGCAACATCGGTAACAAGTCTTCCGAACTTTCCCCTTCTCAGCCAAAACCGAAAACACTTAACGGATTCAATTTAGCAGAGCCACTCTGCAGAGCTCGTCACTCGCAAATGTTAATTGCAACGTTTTCGGAAACTTTCTCACTATCATCACGAACGAACGAACGAACGAACGGTGTTGATGCTGGGTGAGAGTTTTCTGCGAATGGAAGCGCAAGCAGGAAGACACAGTTGAAAACGTTCATTTCCTACAAAGCAGCGAGCAGTTTTTGCGCCAGTCAGCACCACGCAACAAGCTGTGATCTGTGAATAAATAGTTTATTTACTGGGTCACGAAATTTTGTGTTACTTTTCCAACTGGATGGCTTCTTCGGATGCTAACGTGGTTTTTATGCTTCAATCATCGCCTACTACTTTCTGACGATGATGTTTTAGCTTGGGCGAGTAAAAACATTTTTATTATTTTCTTCAAAGTATGAGAAAGTTGCAGGATGGGTAAAATTAGATTAAACATTGCTTCGTCACTAATGGTGTTACGAGAAGGAAGGCATTTAGAATTGACGAAAGTTTTGCAATGAACACACAATAATGTGGAACTATAGAAACCAGGGCGTAAACTTGATAATGAGTTACACAGAAAAGCGATCTGTAATTAACTTATTTGAAAGATTTTCCAAGCTGCCGACGCTTCAACATCGGCAATAATCGTCAAAACCAACCAAACTTGTTCCAAACGACTTCAACTACATTTTCCCCTGCCACTAACCTCAACTAACTTGTGAAATATGACCGAAGAAGGTGCTCCTGTGGTAAATGGAAAATTTAGGACCTCATTAAAGTGTTGTCAAATTCTTTTTGGAGATAGTGCGAGCAACAGCGTCATTAGAGAATGTCTGGGAAAAGTACGTGATTGATGGAAAAAAGTTTTGCAGTTTCTTCAACGAAGCAGACAATAGTTGCAACTAAGTTGCTCTTTCTCCCTGCCACACATAGCACCATGGGTATTATGCAAACACAACAATCCAGAGTGCAAAACTCCATGGTGGTCGGTTGGAATCACCATCCCGGACAGAGTAGACTCGTTCGATTTCCGGGAAACTTTTAGTCGAACTGTTGGTTTTTGTATGCTGCGGGTGATTACTCCCAGTGCTCCGGCAGATGGGGTCCGGAAAAGTTATATCATTGGAATCCGGGATCACATCGATGATTGAATGCTCTTCAGGGGATGTGCAGGAATGGACGTCGTGGAGCACTGTTGGTACGATTCAGTTCGATTGTTGAGTCGGATTTCCTCTTTATCCCGCAATATAGTTTTACATCTTTCCTGATTAGGTGCTGATGATTGAGGGGCAATTAGATGTTGAAACCATACAGACTTTAAACAATTAAAGGCTACATAAGTGGAAGTGAAGCGCGAACATCTTCACCCAAATCGTAGACGAGTTAATTATCATTTAGAACAAGAAATGGAAGAATTCATTAAATATGAGAAGTGACCCAGAATTTAGCCAGTACAACTTTTTACCGACGTTTTTGTAACGCCTTAAGAAATGAAGAAAAATATTATATTTGCAAAAACTTAACTCAAAATCCCGAAACACTATTTCTTGAACTTCTTTTTCTAATTAATTGATATCTTTGTCTTCACCAAATACATCCCCGTATTTAAACTACACAAACGATTTCGCACGCTCAACTCAGAATACACTTGAGTAAAAGTCACCAAGCTCGTAAATCTCAAACTTGAGATGGCTTAAACTTTTTTCTTCTAATACATATACAAAAATATATACATCAGCCGAATCTATTTCTTGCGGAAACGAACAAAAACCGTGACAACAAATTTAAAAGCAATCTCGTCCGTATTACGCCCCATGGCTTTGCTGCGATCTCTCCTCACACATCACATAAGCGCAAATATAAAAGAAAAAAAAAAACAAATTTCTTTACGAATTTATTGGAAATTCTCAAGATGCAACAAAAAATCAACCAATTTGTTAGTTTTGGAAATTCTAATTTTTTCTTCGCCAAACCTAAAATCACAATTTTGACAGCTTCTGTTGTTAACGTTTCAGAATCCTAAAAATAACAGAAATGATTAGAAACTCAAAATTCATGCGTTACGTATTGGCATACTCTTGGAAGAAAATGTTGAGTGTTTTATGGATAAGTAACTTCGTTACTGGAATGGCAAATCACGTGGGACATCGCGATCAAAGGTCGTTGGACTCACAGATTAATTACAGTTATGTCAAATTCGATGAATAGCTGCAAAAATAGTTTTAAGGTGTGCTAATTGCTTACCGAAAATTTGTATTTGTGCGATGAAAAATGCGTGGTGAGGAGCGACGACGAAGACGACCACAAGAGGTAGCCATTATTGGACTGTATCATGTTGTCCTGAAGAATAATGTATGGAGCATTTAGGATCAACTCTGTTTCTAGCTGAAAAGTTGAGACTGGAATACCCAGCTTTGAAATGCTAGTAGCTAGTGGTTTTATATGCAGCCAAGAAAGTTGGTGAGAGCGACTGAAAGCATTACCCAAGACAGTGGAAGAAGCTTTGTCAGAGAAAGCTTGAAATA